>NW_027555736.1:49106774-49706774 GCF_003287225.1 Phascolarctos cinereus | reverse complement strand
CAAGTCTCAGTGATGCCTATGAAAATTTGCCTTCATGTTCTAAAATCTCTAGCCTGTCTTACTTTCTTCTATTCTTTTAGGAACTTGTGTATAGACATTGAGGTCATTAGCTTTAGTATTCATTCCTTCCTTGAATTTTTTGCCTCCTTTGAACAATTGGTGTCTCACCTGCATCCCCATCTCACTCTCCATCGCCATCCCCATTGCTACTAATAGCATCAGTATCATATTACCGTCATCAGTCCACCAGCAGACAGCTGGCTGGTTGTCTCATCTCCCCCAACCACATTGTAAGCTCCCACTGGAGCTTCTGGCATTTTTCTGGAAACATAACTTTGGAAGCATAACTCTCTTCTTCAGTCGCAGAGAGCCCCTAACAGAAAAGAGCTTTGTAGCTATATATGCAGAGGACACAAGGACATCCTCCTTTTTCCAGGGGACAGATCAGGGCTACAGTCTTTTAATATAAATTTATTTATTTTTAGTTTTCAATATTCACTTCCACAAGTTTTTGAGTTCCAAATTTCTCACCCCTCCCCCCACCCCAAGATGACAGGTATTCTGAATACCCCTTCCCCTGGTCTGCCTTCTCTTCTATCTCTCCCCCCTCCCTTCTCTTATCCCCTTCCCCTTCTATTTTCCCATAGAGCAGGATAGACTTCTGTACCCCATTTCCTGTATTTATTATTTCCCAGTTGCATGTGAAAACATTTTAGGGCTACAGTCTTAAAGGGAAATGTCACCATTGCTTCAACTTTTATAACACATCTTTTGCACAACTATCAACACTTTTGCTCCTCTTGAAAAAAAAAAATTTTTGGTCTGATTAAATATTTATCTAAACCAGAGGTTATTAACATTTTTTAATATCATGGACTCCATTTGAAGTCCATGGACCCCTTCTTAGAATAATGTTTTTAATGCATAAAATAAAACACGGAGGATTACAAAGGAAGCGAACTATATTGAAATAGTTATCAATATAAATTCATAGATGGCTAGGTTAAGAGCCTATATTCTAAACCAAGGCAGGGAAAGGGTGGTGAAATGTGACTCAAAGTACTGTAAACTGCCTAAAACCCAGAATTCCAGATGCCTAGATTGGGGACACTTTGTCACAGGGCAGAGCCAGCTCCTGATGAAGGCAGTCTGGTGAGGTGAAGTGAAATTTATTTATTTACTTTGGAGTCAAAAAACCTGGGTTCAAATCCTGGATATGTTCATTGCCATCTTGTGATTTTGAGCAACTCACTTCCTCTCCATGGGCCTTAGTTTCTCCAATTGTTAAATAAAAGTGTTGGATTAGGTGATTTCTAGGGTACCTTCCAGTTCAAAATCCAAGATGCTGTGAGGAGCCTAGGACCAAACAATGGTTGGATGGAAACATGGACAAGTTAGCCCAACAAAGGTGTACTAACCAATTGGAGAAACAGCAAGGGTCTCTTTAGGTCCTGTTTCTTATGTTGTGTAACACAGCCCTCTGGCTGTTGTAAAGTCATGTCAACTCTTCAGGACCCCATTTGGGATGTCCTTGGCAGAGACACTAGAGTGGTTTGCCATTTCCTTCTCCAGTGGGTCCTCATTTTACAGATGAGGAACTGAGGCTAACATGGTTAAATGACTTACCCAGGATCACACAGATAGTAAATGTCTGAGGGCAGATTTGGACTCAGATCTTCCTGATTCTTGGCCCGGTCTATCCACTTTGCCACCTAGCTGCCCCAACTTGGTTCCTCTAGTATACTGGCCTTTTACCTTCTTCCTCTTAGTTATGAGTCGAAGTCTTCTGGAAAATCTAACATTTCTGATGGACATAGAAGAGAGAGATAAGGCATCTTGTTCTACAGGAAGCCTTTCCTGATCATCCCTAATTCTAGTGCCTTTCCTCCATTGATTATTTCTAATTTGTCCTATATACAGTTAATTTATTCATAGTTGTTTACATGTTGTCTGTTCCATTAGACTGTAAGCTCCTTGAGTCAGGGATTGCCTTTGACCTTTCACAACACCTGCACATAGTAGGTGCTTAATAAGTGTTTATTGATTGATTAATTCAAGGCTGCCAGGAGAGTTAGGGGTCAGTGAGGAAATCTGAGTCCTGAGAAACTAGAGAAGAACTTAGCATTGGCAGAAAGCATGGGTTTCAGCCCCCCAGCAAGGGAGCGTAGCTCGTTAAAGAGCAGAGCAAAGTAGAAAGCTTCAGGCAGGGCTGAGGGTGGGTTATGGTTCTAAGTCTGCCCCCTGCCATTCCATGAGCCCTTTCCTAACTCCCACTGCCCATTTCATATCTTCCCAGTTGTGAGGCTGGAAATGAAGGGATTATCATCTCCTTCTCACAGATGAGGAAACCAGAGCTCTGAGAGTTTTAGGTCACTAGTTCACTGGTCACACAGGGAGGAAGTGTCAGAATGCTAGTTCTTCCCCAGCTTTCCTGATTTTAGCTCTAGCAGGCTTCCCATGGCAATCAATCAATCAACATGTATTTATTAAGTGTCTGCTGCATACTAACTAGGCAGGAGGTATACAAAGATAAGAAATGAAGGTCTCCCACACTCAGGGAACTTAGACTACACTGGAAGAAAACAAGATATATTCATTTATGTAAATCTAAAATATAAACAAAGTAAATAAAAGGGGGCAGTTGGGGCGGGGTTGGGAGCAAAAGGAGGCTTAATACTTCAGGCTACTCTAGGCATAGCCTAGAAAAAGGACTTGGAAGGTGAAAGTCACTTCTTACCCCACAGGCAGCTTCCTAGTGCTACAACTCCCTAGAAACACCCAAGCCTCTTTTGCCTCAAGGTTCATATACGGATACTTGTTGAGTTCTTTTTTTCAGTTGTGTCTGATTTTCCATGTCCTCATTTGGGCTTCTCTTGGCAAAGATACTGGAGTGGTTGTCTATTTCCTTCTCCAGCTTATTTTACAGATGAGGAAACTGAGGCAAACAGGGGTAAGTGACTTGCCCAGGGTCACTAATAAGGGTCTGAGGCCAGATTTGAACTCAGGAAGATGAGTCTTCCTGACTCCAGGCCCAGAACTCTGTCCACTGTGCCACCTAAATGCCCATACACAGATATACTGTGTAGTTAAGTGATAGAGCGTTGAGCCTGGCCTCAGGAGAGATGTGAGTTCAATTCCTGCTACAGACACCTGGTAGCCCCAAGCCCCTGGGAAAGTCACATGAACTGTATCAGCACCAGTTTTTTCAACTTTAAAATGGGAATAATAAAACACCTGCTTCCTAGGGCTTTGTGAGATAATATGAAGCATCCTAAAAAGTCTCAGGGCAGTTTTAAGCTTTCAAAAGTGTACTAAGACTTTTGGGACACCTCATATTCATTTATGAAATGCTCCTCAACCTTTAAAGCAGAGAAATGGAAGAGAAGGTAGTAAGTATCTATATAGTGCTTACGACATGCCAGGCACTGAACTGAGCCTTTCTACAATTTCTACAAATATTATCTCACATGATCCTCCAACAACCCTGCAAGGTAGGTGCTATTATTATCCCCATTTTCCCAGCCTTTTTCTGAGGCAGATTTAAATGACTTGCTCAGGGTCACATAGCTAGTAAGTATTTGAGGCAGGATTTGAATTCAGGACTTCCTGATTCCAGACCCAGCACTCTCTCCACTGCGCGAAAGTTAGCACTACAGAAATGTTAAGTATTCTCATTATTATTATTCATTATCACCATCAAAGTTAGGAGTGGGGATGATATGGAATCAGGGGACCTAAGCTCAAGGACTGTCTCTGGGATTTTCTTAACTGTATGACCTCAGGCATGCCATTTCCCCTCTCTGGGACTCAGTTTTCTCACCAGTAAAATGGAATATTGGTATTTTCACAGAGTTGTTGTGGGGGAAGCGCCCTACACATCAGCTGTGCTTATTCCTCAGTGCCATCTCTGGTGAGCCACTGCATTCAGTTCTAACCACAGTTCCCAAACCCAAGGTCAGGTACAATATTTGGGGTATTCAGATATCACTTCCTCTGAGTCCCCAGATAAGACTGAGTGGAGGGAGTCTTTCACTTTAAAAATCCTATTATTTCTTTCCTTTCCTACATAGGGTTCAAGAGAGCTATTGGATCTTGGTAAGATGGGAGGGCTTAGAGTCTCATCACTCATCTCTAGTAGATTGTAAACTCCTTGAGGGCAAGGACTGCTTTCTTGTTCTGTCTTTGTGCCTAGACCACAGTGGGTGTCATGGACAAGCATAGCACATTTCGTTAGAGTGAAGACCCAGGGCAATTTATTTTTATTTTTAAAAACCTATCATTTATTGAATATTTAATAACAAAAGATTATTTTTACTCAGCAAACTTTAAAAAACTAAATTTAAGCACATTGTAAAACTAAAAGAATGCATTACTCAATTTAATTAAATCAAAGTCACTTTTTTTGAGAGAATAATATAAGCTTGGACATACTTGGTATCTTACCCTATAAGTGCACCTATGGCAGATACTTGCTCTATGCTTGCTTGTCCGAAGTCACACATAAGTAATACATAGAAGAACATGCATGGAAAGCCAAGTCCTCTGACTTCAGCCTCCTTCTTGGTTAGGCTATTAAGTCATTTTATTTAGCCTGGGACATTGTGAAGCTATGCGATTGTGGGGGTGGGGTGCTGAAGGGGGGAGGTGGCAGTGGGATGGATCGGTGAATGGTTAGGTGTTGGTTAATGAACCTGGGAGGCCCTGGCACAGGAGCTCCCAGCATGGCGTGCTTGCATCAAAGAAGGTGCTGTACTCTATGACCAAAGCAGAATTGCAGTAGCTCAAAAGAAACGTGAGATGTGCAAATTTAGAGACGTCTTTCCTCCAAATGTTCTCATGGACTATTTGTGCCTGACCCGTGGTGGAGCCTTAAGCTCAAATTGGTCTGATAAGCCACAGCCAGGCATGCTGTACCTTGTCCTCGACATAGTGATGTCACTTTGGTCCTCTTTGAGCACGGACAACCACCACCACCAATGTACTCCATGGGATTCTCTGTGACCTAAAACATCCTTCAAGTGCACTGCCTTAAATTTCTAGATGCAGAATTTATAGAGAGCTGATTTTGGCTTGATATTTCTTACGAAGAGAGCTATCCTGAAGCTTTCTGGGTGGAGGGGGCAGTTAGCTGCCCATCACCAGAGGTCTTCTTGCGGAGGCTGCATGACCGCTTGGGGAAATAGCAGAGGGCACTCTCCTTCAGAGCTGGGTCGGAGTAGATTCCTTCCAACTCTGAGATTCTGTGGTCTTGGAGACCTGGACTTGGAAAATCACAGCCCTAGGGAACCTACGAGATTATCTAACCCAATTCCCTTTCTTTGAAAGATTAAGAAACTGAGACTCAGAGAAGGCAAAGAAGGAAACACGGCTAAGGAAAGGGCCAAGCTGGGACAACCCCTTAGATCGCAATCATTTCCACTTTACAGAGAGATCCTGTGCCTGAGGTAGAGAGAGGCTACTCAGCTTTCCCAATTCTCATTGTGCATTACCCAGGCACACCGAACTGATGCCTGTGGCTATGTAATCTCATCTCTTTCTGCTACAGCATTCTGTCTTCTATCACTCCTATTTTACAGATGGGAAACTGAGGCTCAGACCAGTTCAAGGACTTTTTCAAGTTCCCACAGCTGATCCTCGGTGGAGCTCAGGTTACAACCTAGGTCTCCCAACTGCAGGCCAATTACTTTTTGGCCAGTGCCCCGAGGAGTAGGATAGTGGGGGATGGTACTGGCCCCGTGTCATCTCCCAGAAATCCCCCTCGTAGTTCCCACTTCTTTTCACCTGGTCTCCTACCTTCTCTCCTCCCTGCCCACCTCATTCCCTGCTGCCAGCCCCTGCCAGGGGCCTCACAAATCCTCCTGGAGACATCTGGGTAATTAGAAGATTCTTCATTTGCTGATGACACTTTTCATTACCCAAACCGATTGCTGGCTTGTTCCCTCCACGATGCCCGGCCTGGGGTCGTTCTTTACGTCGGCCTGGATTGATGGCCTCAGCTGCTCTTTGACAAATACCCTCTCCCCCTATCCCTCCTCCCTAGACCCTCTCACCCTTTTTCCCAGAGCCCTTGAGGCTCCCTTCCCTCTCCCTCCTCTTCTCTCCTCCTACTTCCACCAGGATTTCAGACTCAATTAAGTAGATGTTGGGAACCAGAGACCAGTCAGATAAAGAGGGAGAAGTGAGTCAGCATGGTACAACACCAACATTGCTGACTCTGGAGTCAAGGGGCCTGGGTTCAAATCTTGCCTTTGATTCTACCTGTATGACTTTGGACAAGTAATCTCCCCTCCTTGGGCCTCAGTTTCCTTATCTGCATAATGAGTGGGTTGGTCTAGATGGCCTCTGAGACCCCTTCCAGCTCTTAATCTGCGATCCTTTGATCTATCTGCCCAAACTCATGAGAAACAGGTCCTCCCAAGACCATCAGCAACCAGTAGGATGAAATAATCTGTACCTGAGGAGGCGTGATGGCAGGCACCTTGGCCTTACTGCCAGGAGACCTGGGTACCAGGCTCAAGTGTGCCACTAACCAGCTGGGCGACCAGTGTGTTGGCACTGGACCTTCTTTGGGTCTTTGACTCTGCCATGTGTAAAATGGGGGTAAGATCGCCAGTCTTGTAAACCTCGAAGAATGATGGCCAGGATCAAATGATGTTGTAAATGTGAAGGAGCTTTGAAAAGCATGAACTACCACACATGTGCAAGGGATATCAGTTTGTTATTTGGGGGGGGGGCTGGAGGAGGATTTGTTTTTTTACTGACAAATAACACTCAGTCTTTCAACAATCTCAAATGGTCCATAGGTCAAAATAATTGAAAACCACTGGCCTAGACAGAGAGGGAAAGGAAGGAGGCTAGATTAGTCTGCAGACTGGTTACCTCCTCAGAGAAATAAAATAGGAGGTTGACCTCCAGAGGAGTCCTAAGACCCAGGGCAGGTCAATGACTCTCCCTTCTTCATGCATCACCTTGGCAGCAGTGAAGTCAGGATTTGCTTCTACTTTTCATAGCCATGGATGAATACAAGTGGGTTATGTGTGTGATTTGAAGGAATGAGGAAACCATCAGGTCCCTAAGCCCATCCTAAGCTTTTTCTAAGCAACCACCTTTTCCCAGAAACAGCAAGGAATCACTTTATCAGATTGGGAAGTTACTTCCCAGAGCTAACTTAAATCCCTCAAGCTGTAGCTCAGAGGGCTCCCAGCACAAATGATGAGATTCTGGAGAAGCCCGTCTGTCAGAACTCTCAGATGCTTTCTGAAACAACAAGTTGCAGTGAAGGCTGCCTGGTGGTTACCAGTGTTAATGTGTAGTTCCTATGCCTACGCATATGTGACATTGGGCAAGTCAATTAAGCACCCCGGTCTTTAGTTTCATCTTTAAGATGAGAGATTTAGGCTAGCCAGCCTTTCTAGCCTGGAAGAACCTTACATTTGAGGAAGAGATCAACCTTGCCCTATGAAATACCAAGGAGCCGAAGTCTTTAAATGGAGACAGCATGTTTTCCAAGTATATGCCCCTGTCCAGAGACTAGACAGGATACCTGGGGTAACTCATACATGAAGAGAAATGTCCTCCACAACACACCCGACCTGAGGTCATTCAGTCTTTTATTTTAAAGCCTCAATGAGGGAGAGCCCACTCTCTGAGTCCTTATATAGGAGGCAGAAACAGAGGAATCAAGCAGTTCTGTACATCTTTCTTGCACAGTAATCCCATTCCTTCTTGGACCGTCTGTCCTCTCTTCCCCCTGCCAACATGTGTGTTTATATACACCTATATGTATATACATTTCTGTGTGGATATACAGATGTATATATACATGGGTGTATATGTATATTATAAAATGTGTATACACATGTATACACACATACATGTACGTGTATATATGTGTGTGAATGCACATTTTGTAATATTGTTAAGAACTTCAGACACAGCTTGGAATCTTAACACTGACATGAGAAATTTAGTTAGCAGGGTGTCTCTTATTCCCAATTTATTCCTTCTCCAGAGACTTGTGTGGGCTTCAGGGCCAGAGGGGAAGCTACGAAGACAGAGGCAGTGAAGGAGAGGGTGACCGGGGTGGCTGGGGCTGAATTATGAGTCACAATTTATAAACCATTACGTGCTATGGATTTCAATGGTATTTATTGCAATCCAACTGCTACCATTTCAAAAATCAATTTAGCAAATACAGAGAGAAAGAGGGAAATTATGGATGTCGTTTACATGCCCACCTCACCTGATTCTTCTCTTGGTAACTATGCCCCAGGGGACTTGGGGCTTCAGGCAGAGCTGAGGAAAGGGCCACCCACAGCTCCCTGCCCAGGCTGAGCTGAGCTCTACACTGCAGGCTGGGATGGGCGGGGGGGAGGGGCTTTTTCTTACCACATCCTTTAATAGAGATCTTAGAATCTCTTGGTGGTTAGTGTGATCAAAACAATTTCTTTCCCTGCGGAGCTCCAAGGAGCTCAGTGGGGTAGGCAGAGGGAGGGTTTGTATTGGGGAGAGAAAGTGGCGGGGGGAGAGAAATTCTATTTTATGTAAGGGCCCAGAAAGTGTTAAGTGACTTGCCTTAAGACACACAACAAGTGAGAAGCAGAGCTGGGACTAATAATAATAACTGTTGACATTTATAGAGTGCTTTTGGAAGCCTGCTCACATATCTCGTCTATTACTCACAGCAAACCTGGGAGGGAGAGGTAGGGTGATTACTGTTCCCTTTTTGCAGTTGGAGAAATTGAGGCCCCAAGAGGTGGTGTCTTACTGGAGGTCATATAGGCAATAGGTGATGTTGCTGTGGGGCAAACCCAGCTCTTCAGACTTGAGGGAGACTTCTCATCCATCATTGTTGGAACTAGGACTTGGGGTATTTTGATCCTCCCAAAAAGTGTGTGGACAAAATGAATGGGAAGAAATGGCCTGGGACACAAAGGTGAGCTAGGCAGGAAGATTGTCCCTCAGAGAATTTGGCTCGGAGAAGGACAGCAACTGCTCCTCTGTCACACAGCACAGCAGTCCTGAAAGCCCTATATGATCTGAGCTCCCATAATCCCATGATGACTCTTCTGCCATCAACCTGATCCGTAAGGTATCTCATCTGTAGTGATAATTCACTCTGGTGGAGGCACCTTCACTTGCACACTAAAGGACCTGGGTTCAAGGTCTCACTTTTTGTGGGACCTTTGTCAAGTTACTCTACTCTTCTAGCATGGTTCAGTGGAAAAAACCCTGGCTTTGGAGTCAGAAGACCTGGTTCAAATCTCACCTTGCAGATTTCCTAGCTGTGTGACCTTGTTCAAATCACTTAATTTCTCCGGGCCTCATTTGTAAAATGAGGGGACTGGTACAGATGACCTTGGATTATCTATAACCTCTTTAGCAGTATTTTTTTGGGGGGAAATGAAGCAAAGGAAAGTCATTCTAAACAGAGAGGAGGGAAGGGGCTCAGAGATAGATGCCTGATTTCTCCCAGCCTCTTTTGCTGTGCATCACTCTCTTCTTCCAACACCCCCCCACACCCCATCACAGGGAGTGTGATAAAGGGGAAGACAGGCCAAACCAGACTTAATGTAGCTGGAGTGAATTAATAATTGATGCACAGAGAGATGAAATCTGCCTCTGAGGGATGAGTGAGAAAATGGAGGGGAGAAACTGTAGAGTAGGGTTTGATGGTACCAACTCAAGAAAGGGGAAGGGGGGCATGATTAGGCATAGCAGAGCTTACAAGGCAGGAACTGGTGATGGAAAGGGGTGGCTCTCCTAAGATTGTGTGCCAAGGGTGCCAAGGCTAGGGTGCTGGAGAGGGAGGGAACTCCTGACCCAGTGGCCCACTCAAAAAATTGTCCCAACACTTTGAAGTCCAGCTGGGCAGCTCAGCCTTTTGCCCTGATGGGGGTAAGGGGAGTGTGCTCTCTAAAATATTGGGCATCCTTTGAAGAAATGCCTGGAAGATACTGCCCTGGAACCTCTCCCACAAATCTGACTTTCTCATTGCAGAATGTTTATCTTCGGATCTTGAACAAGCCTGCCCCCAGCCCACAGGGATGCAGTTGAAGGGCCTTGTCCTGGGCAGAGTGGTGGAAGGGATGCTTGTTTGCTGCTAGAGGCAAACGTAGCCATTGACTCTTGGGCTGTAAGATGAAGACTGTGTGAAGCTGGTCTTCCCCAACCCCTGCCTCAAACAAATATTCTATTTTTCAAAATTCCCTAATAATGAGTCCAGGTGAGAAACAGAGATATAGAAAGGTCCTTAAATATTATCTCAACCCATGCTCACATTAGACAGATGGGAAAACTGAGACCCAGGAATAGGAAGGGATTTGCCTGAGTCCACATAGGGATCATGGAATAGTGCATAGAGAGCTTTGGCTTTGGCAGCAGGAAGACCTCTTTTCAAATCCTGACAGATACTTATTAGCTGTATGAACCTGGGAAAGTCACTTAGCATTTTTGAACCTCAGTCTCTTCATTTGTAAAAGGAGGGTCATTGGACTGGATGGCCTCTAAGGTCCCTTCTAACTCTAAATTTATAATCCATGATCCTTTGAAGCTGGGTAGGAGATCAGGTTGTCCAATGGCACAATGGAAAGGACAATGGACGTACAATGCAGATTTGGGCTCAAATCCTATTTCTGCTACTTACCAGCTATGTAACCCTAGGTAAGTCACCTTACTTTATTTCTGGGTCTCAGTTTCCCTATCTGTAAAATGAGGATAACAATAACTATACTGCCTATCTCTTTGGGCTATTATGAACATCAAATAAGGTGATAGATGTAACATGCTTTGTAACTGTGAATCCCTAAATAAATGTCAACCATTGGAGAGAGTTGGGCTTGATAATTTCTAAGGTCCCTTCCAGATCTGACATTTTGTAATTCTGTGAGAAATTCATTTGCAATGAGATATGAGGAGCTTAAAAGAATGACACTCCCTGGGGGGAATTGCAAGGGATTCAGCCATACTTAGCCCAGAACAGGAAAAGAGAATCTTTTCCCATTAGTAGTATCTGGATGGGGAGAGATTTGGGGAGAGGAGACTCTCCCAGTGCCCCTCATATCACAGAATGTAGGGAATGCTCATCTTTGCCCAGGGAAAGGCAAGCACTGGGTAGGGTACGATGTCACTGACATAAATTTATTTAAACTGACAATAGGCAAGTACCCTGGAGCTGGGGGAAAGGAAGGAAATAAACAAACCCAGACCAAAACATGATTGGCCAAAGGTCAGGCCCCCTTCCCCCCGCCACCACCACCTTATCTCCTATGACAAATAACCACCTACAGAGCAAGGGCATAGGCAGGCTGTAGAGGCAGAGCAGCCAGGAAGGTAGCCCAACGGGAGAACATTTCATGAGCTGCAACTCTATCGTTGAAGGCAACCAGCTTGGGCCTATCTTTACCAATGTCAGGGGCTCCTCAGATGTTGGTGATCTGATTGGCTGATGATTACCTCTCTCGCAAAGGATTTGTGTGACTTCACTGTCAGGACACTTAGCATGGTCTTCCTTGGTGTCTTCTATCCCTCCCTCAGTTGGGTCAACCCGTTGCATTCTTACACAAAGTAGACATGGTCCGTCCTTTTGATCTCAAAAAGGCAGAGACTCTGGGTCATGGGTCTGGCTGGAGATAGCGGGAAGGGTCTGAGAGCTGGCTTGAGTTTATCAGATTGGAGGAGATAATAATAATAATAACCAATCAATAATCAATAAACATTTATTAAGTACCTACTGTGTACCAGGTAAGCACTGGGGATACAAAAAGCGGCAAAAGACAGTCTGTGCCCTCAAGCGGTTTACAAGATAATACATAATAATAATTATAGTTGATGCTACATGTTTCAAAGTTTGCAAAGCATGTTACATAACATTGTCTCATTCAAGTCTTGGCACAATCCTTGTGAAAGATGAATATTTTAGCTGGTATCATCATCATATTGCAAGAAAAAGAGATTGAACGTTAAAAGAGGTTAATTGAAAGAGACTTGTCCAGGACCACACAGTTGCTGAGTATCAAAGTCAAGATTCAGACTCAGATCTTCTTGACATTAAGTCCTTACCAAGGATATCTTACCGAGGTCACTGGTAACAATTGGACTAATTATCTGAGAATGTGGCATCTCTCCACTCTCCCATCTGGGGAAGAAGATAATAAGATCAGAGGCTGGGAGATATCTCAGGAGCTAATGGGCAGCTAGGTGTGCAGTGGTTAGAGTTCTGGGCCTGGAGTCAGGAAGACCTGAGTTCAAATTCTGCCTCAGACACTTACTAACAGTATGACCTTGTTATAAGTCACTAAACCCTACTTGCCTCAGTTTCCTCATCTGTAAAATGAGCTGGAGAAAGAAATGGCAAACCACTCCAGTGTCTCTGCCAAGTATAGGGTCACAAAGAGTTGGACACAACTGAAAATAACTAAGCAATAAGCAGCTAATAAACCAACAATGTGCAGGATAGTTGCGTGATAGTAACAATTAGGGGATGTCATCTAATAGGACTTGGTCTCCACCAGAGGGTGGGGGATAAAGACGTGTCATGAGTAGTAGTCTTCCCAGGGGGAAGGAAGGAAAGGAACCATGTTGGAAAAGATGGGAGATGTTAGATGGCCAGTGGCCTTGGGAGCCCAAGGTCACATGAAGGGGAATGGAATATCCAAGTCTGGAAAGCCCTTGGCCCAATGCCAGCCCATATCTCCTCTCATAACTCTTGGTCCCTAAGCTCTGGCAAGACCTCACACCCCCATCCCTCAGCTCCCTAGGGACCCCAGGGCATGAAGGAATTGTCAGAGCACATCAGCATGCCGGGACTGGAACTGTCACTTTCAGAATCATCAGCTGGGGGTGACTGAGCACAGTTACTGAATATCATCCTTATAAATCGCTGTCATTTCTTTGGGAAGTGGGAAGCAGGTGGGACCTTTGGTCCCTTCCTTGCACCTGCCCTGGCCTGAGCTTCTGGGAACCCAGCCAGGGAAAAGTATTATAAAATCATACCTTTACTGAGGCCCCAAATGTTAAGTGACTTGCCCAATGTCACAGAGGTATTACCTAGTAGAGGAAGGATTTGGATCCAGGTCCTCTGACCCCAATTCTTATTCTTTCCACTATACCATGATCTGGGACTGAGTGTTCTTTCCAATATGTGCAGCAGAATCATAGAATTCTAGAGCATGCAGGGACCTTAACTAGTTCAAAACCCTATTCTGTTCCCATTTTCAGAGAAAGACACTGAGGCCCAAGAATTAAATGGCAACTCACCATCACATAGCTAGCCAGTGATAAACATGCCATCCATTCCAAAGTATGACCTCCATTCTCCATGTTCAAAATTCTTCCAATTAGATGGTGATTCTTTTTGATACTCTCTATCTCACAGGGATGTTAAGAAGCATTGTATGCCGTAAAACACAATTTCTTATCATAAAATTTAAATGCCCTAGGATTATACCTTTATAGGATAGCATTTGACAGCTAGTATCAGACCATTGGGTAGAATGGACCTCAGGAAGGTGGGGTTGTAGGAAGAGTAAGAGAATTGTTATCTCTACCAATTTTTTAATGGGTTGGTGCAACACAGCCTGATTTTTGGACCAGGGGAAAGTGAATCTAGATGGACTTCTCTGGGAAAACCCCTTCCTAAATGGATTAGCCTTGAATTGAGCAGGAGATACCTATTTTCCCTCCATTAGGGAAGACCAAGGGACCATGGAAGAAGCCATGACCTCTTGCTCACTCAGAATCTCCATCTTCCTTTCCATCTTTGTCCCTAGTTGTCTGAAAGGGATGGAGGAAGAGATGCAGATGGAAAAACGGGGAAGAGAACCAGACTCAGAGATCTGGAGCTCTCCCTCTAATCGAAGAGACTGGAATCTTGAGCCTGGGAAAGAGAAGACTGGGGGACCTGGAAGGGAACAGATAGCCCCATCTTCTATTATTTGAAGTGTTATCATTTAAGTTGGCATCCCCTAGAGGGCAGAACCAGGCACAATGGGTGAAAGGGCTCCATGTGAGGGAAAAGGTCCTGACAATTAGAACTGCCCCAAAGTAAAATGGACTGCCTTGGGAAGTGCTAAGTTTCCCCTGAATGGGAGTCATCAAGCAGGATGATGGCTCACTTAGGGGTGTGGTAGAGGAATTTATGCTTGGATACAGATTAGACTAAATGCCCTCTCTGAGATTCTGTGATCCTTGCCCTCCTTCCCACTCCTCAGAGTAGACTATAAACTTCTCTAGTTGGTCAACAAGCATTTGTTAATGTGCCAGGCACTGTGCTAAGCTCTGAGGATACAAAAAAGGCAAAACAGTCCCTGCCCTCAAGGAGCTCCAAATCTAATGGGAGAGGCAATATGCAATAGTCTGTGCAAATAAGACATATACACTGTAAATGGGGAGAGGGGGCATCTCAGAGGAAGGGCAGGAACTTGGAAAGACCTTCTGTAGAAGGTGGGATTTGAGCTGAGTCTTGGAAGAAGCCAGGGAAGCTAAGTCTCAGAGGAGGAGGGAGAGCTTTCCAGGCACTGGGGAAAGCCAGTGGGGTCTGGAGACACAACGTTGCAGGTGAGGTAGAGCAAGGATGCCAGTGCCACTGGATCACATAGTAGGCAAAGGGGAATGTAGTGTAAAAAGACTGGAAAGCCAGGGAAAGCCAGATCACAAAGAAATTTAAATGCTAAGCAGAGCATTTTCTGTTTGATCATAGAGGTAATAGGGAGCCAGTGTAGGTTAGTGAGCAGGAAGTGACATCATCAGACACGTATGGGTGGAGGAAAGATTGGAGAGGGGAAATGCTTGATCTTACTCTTTTTATCTGACCCAGTGCTGAGTTTGGGGCCTTGCCTTTAGTAGGTGCTGACAAATACTCATTGACAAATGAATAAATGAATGAATGAATGACCCTCTAGTTTCTTTTATTCCGGTGACATCTTGGTGCCCATGTGTGTGAGCATGCACGTGCATGTGCACGTGCACACACACACACACACACACACACTCCTAAGTGAAATTCTGGATTCCTCTTTGTTGTTATCATATAAAAGGGTACCTGAGACACTCTCAAAGGCAAGTCTCTTCCTCAAGGTCACATTGGCTAAATAGAACCAGGACTCCCAACATGGCACATTCTGATCACCTGCCCACTGTGGTCTGGCATGGAGGCTCAAAATTCCTATCAGATCACTAATAACCTCCCTAACTATGGTGCAAATGGCCTAGAAGACTGGCTGAGGAGATGCAGAACAGGGCTTAGAGGGGTGGTGTTAGGAAGGTGTCCTTTCCTGAATTTTAAGGAAAACGTAATCATTCTTGCTTCCTAATTTCTTTGAGACTTGGCTTCATGTCACTGTGGGACCGAGGATTTTCTGGAAAGGGAAAGGAGTCAGCCCGGGGGCCCCCCACCTACACTCTGCCTAGCCTGCCCCACAGGTATCCTATTGCAGTGCTGGTCTCAGAGACAGTGGGTCTGGAGGTGAAAGGAACTAAGGCCAGGTCCCAGCCAGGCAAACAGTGATTTAGGAAGAAGTGAAATGGGGCTAGTCAAGTAGTTATCAGAGTGACCAAATAGGTGAGTCACCTCTCTGAGCAGTCTAAGAATAGCTCTTCAGAGTGAGTGTGGCAGCTCCCACCCCAGAAAGGCAGGAATACCTCCACCCGGGGCAGTTATCTGCACAGCCTCTAGTCCCAACCTAATGGGAAGAAGGAACCAAACCCATTTGGGGAGAGGGAGAAGGCAATGGAAGCTTCCTGGGAGGCAGAAGGAGAAGGCGCTGGTGGCAATGATTAAGAATTGCCTTTGTTATAGTTTCTTCCATGCATGACCATAACAGCTGAACTTTATTCAGGGCTTTAGGGTTTACAAAGTTCATTATACACATTGCCTCCTTGATACTTATAGCTATTTTGCCAGGTAGGCAATACAGGCGTTATTATTCCCATTATATGGAAGGGATAACTGAGGCCGAGAGAGATTCAGTCACTTGCCAATGGTTATCCAGCTAATAAGCATCAGAGACGGGACTGAAACTTAGATCTTTTCTACCTCATGGTCCAGTCATCTTTCCATGACACCCTGCATGCTGTTCTTTGACTCGATCCAGTCTTGTGAAGGACCTAATGTGGGTGTTATTATCCCCATTTTTTGGATTGGTGTGTCTAGATCTGTAACCTCAGTCTGTATGACTGATGTAAAAGGAACTATGTGTAGACAATTCCCTTCCATGATGTGGTTTGACAACTCACCTGTCCGAGTTGTCTGGGACACTGAGAGTTTAAGTGACTTGTCCACATTCATACAACTAACAATGTGTGTTAGAGATAGGATTTGAACTCAGGTCTTCCTGACTCCAAGACCAACCCTCTATTCCAGGCTATATTTCTATCCCCATTTCACTGGTGAAGAAATTGAGGCACAAAAAGCTATTTGCTCAGTCTTGCATCTTGGGTTAGAGAATGAGGAGGCAGCCAGTATGACATGAGGGTCATGTGACAAATAGATGTAAAAGTGCTTTGATTGACATTAAAAGTACCAAGCATTTTCTTGTTTATTATCAACTTAACAAATATATTTCTATATAGAGAGCAGAATAGAAAAGAGTTATATGTATGAAACTCTGAACTTCTGTTATATAGATTTTTTAAAGTGTATATTTAAAAGACCACAGTAGTAATCAAAGTGCCCTGCTTTTTTGTATCCTAAGATAGGCTTTTTTTAGGAGAGTCCAGAGAGCTTGATGTCTCCCCATGTAGGAATTGTGGAATAGTGTCAAGAGCAGGGGTCCTAGTGGCAGGAGGCTTTGAGTTCAAATCTCACCTTCACTCATTAACTGAATGATTGTGGGGTAGTCATTTAACTCAATACCCACAGGCAGTTTTTTACGATGAACTGCCAGTTTACATGGGTGAAGGGAGTTCACCTGGGCAAGTCACTTAACATTTCTACATTTCAATTCAAAGAGAGATAATAATAGCGCCTACTTGCCAGGGCTGGTGTGCAGATGAAATACGACAATGTATAGAGAGTGCTTTATAAGCCTTAAGGTATAATAGAACTTGTTCAGGGGGCAACCTTGTACCTCCTCTTGGTGATTTATTTAGCACAGGAGATCGCTGGTGAGGCTACTGCCTTCCTTTACCAATGCAGATCTACAACTATTCTGCAGCCTCTCATTTTTAGAGAATCCCCTGAGTTACTGGAAAGTAAGTGACTTGCTCAAGATCGCACAGTTGGTATGTGTCAGAGGTGGGACTTGAACCCAGGTCTTCCTAGCTCTGAGGTCAGTTCCTGTGACATTATTCCACCCTATTGCTAATACAGTGTTAGCTATCATCACCACCACCACCACCATCATCATGGTTATCATTATCATCATCATTATGTGACACAGGCAGAGATCAAGGCCAGGTCTCTTGACTCTAAATCCAGTGTTCCTTTCAGCACACCACCCCACTGTTCGGGTAGGGCAGAGGAAGAGTCTAATCTAAATCTGGTTTCTTGGCTACTGTTCACAAAGATACCTTACATTTGCCTGGTGGCTTTCATGTTGATCAAAGTACTCTTGCATCCATTTGCCATATGGCACTCACGTCCCGCTGGCTGCCAAAAAAGTTATTGCAACCTTAGACTGTCTCAACAGAAGCCTAGTGTCCAGGATGAGGCAGGTGATAATCCCACAGTACTCTGCCCTGGTTAGACACACCTGGAGATGGTGTTCACTTCTGGGCACCACACTTCAGGAAGAATATTCACAAGTTGGAGTGTGTCCAGATGGTGAGGGGACTGGAGACTATGCTATCTGAGGATTATTTGAAAGAAGTGGAGATGTTATTTGGGGGTAATTTGGGGGTAGGGATGGGGGAAGTGGGAGGGGAAGACATGTTGGCTATTGTCAGTATTTTGAAAAAATGTCAGATAAAGGAGGGATTAGACTTGTTTCCTTGATTCCAGAAGCATCACTAGGGTGGGGATTTAGAGAGAAGGAAATTTAGGTTTGATATGAGGAAAAACTTCTTTAAAATTGTTTTAATCTTTAAAAATATTAATTAATTTACTTTTAACATTCTTTAAAACATTTTTTTGAGTTTCAAATTCTTTCCCTCCCTCTCAACCCTTCCCCACCCACTGAGAAGTCAAGCAATATGATATCAATTATACAGGTGAAATCATGCAAAACATATTTCCATGTCAGCCAGATCATGCAAAAAAGCAAGAAAAAGTAAGAAAGGTGAGAAAACTATACTTCAATGTGCACTCAGAGTTCACCAGTTCTTTCTTTGGAAGTGGATAGCATTTTTCAGCATGAGTCCTTTGGAATTTTCTTGGATCCTTGTTTTGATCTGAGTATCTGCCTTCCACTTGATCATCATTACAATATTGTTAGTGTGTGCAATGTTCTCCTGGTTCTGCTCACTTCCATTTGCATCAGTTCATATAGGTCTTCCCAGGTTTTTCTGAAACCATGCCCTATAACGTTTCTTAGAGCACAATAGTACTCCATCACCACCATTTGCTACAACTTGTTCAGCCATTCCCTAACTGATGAGCATTCCCTCGATTTCCAATTCTTTGTCACCACAAGAAGAGCTGCTATAAGTATTTTTGTACAGATAGATTCTTTTCCTTTTTCATTGATCTCTTTGAGGTATAGACCTAGTACTGGTATTGCTGGATCAAAGGGTATGCACAGTTTTATAACCCACTGGATATTATTCCAAATTGTTCTCAGGAGTGGTTAGACCAGTTCATTACTCCACCAACAGCTAATTAGTGTATCTATTTTTCCTTAACCCTTCCAGCATTTGTCATTTCTGATAGGTGTGAGGTGATACCTCACAGCTGTTTTAATTTGCATTTTTTCCAATCATTTGTGATTTAGAGCATTTTTTCATATAACTATAAATAGCTTTGATTTCTTCTTCTGAAAACTGCCTGTTCCTAACTCTGACAATTTATCAATTGGGAAATAGCTCTTATTTTTTATAAATTTATCTCAATTACCTATATATTTGAGAAAACAGACCTTTATTAGGGAAACTTGCTGTAGAAATTACATTACTTCGTTGTTTGTGGTACCTTTTATCAAAATATAGTTTCCCTGATTATGTCGCTTAATTAGATATATTTTTGCTTTTACTTTGAGATCATAATTGCTGCCCCTGCCTTTTTTACTTTAATTGAAGCACAACAGATTCTGTTCCATCTCCTTATTTTAACTCTGTATGTGTATCTTTCTATTTCTAGTGTCTCTTGTAAACAACATATTGTTGGATTCTGGTTTCTAATGCATTCTGCTATCTGCTTCCATTTTATGGATGAGCTCATTCCACTCACATTCATGATTATGATTACTAACTATATTTCCCTCCACCCTATTTTCTTCTGTTTATCCTCTCTCTCTCTCTCTCTCTCTCTCGTATATATAATATATGTATATTATATATATATACATATATATACATATATATACATATATATATACATATATATAATATATGTATATTATATATATACATATATATACATATATATACATATATATACATATATAATATATGTATATTATATATATACATATATACATATATATAATATATGTATATGTTTTATATATATGTATGGAAGAAGATATATATATATATATATATATGTATGGAAGAAGAGATACATATATATATAAAACATATACATATATTATATATATGTATATATATGTATATTATATATATATACACATATATATACATATATATAATATATGTATATGTTTTATATATATATGTATGGAAGAAATATATATATATATATATATATATATATATATATATATGTATGGAAGAAGAGATACATATATCCTTCCCTCTTTGAACCAATTCTGTTGAGAGTTAGGTTCAAGCTACACCTATACTCCCCCCCATTTTCCCCTCCACTATAAAAGCTCTTTCTTACGTGTCTCTTTTATATGACATTATTTTCCCCCTTCTACCTCTCCCTTCCCCCTTGTCCAAGTGCACCCCTCTTATTTCTTTCACAGCCTGGGGATTCACACAGCTGACTGGCATCAGATCCAGGATTCAAACCCCAGAATTCTCCCACAGAATTCCCTGACCATGGATACCCCAACAGAAAGTAGGTAACACAAAGAGTCCCAGCTTTGCTGTCAGAACACCTGGGTTCAGATAATAATTCTGACATTGATTCGCTTTGTGACCACAGGCAAGCCTCCAAACCTGTTTTCTCATCTATAAAATGAGAATAATAACACTTTCCCACTCTGCCTGGAAGGGTTGTTGTGAGAAAGGCACTTTGTAAACCTTAAAGTAATATATGTTATTGTTAGTGACAGAGAAACAAAAAGGTCAATGGCTACGAACTCAGGTTTTACTCTCGCCTCACAGACCAAAGCTCCATTTCTCCCCTTTATCTTTTCCTCCTCCTCCTTCTCTTCCCTCCCTCCCTCCTTCTTCCCTTCCTTCTCTTCCTCCCTTCTTTCCTGCTTCTTTCCTTCTTCCCTCCCTCCCTTTCTTCTTTCTTCCCTCCCTCCCTTTCTTCTTTCCTTCTTTCTTTCTTCTCTCCTTCCCTTCCTTCCTTCTTTTTTCCTTCTTTCCTTCCTTTCTTCCTTCCTTCCTCCCTCCCTCCCTCCCTTTCTTCTTTCTCTCCTTCTTTCCTCCTTCCCTCCCTCCATTACTCTTGATAAAATAGGAGATTTATTACCCTCATTTTACAGAAAAGGAAACTGAGTCTGAGGGTGGCTAAATAATTTGCCTGAGATCATACAGCTAGGGAAGGGTAAAAAACTAAGATTGTAATGTAAAT
The DNA here is from genome assembly GCF_003287225.1 of Phascolarctos cinereus. Classification (NCBI taxonomy): domain Eukaryota; kingdom Metazoa; phylum Chordata; class Mammalia; order Diprotodontia; family Phascolarctidae; genus Phascolarctos; species Phascolarctos cinereus. The sequence goes on along the minus strand of NW_027555736.1, from coordinate 49,685,971 downwards.
CTTTCTGACCCCAAGTCCCACCTTCTCTGCTCTGCTCCTCCCTGCATTTTCTAAATGCCTAGGAAAATAGACCTCACTTTCTTTCAGTACCATTGGAGGCTGTTAGCCGAGCTGGGAACTGATGAAGACATTCTGGCTATCTGCCCAGCTGGAAAGTATGTGTGGAGGGGCTGCACCTCTTTCTTGTTAATGAAGGGGGTGTTATCAAGATGCAGGGGATGGTGGACAGGTCCCCTGGAGGGCCCAGCTTCTGACTCAACAGCTGTTAGGCTGTCCTCTGATACCCTGCAGCATTAAGCTAGATGTTATCTGCCAGGATGACAGCCTTTGAGCCCAGACACCTCCTGAGCAGGGTAATGTAGGGGAGGAGAAGGTAGGCTGTCCCCTTATCACAGCCACTGAGCTCCAACATCTTTCTGGGGAGAGGGTCTCATGCAAGGGAGTCTCCAGTCCATGCTGATCAAAATCCCTCTGAGACAGAAGATGGGAGCCGGAATGGTATGATGAAAAAGAATGGGACGTAGGCCAGAAGACCCAGGTTCCTATCACAGCTCCATTGCTTCCAAGCTGACTGTGGCCCATCATTGAATAACCTGAGACATCAGTTTCCTCTTCTGTAAAATGGGGAGAGGTATTGGAGTGGATGGCCCCTGCAGTCCCTACCAGTTCTAAATATGAGCTCCCATTCACTGCCTTAGGGAAGATATTAGTTCTCACAGTTTCCTGTTATATGAAATGAAAGGGTTAGACTAAATGCCTCCTAAGGCCCCTGCAGCACCAACATTCTGTTCTACAGTTCTACATGCCCCAATGGAATGGAGCTCCTGCTTCCAGAGGACCATTAGTCTAGGCCTGGAGAGGGTCACAGAGGCCGTCTAGTTCAACACCTCCAATTTTACAGATGAGGAAACTGAGACCCAAAGAAGTTAAGTGACTTGCCCAAGGTCACCCAGACACTAAGTGACAAAGGAGGGATTCCAGATCCTCCAGGCTCCAGAGTCACCCCTCTTTCTGTGGTCTCTTGCTGCTGCCTGTCCAGGTGCTGTCCCTCATCCCTCAACTTCCAGGCTTGGGGTCAACTCACAGTTCCTCAATAATTCTCTGGAGTCTTTCCTCTCTATAAAGCCCACCTTCTCCAGGAAGTCTTCTTTGATTTTAGGGCGAGGGAGGCAAAATGACTTTTTTTGTCATTCAGTCTGTGAGTTTATGTCCTACATCCAGAGGCAGAGGGCTTGTGGCATTGGGAGCAAGCTATTTGGCATTACTCCTGGTAGAAAGTGTCTTGAAGGTATGGATGGAGCCTTTTCTACAATGATATGCTTCAGAAGATAGGGAGGGACAGGAGACTTGTGCCTGGCACAAAGTAAGTGCTTACAGTAATTCTCTGTCCCTCTCTCCCTTTCCTTGGGGGAGCTACGTGGCTCAGTGGATAGAGCGCTGGGCCTAGATTCAGGAAGAATCTGAGTGTAAATCTGGCCTCATAAACTTCCTAGTTATGGGACCCAGAGCAAGTCACTTAACTCCTGCCTCAGTTTCCTCAACTGTAAAATGGGGGTTGTAATGGAGGTCAGAGATAATACTTGGAAAAATGCTTAGCACATTGCCTGGCCATTAGCCATACTTCACAAATGTCTATTTTCTCTTTCTTTCTCTGATTCTCTCACCCCTCCCCTCTGAGATTCTAAGATTCTAATTTTTTAAGGGGCTCTGCAGCCCCACCCCTTCCTTTACCCTCTTGGCCAGTCTTCTCTTAAGGGAAGTCACTGGAAGGGGGTAGAGGGAAGAGGAGAAGAGATGACTGGCTGGCTGGCTGGATACCCCATCTGTCATTGCCTCTTCAAGGTCTAAATGTTCTTTTCAGAAACATAAAAACATGCTATTCTATTCCCCCAAAAGAGTAGAACTCCTAACCCAGCCCCTTATTGACTTCAAAGTTTCAGCCTGGGCAAGGGATGGCTCCTGGTGAAGTGGCCCCTCCCCTGCAGTTAGTTCTTGGGTCTAGTGGCACTAAGGAGCTCTAGATCTACCCTGGCCCCTAATACAGGGGAGCTGATCTACCCAAGAACTCGAGAACTGGGAAGTGTGGGAGAAGCAGCTGCTGGGATAGTGCAGGTCTGATATGTTCATTGGCCCCACTGAGTGTCAATCTCTCCAGCTTAGTAAGGGGTGCTTGGTAGATGAGGTTCCTGACATCTCTGCACCCCTCCATCTGTTTGGGAAGCTAGCAGGAGCCTCTAGAGAGGTCAGACACTTGGGGAGAAAGGGTGAGATACCTGGGGAGTGAGCTGGGGTGGGCATAGAATCATATAATGTTACCAATTCAAAGGATATTATGGATATCTCCCTCAATATCTCCTTGGTTTTGTATTGTCTTTGTTTTCCTTCTCTATCCTTGTAACAAAGAATAAAAGGGGGGGGGAAGCTAGATGGCACAGTGGATAGAGCACCAGCCCTGGAGTCAGGAGGACCTGAGTTCAAATCCGGCCTCAGACATATAATGCTTACTAGATGTGTGACCTTGGGCAAGTCACTTAACCCCCATTGCCTAGCAAAAAAATAAAATAAAATAAAATAAAAGAGAGAGAAAAGGTAACTAATCCAGCAACAGCAAACAATATATTAATTGTATCTGGTAGGATATGCAATATTTCATGCCCATAGTCCATCTCACTTGGGCCAGGAAGGGAGGGCAATACATTTTCCTCAAATCTTCTCCAGAGTCAAGCTTGTTTATTTCAATTATACGATATTCAGTTTTATCTTCCATTTACATTTCACGGGATTGTAAATATAGAGCGAGAAGGGACCTCAAGGGTTATCTAGTCCTCACTTTACAGATGAGGAAACTGAGGCTAACCAACTTATACAAGATCACATAGCTAGTAAGCATTGGAGGCAGCTTTTGAACGCAGGTCCTCTGGCTCCAGGGCCATTTTTCCATCTTATTATGCTGGCTCCCATTTCACTCCCACTTTCTTTTCTTAAAATTGAGGCAGTGTGGCATAGTGAATAGAAAACAGACTTCAAAGCCAGGAATGCCAAGATTCAAGTCTTACTCCTGACTGAACCTGAGTGTGTGACTGGACAAGTTACCTAACCTCTCAGTGCTAGAGGCAACTGTCTGAGATGCTAAGGTACAAAGAAAGGCATTAGTAAGAAGAGTTTCCTTTCATGGGAGTTCCTAGTACCAATGAAATCCCTCCCCTTAAGTGAAGCTTAAGTGACTTACCCGAGGTCATACGAGTAATAAGAAAGCCAGCCTAGCATGGGGGGAAAGCACTGGATTTGGACAATTAAGAACTGGCTTCAAATCTTGCCTCTGCTACCTTATTACCCTAGGTAACTCCTTTCCTTTATCTGTTTCCCTATAAAATGAGAGGTTAGACTAGATGACCTTGAAGGTGCTTTCCATCTCTCAATCTATGATTTCCAATGACCCTTCAAACTACAAAATCCTCTTACCCTATAACTAGCAAATCAGGCTCTTTGACTCCAGAACCAGTGGGCTTTTGTGTTCTATACACACTGACAAGTGAGGCACTGTAGAAAGAGATGAGAGATCTGGAACTGGAAGGAACCTCGGGAAGCATCCAGTCTAACTCCTTCACTGGACAAATGAGGAGTAAGATTCCCCTCTTCAAAGGGGAAAGAGAGAAGGCTTGAGAGTCAGAAGACTTGGTTTCAAATCCTGACTCTGATACTTGTTACATGTGTGACCTTGGGCAAGTCACTAAACCTTTTTGGTTCTCAGTTTTTTCATCCACAAAATGGACAAGAGGATGAAGGTTGGATTAGATGTCCTTTGAGGTCTTTTCCAGCTCTAAATCTGTGATTCTAAATGACTTGCCCCAAAATATAAATACGCCCCAAATCATGACCCAGACAGAGCCACAATTCAAACCCAAGGCCACTGACTCTCCAGCCAGTGCTCTTAATTCCACCATGCTACCTTCTGGGCAATTAAGTAGCACAGCACATAGAGTTCTGGGCCTAGAGTCAGGAAGATCTGAGTTCAAATCCAGCTTTAGACACTTGCTAGCTATGTGACCCTGGGTGAGTCACTTGATCTTATTTGACTCAGTTTCTTCATCTGTAAAATGAGCTGGAGAAGAAAATGACAAACTACTCCAATATCTTTGCCCAGAAAACCCCAAATGAGGTCACAAAGAGTCAGATAAAACTGAAATGAGTGAACAAAAACAACAAAGCTGTCTTCTAGCTACCATTTAGACCAAGAAACCACAGGAGCCATCTTTCACCCTGAGAGTGTGGGGTGGCCACCTGGACAACGTAGCATCACTTAGCCCTGGAAACGATGCTGGGCTCTATGGCCATTTCACAGATATTGTTGGACCAGAGTCCCCTGTAGCTTAGTATCTCAGCATGTTGTTCCATCTTACCCTTTTTCCCCAGTTCCTAATTAAGTGCTATAGAAAGCCCTAACCCCTGGCTTGGGGGAACCCCGTTATGAACCTAGCAGCTCACATAGCATATGAAGCTTTGTTTTCTGGCTTATAAAGTGAGGTTTTGTTGCAACTACCTATGAAGTGGAGAAGGGGAACATTTATATAATGCCTACTGTGTAACAGGCACTGTGCAGAGTGCTTTATTTTTAAAACAAATATTATTTCATTTAATCCTCACGATTATTCCAACAATACTTCCAGGTAGGTGCTATTATTATCCCTATTTTACAGTTGAAGAAACTCAGGCTAAGTGCCTTGCCCAGGGTTACATAGCTAGTAAGTGTCTGAGGCAAGATTTGACCTCAGGTCTTCATGACTCAAGGCACCATGCTCCATCCACTAGGCTGCCTCTGGGGAGTGTAAGTATTACCATCTCCATTTTACTGACTAAGAATCTGAGGTTCAGAGAGGTCAGATGACATGTCCAGGGCCACACAGCTTGGGAGAAATAAAGACCTTAGACTTCTGCTCATGGAGATGATCACTAAGGTTCTTTATCTCTGACATTCTATGGTGACTCCGGGTCACCATCCAATAACAATACCCTTACTTTCCAAGCTTCTGCTCCCCCTAGAGATTAAGGGGCCAGGTAGGGAGTGCTCCAATCTCAGTAGAGAATATATCTGAGAGTAAGGAAGCCAGAGTCCGGGAGAAAGAAATCATACAACTTTAAGGCTGCACTCTGTCCTTTCTTTTTTTCTTTTGGTGAGGCAATCGGGGTTAAGTGACTTGCCCAGGGTCACACAGTTAGTAAGTGTCAAGTGTCTGAGGTCAAATTTGAACTCAGGTCCTCCTGACTCCAAGGCCAGAGCTCTATCCACTGCGCCACTTAGCTGCCCTTACTCTGTCCCTTCTTGCTCCAAACTCAGTGGTTTGGGTTCCGGGTGGTTAAAAGGACAAGGGTTACCAGCTTCTGCCTCCACTATGGGCCCCATCTGGGCCTTTTACACTTTCACTGTTCCTTCTGATGCTTCTTGGGGACCCCTTGCTCTAATCTCTCATCTGTGCAAAAGTCTAGGATTCCTTTGAACTTTTCTCATGTCCCTAGGTTGGTCCTTTGGGTCCCCTCCAAATTATACTGGAGATTCCACTTAGCAAAACTTCAAAAGAACTGGGTGGAGCTGGGGTTAGAAGCTTCCTGTTTTTAATCTCCCCATGATGCTCAGTGAATCAGCTAGGAAGCAAGCCAAAAAGGGCCCAGGAGGGACTCGGGGAACTGTTGATCTGTGTCCCAATTTTTTAAAAAAAGATTTGTTAGTGTTTTTAAAATGTCATTGCTAGTTCTCAATATATACTCTCCCAGGACATCTTTCTCTTGGAATAAAGAATAGGGTAGCTCTCTTTTTTACCTGATGCTCTCTTTTTACAGTTGAGGAAACTGAGACAAACAGGTTTAAGTGACTTGCCCAGGGTCATACACCTAGCAAGTGTCTGAGGCTGGATTTGAACTCAGGAAGAGGAGTCTTCCTAACTCCAGGTGCAGGGCTTTATCTACATGAAGAGTTGGACACTACTGAAAAACAACAAAGTATGCTCTCTAAGGCTAGAGGCCTTCATGCATTCTTGGGGTGCAAGTGGGGCTCCCAGGAATATAGAGGATGAAGGAGTCACATCTCTAGAAGCTCTGTGTGTGTCTCCCTTCAGAAGGGAGGCCAAATCACGGTGTGGCTGCTGCTGCAAATTAGGAGGATGGAATAGTTTCCTGGGGAGATCAAATCTCACCCAGGTCTTCTTTTTCCAAATCTAGTGCTTTCTCACTACACTAAGTTGATTTTTTTTATTACCAATATGACCTTAGACAAGTCACTCCTCTTAGAAAGAGAATTATTTCCAGACTATTTTATAGTCTCTCTATATATTTTCTATATTTTCCATGGGTCAAAATTAAGCAAAACAAACTGATTATGTCTGCAACATATATCTCATTCTGCCCCTGTAGTCCACTGCCTCTACTGAGAAAAAGGAGGCCTATTTCCTCAGCAGTCAAGTTTGGGCATTGCTTTGATCCATATTTTAGTGTCATTTTCCTTTTCATTATTGCTGTCTTCATGTTCTCCTGGTTCTGTTCATTTTTCTCTGCATCTGTTCACAAAAGTCTTCCCAAGTTTCTCTGAATTCCTCAGGTCCATCATTTCTTATACTTTCAGCCTCTTATCCACCAACAACCAGAATCATTGCTCTCCCTGCAGGCAAAAGAGTGCCAGGAAAGCAGGTTTGCCATCAGGTAAATTCCCTGGGCATGTGTCACAGCGCCCTCCAGGGAGCATTCCCCGACTTTCCTTTTCTCTGGTCAGCATGTGTTTTCTCCTCTGCCTTTCTTTATGTTTCCTATATCCCCCTCAAGGCTCTGGCAGGAGTAGGAAGGGATGTCTGGTAGAGAAGAGGAAAGGGTGAGGGGAAGGAGGAAAGGATTCCAGAAGTGGGGCATGTACAGCCTTAGAAAAGCCAGTGGAGGCTTAAGAGCTCCGGGTCTCTGTACCCTCAAATTCCCTGCCTGTTGTCACACTGTTTTTGGTGTCCACATGCTCTTATTTCCAAAGCATGCTCACCTGTTTTATCCTCACAACATGCATCCAGAAGGCAGGGCAGGCTAGGTGTTGTCATGGAAAGAACCCAGGGCCAGGAGGCAGGAGACTTGCATTTCAAAATCTGCCTCTGTCATTAAATGACTTGGTCACCGTGGTTATATCACTCCCGTGCCTGAGACTCACTTCTCTTATCTGTCAAAATAGAGACTTGGGCCTGTCAGACCAGGCAGACCACTTACCATCCCCAGAGCACGCCCTTTGCTTTCTTGCTTCTACACCTAAAATCATTCCTTCTCTCGCATGTGGCATCTCCTTCCTTCCTCTACCAAATCAATCTCCACTCATCCTTTAAAATCCGCTGAATTCTAGCACTTCCTGACAGGCCTTCCATTCTCCTGGTCAGTAACGATCTTTGCCTGTGCCCCTCTTCCTCACTCATCACATGCCATTTTGTGTGGTGGTAACTTGCATAAGTATTATATTCAGGGCTGTGCTGAAATCAGCTCAAACCAGCTCATAAGAATCAATCGTTCAGTGTTCAATGTGTGCATTCACACCTTGGAAATCAGCAAATGCTATGAATCAGGGCCAGGTGCACTGTCCTCCAGATTGTCTAGACTTAAGACAGTGATAGGGAAAATGGTAATGCGGATTAAATGTAAAAGTGAGTCATGAGAACAGTTTCTGTTGCTGTTTTTTTTCTTTTTTAAACAACAGGAAAGCCTGTTGTTAAACATTTACCAGCCCCTTCTAGACCACAAGCTCTTGAGAATAGCAACTTTTTTGAGAAGCAACAGTGAATTACATTGGGAAGGCCACTAGATCTGGAGACAGTCAAATCCTGCTGTTATTTAATACATGTGTGACCTTGAAAAATGTCTTTCGCTTTTCTGGGCCTTAGATCCCTCACCTGGAAGGTGAGCTTACAGTAGCTGCTTCGTAAATGTTTGAGGTGTGTGTGTTTGTGTGTATGTGTGTATGTGCATGTGAGAGAGAGAGACAGAGACAGAGTGTGTCTGTGTGTATGTGTGATAGTGTGTGTGTAAGAGACAGTATGTGTGAGAGAAAGAGTGTATGTGAGTGAGACAGACAGACAGTGACAGTGTGCATGTGAGAGAGAGTGTGTGTGTGTTAGAGTGTATGTGTGTGTGTGAGAGAGAGTGTGTGTGTGGTGTGTTAGAGAGAGAGAGTGTCTGTGTGTGTGTGTGTGAGAGTGAGAGAGAGAGAGAGAGAGGGACAGAAAGAGTGTGTGTGTTAGAAAGAGTGTGTGTGTGTTAAAGAGAGTGTCTGTGTGTGTGTGTGTCTGTGTGTATGTGTGTGTGCATGTGAGAGAGAGAGACAGAGACAGAGAGTGTCTGTGTGTGTGTGTGCGTGTGTGAGATAGTGTGTGTGTAAGAAAGAGACAGTGTGTGAGAGAAAGAGTGTATGTGAGTGAGTGAGACAGTGACAGTGTATATGTGTGTGTGTGTGTGTGAGAGAGAGAGAGAAAGAGAGAAAGAGTCTGTGTGTGTTAGAGAGAGAGAGTGTCTGTGTGTGTGTGTGTGAGACAGAGAGAGAGAGGGAGGGAGAGAGAGGAGAGAGAGAGAGAGAGAGAGAAGAGAGAGGGAGGGACAGAGAGAAAGAGTGTGTGTGTGTATGTGTGTGTATGTGTGTGTGTGTGTGTGTGTGTGTGTGTGTGTGTGTGTCGCCCACTCATGATTTCATTAGCTCAGGGAGCTACCCAGCAAGGAAGACCCTCTACCAATGGAGATTGGCAATGGTTCTGTAGTTTTTCATCTCAGACAGCTATCTGGAGCACCAAGCCCTCAAATTACTTATCCAGGACCCCTAGTATGTGTGGGAGGCAGAATTTGAACCCAGGTCATTGTGGCTCCGAGGACAGTTCATTATACACCCTGCTATAGCGCTTCTCAGGACTATTTATTGAACTGAGCTGACTCATTCATCTCTTAGCCCTAATTAGGTGACTCTATTCTAGTCAAAGCCCAAGGAAGCTGAATGACTGCTCTAAGCTCACACAGCAAGCTGGGGAGCAGGGGAGCAAGCAGATGAGCAGAAAATCTGAAGAATGGAATTCCATCTGCTGGTGGCCAGGGCTGTCTCATAGTCTCCATGCCAGCCTCAGTTCCACACTGAGTGGCCGGTGTGACCTCTCAGGCCTCAAGGCCAGGGAAGACCTTTGACCTTGTGGTCAAGCTGAAGGGCGGAGGAAGCCTCGGAAAGCACACAGAGGTGGCTTCCCTCCCCTCCTCTGTACATACAGAGCTCACTCAGCCCAAATGTGCTTCATGTTATTTGAAATGCCGATGGGAGGGAGGCCAGAGGGAAGAGTTACATTGTCTGTCTCCAGCCAGGCTCCTTTTTAGCTGCTCAGTGGGACGTGAGAGTCACGAGACCCGAAAAACCTAGAAGCCCAGCACGGCAGTGACAAGCCTCAGGGCCCAGTGCCACCTCAGGGGTTGGCCCCATTTCGGAATAAAAAGTGACATGTCTCCCAACCTGTGTGGGAGCTTTGCAGTGCATCTATTTTTACTGGAAGGATATTCACATTTCATTCCTGCAAGAGGAAGGAATGGGGGTAGGGGTGACTCACACCACACACCAGCATGTTGGAGCCCCTTTGTTTCAGCCACTCCTACTCTCCTTCACCTTCCTTACCCATCTTCTAGCCTCCGGAAGGAAGGAAGGAAGGAAGGAAGGAAGGAAGGAAGGAAGGAAGGAAGGAAGGAAGGAAAGAAAAAAGGAAGGAAAGAAGGAAGGAGGCAGAGAGGGAGGGAGGTAAGAAAAAAGAGGGAAGGAGGGAGGGTGGGAGAGAAGGAGGGAAGGGAAGGCAGGAGGGAAGGAGGAAAGAAGAGAAAGAGGGAGGAAGGAAGGGAAGGAGGGAGGAAGGAAAAAAGAAAGGGAGGGGGAGGGAGGAAGGAAAGAAGAAAGGGAGGGGAGGGAGGAAGGATAGAAAGAAGGAGGAAAGAACGAATGAATGAATGAACAAAGCAAGTATTTATTAAGTGCCTACTGGGTGCTAAGCAGTTTACTAATATTCTCTTATTTGATCCTTACTCTTGGAAGCAGGTGCTAAAAATACCATTTTATTGTTGAAGAAACTGAGGAAGGCAGAGGTTGATTGACTTGCCCAGGATCACACAGCAATGTTACTGTCTGAGGCTGGATTTGAACTCGTCTTCCTAATTACAAGCATTCTATCCACTTCACTATCTAGCTGCTCCATGGCCACTGATCTATTGGGAGGTAGTGGGCACCTACCTATGGTCTCCCCCCTGCCCTTCCCGTGTCATCTCCCAGCCTGTGGGTTGTATCATTACCCTAGAGAGAGATCTTGGCACCTCTGGCGCTGCTGAAAAAGATTGTTCACTGCCTGGATGATATAACACAACTAACTTACAATCCCAGCTCTAAATCTAGAGGAGTCCTGAGAGGTTTTCTCATCTGACTCATTCCTTTTGTAGATAAACTGAGGCAAGTTAAGAGACTTGCCCAAGATTACCCAGGTAGAAAGTACCAACGGTGGAGTTTGAACCCAAGTCTGCAGACTCCCCAGTCAGTGCTCCTTCCATTGCACTGCCTTGCTTCTCCTCACTCTTTTAGGTGAATTTCATGGGTTCATAGATTTCAAGCTGATAGAAACCTCAGACATCATTTATTCCACATGTTGTCATTTTACAGATAAAGACTCTAAGGCCAGAGAGATTAAGTAACTTGGCCATGGTCACACGGGTGGACTTGGGTCCTGAGCCAGGGTCCTCTGACCTCACTCTCTTGCTGCCATGCTATTTCCCCATCTGTAAAATGGGCAAGTGGCATGAGATGGGACCTACGGTCCTTTCTAGCTCTAGCATTCTTTGAATTGATGACTAGCTGAATTTGAACACAGTTTGGACTTCTGGATCCAGAAATGGCCAACACGCCTTTATTCTGTTGCCCTCTGCACCCTTCTGTGCTCTTAGATAATGGTCTGGACCAGAGAACAGGGAGGTGGTGGAGTGGACAAAGCCCCCTCCTCACTCTCTGTATGTATGACCTTGGGAAAGAAACTCCCTGAGCCTTGGTTTCCTTCTCTGCCAAATTAGGAGCCTGAAAAAGATGCTCTTTTGGATCTCTTCCGGATCTGACACGGGGTGAGCCTGAGCCTCAGTTAAAAAGTTCCTTTGGCAACTGAGTCTCGAACCTTACGGATTCTGTCTGGTCCCTGCAGACAGGAAGCTCCAGCATCCTCTTGCAACAAGGATATAATGTGACAATGTCTCCCAAAGCAGGTGAGGCTGCCTGATTGCAGGGGGCTGGAGTGAGAATGTGTGTAAATTAGGAGCTAGGCCAGCAGAGACATGGCTGGTTAATGGGCCCATTAAAGGGCATTAGTGGATAATAGCAGGGCACTGACCTGACTCCAGAGAGAGACAGCACCACCACTTCCCAAGCCCTGGCTGCTGCCAGGAGATGGGGGGGGTAGGGGTGCTCCGAAGGAAAAAAAAAAGACACCTGAAAAAAACCTGAAGGTTACAAATGTCAGCAGCTCCATGGCCTCAGATGCCACCTTAAAAAAATGGGAGAGCTCGACACACAGCTGGATCTCATCCAAGTGGCTATCGGTGGTCACTCTGAACACAAGGGCCAATGACTATGGCCAGATCCTTATCCTCAGTGCCTAGGCCAGGGCTCTAGGTTCTTGTTTAAAGTTCATCTAGTCTAAGCCTCTACTTTGACAGGAGGAAACCAAGGTCTAGAGAATGAAAGTGACTCGCCCAAGGTCACACAGTCAATGAAGAAGCAAAGCCAGCTGCACCTGTAGGACTTTGGGTCCTCTTCATCCACCCTACAACTAGATATTCTCCCCCAATTAAAGTGTGGGATTCTTGAGGGCAGGGGACTAACTCACTTTTTCTATTTTTGTTCCCAATAGTTAGCCCACTATTGGCATCTAGTAAGTGATTAATAAATGCTTTTTCATTCATTAATCCATCCATTCATTTATTCATACCCAGATCTTCTGACTCTACTGACATGAAGCCGCCAGCTGGAACTGTGCCTAGAGAACTGGGCCTAGAATCAGGGAGACCTGAGTTCAAATCTAGCCCTCATACATGCTCACACATTTACTACTGGGCAGCCCTAGGCAAGTCACTGCAAAATAAGAATAATAATAGCATCCCAGGGTTGTTGTATGGACAATAGTTGTAAAGCACCATAGGCCAGTCCCTGGTACATAGTAGGTGCATAATAAATGCTTGTTCCCTTTCCGCTGTACCCCTAAACTGTCTTCTCCTCAGAGGCAGAGATAAGGTTTTATGCATCTTTCAGTGTAATTCAATAATTTTTTAAGAGCCCACTTATCTGCCAGGTGTTTTTCCAAAGTGCTGGGCTTACAAAGAGAAAATTCAGACAATCCTTTCCCTCGAGGAGTTTACATTTCAACGATGGTAAACTGTGTGTACATAGGTAAATAAACACCGAATGGATGCAAAATAAATACAAAGTGATTTAAGGGTGCAACCAAACTCTGGCACCTGGGAAAAATCGACTGGAACTTCTTATTGTTGAATCATCTTCAGTTGTGTCCAACTCTTCATGACCCCATTTGGGGTTTTCTTGGCAAAGATCATGGAGTGGTTGGCCATTTCCTTCTCCAGTCCATTTTACAGATGAGGAAACTGAGGCAAACAGGGTGAAGTGACTTGCCAGGGTCACACAGCTAGAAAGTGTCTAAGGCCAGATTTGAATTCATGTTCAGGTGGAACCTGAGCTGAGCTTTAAAGGGACCTCTGGCTTCCAAGAGGGAGAGAGGAGGGGGGAGAATATGGACAGTGGGGTGGGGATAGACTGTGTAGGAGAGGTAATGCCATATATGGCGAGCAAATAGGGCCAGTTTGAATAGAATGCATCTTTCCATCTCCAGGGCCTTCTTTGGTGAGAATTGAGGGGGTAAGCCGAGGCAGAAGGGGTCTGAGCCCAGTGCATTGCATACAGTGGGTATTCAATAAATATTTTAGATGATCTGGGTGAAGGTAAGATTCTCTAAAGGTACAGTCTTTTAGTACCCAGTCCAGTATTCCACCCACTACCTCACACTCCCTATGTTGGATGGGCATTGGGAATGTGAGGTAGACATTAACTCGGTGTCCTCTCTGGGTCCCAAGTCTACAATGTAACCATACACATTCTAAGGAAAGGATGCATTTACCGAATCCTCTATTAAAGGAAGCTCTGGGCTAGGCGCTGGGGGGTTGGGCAGGTAGAGGAGGAGAAGACAGGGACAGGGGATGGACGGAAGGAGGAAAGATTTGTGTCTGGCAGCTCCTGTCCCCACTCCTGGGCTGAAAAATGTCAGTGACTTTAAGAACATCACCCATGTCCCACCTGCCTGCCTGGCTGGCCTGGCCCATTCATCACCCGCCAGTCCTGACAGGCAGGGCTCATTGGAGCAAGGAGAAACAAGGAGAACAGGGAGAGGGCCAGGCGTGGAGGTCTGGAGGCTTGCTTTCAACTGCCACTGTGGGTGGGGCTTCCCCGATGAGGCCAGGAGCCAGCCCAGACAAAGGAAAGATGAGCTCTGCAGACCAGGAATCCTACCAGAGCCGCTCCGCAGCTAGACGAGCTGAAACACTGCTCTCCAAATGGGTATTAGGAGCTGAGCCAAGACCGTCACTCAAATGAAGAGGACCCTTCCTCCCTCAATCATCTCACTCTGGCCTTCAGCAGGGCCCTCCTTTCTGTCTTCTTACCCCAACCTCACACCTGACACAGCACCAGGCACCCAGTAGGCTCTTTGGATCATTCATCTAAAGCTTAGTCCAAAGCTTTCATTTTACAAGCAAGAAACTGAAGATCAGGGCTCCAGTGATTTACCCAGGGTCTCCTCTTCAGTGTTTTCTGAATTGTATTCAATTCCTAAAGACATAGAGCACTTTCCCATACCTTTCCTCATTTAATTCTTATAGCATCCCTGGGAGGAAGAGTGGATTATTAATCTAGCTGTCTACTGGCGCATCGCTCAGGCTCATACCTTTCTTTTCACCCAAACAACCTCTATCAGGACCTCACGGCCTTTCCCCTGGTCTATTGCAATTATCTTTTCGTTGGTTTCTTTAATTTCAGTGTCTCCCTTCTCTAATCCATGCTCCCCACAGCTGCCAAACTGACATTCTTAAAACACAGGTCTGCACATGCCACTCCCCTGCTCAAAAAGCCCCAGTGGCTCCCTATTGCCTCTGGATTAAAACAGAAAACCCTCAGCCTGGCAGTTTGAGTCCTTTGGAATCTGGCTTGCACCAGGCTTACTTTCCTCTACACTCTCTCCATTCCCGTCAGCCTTGTCGCTTGCTGTTCTCATTCCACAATACTCCAACTTCTGTGTTTTTTTCCCCAAACTGTTCTATGTGCCTGGAATATACTCACTCCTCACTTCAGACTCACTAAATTCCTCACTTCCTTCAAAACACAGTACAGGGGCCACCTCCTGGGACAGCTTTTCCTAACACAATTTTAGTTTTTCCTTTCTCAGAAAGGTTCTATGTTACTCCTTTATTTTTGTGTGAATTATCTGAGTGCAAGGTATATCTTCCCTCCATCCTCCAACAGAACGTAAACAAGAGAGAGAGAGAGAGAGAGGAGAGAGAGAGAGAGAGACAGAGAGAGAGGGAAGGAGAAAGTGTGTGTGTGTGTGTGTCCTGGTACATGTTTAATAACCAGCTCTCCAGTGGTGGGTTGGGGGAGGATGCATGACACACTTTTAAATTTAACCTGCATTATTAACATTTCTCCATCACTTTCTTAAGTCTAGACAATCCACAAAACAAAAAAAAAGCCCTGATTTATAATAGTACCTACTATGCATTTATATAAGACCTACTGTGTGTCAGACACTGTGATAAGCACTTTACAAATATCTCATTTGATTCTCACAACAATCCTGGGAGGTAGGTGTTATTATTATCCCCATTTTATAAGTGAGGAAACTGAAGCAAACAGAGGTTAACTGACTTGCCCAGGGTCCCACAGCTAGTAAGTGCCTGAGGCTGGTTTTGAACTCAGATCATGCTGACTCCATTAACCTCTCTATCCACTGCACCACCCAGCTGCCCCAACTGGGGAGGTGTGAATACTCATGTTGAAAATTGAACAGTCAGCTCTTGCTGTCACTCTAGAGAGCAGGTGGCTCTAGCAGAATCCTGAACGTGAGATCCTTGAAGTCAGGGCTGTTGTGTTTTTATACTTGTCCTGACTATTGCCTAGCAACATCCCTGTCACATAGGCTTTTAATAAATACTCAATGAACTGAATTGAATCAGACCCCCAGGACAAAGCCCAGTGTCTGTAGCAGTTAGAAGTTCAAGGGTTAATAATTGCTTCTCTGATTTTACATATGGGGAAAATGAGGCCCAGGGCCAAACAGAGCAAGGTAGGCAATTGGAATTAGATTTCTCTTCTTTTTATTCTAGTTTTCAACTAACAAACATTTGTTTTCTTTTCTTTGCATTGGTTAAAAGAAAAAAGAAAACCCTAGTAAATAAATCTGCAGTCAGGCAGAACAAATTCCCTCATTGGCTATGTCCAGAAACATGCCTCCTTGGGCACTCTGAGGCCATAGCCTCTCTGTCAGGAGGTGGGGAGAAGGCTTCAGCATGGATCCTCTGGAATGGTGGGTGGAGACCTCCAGCCTTGTCACTTCCCTGGACTGCTTTCCCTAGAAAAGGTATCAGTGGGCATGGGGGCCTCATCCTTCCACTTCTTCCATTCCCTTGAGTCAAGCAAATGGCCCCAGTTGCTCCTGGATACCCTAGTTCTGTCTTTGAACTTCACTCAGCTTTAGAGAGAGCAACTCCTCCTCCCCTCCCAAATCTGTTTATCATAGGCAAACAAGCTGTCTCTAGATTTTGAAGCAATTTGGGCCAATGGGACCAAGTGGGTGCTGAAACCCACGAGGACCCCCATTCACAAGAACTGGCTTTCCAATTTTCAAAGTCCTTTCACAGCTGAGATTTTGGTTGATCCTCACCACAACCCAATTGGGAAGGTAGAGCAAAGATTATACTTCCCATTTTATGGGTGACGAGACCCTGTCTCAGAAGGGACAACTGAGCTTCCTAGAGTCAAACAGCTCCGGGCAGAGCTGGGGCTCACACCCATGTTTCTTCCTGCCTAGTCCTCTGTAATAAGGGTGGACATGATGCTTGCAGATTGCTTTCTATATGTTATTATATTTGATCTTCAAAATAGTCTTATAAGGTCAATACTAGATATATGCATCATTATATCCCTATTGTACAGATGGGTAAACTGAGACCCAGAAATGTGAGATGACATTCACCAAACAGCTTATGTGTCAGAAGTAAGATTTAAACCCAAGATGATTTTCTCAACTCAAGTGCAGATGTAACCAAGTCACCTGCCTCCCCCAGAGACATGCAATCATCTCCAGTGGTTTCCTGTTATCTCCAGGCTCAAATATAAAACCCTGCATTTGACTGTTCAAAACCTGGCCCCTTCCTAGCTTGACAGACTTTTAACCTTTTACTCTCCTCTGCAGATTTTTAACCAGATACACAGGCCTATTTCCTGTTCCTCATTTAAGTGAAATCCGTTTTCAGACTCCGAGCCTTTGCATCCTCTGTGCCCTTCTGGAGTCAATCCTTTCCCAGTTCCCTCAGTCGCTAATGTGTTCCCCTCTCAAATTACCTTCCCTGTACTCTGTCTAAATTAAACACATGAAGTTGTTTTCATATTTGTCTCCCCCTTTAGAACATGAGCTCCTTGAGAGTAGAGACCATAGTTTTACCTTTCTTTGCACCTGGAACATGTTGCTTCAGTCATTGGACCCTCGTGACCTCATCTGGGGTTTTCTTGACAAAGATCCTGAAGTGGTTTGCCATTTCCTTCTCCAGCTTATTTTATACATGAAGAAACTGAGGCAAACAGGGCTAAGTGGCTTGCCCAGAGTCACACAGCTGGTAAGTGTCTGAGGCCAGATTTGAACTCAGGAAGATCAGTTCCTGACTCCAGGCCTGGGGCTCTAGCCACTGCACCATTAATAGATGCTTGTTGATTGATTTTTCCTCCCCTTTCTCCTCCTCCTCTTCCTCTATCTCTATTATGCTTTGGTCCTTCTAGTCAATAATTGTAACCAAAATGAGTAATCTGTATTTATTTTTCTTCTATGCTGATTAGACCATGGGTGGTTGAACAGTAAGCAGTTAGAAATCCCCAGTCAACACCAAGGCTGGGAGTGTTGCCTGCAGTGCGAAGGATGAATCCCTATCAGAAGGATATATTTTTTCCTAAATGGAACTTTCATTTGGGGCTTTCCAGGGAAAGCTGAAGGGAAGACTGAGCCCCCTTTTCCACAGCCTCTCCCCCAGCACTGATTATCTCTGCCTAGACTGGGAGTTTCCAAATGATGAGTGATCTTCTCCACATATTGTTCACCCTTTCCTTTCTTCCTCTCATGCTTCCTGCCTCAGCATTGTTCTCTGTTCTATCCCTGCTCATCCTTCCTCACCTCCACTCCTCTGTTCTTTCTCTCGGGACACAGGGTACCAAAGAGTCACCTGGACTGCTTGATAAACAAGTGACAGGCACTAGAAATTCTTTGGCTCCTCCCTCACCTTCTTCCTGAGCTGCCCCTGGCCCTCATCCAGTTGCGGCCAGCTTCCGCCATCTATTATGCAGCTATGACCACATTCATGTGTAGAGGCATCTATATTTGTGTGTGGGGGGGGGGTGCGTGTGTGTGTGTGCGCGCGCACGCTCGTGCACCCATGAGGTAAACCCCCAGCTAAGAAGCCATGTACAATCACATCTGTCCACCATCTCTCTACCATCTCCCTGTCCTCAATTTCCCCCCCTCTAATAATAACAGCACTTCAATTGGACCTTTAATGGGTAGGTCATGAAAATACTTGCATCTTCATCTGTAACAAAGATAAGGTTAAACAGCTTACTCATGGCCACAAAGCTAGGAAGTGCCAGAGCTAGGATTCAAACCTACTTCTTTGGACTCCAAGGCCAAACGTCCCCTGACACCTCCAGGATCCTAGAACTGCAGCAATGGATTATCTAATCCACCACCATCACCCCATTTGACATTACGATGAGGCTACAGAAGGCCAGAGGAAGGGGCCTCCTTAAGGTCATGCCTACCCATTGCATATGTATTGAGTTTTCCTCTGGGATTTAGAAACTCAGTGTCTGTAGTGGGGAAAAAGTCTCATGTGGGCTGGGGCTTTTTAGAGTTCATACTTTCCTCCCTAAATTTATTTGCTTCTCCTGAAAATCAACTGAAGTAATTAATTTCTCCCCTGATATACATGCATGTACACACACACACACACACACAAACATGTACACATATAAACACAGATATATGTAGCAGGGATGTCGAGAGGGGTGCATTTAACTACTTTTGGTCTTCCTTGTTTCTGCCTTTCACCTTAACCTCAAAGCCAATGACGATAAAGTTCCATTTGCCCCCTCCAATTCCTACCACCACTCAGAGACCCCAGAACAAAGAAAAGAGCAAGGGCTTCTATTTCTGCCATGTCTGGGTCACCAAGGGGCCTTTGGAGCCATGACCAAGTCTAGGAGAGTAATGAATAATAAGGCTGGGGTATAGCATCTACTCAGGCCAGTTCCTCCAGCCAAACCTACCAGGGATGGGTCACAAGGAGTATGTCCCCAGGGTCCAAACCTAGGCTCCTAAAGCCCTGTAGGACAACAGTCAGCTTATCAGACAGTTAAAAGATTAAAGAGGAAGTAGTTTATAATGTGAGTGACCTGTTATTGAAAGACCCCAATATGAGTCCTTAACTACTTGACTTTAGACAAGTTACTTAACATCTATGACTTTGTTTCTCCATCTGGGAAATGGGTATGATAATATTTGCCTTACAGGATTCTGGTAAGAAATCTCACATAAAATGTGAATTATTCTTACTATTATAATGCAGGCCTTTCAGGAAGTGACACAGGAAGACCAAAGCTAGATATTTAAATGAGGTATGGAAAGACCTCCCCTGGAAATCTTTGAGAACCAAGTTGACTTTCTAGCTCTATTGGGATAAATAGATGTGTGTGTATATATATATATACATACAAACAGACACATGTGTGTATATATATATACATAATATACATATTACAAAATATAGAGAATAAGTACAAAGTAATCGTTTTGTTTTAGGAAAGACATTAACACATGGGAAAATTAGGAAAGGCCTCATGCAGAAGTGGGTGCTTGCACTGATCTTTAAAGGTAATTAATGACCCAGCAATGACACTACTAGGTCTGTATTCCAAAGAGAATAAAGGAAAAAGGAAAAGAACCTATGCATACAAAAATATTTATAGCAGCTCTTTTTATGGTGGTAAAGAATTGGAATTGAAGGGATGCCCATCAATTGGAAAATGACTGAACAAGTTGTGGCAGATGGCAATAGGATGCTATTGTGCTATGAGAAATGACAAGGGGGGGTGGTTTCAGAAAAACCTGAGAAGACTTATATGAACTGATGCAAAGTAAAGTGGGAAGAACCGAAAGATCATTGGGCACAGTAACAGCAATGTCATAATGAAGATCAACTGTGAAAGACTTGGCAACTCTGATCAGCACAGTGATCCAAGACAATTATGAAGGAACCGTGATGAAAAATGCTCTCCGATTCCAGAGAAAGAACTTATGAACTCTGAGAATAGACTGAAGTATAATTTTCTCAATTCATTTTTGGCAACATGGCTAATGTGAAAATACGTTTTGCATGATTTCACATGTATAATTGATATCATTTTGCTTGCTTTCTCAGTGGGTTAGGAGGGAGGGAGAGAATATCGAACTCAAAATTTGAAAAGAACATTTAAAAATAAATAATAATTAGGATTTGTAGGAGGTGGAGGGGAAGAGGGAGCACATTCTAGGTCTAGGAGACAACTTGTACAATAGCATAGAGATGTGAGATGGAATATTGCATGTAAGCAACAGCAAGGAGGGTCAGTTTGACTGGGCTGCAGAGTTCATGAAAGGAAGGAGTATTAATAAGGCTAGACAAGGAGTTTAGATCCAGGTTGTGAACCATTTCCAATTCCAAGCAGATTTTACATTTTATCTTAGAGATAATAGGAAGCCACAGGAATTTACTGAGCAGAGGAATGGCAGGGCCAGAGCTGTGCTTTAGAAAAAGCATTTTGGCAGCTGTGTGAAGGATGGGCTGGAGAGAGGGTAGACTTGATTCAGGGAGACCGATTAGGAGGCAAAAGTCCAGGCAAGTGGCAAAGAGGAGCTGAACCAGGATGGTGACAGTGTGAGCAGAGAAGGGGAGAGAGATGAGAGATTTGAGAGACAGAATGGACTGAACATGGCCACTGTTTGACTTTGGGTGGTGAGAGGGTATTGGAAAGCCCAGGATGACCTAGAAGTTGTGAACCTAGGTGACTGGAAGAATTATGATCTTCTTGGGAGAAACAGGGAAATTCAAGAGTGATCTGTTAGGAGGTGGAGGAGATAATGAGTTCTCTTTTGGATATGTGGGTCTTGAAACATCTACAGAACATTCTCAGAGGTAGTGTGGCACAATGATTTCCAGGATGATCTGGGTTCAAGTCCCACTTCTGACACCTACTGGTTCTATGACCCTGGGAAAATCATTTAACCTCTGGATTCTGTAAACAACTCTCTAAGACTAGAAGTACGGAGAAGGTGCTATCCTACACTGGTAGAAGTGTCCTCACCTGTGAGTTCCCTATACCAATCACCGTCATTATCCCTTACCCTTTCTGGGACAGCCACAAAATGCCCAGATGACCCTTGACATGTATGTGCCTTATTTGTCACTAAGACAGACACACCCAAAATGTAGCTACCTCCATCGAATTCCCTCTGTCTAGAATGTTCCTTTTCCCCACTGCTTTCCAAATGCTGGAACTCTTTCCTCTCCACCTCCCACCTCTCATCCCCACCCCCCTCAATGCTGGTTGAATTCCTACCCATATGTCAGAGCCCAAGTGAAATGAGAACTTCTCCAGCCCTTCTAAGCTCGGTATTATCTCTCCTTCCCCAGAATTCTCATGGGACTTTATTTATGCTTATATTCTTACACTTATCACATTTTCCCTTGAATTTCAATTCTCCAATGAAGCACTCATCTGAGTGTTGTGAGCATTCCTCACTCAGAGCCAACAGGCAATACAATCATACCTTTTTTTTTTATCTTGCATGGTTTTTATCCATGATCTCCCATAGATCCTCCACAGAGAATTGGTCCAACATGCTGAAGGTCTTTCCTCTATGTCTTTGATATCCTAAGGATCACAGTATAGCCCAGACTGCCAATCTATTATCTTTCACTCTCACTGCATGTCTGCCCCACCTTTCCTCCTCATTACCCATTTTCAATTTATTATCTCATGCTACTTGCATGAAAATGATCATTGGAAACATCCTGTAGCCCACCAGCACTCAGAGAAGGTGTTCCCATCATCCTTTGGGCTCCCCATAGTTTGACTCCTCACAGATTGTGGCATTCCAAATTTTGTAACCATGCAGCGGCACTGGGCAAATGTCTGCTTTAGAAAGATGGATTTGTTATGTTGGTGAGCCCCTTATGATTATTAAAGGCACTGAATAATCTCCCAAATGCAATGCAGCCCACTCTCTGCCATCTATTCAGTTCTGGAGTGCCTACCTTAGATATATGAACTGATGTCCTAAATCATGCAGTGGTTCTGAAGTGGCTGCCATAGTCTGGACAGTAGGCATTTCTTTTTGGCACGGGTGGCTACTTTGGTCCGAATGGGGGTCACTGTAATTGCATACATTGTCTTATTATATTTTCTTTTACTTTAATGTTGACTTTCACCTTTACTTTAACTAGCTAATGGTCTGATTTTACTTAGCTGATTCTGAGATGACTCCTACATCTATAATCTGTCACTTTCTACCTTCTGTAGAATAGGCAAAAATACATATAAAGGCCAAAGGGTTTTTGTTACTGATGGAGATACATAATAAAGACATTAATGTGAAGCAGAAAGGTGGAGGGCAGTGACCTTGTCTTCTTTGCTCAACTCTGGATCTTGTTCAAATTCATTTGCATGGAAGTCAAAGAGGATTTGGGGAGATAAATAGCCTTTACCACTCTGGCTTCTACATAGCTCTCTCCAATTTTTTAGAGAGCCCCTAAAATGGGTTTGTGGCATGCAGGATCCCCATTTTAAGATAAGTGGGAGTAGTAAGGAATTTAAATCAGATAGTTGTCTGGGACAACAAGATTTTCTTCAGCACTTAGGACAAGCAGCCCAAAAAAGGACAATCCTCACTGTTCATGACTTTGTTGGTTCCCTCTAGCAGCGTATGATGGCTGCATGGTCCTTGTGACTATGCATTAAAAGAGCTCATCTTGCCCTTGTAAGGGAGAGGCTTCCTAGTCACCACACCTAGTAGATGGGAGAAGAGAATCAATAAATGGCTCCAAAAAGCTTACACTCACTGGATAGTCACAAAGAATAGCTCAGTGACCCAAGATGCTCATTGGAGACAACATGATTTACAGCAGAAAGCAGAGACACAATACTCAGTGGAGAATTGTAAGGGGAAGCATGATAGCGTCTCTGGAGGATATTAACAGTCTTCTAACATCAGACGGATAAGTTGCCCTAGTCACAAGTGAACCCCATCCACACATGTCTGTGTGTGTGTCCTCCATGTATGTGCCCCAGCCACACAGATTCATGATCTATGCCTCTTCACACACAGTCCATGACCACATGTGTTCCCTCCAAGTGTGCCTTGCCTCTGCTGGTTCCCTGGTCACATATATGTGACCTCCTCCAGTAGTGATGTGGTAACTAACATATGGGAGATCAGGTTCCATGCAGATGTAGGAAGATCTTTTCTTGTCACCTTCTTTATTGTATTATTAGATTAAATGTCATCTGTTTTGAAAGACTACGTCGTCTAGTTAGCTGGCAAGCATAAACACATCTGTGGGGGCTGGCAAACTATGGCTTTGAGTAGCTTAGAGACCTATAGAGTAACTTGAAGCTTGAGTGTCTTCTCTCCCTCTCCCTCCCTCCTTCCTTCTCTCTCTCCCTTCTCTCTCCCTCCCTCTCTCTGCCTCCTTCCCTCTCCCTCCTCTCTCTCACTCTCTCTCTCCTCCCCCCTTCTCTCTCCATCCCTCCCCCATACACAAACACATAGAATATCAAACCTAGGGTAACTCTTCTTGTATTAGAGGTATCTTATACCTCATATGTATATTATACAGACACACATACAGATATATATATATATATATATATATATATATATATATGTATATATGTATATGTGTGTGTGTGTGTGTGTGTGTGTGTGTGTGTGTGTGTACGATTTACAGGTGTGAACATTCTGGGTAGTTTACAAGCCCTTGGCTTCTTCTGTTTGCTAATCCTGAACTATGGTTTCCAATGTACTTTCCATCATTCCCCCAGTATTCACCATTGCCTGGAAGTCAGCTGCTATCTGATTGTATATTCTAACTTGGTTTGAAGGACCCTGTCAAGAATTCCTCTGTCTCTCCCCATCTTTATCCTCTTCAGTAGAGGATGGGATTGGAGATTTGGGGCTGGAAGGGACACCTGAGGTCCCTTAGTCCAACCTCCTCATTCTACAAATGTTAATGCCTGAGCTGCATGACTTACCTTCATACTGGTCTTTTTTTCCTTGTTCTCGTTGTGAGCACTGGAGATGAGATGACTGAGTGTCTCATGAAATGATTTTTCTTCCATTTTCCTGGGTTGCATGATGCAAACCCACTCTCTCAGATTCTTTCTTGCTTGTCTCTCCAGTGAGAATCTATGACCCATCCTTCCATGAAGTCACAACTTCCTTTGTCTGGTTTCATGAGAATATTGAGCATTGATGTGGTTTGCTTCTTCCAATAATGGCCGTGAGTTGGTCTTGAAGAGTTAGCTCACATTTAGAAGACCAGGGTTGAGTTCATGTTTATAGATGTGTACAGGATGGAGCACTGCAGCTGGAGTTAAGAAGACATGAGTTTAAATCCTGCCTCAGACAATTACTAGCTGTGTAATCTGAGGCAAGTCACTTTATCTATCCAGCCTTAGTTTCCTCATCTGTAAAACAAAAATAGCAGCAGTTTTTCAGGCTTCTTGTGAAGACCAAATGAGATTTTATTATTGTTCAGTTATTTCATTCATGTCTGACTCTTTGTGATCCCATTTGGGGTTTACCTGGCAAAGATACCAGAGTGGTTTGCCACTGCATTCTTCAGCTCATTTTACAGATGAGGAAACTGAGGCAAATAGGGTTAAATGACTTGCCCAAGGTTATACATCTGGTAAGAATCTGAAGAGATATTTGAACTCAGGAAGAGAAGTCTGTCTGACTCTAGGCCTGGCTCTCTATTCACTGTGCTTTTGTTTTTACTTCATCTACGTTTCCAAACCCCATGGACAGCATTGGCATGTTATGGTCCACAGGGTCCTGGAGAATTGGGCGTGACTGAAAAGCTACATCGACATTCTAATAGGTTGATGAGAAGAGAAAGAGAGCATTCCACACATGAGGAACAAAGGCATATAGGTAAAATATGGAATGTACCAGAGAGCAAGCTAGCAGGACAATATGACTACAAGAAAGAGTTGTATGAACTAGGGATGGAATCTAGACTTGCAATGTCATTTTTATAGGGAACTCTTGGGTGAGGAAAGCTCCCTCTATGGTGCAGCTGTCACCTTCTCTGCAACTGAGTCTTGGAGAGTTCCCTAGAGCACAGCAAGTTTAAGTGACTTGCCCAAGGTCACCCAGTCAGTATATGGCAGAGGAGGGTCTTGAACCCAGGTCTTCCTGGTTTTGAGGCCAGCTCTCTATCCTATATTGCACCACATCGTGTGAGTTAGAACAATGGGAAGTAATACTAGAAAAGGAGATGGACTCCAGACTCCGGGGAAGCGGGGGGAGGGGGGGGCGGCTTTAAATGTCAATCTGAGGATATCAGGCCTTATCCTGGGGGCAATAGGAAGTCACTGAACCTTCCCGAGCAGGGGAGTGAAGCGGTCAGATCTGTGATTTAAGAGTATTAATTTGATAGGATGAATTAGGGAGGGGAGAGACCAGAAGCCAATTAAAAGGCTATTGAAATAGTGTAGGTGAAAGGTGAAAAGGGCCTGCACCAGGGAAGAGCCTGTGTAAGGGGAGAGGAGGCTGGAGAAGTGGTCTGGACCGTCTCTAAGGTCTTACCCAGCTTTAGACCCTGTGACCTAAATGCTCCTGAAACCATTCTTATTGCTATAATAGCAATGATTAGCAGACCCTCTCCTTTCAAATACCAGCTGCGTCTTTCCTCCTAGACCCTTCAAGCTTCCTTTTCCAACTTTGTCTGGACCCCTATTCAGCTTGGGGGACACCTCCTTTCGTCCTTAGCCTGGCAGAAAAAGACAATGTGCTGAATATTCTGGTTTCCATCGCTGCAACATGCTTTGTCCTCTGGCCTCCCAGAATCTGTACTGGCTTCATACCAGCTTCTTCTATTAATGTCCCTCCTCCCAACCCTGCAAGAGAGCTTTAATTAGCTATGTCAATTTCTCTATATAAATACAAATGGTGGCATTCATCCATAGCAAAGAAATTTAAGGCAAACTCAGGCGGGGTGCCTTGGGCAGAGAAAGGGAAAATCCTGCCTTTTTCCAGGACCAGAAATATGAGTTTAATATTGTGTGTGTTCATGGACACAGGTGCAAGTGCTGGGGTCAGGGGACACTTCGGTGACAGCCTGATGGACGGTTTGCTGGATGATGGCTCCACACTGTACTCTAGCATCATTGGGCCCCAGACTGTTAGAGCTACAAGTGACCTTATGGGTCATCTTGTCCAACCTCTTCATTCGACCTAGAGAGGGAAGTGACTTGTCCAAGATCACACAGGCAGAGAGTGGCTAAGCTGAGATGGAAGTTTGGTTCAAGTCACAAAAATGAAGATAATTATACTTGTAATGGCTACCTCACTGGACAGGTTTGGGGAGTGTGAAGCAGCAGCAGCAGCAGCAGCAGCAGCAGATAGTAGTAGTAGTAGTAGTAGTAGTAGTAGTAGTAGTAGTAGTAGTAGTTGTTGTTGTTGTTGTTATTGTTGTTGTAATGAGGCACTATGTAGCACAGTGGACAGAGTACTGGACTTGGAATCTGGATAACCTGAGTTGAAATCTGGCCTCAGATACTTACTAGTTGTGTGACCCTGGGAAAGTCACTTAATCTTGTTTACCTCAGTTTCCTCATCTGTAAAATGAGCTAGAGAAGGAAAAGGCAAACCACTCCAGTACGGTTCTCAAGAAAACCCCAAATGGGGTCATAAAGAATAGGACAAGTGACTGAAAAACAGCTGAACAACAACAAAAATTGGTAGCAGCAACAGTAGCAGCAGCAGTAGTAGTGGTAGTAGCATAGCCCTACCTCTGCCCAGGTTAGTTTTCCCTGGAGGATAGTCTCTGTGATGCTGAGTGTTGCAGATATGTAAGACGGCATGATTTTTAGTTGATGGAAAGATTTTGGAGACAGAGCAGTAGAGAGGCAAGGTACAGACTTTGAAAGACAGATAAGAGATCTCCCTGGAGCCATAAGCATGTAGGTAAACCTGCTCTGCCCTCCCCCAACATGTCCTTTGATTCAGCACCTGTACCCCCAGAGACCCTGAGAATGGACTTTTGGGTGAGATCATTCTCTCCTTGTCTATACTGAGATTTCATCTCCTGAGTCAAAAACCCCATTTATTCTTGTACCTTCTAACATCTACAATCAGTATAATTTGCCCAGTTTCTGTTTTACTTCTTGCTTTGATAAATGTTTGCTCACTACCTGTGATTATCTTTTGTGCAATAAGGAAAGGAGCTAAGCTGGCCCAGAGTAACCTAACTGCTTCCTTCCCTTTTGGGGTGAGCTAGGAATGCGGCTTTTATACCCCCCCAAAAAAAACCTCATCATGCCCCAGACTACAAATATCTGATGCATAATAGATACATATAATTCCAGTCTAAATCCCCTCTTAGAGATAGGAGGATGATGGAGTGAGTGCCTGCCATGCCCTCATCCCTCTCCCCCAAAGGCAGAAATCAAATTCTCCCTAGACATGGGTGGATGAGGGGATCCCTGATCACATCTGTCTGAATATCACACTATAACACAGGCTACCCCAGGTCCTGGTGGCCTACGTTATTTCCATCAGATGATAACAAATAAATCACTCTACACATATATAGAAT
This sequence comes from Phascolarctos cinereus, assembly GCF_003287225.1. NCBI lineage: Eukaryota > Metazoa > Chordata > Mammalia > Diprotodontia > Phascolarctidae > Phascolarctos > Phascolarctos cinereus. The sequence continues at coordinate 49,658,728 of NW_027555736.1, read as the reverse complement.
ATCACAACCTTCTGTAGGGAGCCCCAAACCATCATGCTGAGTTAACATGCACGAAAAGCCACTGTGCGTTGGTGTAGACTTGGAACCCAGAAATCTTGAGTTCAAATCCCATCTCAGATGCTTACTACCTTTGGACACATCATAGTCTCTGAGTTTTCATTTACCATTCCGGAAAATGAAGGTAGGGATACCTGTAGGACCTCTTCAGATGGTTAGAGCGTGGACCTCAATGGAAGCAGCTAAGCTCAACAGAAAGAGCCCTGAGTGGAGAGGGGTTTCAAATTCCATCTCTATTACTTACTGCCTGGATGATCTAGAACAATTAATGCTTCTTGACCCATTTAAAGTCTCCAAATCTCAATTTCTTCATTTGTATCTCTGACATTCCTTCTGGCTCTCAGTTGTGACTTATTATGCTATGAGAGTTCTTTGTGAGGGTCAAAGAGGAAGGTTGTTATGAGATCAGGTAGGACCTCCTGGAGGAAGTGGCATTGGTATTAGACTTTACAGGATGGGTAGAAATCCAGCACAGTGAGGGTGGGGTATGGGGAAGTTTTCTAGGCAAAGAAAATAGCATAAATAAATAAAAATCAGAGGGATGAAAAAGTATAGGTGTATCCCTTGGACAGAGAGCAGACCATTGTGACTGGCATAGACAGAATGTGAAGGGTAATGAAATAAGATTAATCCTGTGCTAGATATTGGGAGGGCCTTGAATGTTGGACAAGGGAGTGTGAGCTTTACTCTTCCAGCAACAGGGAACTATTGAAGAATCTTGAGCAGAGAAAAACATGACCAGCTCTGCACATAAGAAAGATAATTCTCAGAGTGGCATGATGGATGTATCAAATGTATAGATAGGGGTAGGGAGAATCATGGAGGCAAGAAGGCTTGTCAACAGGTTATGGCAATAGCCCAGGTGGATGGTCATGAGGGCCTGTACCCGAAAGAGAGAAGAAAGGGGCAGATGCAACAGATATTGCTAAGATTTAGTAACTGATCAGATAGGACAGGTGAGTGAAATAAGAGGCATCAAAGCCAACTTCTAAGTTACACACGTGGAAGGGATAGCATGTGGTGCTGCCACAGATAGAAACACACCCTCCAACATCTAGCACTGTCCTATTTTGTAGGACTAATCTTCTATGATCACTAAGTGTTGCCCATGCCAGTCAAACTGGTCTACTCTGTCCAGTGAATGCATCTGTGTCCTCATACCTCTGAGTCTTCACTAAGAGGAGAGATTGGTTTAGGGGGAAGATGAAGAACTCAGCTTAGATTGACATTAAGGTGCCAGGTATAGGAGAGAAGCATTGAGGTGGAGATCTCCTATGGGCAGTTCAGAATGTAGCTGTCGAGCTCTGATTGGAGATAAAGATAGATAGATAGATAGATAGATAGATAGATAGATAGATAGATAGATAGATAGATAGACAGACAGATGATAGATATATGGATGTATATATAGACATACACATATAGATAGACATATACACATATAGACCTATAAATAGATATAGATAGATATTTGAGAATCATCTGTATAACAGTAATAATTGAAGCCTTAGAAGTGAGTGAATTCACCAAGGGAGAAAGTGTAGTGAGAGAAGAGAATGGTGTCTTGGGAAATACCCACATTCAGAAAGATTATGCAGAGAGAGAGACAACATGGTTTGAGAGGCAAGAAGAAAATCAGAAGTGTGTAGTGTCTCTGATGCCAGGGGAGAGGAGAATATTCAGCAGGTTCTCCTGAACAAGACACTATGCCCAAAGTCATAGAGAAATTACAGGGAATGAAGATTTGTTGAAGGTCGCTGATAATTAGGAAGTATTGATGCCCTTTGAGAGGTCGTTTCAGTCTACTGATGGGAGCAGGATCTATATCACGAAGGAGTAAGAGGACAGTGGGCAGTTAAGGACTGGAAGTGCTAGGCAGAGACAAAATGTTCCAGTTTCTCCATATTGGCACCATGTTAATATCTTTTTTAAGATCATGCCCCTCTTTGAGGCTCTCAGCCGAGCAAGAAACAGAAGCCGTCCATGCCCCCTTGGGTTTTACTCTCTAATACATACACACAAACATGTATGAAATTGTAGGGGAAAACTCTGGAATGAAAATTCCTCTGACCAAGGCAGACCGTGGCTGGATTTCTCATGACATTCCCTTCAGTGTGAGAGCAATCTCGGGGCAGCTGAATTAATGCCAAGAACAGTCAGTTTTGGCCATCCCAGGGACACCATCAATTCTCCCTTCAGCCTTAGAAGGCTTTGAGGAAGGGGTAGAATTTCAAGAACAAAATGAATGATTGAAGGGATTATCTGGAGATTGTCCCAATTTAGAAAACATGGGGGAAGTTAATTGTCTCGAAACTGGGGGGCAGGTCAGTCTTGTGGATGTGCATTGGATTTCGATCAGACCCCGGTGAAAGTTTAATTTGTTGCTTATGTAGTTAACAAGCTTTCCCTTTCACCCTTTCATCCTTGTGTGCAGCCACTGATCACCCAGGGAACTAGAGATTCGGGTTGTAAGAGAAGGATTTTGGCTGGCTCTGCAGTTTGTCCCCAGATTCTCTGCCAGAAATGACTTAGATGGGAGAGAAGGTATTGCTAAAGAAATTATGGAAAAGACTAGTTGCACTGGTAGAAAGAAAGCATTCCCTCTTCCAGCAGCACTGGCATGGAGGCTAATTGAAGAACAGAAGGGAGAACCTTGGATCTGTTGACTTAGAAGTCCTTTCTTTACAGGGTCCCCCTTGAAAGTAGATCGATCTTCTAAAGGACCTCTCAAACTCCTCCCAGGCCCCGATCACATGTTTCAGAGAATGGGTTTACTAAACATGTATTGTGTTCACTCTATGTGTGGGACTGGAATCAAACATTTCTTTGATTTGGTTGTAGTCCCAAAAAATTAAACTTTTTCTCATTCATTCAATATAACTTTGCTGAATACAAAGTCCTGACCAAAATACTGAAAGAAATTAAAAAACAAGGAAGTTTTAAGAATTTACAATCTAGGTTAGACACTAGACATGGATTCATTGAAAAGTTTATAGCATGGGCCTGATATGTTGAGAACCAAATATGAGGTGTGAGTAGTGCCAAGGCAGTGCAGAAATATAGGTCCTTAGAGCACTTCCTTCCAATGTATACACCATGGCAGAAGAGCAGTGATGAGGGGCATGAAAGTTCAGAGGAGGCTAGATCACTGTGAGCTGGGAAATCAGGGAAGTCTTCAAAGCTTAGGTGGAATTTGAGGTAGGATCTGAATGATTGGTGGTATTTAGATTGGCAGAGAGGAAGAAGAGGCCATACCACAGTGGTACATGCCTGTAATCTCTTCCCAACCTACCCAACCCCCACCCCCATGTAGCTAAAACTAGAGTTCTGAGTTACAGTGGACTAACATCAATTGGATGTCTGTACTAAGTCTGGAACAAATATGGTTACCTCCAGAGTGGGAGATGCCACCAGGCTGCTTGAGGAGCCCGGGTCAAAAATGGAGCAAAGTTTCTATGATGATGAGTCGTGGGATTGGACCCTTGAATAGCACTTCCACATTGGGTTAGATAGGGAGGCCTAGTTTCAAATATATGTATGTATGTATTTATGCATGGTATGTATGTATATTTGAAATTGGAAGAAATATTCAACTTCAGCTGAAGGTTAGTAAAAATAAAGATATATTTTTCATGTACATATGAATCACATATAAAAATTGAATTTCAAGTGAATGAGAAGAGTATTCAGTGAATGAATAGGAAGAGAATGAATGAGCCCTGAGGAAAGTGCAGAGTGCCCACACTGTACTCTGGCTCTGCATTGAGATAGGCTCAGAGGGAGAAGATATAGATATATCGAAGTCTAGGACTTCAATCCCGCCCCATCACCATCCCTAGACCCGAATGGAAGAACTGTGATAATGTAAGGATGTTAATTAGATTTAACCACATACTATTTGTATAAATCAGGCATCTTCTGAGCTCTTCTAAGTCTGTTGGAGAAAACCAGTGTTTGGTGGTGGTGTATGTATGAGGGCATGGGGGTGGGGAGGAAAGGTGGGAAAGGTACAACGTACGTGTGACAGTGATAGTTGCACAGCAATATTCAGGCCACATCAAACCCTATATCTAGAACAATGCAGGGCAGGGGTTCTTCACCTTTTTCTGAAGTATTGGCCTTTTGGCAGTGTCTTCTGAAGCCTATGGGCTCCTTCTCAGAATCACATGTATGGGAGTTTTAATTTTATTTATTTTTAATATACTTTTTTTAAATTTTGAGTTCCATATTCTCTTCCTCTCTCCCATCCATTGAGAAGGCAAGTGATTCAATATTAATTATACATATAAAGTTACACAAAACATATTTCTATATTAGCCATGTTTAAAAAAAACACAATAAAAGGTAAGAAACATAAAGTGAAAAAAAATATGCTTCATTCTGCACTCAGAGTTCATCATTTCTCTCTCTGGAGGTGGATAGAATTTTTCATCATAAATCCTTTGAAATTGTCATCAAAACAGCTGTCTTTCACAATTGATGCCCTTACAATATTGCCATTTATGTTCTTCTAGTTCTGCTCCCTTCACTTTACATCAATTTATATATGTCTTCCCAGGTTTTTCTGAAATTATCCTACTTGTAATTTCATATAGTATAATAATATTCCATCACCATGTGGTTTTTTTTAAAGTTGTAGTTAGAAGAAATGCTTATTTTCAGTTAGAGTTTAGTAAAAATAAAGCCACCTTCAAGGCCATTGGAACAAATTGTTCCCATCTGTCCATTCCACCAAGGGAAGTCTTCACGTGCTTGAGGCAGATGCTCTCCCAACTCACTGATGGGTTTGAGGCCTGTCATTTGCCTCCAATCTGGTTTAACTTGTATGCCTAGATGGTTTTACCTGGGTGTGACCCCTGTGCATGCCACAGCTTCTTGGTAAAAGCTGGATGAATCAGGTGGACACCAAAAGTGAATGAGCAGTCCTGGAAAGGGCTCAGCAAGCCCTCACACCAGAGGTGCTAGTCCTCCCTAGCACCCCATACAGTAAGAGGGGTGAGGAGGCTGTTCCAGTACGATCCTTGTAAGGATGCCAGAGACAAAGGAAGAACAGATTGGATTTGGTGCTTCATTGAATATGGGGAGGCAAGGGAAAAGGAAGGGTTAAAGATGACCCTAAGATTCCCTCCTCCATCCCTCTCCCATGGCCAGGAGATGGATCAGGTACTCAGGATGCCTCAGGTCTGATGACTATTTGGCAGATGAGCTTCAGAATTTCTTCCGTAAAATCAATGAGACTTTATGAAAAACAATAACTACAAGAAAAATACAGAGGGGGTTGAACTATTTAGACCTCCCTCTGGATTGTTCACATCCTTTATCTCAGTTATTTTTGGAAATATCTCTGGGTAAATATATCATGGGGGAAATAACAGAGGTCATGCAGCCAGTATGGATGTGGTAGAGATGGGGCTTGACCCCGGGTTGCCCACTTTCCAGCCTAGTATGTTGGTCAGTTTTCCCCCTCTGGAGTGGGTCTGCAGTGGGTTTCCTCCCACTGGGAGGAAGAAGTTAGTTCTAATTCTGAATGCAAATAGTGGGAAGCTTTTCACAAAGGTCTATTTGTCCATTCCCCTGCCTCCATGCAGCATCATCTCTGAGGTATCCTGGAGAGGCAGGGGTCCTTCAGCTATCCTGAGAGTGTGGATAAAGCGTGCCAGGAGCCAGGACTGTGAGATGGGACTGTGTTCTCCTCCTTTTTCTCCAGGCAGGCAACGCTTGAGATAATGGATGTAAAATGCTCTGATGTCTTGGCAAGTGGGATTTAAATATGAGGTGTTGGTGATTCAAGACATTTACAAAGAGTGGTATTTAAACATTCATCTGGAGGCCCTCACAGACGCCTTCACTTTCCCCTGACATTTAGAGCCAATTGGACACTGCTGCTCTAAGGATGACCTATCCTTGTGACTGGCCCCAGGAAATTCAGCTCATCAGGACCTCCCTGTCTTGGATGCATTTCAACAGGTCTTACAGCTGCTGGACAAAGGTCATCTCAGCCATCCTCCTGCCTTTGCCTGCTATTTCCCATGCTTGACAGAGCATACCTTTTTTTTTTTTAAGCTAGTAGAAGATGTGGGGAGAAGAGCTACAAGATGGGGTTGGGGGAAGGCCCCAGGGGAAATTGAAGATGAAGTGAGAGGAAAGGGATGAAGTTTGCTCATATTGGCTCCTTGGGCATGCCCCCAGCTTCTAGACAACACGTTGCCTCCTGCAGGGGCTGCCTGGTATTCAGATTGCTTGAGAGGCTCAACCAGTAGGAACTAATTGAATTTTAAAAACTAGCAAGCATTCATATAGCACCTCAAGTTCTGCAAAGACATTCACAAATATTGCTTTGTTCTCACAGCAACCCTATGAGGTAAGTGCTATTGTTATCATCCCGGTTTTACCAGTGAGGGAACTGAGGTAGACAAGAGGTCAAGTGACTTGCCCAGGGTCACACAGCTACTAAGTGCCTGAGGCAGGGTTTGAACTCAGATCGGGCACTTTTGGCTGATGGAGAGGCCTCTGTCTAGAGAGACCAAGCCTTCCTGGATGAGCATCACCTGTCTCTGTCCTCAGTATTCACATACTCAGTTTTAGAGCTATACGTTAGATCTCATGGACTACATTTGACAGGTCTGGAAAGGCATATTATTTCAAAATAAATTTTCACGAATAAGTCTTATTTTCACATTGCCTACATTTCCCCTATGTCTTTTCCCCTCCCTTCTTCCAGAGAGCTATCCCTTAAAACAAGTTTTTTTTTCAAGAAAAGGAGGAAGAGGGGCAGCTAAGTAGTGCAGTGGATAGAGCACTGGCCCTAGAGTCAGGCAGACCTGAGTTCAAATCCAGTGTCAGACAACACACTTGGCACTAGCTGTGTGACCCTGGCAAGTCACTTAACCTCTGTCTGCCTCTGTTTCTCCAACTACAAAATAGAGATGATAATAGCACCTACCTCCCAGAATTGCTATGAGGATTAAATGGGATAATACAGGTAAATTTGAGGCAGAGGTAGTAATGTGAGGCAGTTGGGCTAGCCTGCAGAGGAGCAGATGGGAGGTTTGGGGCACTGCTAAAGGAGAATCCGGACAGCTCCAGAGCATAGACGGGGGCAGGGAGTAACCCTATGAGCCTCCTTGTACATATTGGGGGCAGGAATCAAAAGGTGAGACAGAGAGAGAAAATTCACCATCAACTCCTCCCTTCCATTCCCTCTCACGCTACTGATTCAATGCCTACCTGTCTTCCTCTTGCCTCCTCCAGGAAGCCTTCCCTGGCTGCCCCTAGCCTTTCTCACCTCTCCCTGCTTTGGTCACCTGCCATTTTCTAGCCAAACCACTCACTTGACACTTAGTATGCAGGTCCTGGTCCATACAATTACTGATTTATTGAGCTAGAAGGGACCTTAGAGGCCATCTAATGGAACCTTCTCTGTTTACAGATGGGGAAACTGAGTCTCAGAGATGTGGAATGACCTACTGAAGATCATACAGGTAGTGCCAGGAGTAGGATTTGAATTCAGGCTGTCTGGCTCCAAAGCCAGTGTTCTCTCTAGTACGCCAGGCAGGTGTTAGCTATTTCCTGTCTACTAGTCTGTCCCTAACATTAGACTGGGAGCTTCCTGAGGGCAGGGACTGTTTTCTGCTTTTCTTTGCAATCCCAGTGCTTATACTGTGTATATTATGCTAGTAAGTGCTTAATAAATGTTAATTAACTAACCAGACCACAAATTCCTTGAGGGTAAGGGATATTCCTTTAACTTCTTAGAAACAGTCTCAGAACATAGCACTCCTCCTGGTCCACAGGAGGCATATCTCTTCGACTGACTCTGCCAGTGAACAGTGTTCAGGGCCCAAGACTGAAGTAGAGGAAGAGAGTGAGTTGGATTCTATTTGGGAAAATTGTGTCATATTTTGGATGCTCCCAACCTATTTCCTGATACAAAAAGCCTGTCTTCCCAAACCAAGAGTCTCCTGGGGAAGCTGTGCCATTGAAAAATAGACAATACCAGGCACGATCTCCAAAACATCAACATTGTGGGTGACACAAGCACAATGGAGAGGTTGACAGCGGGCATAAGTGGGCTCTAGTGGATGGTGAGTGAAAAGTGGAGGAAGGGTCATGGTCACAGGCATGCCTGACCATTAAGAGGAGGCAGCTTAGGGACCGACCGACTAAGTGAAAGGAATAATAAAGGATTAACCCAAGTGCAGTATAGGCGGCCACAAAAGCCTGGAGGCCCAGAGGAGGGCTGGGTTTAAAGAACATTTTTAGAGGGTTTCTGGGATGACATTGGGCAGTAATGGCATAGGATGAATGAGAAGCCTTCTAAATTGGCACCAGAAGAGGGGGTATCTTGTCAATCTGAGCAAAGATCCATCAATGTATCAAAGCATCGATTGATTGGCCACTGGTGGGGTGGGAGGAGGGAGGGGAAATGGCCCCAGACCTGTCAATGACTCAGACCTCTCAGCTCCTGGGCCTCTGGCTCCTCACTCAACCGAATGCTGATTTCCCTTTTTAATTAACTGCTGCTGACTTAGGGTGGTATTTTCCATCTCAACCTCATTTGCCCAAAGAAATGAGTTGGTAGAGTCTAATGCAGTCTGTTAAAGCTCCATGACCTAACTCTCTCTCTCTCTCTCTCTCTCTCTCTCTCTCTCTCTCTCTCTCTCTCTCTCTCTCTCTCTCTCTCCACCCCCTTTCTGGCTTCACTCACCATGCCCCACATGTCTACTATAGCCACAGGTACAAACCAGCCCACACTCAGAATGGAGACCCGTATGGTCTTGGAGTAAGGGTGTCTAGGTAGAAAGGTGTATTGGGGGCAGGGTGAGAGCATTTAGAAAATGTGTAGCCTGGTCCCCTGCCTCTGAGACGTAGGTTGGGTGCCCCATCCTCCATCTTCCTCCCCTCCCCTTCTCATGCGTGCTGGGGGTGATGACAAGTATTTATTAAGTGCTTACCACGTGCCAGGCACCTCTGAGGATACAGAGGAAGGCAAAAACATGGTCCTGCTCTCAAGGAGGAACGTGATGAGAATCCCTCACATTCTAATGGGACTCAATGAACATGAAGCAATGTGATGCTATTATGAACTTTGTGATTAGTCTGCAAGCTCTATGAGGGCAGGGACTGTATCTTCATCTTTGCCTCACCAGTACCTAGCCACTTCTTGCACATAATAGGGACTTAATTATTTGAATTGAATTGACTGCCTCTATTTACATGGCTAGGTAATCTCTCTGCTTTTCTCTCTCCACACTCCCAATCTAGCCCTCTGCCACGTTGTATCTTCTTATTCCAGGTCATTCCCACCTTTCTTTCTAAGAAGGAGCAGATACAGGAAGACAACCTTGCAAATATGAGTAAATGAGGTACAGTGCAAAGAAACACTGTCACAGGAGGTTGAGGACCTGAGTTCAAATCCTGTCTCTGATACTTACTTCCTGTGTGACACTGAGCAAATCATTCAACTCTCTTGAATATTAAATGAGGGGTTGGACTAAAGACCCTCCGAGGTATCCCATAGAGCTAGAACCCAAATGAGAATCAGAAAATTCAATTCAATAAACTTTTATTAAGTGCCTACTATGTGTCAAGCACTGTACTAAGTGCTGGGGATACAAAAAGAAGCAAAAGACAGTCCCTGCCCTCAAGGAGCTTACAGTCTAATGGGCGAGACAACAAGGGAACAAATATGTATGAAGCAAGCTACGTACAGGATGAGTAGGGAATGATTTTTTTAAAATTTTTTTTCCTTATGCTTTTGAGTTGAAAATTTTTCTCCCTTTTTCTCCCCCCCCACCCTCCCCAAGACGGCTCACAATCTGATACAGGCTTTACATTTACATACCCATTAAACATATTTTCACATTAGTGAAGTTGTAAGTAAAAATTAAAACCAATAGGAGGAACCATCAGAAAGATGAAACAAAACTCAACAGAAGGTAAAAATAAGTGAGAGCAATTCAACTTCCATAGTTCTTTCTTTGGATGTGGACAGCATTTTCCATCCCAAGGCCTCTGGAGATGTCTTAGATCCTCGTAATGCTGAGAAGGGTTCAGTTTAACATTCTTAGTCATTGCATAACATGGCTGCTGTGTTGTGTACAAAGTCCTCTTGGTTCTGCTCACTTCACTCAGCATCAGACCATATAAATCTTTCCAGGTTTTTCTGAAGTCAGCCTGTTCATCATTTCTTATAGCACAATAGTATTCCATTACATTCATATACCACAACTTGCTCAGCCATTCCCCAATTGATGGGCATCCTCTCAATTTCCAATTCTTTGCCACCACAAAAAGAGCTGCTGTATATATATTTGTACATGTGGGTCCTTTTCCCATTTGTTTGATCTCTTTGGGATAGAGCCCTAGAAGTGCTATTGCTGGATCAAAGGGTATGCACATTTTTGTAGCCCTTTGGGCATAGTTCCAAATTGTTCTCCAAAATGGTTGGATCATTTCACAACTCCACCAACAATGTATTAGCGTTCCAATTTTCCCACATCTTCTCCAACATTTATCATTTTCCTGTTTTGTCATGTTGGCCAATCTGCTAGGTGTGATGTGGTACCTCAGAGTTGTTTTGATTTGCATTTCTCTAATCAATAATGATTTAGAGCATTTTTTCATATGACTATAGATGGCTTTAATTTCTTCATCTGAGAACTGTCTGTTCATATCCTTTGACCGTTTATCAATTGGGGGATGGCTTGTGTTCTTATAAATTTATCTTAATTCTCTATATATTTTAGAAATGAGGCCTTTATCAGAAAGACTGGTTGTAAAAATTATTTCCCAGTTTTCTACCTTCCTTCTAATCTTAGTTGCATTGGCTTTGTTTGTGCAAAAACTTTTCAATTTAAGGTAATCAAAATTCTCCATTTTGCTTTTCATAATGTTCTCTATCTCCTGTTTGGTCATGAATTCTTCTGTTCTCCATAGATCTGATAGGTAAACTATTCCTTGTTCTCCCAGTTTACTTATGGTATCAGCCTTTATATCTAAGTCCTGAACCCATTTTGACTTTATTTTGGTATATGGTGTGAGATTTGGGTCTACGCCTAGTTTCTGCCATACTCTTGTCCAGTTTTCTGAATAGGGAATGATTAACAGAAGGGAAGATATTGGAATTAAGAAGGGTTAAGGAAGTCTGCCTGCAGGAGGTAAGATCTTAGTTCAGACTTAAAGGAAGATAGGGAGGTCAGTAGTCAGAACACAGGAGGGAGAGCATGCCAGGCACGGGAGACAGTCAGAGAGAATGCCCAGAGCCAAGAGATGGGGTGTCTTGTTTGTGGAACAGCCATGAGCCCCATCATTGGATTGAAGAGTACATATGGAGGAGCAAGGTGTAAGAAGACCCTGGAAAGGGAAGAGGGCTTTGAATGCCAGAGTACTTTGTGTTTGTTCCTGGAGTCCCTAGGGAGCCACTGCAGTCTGTTGAGTGGGGGCAGGGGGCATGAGCAGACTTGCTTTTTAGGTAAATCCCCTTTGTGACTGAATGGTGGGGAGAGACTTGAGGCAGGTAGACCCCAGCCCCATCGTCCCCTCCACCAAGCAGGCTCTTCAAAGCAAAGCTGAAGGACCACTTTCCTGGTATGTTGTTGAAGGGACTCATATTCAGATGTGAGTCAGATGAGATAACCTCTGAAGTGCCTGAGCTTCTGAGATGCAGCAAAAGGTTGCCAGCTCTGCTCTAAAGTCTTGGCGGGAGGCATTCAGAACACAGACAGTTAGAATGAGGCTTCTTCTGTTCAAAAAGAATGACACCTTGGAGCTTTCATATGCATCCAACTATCCTCAGGGGATCCAGCTCACAGACAGGACAGGTGAAGCCAGCTCATCCCGATGCCATGTGTGGGCGTTTCAAAGGTGGGGCTCCTATCATGGACCTGCCTCAGTTCATTCAATAATGGCATGTCCTTTCTCTCCATCACACTGGCATAGTGGGTAGACAGGAAGATCTGAGTTCAAATTCCGCTTCCAATACATACTAGCTAGGTGACCTTGGTTAAGTCACTTCATCTCTGAAGGACTGTTTTCTCATCTGTAAAAGGAAAAGAGTGAATTTCATAGCCTACAAGGTCCCTTCTAAATCTATGTGATTTAGAATCTTTGTGATCTCTGACTCTCAGAATTCTTTTCCTTCAAGGCTCAAGGGCCACCTCCTCCAGGAAGTCTTCCCTGATCTTCCCATCTCCTCTCAAGTTGTTCTATTTTCTTTTCCCGCAAACTACCTTACGTTGACTTATCTGTGTAAGTGTAGGGTGTAAGTTCATTTGTTTTCATCTTTGCATTCTCAAAGAACAGAATGCCTTGCACACAGTAGACTCTTAATCAGTTTTTGTTGAACTGAGTAGTCTGTAGTGGGGTACTAGTATAATGGTATTTCTTCCATTCTTGGAGAACCAAGGCCCAGGGGACTGGGGAGCTGGAGGTGATTTGCTCCTACCTTTGGCTTTGTCCATTTGCTCCCAGATCGTGGGGGCCAGTCCATTCTGGTAACGATTCCCAAGCCAGGTAATGAGGAAGCAAATGGCTTATTTGGGAAACCAAATCTCAGCTGAAATGGCAACATGGACTTTGTCTTTTCTTCCAAAGAACTGTATTATTGAACATAAGCTGATTCTATTCTAGCCATGTCAGGCTAAGAGTTTGGGGCTCAAAAGAACACCTCCCCAACAGCAAGCATTTAATAAATATCTGCTGACTGATTATAGCCAAGGAATTGGACAAGAAAAGATTGGACTGAAAGCCTTGCTGAGTGACCTTGATCAAGTTTCTTTTGATATTTTTATTTAAAATATTATTAAAATATATTTGTTTAATATTTTATTTTTCCTCAATTACATGTAAAAACAATTTTAACATTCATTTTTTAAAAAAAATTTAAGTTCCAAATTCTCTCCCTCTCCCATCAAGCAAGTGTTTTAAAGTTAAACCAACCAAAGATCCCTGCCCAAGAGAAGCTTACATTCTGGGTTGACAAAACAATACTAACACCCATGAAATCATTAGAAAAAAGTGATATTCGGCATTTATCATGTGCAATAAACTTGGAGTCAGGAAGACCTGACATGATTTAAAACATACCTTTTAGGCATCAGCTCACTTGATGCTCATAACAACCAGTACCTGGCAGTGTAAGCATGAGTTATGTCTTTATTTTAAGATTAGGGACATGAGGACCAAAAGGGTTAAGAGATTTGTTCAAGGTCACACAGTTAGTAAGAATTGCTCACATCTGCATAACAGTTTACAGTTTATAAAAGGCTTCTCTCACATGAATCTCTGAAACAGATAGTGTAATTAGTTATCCCCGTTTTACAGATGAGAAAACTGAGGTAGAAAAGTTGATTTCCTCAGTCACTTGGCTAGTAGTCATTGAAGAACTCTTACTAAAGAAGTGTGGTATAGTGAGGGTTGGACATGGCAGGCATCGGTGCCCAGAGCCTCAGCCTGGCATTACTCTTCTCTGTGCTGCACCACACTTCCTTCCTCAAGGGGTGGACAGTCTAATCTTGGACCCAAGGCCATTAGCACGTAGGCACTTGGTGCATCAGTTCATCTGGGGATGGGCATCCCTCCAGTGTGGGTTGCCTACCACGCCTGAAGGTGGTCAGGATTCTTCTATTTTTGTACGGCTGTAATTATTAGGAAACATTGGCTTCCATCAAAACCTAAGTCATTTCCCTCCACATCTCCTCACAGTCTCTGTGGGGTCCTACAGTGCCAAGAAAACCCTCTAATCCCTCTTCCAATATGTGGAGACTGTTATTCCATCTTTCCTAAGATCTCCAAGGTCCCCTCTAACTCTGAAATCACATGTTCTGCAATGGCTATATTGGGAAAAGTGGCACAAGGATCCCAGCTTTGCGCTTCTCTGGCAGAAGCCTGTTCTGGGTCCAGGGCCAGCCAGACTCTGACCTCTGCCTTTAGCAGAAGCTGAGCTCCACTCCTGCCCCGCTTTAAGTACTGGGAGAAGAGTTCTGACTGATTGAAATGACACTAATTTGTCTAAGAGCATGCCCAGGATTCCTGAAATAGAAAGGGTCTCCCAACTTCTTACTGCAAAAGATCCATTTGTGACTCTAATGAATTCCCAGACCTCATGAACAAGCCAACGATAATCCATGAATGTGTCCAGGAATTCTTCGATCCCCAAATCCTCTGGGCACAAAACTTCTCTTAACAAAGATGGCCCAGATATGGAAGGGGAGCAGCAAATATTCTGCTCTCCTCTGTGCTAAAGCAGCTGAGGAGAAGTTTTTGGCTCTGCTGTGAACAGATCCATGTGAACAGGGCCAGGGTTGTACTGCTAGGGGTACGAATGACCTCTTTTTATGATTGTAATGTTTGCCCTGATGTCACTGGGGAGAAACCAGCATCGGAGTTTAGGAGTGCTTCCTTTGGGCCAACAGAGCATGGGACCAGGGATACAGAGAGAGTGACTTTGCCTATGAGCTGGGGGGATATAGGGGATAACCACGCCTCCAGGGTTATTTCTGCCCCTGGTCTTTTTTAGTATTTTTTAAAAATTTTAATTTTTACCCCCCAATTATATGTAAAAACAATTTTTAACATGTTTTCCAAATTTTGTATTCCAAATTCTCTCCCTTCCTCCCTCCCCCCCCCATTGAGAAGGAAAGCAATTGACATTGGTTATACAATGTAGTTATGCAAAACACATTTTCATGTAAGTGAAGCTGTGAAAGAAAACACCCCACAAAAAATAAAGCAAAAGTATCTTCAATCTGCATTCAGGCCCACCAGTTCTTTCTTTTCTATCCCTGCACTTAAAGCTGCCAAAGGCAAAGCCTGTCACCAATGCACTCTTGGCCAGATGGTGATTAGAATGATTAGTGATTAGAGTGGAGTAAGGGAGACCTGAGTTCAAATTCTGCCTTCCACACTCACTAACTGTGTGACCCTAAGCAAGTTAAACCTCTGTCTGCTTCAGTTTCCTCGTCTGTAAAATGTGGGTATTGGATCCAACAGCCTCTAAGGTCTGACCAGCTCTAAATCCATGATCCCAAGACTGATGAAGGCATTAACAGAGAGATGTCTGTTCACAGTCATGCTGTAGAGTGGGCAATTTTTGGAGCTCTCTTGTGGAGAAGTCACTTGCTAGTCTTGGAGTCCTAGTACCATGGACAGAAGACTTGGAGTACCTCCAATGTTTACCTTGGATGCCAATCTCTGGCCCTTAATTCCTCATCTCCAAAATAAAGACATTAGGCTAGCTAACATCTGACATCTCTTCTAGCTCTAAATCTATGACCTTGTGAGTCTCTGACTCTTTCTGTCATTCCCCCTGCCCCCATATCCAGTCACTGCCAAGACTTATACCTTCTCCTTCTATGACTCCATTACCTGTCCCCACCTCTCTAGCTACTCACTAGGTATCACTCCAGTTCAGGCCCTCATCACAATTAGAATTGCCTGAGTGGTCCAGAGTAAAATAGAATAGTCCAGGGCCTGCACCGTTACCATCAGTTCCTGACCAGGTATGCCCTACTCTAGGCTCCATTCTGCCCATCATCCTTTGCATAGCCATCAATATAATTGTCCTAATGCACAAGTGTGACCATGATGCCAACATCAAAAACCTTATTTTCTCTGATACAGGAACTCTGGAGGCCCCTGTGGCAGTGTCTGGTAAAATCAATGGATCCCTTCTCAAAAACTCAATAAACATTAATTAAGCACCTACTACATGCCATAAGTGCTATGATAAGTACTAGGGATACAAATATAAAAAAGAAAATACTGTTAAAGGGGAAAGACAAAACACAAAAGGATGCTGAAAAGGAGGGCAGAGAAGGTACCCAATGAGAGGATGTGAGAGAGAAGTCAGAGATGTTCCAGAGCAGTGCATCCAGGTGAGAAATGAGAAGCTGTTCTGAGCTGAGATACTTCCTTAAAGGGACATTTCGGAGTTCGTGGCTCCATCTTCCAATCAGCGGGGCAGGGGGTAGTGATGAGGTAGAGTTTCAAGGCTGATGGGATCCTAGAGGATAATGAGGTTTTTAAATATGAAAAAAAATTAATTTTAATCAATTTTTGAATCAAAATTATATTTTCAAATGTATAAAATAAAACAGAGAAATTGACAAAGGAAATCAGTTACAGTGGTATTAATTTATTACAAATATATACACATGCATATATATGTATATATGTGTGTATGTATATACATGCACACATACATATAAATATATAATAAAACAAGTTCATGAATCTCTCTAATAAAATATAAACATATTATCTGAGAGAAATGATCATTTCTCTCCTATATTAATAGCCAGTCATTGAATTAGGACTAAGGTTTTTCCCCTTCCTTTTCCTTATTTAGAAATCAGCCCCTGTAGGTTATTCAGGCAGCCTTTGAGTGCAAGACTCATAATGAGATGAAATCTTAGGTGAAACTGACCCATCTGGAAAATTCATATCTGCTCACAATGTAAAGGATTTTTAGGTTAGGTGAACTGATGGATTCTGGCCCATTGTTTTTTACTCTGGGTAAAAGATCTGGGTAGAAGAGGATTCCCTCTTTTGTCTGGATTACACTAGAGGAGGTGATATGGGTATAGATAAGACTCTTTGACCAAGACTGAGTGATCAGTCATATCCCCCAGACCTTCATTAGAATAAGCCCATCTCACATTATAATATTCATTCTCTCATTACTTATAACCAGTCAGAGTTGATTGCCACCCTCAGGAACTTGCACTCTTCCAAAGGCATATAAGCATCAAGTGGATTCCACGAGAGGTCTTTGGCATTTAAGAGGTCTTTGGCAATCTGCTAGCATGATTAATAAAATGATCTGGGTAATTACCCAGAAACTATGACTCTCAAACTTTTTATATGTCACACAACCTGTCACTTGGAGCCTTCCTCAGCCTGCCCCAGCTACCTTTCCATCTTTATTTCATATTACTTCCCTCTAGGTACTCTGTGTTCTAAGCAAATGGTACCCCCTGGTATTCCCAGATCTTATCCTACATTTGCCTGCCTTGGTGCATTGCTGTAGACCAGCCCCTATGCCTGGATGCTTATTCTCCCCTGATCATGTATTGAGATTTCTCATCCTTCAAGACTGAATTCAGATACCACTTCCTCTATGAAGTCTTCCCTGATCACCTTCCAGGTGAAGGGTATCTATTGCTTCTCACTTTTTATTAAAGTACCTTGGGTGAATCTAAACTTTGCCCTCACTACAATCTACCTTACTTCATGTACAGTGCGTATACATCACATTCCAGCCCCTCCCCCACCTCCTGCTACGTTGGATTGCATATTCTATGCTTTCCATCCTTTGTATCCCCAGGGCTCAGCATAGTAACATGGGCACTTGATAAATATTTTTCCATTCTGAACTGGGTGGATGAAACCAGATTTCTTAAGCAGCAGCAGTCAGTGAATCCACAATCTATTTAGATGTGTGAATAAATAACTCAGTAAATTCTGACCTAAGCCTCCCTAATAGAGGGGAGAAGAGGTGAGGATAAGCCCAGGCAAAGGATAAGTCCCCAATCATTTCGTAAGATCATTGATCTCGAGCTAAAAAGATCTGAGAAGTATCTAGTCCAGTGCCCTCCTTTTAAAGATGAGGAAACTGAGGCCCAGAAAGTCATAGAGCTAGTGAATTGGGAAGGCAGAATGTGAACTCAGATTCACTGACTCCAAATGCACTGCTGTCTTCTTTAGTTTGGCATTGTGGTCTAGTCAAGAGACACTTAAAGATACCACTCCCCCATACCCCTGTCCTACACACATGTACTTATTTGGGTTTATATCATACATAATCACATAGCTACTTCTCCCACTTGCTCAGCCTTGATCTCCCATCCCACCCATAGCCTTCAAGTCAGGAAATCAGCTTGAACCATTAGTTGTTTCTGCATATGGTGACAAACAAGAGACTGGTCTTTTATTCTTTCTGGAGCTGGGGCTGGGGCTAGGGCCATGCCAGCTCAAATCCACAAGGACAAGAAAGAAGTACCAGTTACCACATGCAATTTCCTCTCGTGGAGGAGAAAGGAAGTCATAGGTCAAAGATTTGGAGCTGAAGGGACTTTAGACACCATTGAGTCTCCCCACCCCCCTTTATTTTACAGATTATGAAACAAAAGCCTGGAGAAATTAAGTGACTTAACTAGGGTTACATAGCTAGTAAGTTTCTGAAACAGGATTTGAACTCAGGTCTTCCTGATCCCAAGTCAGTGCCCTACCCACTCTACTAGACTGCCTTCCAGGTGTCCCCTGCCATCCAGTTTTGAGACCCTCATAAGGTTTGCATAAAGGTTTTCTTTCCAACAGCCTGGTGAGGTACAAAATTCAAGGACTATTGTCCATTGTACAGATTTGGAAACTGAGTCCCAGGGAAGGGAAATAACTAGGTCACAGTTACAGAGCCAGAATCAGAGCTAAGGTACAGACTCAGGTCTCTTGAATTAAATTCCAACTTGCTTTTTCTTTTACACTGTTTCCTTGAGTGTGGTGGAAAGGGACTGGGCGCGAAGTCTGATTCTGGTCCTGTCTTTTCCATTAACATACAGTGTGACTTTAAGCAGCTGTAACCACAACAGTCAGTGAGTCACTCTGCATTTATTAAATATGGCCTATGTGCCAAGCACTGTGCTAAGGCCAGTCCCTGCCCTCAAGGAGCTCCCAGTTAATGGAGCTGCAACTGATGTTTATATCGTGGTTGAAGTTTTGTAAAGAACTTTACCTTTACCTCTGTAAGGCAGATACAACTGGCATTATTATGCCCATTTTATAGAGGAGGAAATCGAGGTTCTGGGAGGTAAATGACTTGCCCATGGCAACATATATGCTAAGCAGGATTCTAACACAAGCCAAGCACCTCACTGCACTCTGTCTATGAAATGACAGGAGTGACAACTCTCATGCCTGCCCCCAAAGTGATGATGAGAACTAAGTGAGATCATAAACATAGACTGAGAGCAAGAAGGAGCCACAGGGGAAGAAATTGAGGGCCAGAGAGGGACAGTGACTTGCCCAAGGTCATATAGATGAGTATAAAGTAGAGCTGGGCTTAAAACCCAGCTTCTATTACTCTAGATCCCGAGCTCTTTCTGCTGACCATGTTGTCAAGGTGCATAAAGGGATTTGTAAAGCTTAACATGCTTTAGAATACAGAGGGAGAGTGTGGGAGCCCAGGACACCTACACCATCCATTGGCAAGCAAGGAGGGGAGGGAAGAGAGGATGGAGGGAGGGAGGAAGGAAGAGAAAGAGAGAAAGAGAAAGTGGAAGGAATGGAGTGAGGAAGGAAGGGAGGAGGGAGGAAGGGAGGAAGGAAGGAAGGAAGGAAGGAAGGAAGGAAGGAAGGAAGGAAGGAAGGAAGGAAGGAAGGAAGGAAGGGAGGGAGGGAGGGAGGAGAGAAAGAAAAAGTGGAAGGAAGGGAGGGAGAAAGAGAAAGAAAGAGAAAGTGGAAAGAATAAAGGAAAGGAGAGAGAAACAAAGAAACAGGCAAATAACGAAGGAAAACCCATTTATGAAGTGCTTAGTTTATGTAAAGCACTGCGCTAGGCTTTGAGGACACAGATAGAAAAACAAGACCATCTCTAGTCTAGGGAACTCCCATTCTAATGAGGGAGACAACACATGCAGGTTTGGCTGCAGGTCAGATGGAAAGGTCCCCTGGTCCTCAGGATGCAGAAGTAAAGCAGATGGTAATACATCTTCTTTAATGTCATTTCTACTGCTAATCACATCCATTTCAACAAGGGCATTGACACATACACACATCAATATTGGTGAGGGATTAGTGTGTGTTTGATGGACACAGGAGTGGCCAGGTGTGCAGGTGTGGGCTGCTTCTGGGTTGTAAATGGGAGACTGGAGCCCTGGGGAGACGGTGGGGGCAAAGATATAGACTGGGGAGTCATCTGCATAGAGGCGATAATTAAAGTCACAGGAAAGGATGAGCTCACCGAGGAAGTGGGTATGAAAAGAGAATGGGGGAGGGGCAAAGGCAGAGTCTTAGGGGACGGAAGAGAGAGGCAGCAGAACATGGCAGCAGGAAAGCTAAAGCTGAAGGCAAAGGATTCTTTCTGGAACTCCAGCTCTGTGATCTGCTATCTGTGTGACCTTGGACAAGTCACCTCCCCTCTGAGTCTCAGCTTCATCATCTATGAAACTAAGAACTTTGACTATATGATCTCTAAAGCCCTTTTCAGGGTTGGAGTTCTATGATTATAAGGAGGCAGAAGGATGAGAAGGAGAGAAAACAAAGGAGACAGAGGAAGATTTCTTTAAAAAGTTTTTTTTTAACTTATATCTTTTGTCTTTAACATCACCTCTATTTCCTGATGGCTTCCTTTCCCCTCCCCTACTCTCTCCCACCCAGAATACCATCTTTTATAACAAAGTATTAAAAAGGCGGGAAACAATTCAGTAAAATTAACCAAGACATTGCATGTAGTATTCTATACACATTACGTATCACCTCTGCAAAGGAAGTATAAGCATTTCTTATGGCCTCGTTGATATGTTCAACTGGATGTCCCACTGATAGCTCAAATTCAGCGTATCCAAACAAACCTAGACTTACTTTCCCCCTTACAATTGTTCTTTCCCCATTTCTTTCTGTTAGTGTTGTTGAATCACCATCACCCTCCCAGTCTCCCAAGCTTGAAACCTTAGTCACCTTTGATTCTGTCCCTCCCTTTACTTTGAACATTCAATCAATCATCTTTTTTGATCTCTACAATACTATTTCTACTATTTCTTCCATCCCTCCCCTCCTTTCCATTCACTGACACCATCTTACCTCATGCCTACATCATTTCTTATCTGACCTATTGGAATGACCTCCTAACTGGCATCCCTGCCTCTACCCTCTACCCTTTCCATTCCTTCCTTCGTACAGCTGCCATAATAACCTGCCTCATGCCCTGCTGAGATGAACATTCTTCTACTTAGAAATCTTCAGCGATTCCCATTTACGTGGTGAAAACAATCATAAACTCCTTCTCCTGGCCTTCCAAGGCCCTCCATCATCTGGCTTTGATCTATTTTCTCTGCATTTATCTCACACTATTCTCCCTATATTCTACCCCAGAGGTGGGGAATCTAGGGCCTCAAGGTCACATGTGGCCCTCTAGGTCCTCAAGTTTGATCCTTTGACTGAATCCAAACTTCACAACACAAATCCCCTTAATAAGAGGATTTGTTCTGTAGAACTTGGACTCAGTCAAATGGCCACACCCAACGACCTAGAACGCCACATGTGGCCTCAAGGCCAGAGGTTCCCTGCTCTACCCTATAAACAAATGGAACTACTCCATATCCCCCAATCTTTTCCTGTTCTCTCCCAGCTCTTTCTCTTTTCTTTTTTTCCTCACATTTTAATTTTCTTTATTATTAAGAAATATCTTTTTATTTACTTTTTTGACTCTATGCTTGTGCCTTCAACACCTTCAGAACAACTGCCTGCTCCTCAATAAGGAAAGCACACTTGACCCTGTCATGGACATATTTAGTACACATAGAGTCACCATAAGCCCTGCTGACATGTTTTTTTTTGTCTTTGATTGCCTCATAAGAACTCCAGGTCTCAAGGCACAAACACCTTGAAGTCTTCCTAGGCACACACCACAGCTGATTTGGGTGCTTTTCCAACTTTCTTGGTATAAAGATAAACAATTCTGTGACCTGGGGCTCGTGACAGCCGAGTTTTATTAGAAGCTGTATTATGGGACAACCTATGGTAACATGTCAGATGCTGAGCCATTTTTCATTCCTGTCAGGTCCATCACCAGAAAAGGAAAAAAAACTTTCTTTTTCTCATGCTGTTTCCCATGCCAGGAATGGACTTCCCTTCCACGCTTATCCCAATTTGATTTGTAGAAATTCAATCCTTTGTTCTAGGTCTCAGTTCTCCAGGAAGCCTTCTTTGATTCTTCCTCAATGAAAATGGCCACCTCTTCCTCAAATTTCTCCTAGTACCTTCTCTGGATTTCATTGCACTGAACACATTCCCTGTATTATATTTATGATATTTTTTTGGCCACCATCCCTCACCCCTAGAGGGCAGGTGCTAGATCCTTGTTCATATTTGTATCTTAGAACCCAAGATAATGCCTTGCTCAAAATAATCCTATAAGAAATACTAGTTGAATTCAACAGAATAGAATCCTCACTGACCTGTCTACCGGGTATGAAATGACCACTCTGAGATTACTAATGGGACAGACCCTTTTGGAAATACAGAACCTTGCCCCAGCCCTTTCTGATGAGCCCATCAGTGCACGTTCCTGATGCTGGCACCTCTCTGAGGGTCCCCGGGCAAGTTACCTCTCTGGTCCTCAGTTTCTTTCTCTGTCAACGGTAAGTGTTAGATTGGATGGCCTTTCTTCTCCCTTCTTGCTCAGATATTCTATTCCCATA
Source organism: Phascolarctos cinereus (assembly GCF_003287225.1). NCBI lineage: Eukaryota > Metazoa > Chordata > Mammalia > Diprotodontia > Phascolarctidae > Phascolarctos > Phascolarctos cinereus. Next base: position 49,636,256 of record NW_027555736.1, on the reverse strand, counting down.
ATTTCAGAGGCAATGGAATAGGGGAAAGAAGAACCACCAAAGACAAACATCTGGTCTTTTTCCATGGCTGTATAATGGCTAGGAGAGACACCCTGGCCCAGGTGGTTGCAGCTAGAACTTGGGAGGCCAGACCCTTGGGTTACAGACAAAGCTACTGATGGGCTTGCTGAAGAATAATAGTAACTAACATTTACATGGAATTTTAAGCTTTTCTTTACATATTTTGTAATAATAAAAGTATGTACATAGCAAGAAGCTAGGTTTCTCAGTGGATAGAGCACCAACCCTGGAATCAGGAGAGCCTGAGTTCAAATCCAGCTTCAGATACTTACTATCTGTGTGACCCTGGGCAAGTCACTTAATCTCCTTTTGCCTCATCTTTGGGAGTTCAAATGTGGACTTATATACTTACTAGATGTGTGACCTTGGGCACATCACTCCACCCTGTTTGCCTCAGTTTCCTCATCTGTAAAATGAGCTGGAAGAAGGAAATGGTAAACCACTCCAGGATCTTTGCCAAGAAAACCCCAAACAGGGTCACAAAGAGTCAGACATACCTGAAAAATGACTAAACAATAACAAAATGTAAACACAACTTTAAGGTTCACTACATATGTCATAATAATAATAGTAATGTGGTTTGTCCTTAATTTTTGAAGAGAACCTTCAACTCATGTGATCGAGGTCTAACAAGACAAAAGTCAGGGCATCTGGTGATGGCCTGGGGTGCATGGGATGACCTTGGCATCTTCAATGTCTGACTAAGCTTTAAGTGCTCCTCAGTGCCTGCTTCAGCACCTTCAAGGCTGGTGGAACAAATTGTTCTCATCCACCCATTCTGCCAGGGGATGTCTTCACATGCTTGGAGGAGACATTTCCCCAACTCACTGATGAATTTGAGGCCAGTCGGTTACCCTCAATCTGGTTTAGCCTGTCTGTAGAGACATTTTGCTGGGGAGTGGTCACTGCTCATGTCTACAGCTTCTTGGAGCCACAAGTGAGGGTTGGGTGAATCCGGTGGATACCATAGGTGAACGAGCAGCCCTGAAAAGAGTTCGGCAAACCTTCACACCACAGGAGCTAGCCCTCCACGAACATCCCATGTATTCTAACAATGATGATGATGATGATGACAATGGTGGTGATGGTGGTGATGATACATCACATTTATATAGTACTTTAAGGTTTGTAAAATGCTTTATAAAGGTTATTTCATTTTATCCTTGCAGCAGCCCTGAGACATCAATGCTATTATTACCCTTATTTTATAGAAGAGGAAACTGAATATGAGGGCAGTCAAGTGACTCACCCAAGGTCACACAGCACTCAGTTACATAGCTTTGTAAGAATACCCAAACGCATCGTTCACAACATCCAGCAAGATAAGGAGTGTGAGTATTATCAGTCCATTTTACAGATGAGAAAACTGAAAATGAGGATCATGACATAGATTTGGAACTGGAAGGGATCTTTGACACCATCATTTCCATTCTTCCTCACATTTTATAGATGAAGATGCTGAAGCCCAAAGAGGTTCACAGCATCCATCCACACGCACTGATTAAGTACCTACTGTGTTCTAGTCCCTTTGCAAAGTGGAGATGCAAAGACAACAGCAAAGCCAGTCCTGTCTGTCCTTGCAGAGCCTGTGGTTTATTGGGGAGGCAACATCTACATAAATAATCACGTACAAAATAAATATGCATTAAATACAACCAATCTCTGCTCTCTCAAGCAAGAGAACCCTGGTGAGTTCAAGGCAGCTCGTCCACTTTTGGGCCACTCTGAGAGCTCAGAAGTTGTTTTCCTTAAACCAAGCCTAGATTTGTCTCTTTGTAATTTCTGCCTCATACCAGCAACCAGGGTTCTGCTGAACCTTCTCTGTTCCAGGTTACATAGCTCCAGTTCTTCCAAATGATCCATCCATCCATGGTGAGACCCTCTGCCATTCAGATTGCCTTCCTCTTCTAGGACAAAACCATTCTGAGAGTTTTCAGAAAAATGTTTGCTTGGCAGAAATGTCTATTTCTGTGTCCAGTCACAACATTCCAAAAAGCGAATGCCTATTAGCTTTCCCTAGGATGAAACTAGAAGTCTTATCATTGCCACAAAACTAAAAATATTTCTTCAGTCAATGTTGAAAGGAGAGGTACTTTATGAATAAAGGAGGCAGCTGGGACTTCTAAAATCTTGAGGGTCTTTAGACCACAAGCTTAGAGCAAGAGGTCATCTAGCTCTCCTTTTACAGATGAAGAAACCAAGGACAAGGAAGTTCCATTTACTCAAGGTTACATAGGTGGTAAGTATCATTGCTGCCTCTGAAGGTGAGATGGTTTCCCTGTGGCCACAAAATTTGTAAATTGCAACAAATCCTGACCTTTCTTTGCTAAGACCATTGTTTTCTGCACCACATTACAAAGACATTGGGTTCTCTGTGCCTCAGTTTCTTCGAGTAGAAAATGCTAGTAATCCTAGCTTGCTCAGTTTCTCCCATGGGAAGGAGTAGGAGTGGAGATGATTTTAAAAAATCAATAGGGCTGTAAGTGCTTTGAGCTCATTGAAGATAAGAAAGATGACAAATGATTAAAGAACAGGGGCCCTTTCTATCCACTAATGATCTCGGTCCTAGAGTCCCTCAGCAGGTCTGTAGGGATGCCGTAGACACCGGGTTAATAAAGATACTCTTTCTTTGTCTCTCTCGCTCTTTCTTCTTCCTTCTGTCGCTATATACGAATACATCTAATTCTTCCTCCATCAATTGTATACACGGCTATATCTACAGGCACACACACACACTTTGGCTGCTGAGATCAAGCCCGGGCAGAGAAGCGGGAGGTCCAGGGAGACAGGCTCCCTGGCTGCAGGGCCCACACACACAAATTGGATCGTCGACTTGAATTACTTCCACCAAGTTAAACCCCAACATCTCACCTCCGCCCTGGCCAGCCTAGCAGGGGACATGCTATACCCCCAACCCAGGAGCCACCCAGCTCCCTCATCAAAGGCATGTCAAGGAGGTTGGGCAAAGGGGTGATGGAGTGGGGGGTGGGAGAAGGAAGAGGGAGCAGGGAGAGGTTTTAATGACCCCAAATCCTGACAACTCATTATTCCTCTGATAAGGCGGTGGGAGCTGTCACTCTGAGATGCAGCCAGGGAGGTTCCCTAGAGAAATTTGGAGGCTTTTGAGGCGTTTGTGCTAATCTTCTTATAAACATTGTTATTTATTTTTTTTTTATTTTATCCGACATGTGTCAAGCAGTCCAGCTAAGCCTATTATATCTCCAGGGAGGCTGGAGGTTTTCTTTTAAGATGGCCTGTCTGTTTCAGACAGTGGCAGCCAGCAGCTTTCCCACCCCATCCCCCACCTCATCCCACCTTCCCTGCCCCCCACCCAATCTCTCATCAGTGCCACCCTAGGATCTTCCTCCCCACACTTCTTCCCCCATTAACCCAAAAGGAAAGGTCTACAGTGATCACATGGAGCTGTATCCTGGGCTGGGTGAGACTTGGACATTTGGCAGAGCCAGGCTTCTTTGCATGACCTCTTGGCATCAGGTTAGACTTTGGTGTGCCAAATTGGGCCCAATAACAAGGAGGTGGAAGAGTAGGTCTCATGCCACTATGGGTGATTAGCTGGCATTACTGAAGATGAAACTCTTGGCATGTGCAATCACAGTGGTCCCTTACATTCACAAAGTGAATCATTCCTTGACAATGATCTTGTATCATCCACCCAGCAGCCCTAGGAGGTCAGCAAAGACATGGATTCTTCAATTTTTCCAGCCCTTGAAACTCATGAAGACCATCTAATAAAGGAAAGGAGTTGGAAACTGGGTTGCTGGAGGACTTGTCAAAAAATAATGAAATCACTCTTCTTTTGAAGTCTGTGTTTGGGTGTATTTGTCCATCTGTCCATCCATCTATTCATATTTCTATCCATCCATCCATCCATCCATCTTTCCATCCATCCATCCATCCACCACCCAGCTATCTGTCCACTTATCCATCCATCCATTCACCTAGCCATCCAAACATCTATCCACCCTTCTATCTATCCATCCAACCTTCCTTCCATCCGTTGGGAGGCAGTGATCACACACGTCTGCTGAATCCTAATCTAGTGCACTTACTATGACCCAACATGGCCTTCTGGACCCGCTACAATTCTTCATTAAAGGGTACCATGCCTTTGTGCCCTTGTAAGGGTCTGATTATCAGCAGAAGCATGGATTCCTCTTGTATCCATGTGCGACCTTGCATGATATGAAGAGGCATGGGGCCTACAGCACTTGTAATTCTAGACAAACCACACAAGCCTAGATTAATAAATAGAAGAGATAAATGTATAAATGTCACCAGAAAAAAGGAATGAAAGAAGCAAGCATTTAATAATTGTCATCCTCATACAGCTCACATTTTTATAGCACCTTCTATGTGGCAGGCACTGGGCTAGGCACTTTACAATTATTATCTCATTTGGTCCCCATAACAACCCTGGGAGAGGTGCTATTATTGTCCCCATTTAGCAGTTGAGGAAACTGAGACACAGACATCAAGTAACTTTCCCAGGGTCACACAGCTAATAAGTGTCTGAGGCAGGATTTAAACTCGGGTCTTCCTGACTCCAGGCCCAATACTCTACTGCACCACCTAAGTGTCCTGACTGGAAAGGTCCCTGGTGACCATCTGGCCAAAACTCGTCATTCTACCATTGAATAAATTGAGACCCAGAGGAGGCAAGATGACTTGGCTAAGAACCCTCATCCAGCTAGAGGCAGAGGCACAAGGAAAATCCAGGTGTCCTGATATAGAGGTGAAGCTCTTTCCATCATTTCTTATAGGAGCTATGTCCATGGAAGACATGTTCGAAGAGGGTACAATTTAAAGAAAAGACAATGAAAACATCAGAGTTGTGCCAGAAAGCAAAGGAGGGTAGCTTCAAATCCAGGTCCAAATCCAGGCAGTGGGGGACCAGGGAAGAGGCTGGCTTCTACCCCATTCACTCAGGAAGACTTCCTGAAGGAGGCAACTGGAATGACGGAAGGGAGAAGATGGTCATGGCACATTGGACATTGGTTGCCAAAGTGATCTTCCTTGAGTATAGGTCTACATGTCATTTCCAGAGTCTCCCAACTGCTTAAGATTAGATACAAACCCCATTCTCTCATCTCTATCTCCTCATCTCCATCTTCTCATCTCCATCTCCTCATCTCCATCACCCTCTCATCTCCATCTCATCTCCATCTCCTCATCTCCATCTCATCTCCATCTCCTCATCTCCATCTTCTCATCTCCATCTCCTCATCTCCATCATCCTCTCATCTCCATCTCATCTCCATCTCCTTATCTCCATTTCCTCATCTCCATTATCTCATCTCTATCTGCTCATCTCCATCCTCTCATCTCCATCTCCTCATCTCCATCTTCTCATCTCCATCTCCTCATCTCCATCACCCTCTCATCTCCATCTCATCTCCATCTCCTCATCTCCATTCTCTCATCTCCATCTCCTCATCTCCACCTCCTCACCTCCATCATCTCCTCAGTCCTCTGGCTTCTTTCCCATCTCTGCTCCAGCCCTTTGCCAGTTCTCCTAAATTTAGGTCCTGCAGTCAGTCAGTTATCTCCAGTTTATCCTGTCTGTAGCTTGTTCGTACATAGTTGTTTGCACATAGTCTCCCCCATTAAACTGAGAGCTCCTCAAGGGCAGGAGCCGTCTTTTGCTTATCTTTATCTCCTCAGCCCTTAGCACAGTGCCTGGCCCAAAGCTTCTGTTGTTGTTCAGTAATTTCAGCATGTCCAACTCTTCATGTTCCCATTTGGGGTTTCCTTGGCAAAGACACTAGAGTGGTTTGCCATTTTCTTCTCCAGCTCATTTTACAGATGAGGAAATTGAGGCAAACAGGGTTAAGTGACTTGTGCACAGTCACATAACTAGTATGTGTCGAAGGGCAAATTTGAACTCAGCTCTTCCTGACTCCAGGCCCAATGCTCTATCCATTACTCCATTGAGCTGCCCTGTGGCACAAAGTAGGCATTTAATAAATGCTTGTTGATGACTCATAGCCTTGTGAGGCATAGAGTACAAGTGCTTTATCCTCATTTTACAGATGAGGAAACTGAGGCCCAGCAAACTTTAGTGATGTGATAACAGTTGCACATCCTGTGAGTGGCAAAGGCAGAATCTGAACCCTCATCTTCCTGTCCAGATTTAGTACCCACCTCTGCAAGGCTCTTAATGGTAGGCCAGTTCCTCACTAGGGAAGAGACTAGAGCCAGGGGGCTGTTCAACGTTAAGGACCTTGAACAAGGAATCGAAATGAGACAGGGGTGAGGGCCTGGCAGGGCCAAGGGATCATGGTGGGGAAGGCAGACTCTGGGAAACAGACAGAGGCACCATCTAGGGAGAGACTGACCTGTCTCATCTTCTAGAAAAAGTGACGGGGAGTGGAGAGAGGCCAGGTGGTAGCAGAAATGTCAAGTACTCACACCTCAGCGAGAGATTAGAAAGAGAGACAGAGACAGAGATGGACACACATGCATGTGCACACACACACGCACACACATACATGCTCACACAGGCGACTGTTCCAACAGAAAATCAATAGTGGCTTATCAGGCTGCAGCAGAGACCAGCCAATTATACACCTCCCCTGCTACTCCTGCCTAGCAGACTTTTGTTGTTGTTATTGTTGTTGAACTTTGGCTCATTGGTGGTTGGACCCGGAGCATCAGGGGTGGTTGGGAGATGGGGAGGGGAGGGCTTCTCTTAGACTCATCTTCCAGGAGGGAGAGAGGAAAGCTAGAGATCTAGTTAAAACGGTGCCTTCTCAACTCCAGCTGTGGCTCAGCCTCTCCAGGGCTGGGCTCGTTTCAGATTTCTGAGTGAGCCAGAGTCACAATTTGGAAGCTAGTCCAATATCATCCACTGCCTCAGTTTCCCCATTGCAGCGTACCTACATAACAGGCAGCATGACCTCCATCTCCCCTCCTCAGGTGATCAGAGCTCTAAGCTCTGGAAGGAGCCTCAATAATAAGGAAGTGGTGCCTGTATAGTGCAACCCTCTGACATCAAGTGCTGCTATCATTATTCTCATTTTACAGAAGAGGAAGCTGAGGCTAAGACTGATGAAATAACTTGTTCAGGGTCACACAGACAGTAATGGTCTGAGGTGAGATTTGCACTCAGGTCTTTCTGACTCCAAGTCTCATTTACCATACTGTGCTACCTCTGTAGAGAACATCTGTTCCAGCTGAATGAATGAACTAAAAAGCATTTAATAATAATAATAGCTAACATTTATGTAGTGCTTGCTGTGTACCAGACACTGTGCTAAGCACTTTATAATTACGGTGTCATTTGGTCCTCGCAACAACCCTTAGAGGTAGGTACTGTTATTATCCCATTTTACAGATGAGGACGCTGAGGCAAACAGAGGTTAAATGACTTGCCCAGGGTCACTAGTAAGTGTCTGAGTACATATTTGAACCCAGGTCTTGCTGACTCCAGGTCTGGCACTCTATACATTGCACCAGCGACCTGCTATTAAGCAACATCTATGTACAGGTAAGGCATAGTTGTTCCCATTTGACAAAATAAGCAACTGAGGCCCAGAGAGGGTAAGTAGCTCACCCAAGGTCAAACAGCTAGCAAGCGGTGGAGGGATACAGGTGTCCTGCTGCCTTGTGAGGGGCCCTTTCCATGACACTATGGTCACTGCAAGGCTTTGCCATAATGGTAATGTTGAAATAAAATTAACTTCCTAGAATTTAGCTGTGAAAAGAGACTTTAGGAGTCATCTCATCCAGTCTCTTTGTTTTAGAGATGGGGAAACAGAGGCACAATTCAATCCAATCTACAAGCATGTCTGTTATGTGCTAATTAAATGCTGAGGTTACAAATACAAGAACAAAAGTATTCCTGCCCTCAGGGAGCTTACATTTGAATGGGAAGGACGACATTTACCCAGAGAGGTTCAGAGAAGGAGCAGATCCATGATAGCCTTTGAGGCGAAGGCACTGAGTTCAAGGAAGGACCAGGAAAGGCTCCTGTAGAAGGTGGCCTTGGAGCCAAACCTTGAAGGAAGCTGGAGATTCTAAGAGTCAGAGGTGAGGAGCGGCCATTTTCCAGGCATGGGGGACTGGCCGTGCAAAGACATGAAGGCCAGAGATGGAGGGGCAGACACTGAGGCGGGTGGGGTGGGGGGGAGTGAAATGACCTCCCCAAGGCAGCAGAGCGGGGACTTGAACCCTGGCCACCTGACACTGAGCCCATGGTCCTTTCCCCTACACTGTGATGAAAACTCCAGAGCTCATTGTATAAGCATCCAGATTGAAACCAGGATGATATTGATTAACTCGGACGCACCAAGTCCCAAATGACCATTCCCGAACCCGACGTCTTCTCAGACCACTCACTCACCAGACATGGAGCTGGACCAGACCCCACAGGTGGGGTCACATCTTGGCCCTGTCTGTAAGAGCACCTCCCTGTCACTTAGCACAGAGCCACGCTCACAGTGATGCTCGCTAATTACTTCTTGGTTGATTGATAATCCCCTTGGTGGAAGGGAAGTCTTAGCCCCTTACTCTGAGGCATCAGGCGTCCCAGAAGCCTTTGGGCTCTTTCTCTCCCTGATCAGAGTGGAGGACTGATATCTTGCTTTCTGTCCCATTCTATGGAGAGAAAAACAGAGGCACTGAGGGGGAACGTGACAAGTCTCAGGGACTTCCTCACTAGGAATTTAAACCTTGGGTCTTCTTCCTTCATCCATGTCCAGTGGCAAAAGGACACTTCCTAAGACAGCAAAAGTGTGGGGCTGAAATCACTGCATGCCCCACAACTCCTCAGGACTATGCCTGGACGCTGAGGGGATGAGCAGAGTGTCCCCCCCATCGAGTGTCTGAGTACCCTGACAGCAAGAATGGAGGAGGAGCTCCAAAGCATTATCTACAATAGAAAAATAGGGTCCAAGGCAGGGGGTGGTGTCCTGAGAGCGGTCAGCAGGGAAAACAGGCTGCCTGCCTGCCTGCCTTCGTGTTCATGCCGGGGTGCTAATCCTCATTAACCAGCTTGTCCTGGTATTCAAGGCCTGTGGTCAGGCTTGTCTCACCACCCTCTTGGAAGCCTAACATGTATCATGCTCCATCCAAGTTGGAGCTCCATCCTCAGACTCCTGCTTTTATTCTGCCCCTAAGCTGTCTCTACGGAAGTTCTTATCCTTCAAGGCCCAGCTCAGGGGTCACTTCCTCCAGAGACCTTCCCTGCCTCTCACCCCAGTGCAAAAGTGACCTCTCTCTCCTCTCTCTAAGCATTTTGCCCAAATCTTCCCTTTCTCTAGACATAGCTGCCTGGGGATTTGTCTCGCCCCACCTTAGACTCTCAGCACTTCTGATCACAGGGCCTCTCCTGCACAGCTTTGGACCTCTGGCACCCCGCACGAGACCTTGCCCATAGGAGGTGCTTAATAGATGTCTCCTGCATTTTGAAGTTCAGAGATGGAGGCCTGGTGAGCTGGACCAATTTGCCCAAGGTCAGGAGACAGGACCAGGACAGAAGTTGCTGCCTCCAACTTCCTTCCCTTCGGACAAGTCCCACTCCATCGCCTCAGAAACCATGTCTGCTGACCCCATCATTCCTGCACCACTCCTGTGCTCTCTCCTCCATAGCCTCTCATCAGAGATGATGAACTGACCATGACTGTTCAATAGCTCAGCAAATTAGGGAGTGGGTCCTGAACAGCCTGCTTCAGGACGAAGGGGAACAGATCATAATATGAATAAACAGGGACTAAGGAACAGGATCAGTGGAGGCTTGTGCATTAATGCCTCTTCATCCCCCTCCCTCAATAATCTCCAGGGAAAGCGGAACCAGGGGCAATAATTGCTGTGGTCCATCAGGGACCAAGAGGGAGCCTCCTGAAAGGCCCAAAGATGTGGTCACAGAGCCTTCATGGTGCTGCCTTAGACTAGACCAGGGACATCATGACCCCATATCTGGACCTCTGCAGAAATGTGGAGTTCACATTTGTACGGCACTCATGATTCACGGCAACAGCCCAGTGAGTCTGGTCATACATGATCAAGTCCAAACTGACTCTCAGAGAGGTGGACAGTCTTGGTCAAGATAGAACATTTTGGGCCAGAACCTGGATTTGAACCCAGTTGGCCTGACTCTCAGTCTAGTGCTCATATATATAGCGTGTTGCCTCTCAGGACTCAGAGACTTTGATGCAGCGGCAGAGGGTGGAATATGGGCCCCATGGCCCCTGTACTAGACATAGGCAGGCAGGGCTGGGAGCATCTACTATGAAAAAATAGGAAGACCTTTCTGAGAGAAAGCTATTCATGATGCATTTGGCTCAGGGCAGAGGGTGGCTCTGATGCATGTACAAAGCTGGACATCTTCCCCCTTGGGGTCCCAGCACTAACACACAGGCCTCTGAGTGGGAGGAGAGACAAGACCCAGAAATGGTCATGGGAGGAGATGCCCTGGCTGGGCTGGCCCATCCATTCTCCCCCCTCCCTAGCCCTCCCGATTCTCTGAATCAGCGGATACTCAGAACCGAGCCTGGGGCAGGAGACTAGGGTTAGCGGGGAGGAGGGAGAAGGGAAACAGTGAAATAGGGCAGAGGGGATTTTCCCTAAGTACACACAGGGCTGGTTTATCAGGGGCCAGGGAGGGAGAGGTTATTAGAGAAGGCAGGTGCAGTATTATCGCAGGAGCACAGCAAGGAGTGTGAGGAGGTATTCTGCTGTGATTGGTGATCCCCCAGTCCTCCGTCCCACCCCCCTTGGCCTATGGTCTCTTGGGGGAGCGAGGGTGGCTTTGTTTGTTTGCCTCCCTACCTATCACCAGGAGCAGCCCCCAGCCCCAGGCTCCCTCCAGGCTCAATGCACAAATTATTACCAGGGACTGACGGCTCCTCCATTGCCTAAGGAGCAGCTTCTTTGCAACCTTTTGAACCTTCACTGGGTCAGAGGTCCAGGATTTGGGAAAGATTCTTCAAGAGTATTTTTCAATTGGCACAAGCCTAGGCCTGCTGGGCCATGCAGCCAGGCGAAGAACAATTTATTATGGGAGGACCGATGGGGAAAATTTGGATTTCTCTCCATTCGTGATCGGGCTGGCCTTTAGGGAATCAAAGAGAGAGACAGAGAGAGAGAGACAGACAAACAGACAGAGAGCGAGAAAGAAAGTACGTGTGAGAGATACAGAGAGAGAAACAGAGGCAGAGACTCAGAAAGACAGACAGAAACAGAGAAAGAAACACAGAGACAGAGGCAGAAAGGCAGAGACAGACACAGAGAGACAGAAACAGAGAGGCAGACAGAAAAGGAGACAGAGACACAGGGACAGAAGCAAAAAGACAGACAGACAGAGGCAGAAAGACAGAGAGATGTACTGACAGACACATAAAGATAGAAAGACACACTAGCCATCATCCTTCCAGCCAAGTTCACAATCTCAAGGCCTATCCATCCTCTCACACCCCTTATCCAATGATAGTCAAGTCTTGTTGATTCTGCCTCCCAAATATTCTTTGCATTTGCCTCCTTCTCTCCATCGCTGTCCCAGTCACAGTAGTTTAGGTCTTTATCACCTCTCTAGGACTATTGCAATAGCATCCTAATTGATATTTTTATAGCCAGCCTCTCTTCTCTCTAATCTAATCTAATCTAATCTAATCAGCTGCTAAATGGACAGTCCTAAAGCCCAATGCTGATCACATCACACACACACACACACACACCTCCTCAGAAGCTTCAGCCAGTCCCTTCCAGACTCAGTGCAAATGCTGCCTCCTCCAAGGGGCCTTCCCTGATTCCCTCAGCTGTTAATGCTCCCCCTTCCACTAGAAATTACTTCACACTTGTTTTACATGTATTTTGTTTTTATTTATCTGAGTATACATTGCTTTTCAAAATCAACAGAATATATGCTCCTTGAGGGCAGGGACTGCATTGTACTTCTGTCCATATTCCTTTCCCCCCACACACACACACATGCACAGCCCCTTACTAACTCAGTGCCTGGCATATAATAGGCCCTCCACAGTGCTTGTTGAATTGAATTGCACCATGCCTTAGATGCTCTCAAGGACACAGCCTTCAGTCTCCCATTGGCCAAACACAAACCATCCGGAGGCCTCGTTCCCTCTCCCTGCTTCATGGAGGACCCAGTCCAGGGCCTCATTCCTCCTCAATTCAGCTTGAGACTCTGAGTGAAAGGACAAAACGACATCCCTGGCAGGAGCGATTCTAGAGGCTCTTTCAGTTCTGAGCCGGGAACTTGAATCAAAACCAGCTTCTCTGAAAAGGCTTTCAGAGCCACGTGACGGCTCCAGTCACTGCCCTGAGTGAAGGATGAGCTAGATCAGCAGGGGAAAGACCGCTGGGCAAAGGAGGACGGGCTGTCTCCATCACTCTCTATCCTACTGCATTGGAGTGCCCAAAAACTTACAGAGGGAAGGTATGTGTGAATGGAGGGGCTGAGGGGAGCTGATGCTGAGATGGGGCACAGAACGTTTGTTACTGAGTCTTTTTCAGTCGTGTCCGACTCTTCATGACTCCATTTGGGATTTCCTTGGCAAAGACACTGGAGTGGTTGGCCATTTCCTTCTCTAGGTGATTTTACAGATGATGAACTGAGGCAAACAGGGTTAAGTGACTTGGAAAGCAAATGGTATTTGAACAGGTGAGGATCTTCAGAGGAAGGGGGCTTAGAATTAAGTGACATTTATTTAGTGGCTTACATACAATACCCACACATCATATATAAATACATGTGTGTGTATGTGTGTGTGTATACACAGACATACACACACACACAACACACGCACACACACACACACACACATGCCCTAGTTTCTCCCTCTATAGCATCTCAAGGAGGGAACCCACCTGGATTTGGAGGTGGAAGAGACTGGTCCAAATCCTGGCTGTTACCTTAGAGGAATTACTTGACATCTATGGGCCTCAGTTTCCTCATCTGTAAAATGAAGGGGATGGAGCAGCTGCATCTTCTCCAAGGCCTCTGCCAACTGTCCATCTATGACCCTATGATCAACAATCCTCACACCCCTCTCTCAAGTAAAGGGAGTTGGACTCAGTGACTGCACTGATTCTAATCTGTGATTCTAGAATCCATTTAAAAAGGGCTGCAATTAAGCTTCCTAGCCTTACTATACATTACTCACATCACACACTCCATGGACCAGGCAAACCTCCCCCCCATAGACATAGAGACACACACGTATATACATACACACACGTATGATATATGTATATACACACAAATGTAATGTGTGTATATATGTGCACATGTATATGTGCATATATGCACACATCTATTTATACCATACACAGCTAGGTGGTACGTGGGTAGAGAGCTGGACTTCGAGTCAGGAAGACCTGAGTTCAAATTTGGGGTTAGGCATTTACTAGCTGTGTGACCCTGGACAAGTCATTAAACTTGTTAGTCTCAGTTTTTTCATCTGTAAAATAGGAATAATAACAGCCCCTATCTTATAGGGTTGTTGTGAGGTTCAAATGAGATAACACAGATAAATAGCTTTGAGTGCCCTAAAAGTCCTACATAAATGCTAGCTATTATTCTTATCATTGTTAATAGTGCTATGTTGCATAGACACTTATGTATGACCTGTTGTCTTCCCTGGTAGAATGCAAGCTCCTGGAGGGCAGGGGTGTTTTAATCTTTCTACTTGTTTCCCCAGGGTCTAGCACTGTGCCCATAGGCATTTCCTGTTTATTGACTGACTGATGCTCCATCCTAGGAAAAACAACCATTTGTATATCCTTTTAAGGTTGCCTCACAACAGTCCTGAGAGGGAGGTGCTATTACAACTTTCATTTCACAGATGAGGAAACTGAGGCACAGAAGCATTAATACAACCTGCCCTAATTCATATAGCTTAGGTAACAGCCAGGCTCGGCCTCCAGAGTTCACTATCTTTTCCCTGGGCCCCGGCCTCAGGAAACTACCCTGGTCACACTGGTGAGTGCTTCTTCGTGTCTAACCTCTGTCCTTCTTGTTGCAGACCTCAGCCCATGTCTGCTCATCCTGGTCCTGGCCTCTTTGGGAATGCAGCTCTCATGTTTAAAGTTGCCATTCACAGAGGCCCTCCCTCCATTCTTCCCTCCCTCCCTCTTTCCATCCCTCCCTCCTTCCATCCCTCTCTCCAACCTTCTCTCTCTCCCTTCTTCCCACTCTCCTTCCTCTTTTCCTTCCTCCCTCCTTCCCTTTTTCCCTCCCTCCCCCTTCCCTTCCTTCCTCCTTCCCTCCCTCTCTCCAACCTTCTCTCTCTCTCCCTTCCCGCCCTCCTTCCCTCCCCTTTTCACTGTCTCCCTCCCTTCCTCCCTCCCTCTCTCCCTCTTTCCCTCCCTTTCTCCTTTTCCCCCTCTTTCCCTCCCTCTCTCCCCCCTTCCTTCCCTCCCTCCCTCTCCCCTTACCTCTCTCCTTCTTTTCCTCCTTCCCTCCTTCCTCCCCATTTTTGAACCTCTCCAATGTTCCTCTCTTATACAGCTCAGGCGTCATCTTTCCTTACCACACCCTGCCCCCCTTAGGCAGGGAGTGAGCTCTGCTGTCTGACTCAAGCCTCTGGTCCTGCATTGTCAGCCCATTTCCTCTTGCTCCTTCCCTGTATATTCATTTGCATCATCTGAAGAGAAAGGCTCAGGAGGTTGCTTCCTTCGTGGCCAGAACCCCAGGAAGGTGTGGACAGGCTGTCACAGAGTTATAGATTTTTAGAACAGGAAGTCAGGCAGCACTGCAGAGAAAAAAGAATCCTAGATTCGGAGGGAGAGGGCTTGGGTTCAAATCTTAACTTGGTGACCAGCTGTTATGGGGCTTGTGTAACAGAAAGAGTATGGGGTTTGGCTTGGAATCTTGACTCTGACACCGACCTTCAGTTTCCTCATCTGTAAAATGGGGATACTAATAACCCCTCCCTCACAGAGTTGGTACAAGAATCAAATGTGATGAGGCATGCAGAGTACTTAATGTTCCATAGAAACATGAACCATCATCATCATCATCATCATCATCATCATTATTGCCTGTGTGTCCTTGAGCCACAGGTAACCTTGGGGGCCTCAGTCTCCTCATCTATAAAATGAGTGGAGTTGGACTGGAAGACCTCCAATGTCCCTGACACTTATAAATATTAGAACCTGTGACCTGAGAGATCTTGTGATCCAGCATTTTATGGAGGAAGAAACTGAGGCCTAGAGAAAGGAAGTGATTTCCTCAAGGTCACAGATCAAGCTAGTAACAGAGGCATGTCTAGACCTTCCATCCCAGGCTCTTACCACTCTTCCACAAAGTCAAAGGTCCACACCAGCAGGTTCCTCTGACATGCACATTAAGGATGGGATTGATCACTATGAGTAAAAAGGATGCCAGAGGTGGGGGGCAGGAAGAAGAAGAAGAAGAAGAAGAAGAAGAAGAAGAAGAGAAGAAGAAGAAGAAGAAGAAGAAGAAGAAGAAGAAGAAGAAGAAGAAGAAGAAGAAGAAGAAGAAGAAGAAGAAGGAGGAGGAGGAGGAGGAGGAGGAGGAGGAGGAGGAGGAGGAGGAGGAGGAGGAGGAGGAGGAGGAAGAGGAGGAGGAGGAGGAGGAGGAGGAGGAGGAGGAGAAGGAGGAGAAGGAGAAGGAGAAGGAGAAGGAGAAGGAGAAGGAGAAGGAGAAGGAGAAGGAGAAGGAGAAGAAGAAGAAGAACGAGAACAAGAAGAAGAACGAGAACAAGAAGAAGAACGAGAACAAGAAGAAGAACAAGAAGAAGAAGAAGAAGAAGAAGAACAAGAAGAAGAACAAGAAGAAGAACAAGAAGAAGAACAAGAAGAAGAAGAAAGAGAGAGAGAGGGAGGGAGGGAGGGAGGGGGAGAGACAGAGAGAGGAGACAGAGGAGACAGAGAGAGGACGGAGAAGGAGAGAACTCAGGATCAGGACCCAACACTGACAAATAGCTGAGACTCATTGGCCCTTCCAGGCCTTGCACTCAGAGGGCTATCGATTGGCTATTGCAGTACAGTTTTTCTCCTTTCTCTGTTGGGTCTTTTAATTGAAAAATATAAAGAAAACGCCTATTGATTTGGTGTAACTGATAAGCTATCCACTCTTGGCTTTTTAATCAGGAGTCTCAGGCCTGGCTTGGGGCCTGTGGAGGGAAGGGAAGAGAGAGAGGAAAGGCAGATCTGAACTCCAGCCCTCTTTCTTCTTCAAAAATGAGCTTTCTTTCTTCTTTGCAACTTAAATCTTTACTCCTGTGGCTGGGGCACGGAATTGGCAGACAGGGTACATTCTGAATAATAACTGACATTTATATAACACTGTAAGGTTTTCAAAGCCCTTTTCATATGTTAACTCATGTGAACCTCACTATGACCTTCTGATATGGGGCATTATTATCAACCCTATTTTACAGATGGGTAAACTGAGGCTCAGGGAGTTTGAGTGACACACAGCTACTACATGTTGGAGAAAAGGTTCAAGCCCTCCTGATTCACAGTCCCAGTGGTCTTTCCACTATACTGGGCTCCCATTCAATACCTGTGCAAAGGCTAAAGCAAAGTAAGATGTCCAATATTGGCCATTGCCTGTTCTCTCCCAACATGGTGCCCACCTGCTCTGCCAGGTTCCAGTCCCGATACTTACATTTTTCTTTTGAGAAACATCACTGACAGGGAATATCTCTGGATTCATCCTGGCACCACTGGTACAGGTGGCCTGTGGGAGATTTGTCCAGTGTAATCTTCTACCTCTGTCTCCCCCATCCTCTACATGTACATACCCTACCCAGTTGCCTTGATACTTAAAAGCCTAGTCAAGGGATCACCAGAGGGCTCACCCGAGGTTCACCACATCAGGCACCTATATTTTCACCAGAAAATGGATTTAGAATAGATGTGAGGAAGGACTCTCTCCTTCGATTCAACTCCATAACAGTCATTGAGTGTCTAGCACCTTCATTTTGTAGAGTCCTTTCCTCTGGTTTGGAGTCAGGTGATCTGGGCCAAGTTCTTGTCTTTATAGCTTGTTACCTGTACGATCTTGGGTAGGTCACTAATTTCTTTGGCCCTTGGTTTTGCCATCTGCAAAAAAGAAAAAAAGTGAGATGACCTCCATGGTCTCTTCCAGCCCTAAATCTATGATCCTATGAATACTACTTGGTAGGTGGTCCAAGTATCATTTGGCCCATTTTACAGATAGGGAAATAAGCTCAGAAAGATTAGGTCACTTATGGGAAGGTCATGCAATCATTAAGTGATGACAAATTCAGGAAGCCTTCAACTCTTCTAGGGCCTCTGCCAGTTCCAAATCTATGAGCTCAGAGTGGTCCAGTGATTTGTCTAAGGTCATAACGGTATGAAATGTCAAAGCCTGATTCTAACACAGATCTCTTGACTCCCAAATTCAGATAGCACATGATTATTACAGTGGAAGACCTGAGTTCAAATCCTGCCTCTATATGCCTCAGTTTTCTCAGCTGTAAAATCAAGATCACAGCAGCATCTACCACAGGGCTATTGTGAGGATAAAATGAGAGATTATTTAGAAAGCTCTTTGCAAACTTTAAAATGTTATATAAATGCTAGTTTGGTGATGAGGAGGAGGAGGAGGAGGAGAACAATGCTGATGACGTGATAGTGTATTGGGAAAGGTATGGAGTGTTCTGGGAGTGTCGAGGAGTAGGTAAGATCACTTCCTGCATGTGGAGGTAACGGATGACATTGAAGAAGCCTCTATAGCAGAACACTCCTTTCACAGACACACCAGTCTGAAAGGGACCTCCTCCCCAACTCTTTCATTTGACAAATAATGAAAACAGAGTCCTGGAAAGGTGAAGGGACTTGAATAAATGGCTGAGGGAGGATTCAGGTTGGACCTTGAAGGATGGGACTTAAGCTTTAAAATGAAGAATGCACTACAAAAATTTACTAGGAACCAGTGGACTCTCCAGCAATAAGGAGCATTAAGCCCAAGCTAAAGAGGTAGTGTGGCCCAATGAATGGAGAGCTGGACTCAGAACTAGGAAGACCTTTGTGCAAATCTTGCCTCTGACACATACTGGCTGTGTGACCCTGGCCAAGTCATTTATAACCTCTCAGTTCTCAAGGCAACCTAAGACTGGAAAGTGGTAATCCACATTGATAGCAGATGTCCCCTACAGGGGAGGTCCATACACCAACAAAACCACAAAGTCCAGTCCAAAAATCCAAAGCAACCCACCAAAACTCAAGCTAAGTAAGTCCTTTTACCAGAGGGATGGACAAGATGACCTATCTTTGCCCCGTCATTTCAGTAGTGTCTGACTTTCTGTGACCCCCTTTAGGGTTTTCTTGGCAGAGATGCTTGAGGGGTTTGCCATTTCCTTCTTCAGCTCATTTTACAGATGAGGAAACTGAGGCAAACAGGACAAAGTGACTTGCCCAAGATCACACAGCTAGGAAAGCATCTGAGGCCAGATTTGAACTCAGGTCCTCCTGACTCCAAGCCTAGCCCATGATTTGTGTAGGCCCCTTCCAGTCAAAGGACTCTATGATTCTCAAAGATGCTGAAAGGGGGGAAATGCCTGTCTGCCTTTAAATGGGCCACCTTATCCCACTTTTTTTGTTTTACATTTTCTACTCAAGAAGAGATATGAGTCATGATAAGCATTGGAGATATTTATTGCCATATCAATATTTAATATCTCTGGGGAGGTGATATCAGCAAAATTATCTCTGCTCGTACATCCATGCAGGTGGACAGTTAGGTCGCTGATATTTCAGATCTCCTGGACCTGGAGAATGAATGTTCTTCCAGGTCCCTGGAGAGATAATAGCAAGAAAACATCGACATCAAAGGAAGGAGGAGGCACCCCACTGAATGTGTAGTACATCAAAAGAAGTATTGGGCTTCGGAATCAGAAAGTCTAGGTTCAAAGCTGAACCCTGTCACTTACTAGCTGCGTGACCTCAGGCAAATCATTTAGGGTCTCTGACTGATTGATTGATTTTTCCTAGATTTAGAGCTGGGAAGTCTGAATCTTAGACCTTAGACATTAAACTTAAGCTCAGAAGCTCATCTAGGGGGCAGCTAGGTAGCGCAGTTCACAGAGCTCTGGCCTTGGAGTCAGGAGGACCTGAGTTCAAACCCAGCCTTGGACACTTAACACTTACTAGCTGTGTGACCCTGGGCAAGTCACTTAACCCCAATCTCCTCAGCAAAAAGCAAAAAAAGAAGAAGAAGGAGAAGAAGAAGAAGAAGAAGAAGAAGAAGAAGAACCTCACCTAGTCCATCTCCCTCCTTTTACAGATGAGGAGAGGGAAACCCCAGTCTGCTCATCTATAAAATGGGGATTGTGGGATGATAGTCCCAGAGCTGGAAAGGACCTTAGAGACCATGTCCTCCAACCACCTCATTTTATAGATAGAGACTGAAGCCTGAGTCTCATCTGAGCAGCTACATGATGCAGTGGATGGAATACTGGAAGTAGGCTCAGAAAGATTCGAGTTCAAATCCTTCAGATTCTTACAACTTGTGAGACCCTAAGCATCCTCATCTGCTTAAAAAAAAGAGTATCTCAGTTACAGGGTTGTGTAAAGATCAGTGAAGTAAATGCTATTATTTTCCCCATTTTAGAAAACAAATGACTTGCCTAGGTAAGCCCAGAATGGAGGAAGGAACAGATAGAGAGAGAGAGAGAGAGAGAGAGAGAGAGAGAGAGAGAGAGAGAGAGAGAGAGAGGAAGAACAAGAAGAGACAGAGACAGAAAGAGAGAAGAGACACAGAGAGAGAACAGAGACAGAAGACAAAGAGGAAGTAGTGATAGAAAGAGACAGAGAGGTATGGCATACTGGATAGGACACTAAACTTAGAATCAGGAAGACCTGAATTCTAATTCTTTACTCACTCCTGACGTTAATCAACGTGCCTGGGCATGTTGATTAACCTCTCTGTGCCTCAGTTTCCTTATTTGTAAAATGAGAAAATGAGAGCACCTACCTCACAGGGTTGCTGTGAGTACTGAATGAGATATAGCCAGGTCTCAGTGTAAATAATGAATCCCATGAAGGGGTTGTGTGTATTCCAATTTGCACTATTCAAAGTTGTAACTGCGTAAAATAATTGTAATTGGCTCCATCCCAATGAGAATGTATGATGTGAATTCAAATAATGCCACTACTTCATGGAATTCATTATCTGCACCAGTCAGGACTGAGCTGGTTTTTGAGCACCGTGACCTAGTGGACAGAATGCTGATTTTGGAATCAGGAAGATCTAAGTTCAAATTTTGCTTCACACACTTCCTAGCTGTATGATCCTGGTCGCTTACCATCTCCATGTCTCGGTTTCCTCCTCAGTACAATGAAAGGGTTAGACTCTTGGCAGGTAAGGAGACAGAAGCCCCTTAGTGGGGTGATGATTCCTATACTATCTGTAATTGGGCTGTTACCAAGAAATCACTCCATAACCTTTACCGACTTCTGGAAAGTAAGTGATTGTGCTGTCCCTTCACTAATCCCGGGGGAAGTAATTGGCTCACTCGGGAGAAATGGCTCGTGTGCAGCTCAAGTCAGCCCAAGCTGGTTCCAAGTCTGTCAAGGATGTGCTTGTGTTTGACAAATCCCAGAATGCTTGATTCTGAGGACCTCCGCTGCCCTGAAGTTATGGAAGTCTGACATGTGTAGCCAGCGGTAATTCAAGGCCAATGCCAGGCTATAAAGCTTGGTGCCGGCACAACATCTAGAGTATAGGACTTGGTGTCAGGAAGACCTGGGTTCAGATCCTGCCTCAGACACTTACTAGCCATGTGACTCCAGGAGTCACTGCCTCAGTTTCCTCATCTGCAAAAAGAGGAGGTTGGGCTCAGTGACTTTTACAATCTTTTCTAACTCCATATCTATGATCCTATAAGCCTTCCCCTTCTCAACAATCATACAACAACACACTGATTTGTTCCCTTGCCATCTCTCACCTGGACTATCAAAGTAACCTTCTAATTGGTCTTCCAAGGTCTGGTCCCATCCTCCACACAGATGTCAAGCTGATAATCCTAACGCCTAGGTCTGACCACATCACCCTCCTGCTCAAGAAGTTTCAATGATTCCCTAGTACCTCTGGATTAAAACATAAGCCCCTCTGTTTGGTATTTAAACTCCTTTAAGGTCTGGCTCCCACCTATCTTTCCAGGGTGATTACAAAGGACAGCTTAACTGACACTAGAGATACTAAAAGATACTAGAGTGGTTGGTCATTTCCTTCTCCAGCTCATTTTACAGATGAGAAAACTGAGGCAAACAGGGTGATGTGACTTGCTGAGGGTCACACAGCTAGGAAGTATCTGAAGCCAGATTTGGACTCATTAAGATGAGTCCTTCTGACTCTAAGGCCAGCACTCTATCTGCCTCTTCTTCAGCAACAATACAAAGAGAGTCAATACAAATATTTACAAAGTGGTTAAGTGTAGGCAGTCTGGGAGGGAGAGTCCTAGATAAAGGGGAACTAAGAAAGGCTTGCTGCAGTAACTGGTTCCTGAACTGCATCTTGGAAGGAGAGAGAGACTCTATGAGGTGGAGGTGAGGAGGAAGAATATTCAAAGCACAGGGATGGAAAATGGGGCATCATGTTTGAGGCCAGCAGGGCCGAGTAGTAAAGTGTGTGAAAGACAGTAATGTGTGAGGACGCTGGAGAGCGAGCAAGGAACCAGGCTGTGAGAGCTTTAAAAAAGTGTAATGCTTCATAAATTTTTGTATTTTGCAGAGGTTTGAGTTTGGGACCTTGGGTACTCCGCTTTGCAAGGCTTCCAACCTCTGCATTAGAGTCTCAGTCAGTGTGGGGCTATCTGAGGAATGGGTCCAAGCTGAGAAGAGAAAGGTGTGACAATCCCATCCAAAGGGCTATGATGATGAGAAGCCTGGGAACCTCCCATGCTAATCATTTAAGCAAATCACCTGAGGCTGTCTCAGTGTATTGGACCTGCTGCCATTCCCTAGGGGCTGGGAAGACCTGGCCAGGATGCAGGGTTTGGCTTTCTCGCTGTGGACCACAGATTTGGAGCTGAAAGGGAGCTATCTGGCCCAATCCTCTCGTTTTACAGCTGATGAAACAGTCTTAGTGAGGTCAAATGACTGTCTGAGGTCTACAGGTAATACCGGACATGTCAGAGCCAGAATTCAGACCCGGATCCCTTGACAGCAAACCCAGCATTTCTTCCCCTGGCCTCCATGCACAGACCACCTGGAAGGGCTGTTGTGAAAAGGATTCTAATTTAGGGACGTGTTATCTCTCCAGTCCCCTCCAGCTCTGACCTTCTGCCATTCTAACTCAGTGACCATTTGCCAAGGCCAGCACTGGGTCTCAGACTAAATTCAGAGCTTCTTTTTTAGAACGGGAGGGAGGAACAAGGCAACTGCGCTCTGAACCCAAGTGCGTCACTGCCACCGAAGTGCAGAGGAGGCAGCATGAAAGGAATTGGGTAGTGTCAGAAATTCTATTTCTCCTAGCAACCCGTGCTCAGCTCCGCTTTCGATCTGGGGGGCACTGAGTCAGACGCTCTTATTGGAAGCCACTGCTAAATATATACTTTCATATGCCAGGGACTGAATCCCCCTCGCTGGTATTGCTAGCAACCATCATGTCGAGGCAGCAAATGGGACTCTGGCTTCTATGTGCCCCTTGTGAGGCAGTAAAAGAGACTCAGGAACTCCTGACACAGCCAGCTCCCTTTCCAGGGTAGTAGGGACCAAGGAGGATGGGCCAACCAGAGAAGAACCCAAGCTATCGGTAGCACCTGGACAGTGGCCCTCACTATTCAGAGGCTCTGCCCCTGGCATGGAGGGATCCCAGGAATCAGGGCTCACCCCTGTTTACTCTCTGCTCAAAAAGAAATGATTATACCACTGTCATCCAGTCCCAGAAAACAAAAACTCAAGGAACGTATTCTATTGATGATGGGTCAGAAGCAACCACAAAATCATAGAATGTATAACTGGATGGAACTTTAGGTATCATCTTGTCTAACCCCTTCCTTTTACAAAATGAGAAACTGAGACCCACAGAGGTGAGTGACTTAGCACCTGGGATCATAGGTTTTGAACTAGAAGGAACTTAGAGGCCATGTTGCCCAATCCCCTATGTGTCACTTACCCAAGATGACATCTCTATTAAGTGGCAGGGCTGGGGTTTAAGTCTCCTCACTCCAAAGTCAACCCTCTTTCCGGGATTCTGCCTTCTCCCTCACATCTTCCCTCCCATTGGTACCCCTCATACACCTCCATCTTTTGTGTCCCTCCAGGGATACTGACACATGCCCTTCCCCTGACCTTAGCACCCTTGCCTTCGGCGGCCTGGCATCCTCACCTCCCACGCCTGGATGTGAGAGGCAGTGTGTTCCTCCACTGGCTGAATGCTGAGCTCTAGACAAGGAACTCTAGAGAAGGACCTGGTTTCAAATCCTACCTTTGACATGCAATGACTGCATGGCCTGGGGCAAGTCATTTAACCTTACTTACCCTCAGTTTTCTCATTTATAAAATGGGACTGTTAAAACTTATACTGTAATCTTAAAAAAAATCTATTCATAAATGTTTGTCATTTTTGCACAGAGGGTTGAGTTTGGAATTCAACAAAACAAAATAAACAAAAACAAAACCTATAAACTAGCTATGATACTACTGATAGCTAGGTAGAATAGCAGCAGAAGCTGTAACAACAGCTAATATCTACAAAGCACAGAAAGTTGTCCAAGGAACTATGTACGTATTATCTCATTTGATCCTCACCACAACCTTAGGAGGTAGGTGCTATTTTTAATCCCCATTTGACAGATGGGGAAACTGAGGCATACAAAAGTAAAGTGACTTGCCCAGGGTCACACAAGCTGGTATGCGTCTGAGGCAAGACTCGAACTCAGGTTTTCCTGATTCCAGGCCCAGCGCTCTGTCCACTGCATCCCCAAACTGCTCAATGTTGTTGTCATCACTGTTCTTATACGTATTATTACTATTACTATTATTGACAGAATGTTGAACTTGGAGTCAGAAAGAGCTACATTCAAACCCTACTATACCACTAGCTATATGACCATATCAGCAGCTGGTGGTGCCATAGTGCACCACTATGGTGGCAAAGCACAGGGCCTAGAGTCAGGAAGACTCATCTTCTGAGTTCAAATCTGGCCTCAGACACTTACTAGCTGTGTGACCCTGGGAAAGTCACTTAACCCTGTTTGCCTCAATTTCTTCATCTGTAAAATGAACTGGAGAAGGACATAGCAAACCGCTCCAGGATCTTTGCCAAGAAAACCCCAGATGGGGTCATGGAGAGTTGGACACAATTGAAATCACTAAACAACAAATGTGACCACATGCAATCTCTTTATGACTCCATAGGAAATCTCTCTTTGACTCAGTTTCTCCCTCTGTAAAATGGAGATAATGACAGCATCCACTTTTGGGGAGCTGTTGTGTGGCTCAAATGAGGTAATGTATGGGAAGTGCTTTGCAAACCTTGCAATGTTCTAGAAATGCCAACTATTATTACTATTATGGCTGCTACTTGCTTCTCAAGGTTGTTACAGGGTCTTTCTAAACCTTAGAGAACTGTGTACATGTGAGTTATTGTTATTAGTATTGTTGCTGTTGTTAGTATCAGCTTTTCCAAAGCTGGCCAGGCAAAGTGCCAGGATAAAGTTTCCAGCCTAGGAATTACACTTGTGCCTCTAAGTACATGCATGTGAATCCACCATCCACACATACATACAAATGCATGCATACACATTCACCCACCTCTACACACATGCCACACTGTTCCTCCCTCTTTTCTCTCCCCCGTGGTCACTTCTACTCAATATTTCCAGGTCACAAATTAGCAAAGCGGAATTGGATTTAGAATTTGAAGATGTGGGTTCAAATCCTGAGTTTGCTGTTTCATGGATGACTAAGTTACTTCTGCTTCATGGGCCTCAGTTTCCCCATCTGTCAAATGATGGATTCAGACCAAATGATCTGTAAGACCCCTTTCATCTCTCACATATCCTGGTTGTAGAATGTTCAGAGGAGCTTTTGCTTTTACCTATACCCCCCCTGGCCACAGCTCACTCCCTAGAACAACCGTCCCCTTCTCTCTGGGCTCCTCCCTTTGCCTCCCCTCTCCCCCCACCCAGCTTCCATTTCATCTCCTCTCGTGTTTCACCAGCTGGATGGAGAGTAACCTATCACCCAGCAATCTCTTAGCTTTGAAGCCAGTGGTCCTCCAAGACAATGGGCCGGCTGATGAGCTAGCAGGGTTGGGTTTACCAGCCAGATTGGCCAGAGCAACCCCCACCTCAACATACATACATCCCCAGGCTCCCTCTGGTGCCAGCACAGGTGTGGAGCGACTATCTACATGGGCCCAATCATGGTGTGCTTGTCCCCTGGGCCATCAGGAAGAATGAATAGCTCTTTTCCTCCTTCCTCTGTTCAGAGAAAGGTGGCGGCCACCTGCTCAACGTAGCATTCCCTCCACCCCTCCCCCAGAAGGAAAGGGAAGAGAACACGGGGCTTGGAGAGCCCAAGAAGAAAGAAAAATAGACACAAAAGTGTGTGAGAGCCCTGGGCTCAGGGAGGGAAGAAACAGGCCTCCAGCTCAGGTGTTGATTTATAGCAGCAGCACCAGGAGCTGTTTCCTGAGTATTTTGCATGCAAACCTTTGGGAGCAGTATATTGATAGCAGAATTACTACTGCTGCTGCTGCTGCTTCTAATGATAATAATAACAATACTCATAGTAACAAAACTAATAGTAGCTGACACAGTGGACTTGAGCTGCTATAGAGAGTTGATTGTTAAATTTTCAGGGATAGTACTTATTAACACCTATAATTTAGGTGTTAGCATGAATCAGCAAATGTTACCAATCAGTGCTTGACTAGCCGTTTTGTTGACTGTCTAGATTTAAGAAAGTGCTAGAGAAACTATTAATAATGAAGATCATACTTTAAAATGTGCCATGAGGTTTTGGAGAGCCAGTTGTTAAATATTTACCAAGACATTGATGCTTCTAGCTCTACTGGATATAATTCTTTCCATGTTTCAGAGTGAGAAAAAGGAGTCCCTGAGAATGTGAGTGAATCAGCTGAGCTCTCCCAGTGGGAGAGATGGGACCAGAACCTCTCTCAGGAGTCCTTTCTTCTGTCCTGATCCAGACACATGCCTCTTGCTGTATCACCAGGGGCAACTCTTTGTATTACTGGCCACCTTGGTGTTTCAGTAAATAGAGTTCTGGGCCTGGAGTCAGGAAGTTTAGATCCTGCCTCAAACATTTACTAGCTGTGTGACCCTGCGCAAGTCATTTAGCCTCTATCTGCCTCAGTTTCCTTATCTGTAAGATGGGAATAATAGTAATACCCAGCTCTCAGGGTCGCTTCAAGGATCAAATGAGATATTTATAAAGTACTTAGCACGGGGCCTGAATAAAGTAGGCACTTAATAAATGCTTGTTCCTTTTCCTTCCTCCCCAAGCTCTTTGCATAGTGCCTGCCACATAGTAGGCATTCAATAAAGACTTTTTTCCTTCCTTCTCTAGAACATCTCTGAGTCATTTATTCGGTATCGGAAGTGGCCTCTCCTGAGTCTCAGCCAATCCTAGTCTTTTCTTTGTGAAACAGAGTGAGTCCATTTCCATACGTGCCCATGCCTTCTCTCCTCTCCTCTTTGAGACCTTCTAATTCTAGCCCTACAACGTCTCACATGCAGCCCTTACTCTCCACTCACACCAGCACCGGAAGAAAGCAAAGAGAATCAAGTAGCCAGCAAACATTACTCCTGTGTGCCAGGCACTCTGCTAAGACCTGGAGAGACAAAGAAAGGCATAAACATGACGCTTGTCCTCACAGTCTAATGATAACATGACCGTTCACATAGTAACTATGCACGTTAAAGATAGCTACAGAAAAGATGGAAGAAAATCTTGGAGGAAAGGCCCTGGGGAAGGAGAAGGGAGTAAAAGAGGCAGAAAACTTCATGCAGAAGATGAGATTTGAATTGTGTTGAAATAAGGCAGGGATGTGGATCGATCAATACATAAATGTTTATTTCGTTGTTGTAGAGTTGTTTTCAGTTGCATCCTACTCTTCATGACCCCATTTGGGGTTTACTTGGCAAAGATACCAGAGTGGTTTGCTGTCTCCTTCTCCAGCTCATTTTACAGATGAGGAAACCGAGGCAAACAGGGTTAAGTGACTTGCTAAGGGTAACACAGCTAGTAAGTAAATGTCAGAGGCTGGATCTCAACTCAGGTCTCCCTGACTCTAGGCCTGGCACTCTATCCACTATACCACATAGCTGCCCTGTGAGAGATGTTGGGAAGGTAGAAAAAACAAGATCTTAAAACACAACAGATATGTGAAGTAGCCTGAGTAGGGGGTAGAGGATGACACCGAGGTTGAGAGCCAGGGTGACTGGGAGAATGTTGGTGTCCTTGATAGCAATAGGAAAGTTCTAGCCCAGTGGCCCATAATTTGGAATTACTGTTTCAAAGAAGGTTGAGGCTAGCAGATTGCTTGAGTTTTGGAATTCTGTGCTGCAGTAGGCTAAAGCCAAATGAGTATCCATACTAAGCCCAATATCAATCTAGTAAGCCCCTGAGAGGCTAAGGAAGGGTGAAACAACCTGGTGTGAAATCAGAGTAGATCAAAGCTCCTATGCTCATCTGTGCTGGAACCAGGTCTGTAAATGGAAGTCATACTTGTAGCTTGGGAGAAATAGGGAAACTCAGTCTTAAAACAAAACCAAAAAAAGTAATAGGAAAGGGGGGAAGAGGAGAGGGTTTGGGGAGAAAGATAATGAGTTCTGTTTTGTGCATGTTGAGTTTGAGATGTCTACAGGACATTTCACTGGAGATGGAAAAAGAAGTAGCTGGCAATGTGGGCGATGGTGCTTAGGAGAGAAACCAGCACTGGACATGCAGATGTGAGAATTATTGGCTTAGAGATGATAATGGAACCCATGGGAGCTGATTCAATCACTATATGGGGCTGTATAGAGCACGGGTTCTTAACATAGGGCCCCTGAACTTGCTTTTATAAATATTTATGATAACTGTATTTCAGCATAATTGTTTTCCTTTGTAATCCTGCGTATTTTATTTTATGCATTTTAAAATGGTATTCTGAGAAAGGGTCTATAGCCATCATCAGACACTGTCAGAGGAGTTCAGGACACAGAAAAAGGTTAAGAACCCCAGGTATATAGGAAGAAGAGAATGTGTTGTGTTGTGGTTTGTCCTTCATTCTCGAAGAGGACCATGACATCAGGAAGATGATGCCATGACTTGCAAATGAATTGGCTTTAAGTGAGGGAGGGCAGTGCAAAGTCACCAGCCTCACTTTCATCCATCTGGGTCCAGTGGCCAGATGTAGATCAGGAGGACTGGAGATGGCCCTGGAAGAAGAGAAGAGATTCCAAGAGAAGAGGCAGAAGGATGGGGAGGAGAGAAGGAAAAAAAAAAACAAGGAGAAAAGAGAGAAGGAAAAGACAGAGACAGAGAGATGGAGGAAGGAAGAGAGGAGAGACACAGACAGACAGAGGGACAGAAAGAGATATGGAGGGAAATAGGAGAGACAGACAAACAGAGAGAGAGAAAGAGAACAAAAGTGTGAGATACTAGGGAATGCATAACATTGAAAAGGAACCATCAGCTTTCCAAAGATCATCCGTCAAAGCTGGGTGGAAGAGAGTACATTGTTAAGAGCTAAAGAAAGGCTCATTACTTAAGACCAGCCTTCTGCTGTTATTGAAAAAAAGCCAGTGCTTTCTTTCCCATATTAACAAATGGTTTCTTAAGGGTTTAATTAACTTCTCTGCAACATGGAATTGGGCAGCAGCACAGCCCCCCAGCCAGGGGAAGAACCCTGCATCATGATGTTTCCTGACAGGGCAAGGGTTGAGTCATCTGAGGGCATAGCCTCGGCTAATGAGCAAGGCACATTCCACTGTAACTTGACCTTGACCATGGCAAGACAGAGAAAGGTCACACCCCAAGGGCCTGGAGCCCTTCTGTGCTGTGGCTATTGGTTTAGACAGAAAGCTTTCTGCCCTGGGCAGCCGACCAGCATTATTGCCAGGATGGAGCAGGCCCAGCAGATTTCTGAGAGGCTCAGGAGCTGTGCAATAATTCCCCCCAAGGCCCCTTTGTCCTCTGGGGAAGCCCCGCCCCTGATTCCTTGGCAGAACAGTTTAGGTGCCACCTTCTGAGTGATGCCTCTCCTGATATCCCCTCCCCCACCCTTCAGTAGACTGTAAGCTCCCCAAAGGCAGGAACTTGCTTTATTTTTATCTTTCTGCCTCCGGTGCCTAGCACAATGCTTTGCACAAAGTAGAAGCTTCGACAATGTTTGTCCGATTGTGCTGAATTGAACGCGTTGACCTGTGGGCTTCTGAGCACATTTGGTGCACTCAAATCCTCTCCATGAGTGGTTTGCATTTCTTTCTCCAGCTCATTTTACTGATAAGGAAACTGAGGCAAACAGAGTTAAGTGACTTGCCCAGAGTCACACAGCTAACAGGTGTCTGAGGACGAATTTGAACTCATGAAGTTGAGTCTTCTTGACTTCAGGCCCAGCACTTTATCCACTGGGTGACTCTGCTGCTCAAATCCTAAAATGTTAGAGCTAGAAGTGGGTTCATTCCTCTCTGTAGCTTCCCAAATTTTACAGGGAGAGAAATTGAGGCCCAGAAAGAAAGAAGTACCTTGTGCACTGTCCAGTGGCCTAGGTAGGTCTCCTGATTTTAGGCCAGCACTCTTTCTGGTGCTTTCAAATTCAAGTATCAGGAAGAGCACAGACACTGACCGTTGAACTTTCCATTCTGAGAATAAGTACAGTTTGGGGATTTTTAAAACAACTTGTGATCTTCTGGAGATGTGATCCCCAAGGGGCCCTGGATGGGCAAGAGCTATCTGTATGCCCAGTCTCCTTATTACTTTATGTCTTGTTCTGTTTTTGTTCTTCCCAAATATTTTCCTCCCTTGCCATAGCCTCTAGTACCTACCTATGATTGCCTGGGCTCAGAGGTATCCTTTCAAGTGTCACTTACATTGGAAGGGATAGCAAAGCAGTAAATTGAGAAATATGCTCTACTGAGAAATCCCAGCTCTTCAGCTGAACTATTGAATCACAGAATGTCAGAGCTGGAAGGGATCTCAGACCATCCCGTCTAATTCTTTCATTTCATAGAGGAAGAATCTGAGACCCAGGCTCTGGCACTGACTTACTGGCTGACTTCATTCCCTCACATCCCTTGATCATTTTATGCCTCAATGTCTCTTTAGTTCAATAAGCATTAGCTTTGGGATTCATAGGCCAGACAGAAGCACAATTCCTGAATTTGTTCCTTGCTTCACTGAGGACTCTGGCTTGGTGGCCTGGTTTTACCGGCAGCGTGAGGTACAGCACAAAATGAAGATGAGATCTAGGATTTAAGTAGATATTTATAACTAGGCAGTGGCTGATTTAGCCATGCGACAGGTAGATGGTACAGTGGATAGAGGGCTGGGCTTAGAGTGAAGAATAATCCCCTTCATGAGTTCAAGTCCATTCTCACACATTTGCTAACTGGGTGATCCTGGGCAAGTCACTTCACCCTGTTTGCCTCAGTTTCCTCATCTGTAATATGAGCTGGAGAAGGAAATGGCAAACCACTCCACAATATCTCTACCAAGAAAACCCTAAAGGGGGTCAGGAAGAAAACTCCACATCAACAATTTAGCCACGTGGCCCTTAGGCAGCTCATTTCCCCTCTCGGGGACTAAAGTCTAAGGTTCCTTCAAGCTCTAGAATGATATGCAGCAATAGAAAATAATCAACTTTGAAGTCTGGCCATTTACATGAAGCAAACAAAGTGGTTAGTAGAGGCAGCTTAAATTTAAAAACGCTTACCAAGGAGGAGTCCGGAGAGTTGGACTCTGGGCAAGGATGGTAGTAATCCATTTTGTGACATTGGACAAGTGTCTTCTCCCTGGTGGGCCTCATTTCCTCCTGTGCAGAATGAAAGGGTCAGACTGCCTGTTGGCTCCAATGAGCTAGGATTCCCTGGAGATCTTCGTGGAGCTACTGGTTGACCGCTGGTTGGGGCTGGTAGAGAGGGGATTCTGTTGGCTAGACACTGGGGTGCATGGATTTGGAAATGACAGGGAGGTGGAATTAGCTAATGCAGAACTCTGGGGGCGGGAGCTTGGCACTTTTAGGACAGCCAGTTCCCCCAGAGAGAATCCTGGGGAAGCAGGGTCATAGCCTGGAAGGCTGTACCTCAGTGTGGGTGGGGTCATAGTCGGGGAGAGCTGGGGGGGTGGGATGGGTAGGGGCTGTGTGGGCGGGGCCATGACCTGGATGGGACAGTATAGCCTGGGAGCTTTGGAGGGGTCGGGAAAGGGTTGAGGAAAAGGTAAATCCGCCACGGTTAGTGGAGCTAGAGAGCGGGGAGGGCTTCTGCTCTTTTCTCCTTTTCACTAGAGCGTCCTGAACGATGATGGAGTAATGGTCTCTAATGCACTGGCCTCCCTCGGGGACTTCTCTTTCATGCCCAACAAAACTAATTAATGACTGCAATAAATAATCCAATCCAGGCAGAGCCTGAAGCTCGGGGACCTTTTCAAGAAAAGCCTGTTGCTGACACATGCCTTTAGGCAGGATGCGGGAGGGCTCCCCGGCCTGGGGTTCTAGAGGCAGAGGGGCCCGCACCCCAGCTCTGGAAGCTCCTCTGAATCACTGGCCCTACCAGCTTTGAAAAGACTCCCCCTGGAAGGTCAATTTACACTTTAACGACCCTTCCGCAACCGCAGTATGTAGATTTGACAATTAATCCCACCTTCCCAAGGAGCGTCTAGAAGACAGTCTCCTTTTTTGTCTGCATCCTCAATGCCTGGCATTTTGCCTCCTACATACAGATTTGTTGAGTTGAATTGAGTTGAACAGAATCGGTCATTCAGCCTTGAAGACCTCCAGCATAGGAGGCTAGAACTTGGACAGCCATTCTACTTGGGCATCGCTCTAATTGCCGGGAAGCTTGTCCTTCCACCAAGCTGAAATCTGCTTCTGCCCCTAGTTCGCCTCTGCAGAAGTGGATGGGATTGAAACAAAAGAAGCTGCAGACAGGAAATGTAACTTACCAGGGTAAAAGAGTTACCCAATGATAGAGCTTTGAAGACTCCTTACAGTACCTTGATTGTTAGTTGTAAGTAGAAATGACAAAAAAAAAAAAAAAGATAGTGTTGGCAAAGCATTTTTTGAGGAGGAGATCGGTGATAGAGAATTAGATTATGGTGTTATTACAGTTCTGCCACTGTGAGTTTTAATCCTTACTTTAGCTACTGACTCCGTGGCCTCTCTGGGCCTCAGGTTCTAGAACTGTGCCAGAATGAAACAGAATAACCTCTAATTTAGAGAAGAGGAAAGACTTCCCACCAAATAGAAGACATTGTGGGGCTCCTCTGATGGGATTTGGGTTACAGAGGAATCTTCTACTAAATTATCTGGTCTAAACTGCTTCTGTGAAAACAAGTGAAGAAATTGAGATTTAGGTTAAGTGACTTAGCCAAGATGATGATGATGACGATGATAATGGCTAACATTTATTAGCTTTTTAGCACTTTTATCATTTTTGCATATTTTAGCACTTACCATGTACCAGGCATTGTGCTGAACACTTCACAACTATTATCTCATTTGGCCTTCACAACAACCCTAGGAAGTAGGCACTATTATTATCCCCATTTTACAGGCAAGCTTGCGAGGGGTGACACATCTAAGGAAAGGTCTGGGTTCAAATTCGAGCTCAGGTCAAGCACACTCTCACTGTGCCACCTAGCTGCTTTTAATTATGACATCAGAACTAGCTAATTTGCACAACTTGGTCTTAATGGCTGTAACTGATTCAATGAAAATAATTAAGTTAAAGTTATAAAAGGAGTTCAGCCTTAGCCTTCATTTGTATTTGGTGTAGGTGAAGGAGAAAAATGCTTAGCTTGGATTTTTCTGTCCAGTTGGGTGGGAACTGAAGTCATAATCTCTGGGCCCTTGAATGTGAGAGACAGCCATAACCAGGATGGATAACTAATGCTTTTAGTCAGGGCACTGAAATCCAAGGGTGTAGTGGAGAAAGTTCCTTGAGCAAGGAATAGTATAAGCCACTAATTTATCCTACTTCTTAACTGAATTTGCCTTCATATTACTCATATTATTTTCACATTATGAATTGCAAAGTTGGTTTGAAGGCCCATGCTACTTTCCATGGGTACCCAAATTGGAAAATATGACTGGTGAGTAGGGCTTCCTAGGACTCTTACTTTTTGTGTGCACAAGGGCCTGAACTCTGAACTCTGAGCTGTCTTTGAGCTCTAGAGCCTTCTGTACTATATCACACTGAGGGGACTACAGCCGGAAAGTCATCCAAGAAGGCTCTGACTAAAGAAAGCCCATCACTATCTACATTTTGTCATGTGTATATATGTACATGTGTGTCACATGTACAAATATGCAACATATCTTACTAGATAGAGATGGTAGTGTCAAAGAGTTAAGAAAGCTTGGGTTGAAATGGACCTTGGTTGCATATGAGTTATGCAACCCTGGTCCATCACTTAAGTAATCTATTAGCACCTCCAGGGAATTGTCAAAAATGAAGTTTCAGAGCAGGCATCAATTGGCATTGGTGAAGGGCATTCTTCATTGAGAGCATGAGACACTTATGAAATTACAAGCATAGTGAAAAAAATGTGCACAGCATATACATATGTGGACATATATACGTACATGTGTATGTATACACACATGGGCAGCTAGGTGGCACAATAGATAGACCTCAGGGCTGGGAGTCAGGAAAACTCATCTTCCTGAGTTCAAATCTGGCCTCAGACATTCACTAGCTGAGTGACCCTGGGCAAATCACTTAACCCTGATTGCCTCAGTTTCCACATTTGTAAAATAAGCTGGAGAAGGAAATGGCAAGCCACTCTGGTATCTTTGCCAAGAAAACCCCAAATGGGGTCATGGAGAATCGGACATGGCTGAAAATGACTACACAACAATAAAAAATATGGCACATACAGACATGGTACATATGATACATGTATACTGCAGGGACATCTCCAGTCATCCTGGCTCCAGAGGGGAAAATGAGGCTAGTGACTTTGCACAGCCCTCCTTCACTTAAATCCAATTTGTTTGCAAGTCATGCCATCATCTTCCTGATGTCACGGTCCTCTTTGAGAACAAAGGACAGGCAACAGCAACATATATATTATATAATACATATCAATTCTCTTCATACATATTACACATTTAATATATAAACACACATATATGTACATGCATGCACATACATATATATATATATATACACACACACACACACACACACACACACAACATACATATATACACATATCAACTTTCTCCATAGCTATAGCCCATTGCACCAATTGAATTGATGGGGGAAGTTCTCTAATTCCATGATCTTACTGGGAGACGAGCTTTTGGAGCCTCTGGTGGGTGGACATGTCCACTGTCTCCTCTCAAAAGAATCCATCCTCCCAAGAATTTCCTCCTGAGAACAACCCTAGTCACTGAAGTAGTCCTCGTGGGAAGGGCTAAGGAAAATACTCAAACCAATTAATTCATCTTGGTCTCAACTGAGCCATGGTCACAGAGACTTAATCTGAAAGTTGCCTTTGGTCCAAAGTAAGCAGATCAACCAGCCCTGGTGTCACAAGTGGACTGTGCATTGAGACGTTCTGAGGGCCAGCTGGCTAAGGTGCCAGGTGGCATGCCCTCACTTCCCAATAAGCTGACAGTTCGAATTACTAGCCAGGTAGATCAGAGGCGTGTTGTAAACATAGTTCATTTAGTTATTAGCAAAGAGTTTGACAAAAGCTCTCATGTTATTCTTTTCTCCTCCTACTCTCCACCTCCCCTCCCCTGACTTTCAAGGCTTTATTGAATAAGGTGGTTTTAGAAAAGAATGATGGTTCCAATTGCTTTCAAGTCTCTGGAATGCAAAGCTATATTAAGGGATGGACACACACACACACACACACACACACACACACAGAGCTACTAGAAGGGGTGGGATTGACTTTAAAAATCCTTATTCATAGATCACATCATGAGCACAAGAGTTACAATTGACCAGTTCTTTGGACTTAACCACAGGCTCATTTCCTTCTCAGCACTTTTTCAAGAATCCCTTACCTTGAATGACGTTCTTGCCGACTGGCATGCAGAAGTCCCCACAAATGGCATCTGACTTTGAATCAGTTGGATTCATCTCCCCCAGCATCACTCTGCCCGTCTCCACCACATTCAAACTCTCCCAGATCATAACCACAACATGTCCTGAGTTCATGTATTTCATAAGCCCAGGGAAAATGGCCTGACCTTCATGTCATATAATGCTGCTTCAACTGTTCTTGTGAATCCCAAGGGAACTTCATAGTTACCAAGCGGAATCTCTTCTGCTCAAAATATTTGGTGATATCCCTGACCAGGCTCCACTGGACTCGACAGGCTTGATGGCAATGAAGATATGATCCAATGATCTGTGTTAGCCAAGGTCCAGGGAAGCTCAGGTTGGAGCTGGAATTGGAGTGCACAGAGTCTCAATTTTTCCTCTCATGCTATCCTTGTGGAAAAATATAGAGAGATGTGGCTTAGATGATGGTATAATTGGATGAATTTAGACCTACTCAAAGAGTAGTCAATAATGGTTCAATGTCCACATAGAAAGAAATGTCCAGTGTAGTGCCCCAGAGTTCTGTGCTGGATCCTATGCCCATTTTGGTCAACAACTTGGATGAAGAGTTAGGTGACATGTTTTCCAATTTGCACATGACAAGAAACTGAAAAAGATATAACTAACACACAAGCCATTGCATTGATCCAGGGGCTTTCTGGTCCACTCCCTACTCCCCAACTTTACCACCATACATATACAGTGTATATGTGTGTTGTGCCTTTTTTAT
Source organism: Phascolarctos cinereus (assembly GCF_003287225.1). Taxonomy (NCBI): domain Eukaryota; kingdom Metazoa; phylum Chordata; class Mammalia; order Diprotodontia; family Phascolarctidae; genus Phascolarctos; species Phascolarctos cinereus. The sequence goes on along the minus strand of NW_027555736.1, from coordinate 49,600,259 downwards.
GACATGGAGAGTGATCCTGGGTTCTTGAAAGTTATGCCAGAATAAGGCAAGCCCTGAATGGTCTTCCTAAGGCCTGGAAATGCCAGGTATTTCTGTTTTCCAATACTATTAGCTGAACTAATCAGAAACCCATCCCCAGGTTGACATAGGGTGACAAATTTTTCAGCCGTAGCAGTTTCAAAGACCTTCCCTACAAAGAAGTAGAAAGGTTGTCATCTGCATCCATGGAGAGAAACCAATATAATGAAACCATAAATGCTTGAAACACTGAAGAATGATATCTACAAATGTGTGAATTCACGTGCACACAAGCCAAGGCTGTGCTCTTCTGGTGTGCTTGGGCCAACCTGGGTCAATGGAATCTGTCATACCGGGAAATTAGTTATCTAGGTAATCAGCAGTGCAAGGCAATGCATGGGGCTGGAGGGACCTAGGTGGGAAGGAAAGAAATAAAAGCTGAAAGAGACCAGTGAAGGAGTGCTTTTCATCACTGTGAGAAACAATGCCATAGAGAAGATTGGGTCCAGAAATCAGAGATACGAAGGGTGACCCTGAATTCATGCCAACAAAGCTATGGGATGATGCTTGGAAATCCCTGGTCCCAGGTGTTCAATTCCTTTCTTTTTACCCTCTGCCCTCCCCTAGCTCTGATTGGGAATCCCTTTCCGAAGGTGCAAATGGCTTTTCCCAGGCTTCTCTGGGGCACTGGCTCCAGCTCTCTCTTCCTTGAAAGTGAGAATGAGCTAGATTCCTGTTCCTTGGTTACCTGGGGCCATTTGTTAATGGTGTTGGGTTTCCTGCAGCTGAGCCAACTGCCTGCCTCCCCACTACCTCTTGCCTCCTCAGATCTCCTTTGAAGAACCACCAAAAAATAACCTGCCCAAGGATCCCAGGTATCACCAGAGACAGATCCTTGCCTAGATCAGTAGCTTCTAAAATGGTACTTGTGGTTCCCTGGGGTACCATGGCATGACTCCTGAGGATATGTGATCAAGGAAACAAAAGGTAGAAAGAGAGGTTGACGGTTTGATTCTCATGGCTACAGTACCCTAATAGCTATAAGTACCACTGAAAAATCCCCCATTCCTCAGCAGGCCCACCCTTGCACCTCAGATAATTGTGTGGCTGTGGCAAGTGACCCTCAGAGTGCTGCCAATCTGCAACTGTTACTAGGAAAGATTCCTCATGTCCCCAATCCTCTTTTCTTTTGGATGGGACAATCACATAGTGGTGCATATATGTCATTTATTTTAAAATTTTCATGCATTAGTATGAAATGTTTATTCTCAAAAATTAATAGGCAAGGAAAGGGACTTCTGAGAGCCAAGGTGGCACAGCAAGCAGTAAATGGCTGCAGCTCTGCTATATTCACCTCCAAACAACCATAAAATAGCTCCCCGGAACAAATCCTGGAACAGTAGATCTAGAAGAAAGATAGGGTGGAGAAGTCTTTTAGCCCAGGAAACTTGGAGGAACAGCAAGAAAGGATTCTCATTTGGGTAAAGGGGAAGCACATTCCAGGACAGGAAGCGTCCTTGCAAGCCAGCAGGAAGTCTCACCTCAACAAACCAGTGGGAGATCTTGAGCCCCATTGTGATGGGGCAGGCAAATGCCAACACCTGGATCCCCCCTCCCCTTGCCTTAGTATAGCAGACTTCAGCTCCTAGAACCTCCCCGTGCTTCAGCACAGCCCAGGACAAAAAGGCCAGACCTTAATGTGCTTCAGTGTGGCCTCGGGGAAATGCAGAAAAACCCTTCCTGGCCTCAGCACACTCTAGGCACCACCACTAGGACCCCAGCTCAGCACCAGGTATACTGCAAGACTCCTACAGCCTCCAGCAGCACCAGCCACCCCCCACCCTACCCCCTCAACCAAACACAAGGGTCCCTTGGGGGCTTCAGGGCAACATCAGCACAGCTCCAGGTAAATGGCCAGGGCCTGCAGATCCTGGCACAAGAATCCTGAGACAGGGGCAGCTAGGTGGTACAATGAATAAAGCTCCAACCTTGGAGTCAGGAAGACTTGAGTTCAAATTCAGCCTCAGACACTTGATACTTACTAGCTGTGTGACCCTGGGCAAGTCACTTAACCCTGATTGCCTCATCAAAAAAAAAAATCCTGAGACAGAACCCTTTTCACCCTAGGAGCAGAGATCAATTTTTTTTTAAAAGGGAAAAAGCAAAAAATGAGCAAAAAAAAAAACCAAACCCGAACAACAACAAAAAGAATCTGACCATAGAAAGTTTTTATGGCGACAGGGAAGACCAACACAAAAACTCAGAAGAGGACCACAATGTCAAAACATCTATGGGTAAAACCCCTAAGAAAAATGGAAAGTCATCTCAAGCCCAGAGAGAATTCATGGAAGAGCTCAAAAAGGAGCTTAAAATCATATAAGAGAGTAGAAAATTGGGAAAAGAAATGAGAGTGATGCAAGAGAATTATGAAAAAAAGAGTGAGCAGCTTGGAAAATTGCTTAAAAAGTAGAATTGATCAAATGGAAAAAGATATACAAAAATCCACTGAAGAAAATAACTCCAAATGGAAAAGAAAGTACAAAAGCTAATTGAGGAAAACATCTTGAAAGTTAGAATTGGGCAAGTGGAGCCTAATGACTCTATGAGATATCAAGAATCAAACTGAACAAATTTTAAAGAATTTAAGAAAAAGAAAATGTGAAATACTTCATGGGAAAAACCACTGACCTGGAAAATAGACCCAGGAGAGACAACATCAGAATCACTGGACTACCTGAAAGTCATAATCAAAAGGAGGACCTGGATAGCATCTTTCAAGAAATTATTAAGAAAAACTGCCCTGATGTCCTGGAACCAGAGGGAAAAAACAGGAATTGAAAGAATCTACCAATCACCTCAGGAAAGAGATCTCAAAATGAAAACCCCAAGAAACATTATAGCTAAATTTCAGAACTATCAGGTCAAGGAAAAAATACAAGTGGCCAGAAAGAAACAATTCACATTTTGAGGAGTCAAAATCAGGATCACACAGGACTTTGCAACTGCAACATTAAAGGATCAGAGGTTATGGAACATGATATTCAAGAAAGCAAAGGAGCTCAGACTACAACCAAGAATCACTTGCCTAGAAAAACTAAGCATAATACATCAAGGGGAAAATGGTTATTCAATAAAATAAAAGGATTTCAAACCCTCATAAGGAGAAGACCAGAACTAACCAAAAATTTGATCTCCAATATCAAGACCCAACAGAAACATAAACAGGTTTAAAAAAAATAAGAGATTCAAAAGAGATAAACTATTTCCATCCTTACATAGGAAGATGATACTTGTAACTCTTAAAAATTACATCACTAACAATACAGATAGAGGGAATACACACACACACACACACACACACACACACACACACACACATACACAAAAAGTATGGGTATAAAGTGAATTTGAGGAAATGGTGTAAAAAATTAAGGGATGAGAAAAAAGAATACAATGGGGGAAGAAAGGAGAAGTAGGATAGGGTAAATTATTTCACATGAAGAAGTGAGAAAGACCTACTACAGTGGAGGGGAAGTTGGGGGTGGGGGGTGATGGACATTGCTTGAACCTTCTCTCATCAGCACTGGCTCAAAGAGAGAATAATATACACAATCAGTTGAATATAGAAATATATCTTACCCAGCAAGGAATAAAAGGGGAAGAGATTAAGTAAAGGGGGCGGGAACTGACAGAAAGGAGGGCAGATTAGGGGAGGTGGTAGACAGAAGCAAAACACTGGTGAGGTAAAAAAGGGTGAAAGGAGAGAGTGGAAAAACAGGAAGAAGAATAGTATGGAGGGAGATATATAGGTAGTAATCGTAGCTGTGAATGTGAATGCGATGAATTCTTCCATAAAATGGAAGCAGAAGCAGAGTGGATCAAAACCCAGAATCCTACAATGTATTGTTTAAAAGAAACACTTGAAAAAGAGAGTTGCACACAGAGCAAAGGTAAGGGGCTGGAGTAGAATCTATTATGCTTCAGCTGAAGTGAAGGAAAAAATAAGCAGGGGCAACAATCCTGATCTTAGACAAAATAAAAACAAGAATAGATTAAGATATAAGGAAGGACACTACATCTTGCTAAATGGTACCATAGAAAATGAAGAAATCAATTAGAAAAGTAAGGAATAGTCTTCCTGTTGGCTCTATGGGGAGGGGAAGAATTCATGACCAAACAAGAGATAGAGATCATTACAAAATGTAGAATAATTTTGATCATATTAAATTGAGCTTTTGTACAAACAAAATCAATGCCACCAAGATTAGAAGGAAAGCAGAAAGCTGGGAAACAATCTTTGCACCAAGTATCTCTGATAAAGGCCTCATTTCTCAGACATATAGAGAACTGAGTCAAATTTATGAGAATGCAAACCATTCTTCAATTGATAAATGGTCAAGGGATATGAACAAGCAATTTTCAAATGAAGAAATCAAAGATATCTATAGGTATATAAGGAAGTTCTCTAAATCACTTTTGATTAGAGAAATACAAATTAAAACAACTCTGAAATACCACCTCATACCAATTAGATTGGCTAATATGGCAAACAAGGAAAATGATAAATGTTAGAGAGATGTGGGAAATTTGGGACATTAATGCAATGTTGGTGGAGTTGAGAACTGATCCAATCATTCTGCAGAGCAATTTGGAACTATGCCCAAAGGGCTATAAAACTGTGCACTCCCTTTGATCCAACAATATGCTGCTAGGTCTGTATCCGAAAAGAGATTTTAAAAAAAAAACAAAAAGGAATAGAACCTATGTGTACAAAGATATTTATAGTGGTTCATTTCTAGGGGCAAAAATTAAAAATTGAGGGGATGCCCATCGATTGGGGTATGGCTGAACAAGCTGTGGTATATGGATGTAATGGAATACTATTGTGCAATAAGAAATGATGAATAGTCAGATTTCAGAAAAACCTGAAAAGATTTATATGAACTGGTGCAAAGTAAAATGAATAGAACCAGGAAAATACTGTACACAGTATCAGCAGCACTGTGTGATGATCAACTGTGAATGACTCAGGTTTTCTCAGCAATACAATGATCCAAGACCAATAGAAAGGACTCCTGAAGGAAAATGCTATCCATATCCAAATAAAGAACTGATGAACTCTAAATGCAAATCAAAGCATATTTTTTCACTTACTTTATTCTTTCTTATGTTTTTTTCCCTTTTGATCTGTCTTCTTCCACAACTGTGATGAATATGGAAATATGTTTTACATGATAGCATATGTATAAACTATATCAAACTGCCTACCATTTTCAGAAGAGGGGAGGTGAGGGAAAGAAGGAGAAAAATTTGGAACTCAAAATCTTGTAAAAATGAATGCTAAAAATTTTCTTGATATGTAATTGTGAGAAAAAATAAAATACTATTTAGAGAAGAAAAAATAATACGCATGTGTGATCAAAAATGTTTGGAGACCAATACCTGAGAACATCATTAATCTCCCAAAATCTTATTCCTGAGATCCTTGCCAAGTGTAATGGTGTGATGGAAAAACCACTGGACCAGGCTGAGAGGCATCATTCCACTAACTTTCTGTGTGAATCTTAAACAAAGCTCTTCATCTGCTGGGGGGCTCAGTTTCCTCATCTGTAAAAATGAGTGTTGGACTAGATGACCTGTAAGATCCCTCCCGGTTCTAGCTCTCTGATGCCCTGATAACATACATAATTTGCCAAATCTGCTAGGCAGAGGATTCCCACTCTGACCTGTTGATGGGTCTAGTAGAAACATTCTCTCTTACACACTGACTGCTTTGATCTGGAGTCAAGAGGACTTGGGCTCAAATCCTTTCTGTCACCTACCACCTATATGATCTTGGGCAAGTTCCTTAACCTCATTGGACCCCTATAAAATGAGAGGCTTGGGCTAGATGACCTCAGAGGTCCCCTCCAGATCTAAATCTATAATTCCCTAATTGACTGGAGTCCTTTGGCTTGGACCATGCTGAATCAGTTCATTCTCTTTATTTTATGACCCAGCTTCAAGGTCATTTTTGCTATTTAGCTTCAGGAATTTGCAGAAGCGTTAGCCAAAGATACAAGTGAAGGAAGTGATTGTGAGAACAAGCTGTGGAAATATGTAAGCCATATGTACCTAATCGTGTTGCCTCAAGGCACAACTAGTGAGAGGCAGAGATGTTCTTTCCCATCTATCTCTGCTACCTGAGGGAAAAAAAGCATATATGTATTTGTTGACTCTGTTGGTGATAAGCTTGGAGGCAGAGCCAGGTTCTGAGCATAGTTTGGCTTTTTAAAACTAAAATCCTCTAGCTGGAAACTGGGCCCTTACATTAAGAAGATTAGATAATAATAATCTTAATTATTAGATAATAATAACTAGATTTGATAATAATAATCTTAATAACAATAATACAATAACTAGCTTTTGTGTGGTATTTTAAGGTTTATAAAACAATTTACAAATATTATCTTTTATGCTCACAATGATCCTGAGAGTTAGGTGCTATTACTATCCCCACTTTGTAGATGAAGAAACTGAGGCTTTTAGAAGTTAAATGGCTTGCCCACAATCCTACAGCTAGTATCTCTGTCAGAGTTAGGATTCAAGATTTCAAATCTAGTATTCTTTCCATATGCCACTTGTCTTTGGGGAACTTGGCTGTATAATTTAGCTTGGATTGGAGGATATAGGCACTTCCAAAAAATGGAGAAAGAAGAGTCTGGTCCAAGTGTCAGACTAAAAGATTTTGAAAGAGGTCGCTCTATGTAGGGTAGTTGAAGCAAGCCTTATCGCCTTAGCTAAAGGAAGTTGTCCCTTGGTCCTGTCTTTGTAATTACATGCTGCACACCCTCATCGGTCCTCATGCCTGAAGAAATGCCTCTGCCCCTTCTCATCCATATCCACTGCCAGTGACCCTAGTACAGACCCACCTGTCAGGAGGCTGTAATCACCTGTTACTTGGAGGGCTGGACAGACTTTACACCTCTCTTAACGCACAGCAAATGAACAAAGATCTGTTATTTCAGCACCATGGGGAGTTCCCCGCACCCATGCTGGTTACAACCTGTTTGTGACTTAGTGACTTATTGTAGAAAATTATCTGCCTGAGGCCCGTGAGACTGATGTATCATCCAGGGTCCCAAAACAACTAAGTGTCAGAAAAGGATTTGGACCCAAGTTCCTTTTCCGAAGTCCATCACACCCTCCACTACACAAGAGCTTAGGTTCACATACTCTATAGAAGTAGTTAAGCCATAGATACACTGCCTATTTAACTTAATTCAACTTGAAATGTCGATGGTCACTAAGAGAAAACAAAGGCTCCTTTCTGCGTTGTTTCTAGATGCTGAGTTGAAATCAGACTGCGTTCTAAGAAGCCCCTAGAAAGAACACACATTCACCCATCCATCTATCCCTTCCTCCATCCATCCATTCATTCATCCATCCACAAATATTTATTGAACATCTACTACGTACAACGTAATATCCAAAGAAAACAGATGCATTCCCTGTCTACTGCAAGTCAGTAAGGTATGAAAAACCACTTAGACCACCAGGACCTGAGAAAACGGAATTGGAGCCCCAGATATGCTACTAACTGTGCAATTTGGGGCAAATGATTTCACCTTTGTGAGCCTCAGTTTCTGGGGAGGGAGGACCAAATGACTTCCAAGGTCCCTTCCAGGTCTTATAATCTTGTAATGTATCCTTCCAAATCAAATCATCTCTTTTCTCATCACAGCACAAGGGTTTTTTTCTGTTCCTTCCTGCCTTCTTATTTTATCTATCTTGCCTCACTCTACGAACACCACCTTTCCTGCACCCCCTCCCAAAGATATCTGGATCAATATTGTTGGTTGCTTCAATTCAATTAAATTCAATAAGCATTATTAAACACCTACTTTGTGAACAGCACTATGTTGGGAACTAGTGGAATGAAGACAAAGATCAGTCCGTACCCTAAAGGAGTTTATATTCTGCTGGAGTATATACTATATGGAAACAGATGAGTAAATATACGATAATTGGAGAAAGTAGAGGATATTAACAAGTAGGGGGAAGGAATCAGGAAAGGCTTCTAGTAGGAGGTGGCATCTGAGCTGGGTCTTTCTGGAAATTAAACACTGTGAGAAGTAGAGATGAGAACAGAATGTGCTGAAGACATGGAGAGAGCTGTCTATGAAAAGACACCCAGGTGGGAGATAGAATATTGAGTTCAGGGAACAGGAAGGAAACTGGTTTAGTTGAAACATATTGTGCGTGATGGAAAGTAAAGTGAAATAAGTCTGGAAGGGTAGGTCAGAGCCAAACTGAAGGGCTTTAAACGCCAAGCTGAAGAGTTAGTATTTTAGCCTAGAAGCAAATAGAGAGCCCCTGAATATTTTTGAGCAGGCAAAGGACACATATGATGAAACCTTTGCTTTAGGAGTACTCATTTGGGGGACAGCTAGGTAGCACAGTGGATAGATCACGGGCTGTGAGTCAGGAGGACCTGAGTTCAAATCCAGCCTCAGACACTTGATACTTACTAGCTGTGTGACTCTGGGCAAGTCACTTAACTCCAATCGCCTCACCAAAAAATAAAAATTTGAGATCTCTTCATTAAGATATTTTTTAAAAAAGAGTACTCATTTGGCACATAAATAAAGGCTAGATCACAAATAGGAGAAGCTGGACACAGAGACTAGTAAGGTGGCTATAGACTATGTGAGAGGTGAGGGGGCCTGGCCTGAGGCAGTGTCTGTATGATTAGAGAAAAGGGGGCAGGATTAAGTGCTGGAGTGAAGAGAGAATAAATAAGATGTGACAACTAATGACAGTAAAGGAAGAGAGTGAAGAGAGGAGGATGACTCTGAAATGATGAACTTGGTTGAGTGGGAGGCTGATGATGCCCTAGACAGAAATAGGGAAGTTTGGAGGGTGGGCTGTCTTAGGGAGAAAGCCAATGAATTCTGTTTCAGACATTGCCAAGTTTGAGATGCCAGTGGGACATGCAAGTGGAGGTACCCAGCAGGCAGTAACAATTTAGCAGTGGGGGAGGAGAGGAGGAGATTGGAGCCACTGATTTCTTCAGTTTATGTGAACTGAACCACAGATTCACAGGATTTGATAGTTGAAGAGGATCTCAGCAGCCATCTGGTCCAAGCCATACCCAAAAGGAATTCCCAACATAACGTAATCAAGAAGGGGTCATCCTGCCTCTTCTTAAGACCTGCAGTGAGGGGGAACCCACCACTTCTTGGCACAGCTCTGGTTTCAAGATCTCTCTTTCTTAGCTCTCATTTCAAGCAATTTTTCCTGTTGTCAAACCCAAATTGACCTTTTTTTTTTTCATTTCCATTCATGTTTGCTGGTTCTGCCCTCTAGGGTCAAACACAATGAGTCTAATCTCACTTAACTCTCACCCTATGCTTTCTCTTCTCCAGACCAAACACAACCAGTTTCTGCAACAAATCCTCAGAAGGCACAGACTCAAGGCTCTTCACCATCCTGGATATCTTTCACCTGACACTGTCCAGTTCAAAACGGCCCTTCTGAAACTGTAGCACCCAGAACAGATACTTCACAACACTCCAGCTACAATCTTACTATGGCAAAATTGAGAGGGATTTTATTATCCCCTTCAGGCAGCTAGATGGCACAGTGGCTAAAGCATTGGGCTTGAAATCAGGCAGATTCCTTTTCATGAGTTCAAATCTGTCCTCAGACCACTTACTAGCTGTTTGACCATGGGCAAGTCACTTAACCCTGTTTACCTCAGTTTCCTTATATGTAAAATGAGCTGGAGAAGGAAATGGCAAACTGCTCCAGTATCTTTGCCAAGAAAACCCAAAATAGAGTCACAAAGAGTTGGGCACAACTGAAATGACTCAGGAACAAAATTATCTCGTTATTCCTCAAAGCTGTTCCATTCTTAATGTAGCTCAAGACTGAATTAGTGCTTTTTTTTAAACCACCACAGCCCAGTGCTGACTCATACTAAGTTTGCCATGCACTAAGATACTCGGATCTTCTTCTTTCCCACTGAGGTACTTCCCTCCAACAATATGAATTGACAACTGTTCTGCCTCTTAGAGAATTGCTAGGGGCACTGAGAAATCAGACCTTATGCAAGGTCCCAGAGCCAGGAGAGCTGCTCATCTGGCATACCAAAGGTGCCTCTCAGTCGTAGAATTACAAGGTGCAAACACCACATTTTAAAATATAAAATAACTGCTCCTCCCCCGGGCAAGTATGCCCTGAGACCTGCATATGTTTTGAGAGAGTGGACGTTCTTCATGCTTATACTCTATGGCATGAGTAATTAATAACCCACCTGCCCTCACCCTCATTCCCATTTGTCTAGGCTACAGGTATGGATGTTTTGTGCAGGTATTATGTTTTCTTTAAATGGGTCTTACCCATACTCTGTACATATGATGCCCGGAAGGAGTGGTCAGGGGCAAGAAGCTGCTTCTGACCCTAGCCAAGCTGCTAGTGTTTTAGTTTGGCTTACAAGTTGAGTGGTGTGCTGGTGTTCAAGGTCCATGGACATGAAGCACAGTCTCTTCTTGACATCTCCTCTGACAGAGCCTTGCTGAATGGTCCCCACGTCTTTTCTAGCCCAGACTCAGCCTCCCCTGGTCTCAGTAGGCCCAGGTCTAGCTCTCCTGCTTGAGGTGAGGGATATTTACGATTTAATAACTTGCCTATTGATTCTCATTTATATGCTGCAACCATGGGGCTTTAACAAGGATCTGAAGGGTAAATTGCCCTGTTTGTAAATAAGTCTCTAGGTCACTCCCATTACTCAGTCCTCCTGGGTGGCAGCCTCATGGGCAAGGAGAGGTGAAAGGGGTTAATGTAGTAGCTCTGCCCTGGGCCAAATGGAATGCCAATGTCTTCACTCAGAGTATCATTCATTCCCAGCAGGCTGGCTCCCCTCCCTTCTCAAGACTCCATTCATTTAAGCCCATCAGCAAAAAGTCCATGCAGTTAGAAAAGATGATGGACTTCTCTCTGAGCTATGGTATCTGAAAATATTGCAACCTATAGAGAACAGAAGACCCTCTATCATTCTTATCAATTCTTCTAGGTCTAAGGGCCAGCCAGGGCTGACTGGCAGCAGGAGCCTTCTCCACTGAGGGGCTTGGCAAGTGGACCCCAGCTCTCCCTCCAGTATTCCAGAATTAGGGAGCCAAAAATGACCATACGTGCAAGGTCACTGAAATGGCTTTATTTGTCCTTTTAGCCTCCCTGGCTAGAACCTGTAGTAATGTGCAATAAAATCTTAGATTTGGAGGAGGGAGATAGGAAGGCACAGCAGAAAGGGCCCTGGATTTGAAATCAGAGGACCCCTAAATCTAATCCTGACTTTGCCACTTATTACCTATGTGACCTTGAGCAATTCACTCCAATTCTCTGGGCCTCAGTTTCCACAAATGTAAAATGAAGGATGTAGGAGGGGGATGAACCAATGACCTCTAAGGTCCCTTCCAGCTCTAGAGACTAGGACTCCAAGTCCATGATTTTAGATCATCTAAAACAATCCTCAGTGTCCTCATTTGCAAAATGAAGAGAAGGATAATAATGCCTGTAACATCTCCTCATAGGGTTGTTGTAAGGATCAAATAAGTTAGCATGTGTGAAAGCCTTGCAACTGATAATCATTGTATAAATGTCTGTTTAACATAAAATAAAATGATTTTAAGTTGTAAACTCATTTTTCAGACATGTCCAACTCACCATGACCCCATCTGGGATTTTCTTGGCAAAGATACTGAAGTGGCCCGCTATTTCCTTCTCCAGCTCATTTTACAGATGAGGAAACTGAGGCAAACAGGGTTAAGTGATTTGCCCAGGGTCACCCTGCTAGTAAATGTCTGAGACCAGATTTGAACTCATAAAGTTCAGTCTTCTTGACTTCAGTGCTCTATCCACTGAGCCACCAAGCTGCCCTATATAAAATGACATATGCAATCTATATTGGCATCTTAACTCTTCTCAACCAGACTTAAAGTTTCATGAAGGAAGGAATCATATGTTATTGAAATTCCATATTTTTCCTAGCACAAATCTATGGCTTTGCACACAGTAAATACTCAATAAATATTTGTTAAACGAATGTATGATCCATCAAGAAACATTTATTAAGCACTTACTACATGCCAGGAGTTGTGCTTAGTGCTGGGGATGCAAAAAGGCAAAAGACAATCCCTGTCCTCAAGGAACTCACAATCTAATAGGTGAATGAATGAGAGTATGAATGAATGACTGGAGAGAGGAAGGGAAGGAGATCTTTCCTGCAGGGTCAATGGCTCCACCCTGCATTTCTCTTTGAGGGGAAGAGATTCACCCTGGTGTCACATCAGTAGGATAAGTGCCCTTGGAAGAAAGTTCCCCTTTTTTAAAACTAAAGAAGTGTTGGCTAAAAGGATGCTCTTAATAAGGATGTTACCAATAGAAATTGAGCCCAAGAAAGTTTAATCAATAGAGAGGGTCGTGTGTCTCTACTGGTGCCAGAAATTGGTTAATGAGTAGATGGCAGCTGGAAAGTGAAATACTTACCATGCCTACTTTGGACCTAAAATTGGTTCTTTCTCTTTGGTAAAAGGGTCAAGGATACCTAGAGGCAGTGGGAATAGAAAAAGCAATCACTTTAGAGTCAGAGGACCTGAGTTCAAATCCCTCCTCTCATATTTATTATTTATCTGACCTCAGGCAAGTTATACCATCTCCTTGGGCCTCAGTTTTCTCATCTGGGAAGTGAGGGGTTGGACTGGATGGTCTTAGTCCCTTTTAATTCTCAATTTTCCACCCATCCCAGGATCCTCTCCTGGGCCCATACAGCTCTGAGAAATGAGGCCAGTCTTGTTGGGGGAAGGGCTGGGGTGCAGCAGCCTTCCTCATGCCTATGCTAAAGCCAGACTTCTAATAAAACTCTCCAGGACCACGGGAAAGTGGCCAGACACAGCTGTTGCCTTTTATTATTTATTATATATTCTGGATATAAAAATGCATCAGTAATAAAATCATAACAGGTGCAGCTCTGGATGGAAATGAAATAACTGGATTTGCACTTCACAGAAATTGGGTTAAACTCTTGGCTCTTTCACTGTGTGATTCTGGGTATTTGACTTAGCCTCTCTGGGCTCAGTTTTCTCATCTGTAAAATTAGGGACTTGGACTAGATGATACCTCCATGCCTACTTGAATTTGCCAGTTGGGGCTGTATCTGTCTCTCACTAGAGTTCTTTATAAATAGTGTCTGGTCCCACTCTGACTTCCCAAACTCCAGGAAACCCCCCTTCAGTAGGCAATCAACATTTTAAAGCACCTACTATGTGCCAGGTATTGGCACTAAGTGGTCATGTGGCCTCTGAGGCCTCAGGTTCCCCATCCCTGCTCCGGGTAGATGAATGTTCTCAATGAGGAAGGGAAGAGGATGAGCAGAGGGCAGGCCATCCACAGGATTCTTCCCTCTTGGGGAATCTGGAGAGATTTGCAGTTGTGTTTATTTTTGTTTTTGTTTTTGTTCTAATCTGAGATGTGATTAGAATGGGAAACTCCCTGATGAGAAAACTCCTACCAAAGTAGATTGGCATATTTTCCACAACTTCTTGTCTTAGGGACTTTGTGGACATCAAGAGGTTAAGTGAATTGCCCATGATCAGCAGTTAGTATGTGTCGGAGGTGAGACTCGAACTCGGGTCTTTCTGTCTTCAGGGACAATTCTCTCTCAACACTATGCTACCGCTTTAGTCACATGCAATGAAATCTCCTATTTGAGACCCCAGTTTATGTCTTCCAGAATACTTTCATGTTTGTAAGCTGAGGTTTTACCTGTTAGATTCAGCACATTAGGTGTTCCATAAACGTGGCTGTTAGCCAGCTGAATAACAGAGCAAATGACTCAGTAAGAGACTGACTGACCAGTGGATTCCCTGCCATACTAATTAAGAGACTCACTGACTGAAGCCTGGCTGACTAACTATACTTCAGACTGACTGACTGATGGTTGAATGGACAAACCACCTGCCTGCCTGCCAAACACCCTGACATCCCGGCTGACAGACAGATTTGCTTATGGGCTGACCAACAGACTTACTAATAGACTGGAGCACTGACTGGCTGTCAGAGAACATGGATTTTTGGAAATCCTCTTCAGCACCCAGCTCCCTCCCTCCCTCTGGCTCCCCCACTTCCCTGGCCATTTCTGCAGTGGCTTCCCCTCCCCCAACCGCATCTCCTTCCTCTCTCCTCCTCTTTGTCAGTCACCTCTCCTCCTTTCCACCTGCCCTCTCTGCTCTGGAAGGCAGAACAGCATGTACCTGGTACAGACACTGGAACAGCTCAATGTTCCCTGGACTTTGTGCCTTTTTTATTTCCCTGAAGACTCAGGTGGAGTAGTGCATTTTTTTCCTTCTCTCTCTCTCTCTCTCTCTCTCTCTCTCTCTCTCTCTCTCTCTCTCTCTCTCTCTCTCTCTCTCTCTCTCTCTCTCTCTTATTCCTTCTTTCCCATGGATGCCGATCCTAGTGGGGCTGTTCTGCAATGATGCCCTCTGGATGGACCTCCACAGATTTTTTCCAGGACCTCTTGGATTGGGCTGTTCTCAAACCACCTTCTGGTCTATCCTGTGATCTGGTACTTGGGATGGCCCCTTAGACGAGGCTGCTTTCTCTAGAGAGGTGTTTTCAAACCTGTGGGTTCATCTGTCAAGACTTTGAGCCAGGGATCTGCCAGGGACTAGCCCAGCCTCACATCTAAGTAACACTATCCTCACAACTACCCCATGAGACAAGTTGAGCAAGTGTTATCAGCCTCAGAGCTTAAGTGACTAACCTCTAATCACATAGCTAGTAAGCAGAAGGGCTGGGACTCAGATCCTCTTATTTAAATTCGAATTCATTGGGCTTTCTACACAAAATACCCATTAGTGTGGGAGAGGGGAGGAAAAAGGGAGAGGCAAGGGTGGGAGGCAAGCATTCCTGGAAGCACCTGGCTGGAGTCAAAAGCAATTCCCCTGATAACTCACCATGATCAGGGGTCCTCAGATATAGGGAAGGCTAGAGTGGAGCATGGAGAATAGAGTTGGAAGACCTGATCATTTAGTAGTTATGAGATCTTAGAAAAGCCATCCCTCAGTATCTTCCTCTGCAAAATGGGCATAAACATACTTGGATGACTGACCTCACAGGGAGTAGGATGTAGATAAGCAACCAATCACCTTCTTCCCTGAAACCAACATGAATTACATCTTCAGGAGCCAGCCAGACACTCAGACTCGCCATATTTAGAATTCATGAGATATGCCTGGCATAAATCCTAATGAACCCAGGCCAGTGTATTTTAGCAGAGAGAACACAGGACATGGATTCAGGAGGCCAGGGCTTACATCCCAGCTCTGTTACCTGCTGATGTGACCACTGACAAATTATTTCATCTCTCTGAGCTTCAGTTTCCTCATCTTCAAGGTAGGGATGATACTAATAACTACTTCACAGGGTGCTTCCCAAAAAAGTGAATTGTAAACTGTAAATATATACATACACACACACACACACATATATATATATATGTATGTGTGTGTGCATGTATACACATATATATGCATGCATATATACAAATCTTCTCCTTCCCCCCACTATATCCTAGGTAAAGGCCCTAGTGCCTTAGGCATGCAGAGGGGGCAGCTTTGCCATATTTGAATTAATCATAACCTTTTGGGGGGGGGCTAGGCAATGGGGTTAAGTGATTTGCCCAGGGTCACACAACTAGTAAATGTCTAGTGTCTGAGGCCAGATTTGAACTCAGGTCCTCCTGACTTCAGGGTCAGTGCTCTATCCACTGTGCCACCTAGCTGCCCTGTATTAATCATAATCTTTCCTTTTCCCTGAACCCATCAACTCCCAATCCTGAATGTGCCAGGCCCACCTGGAATTGAGAGATATTAGGAGTCTTTGGAAGGCAAGAAGGTTCCAAGCTAAGAGGCTCTCCAGTAGGGGCAGGAGGGTTTGGGAGATGACAAAAATCACATAGACAAGAGTGTCTGAAAGTGTCCCACTTCTGGGTCCATAGCAGGTCATCTTGCCCAACAGCCCCTGGACAAAATGGGACTTTTTCAGCATGAGTATTATCCATGGTCAGGAATCATAGCCTCATAAGCAAGAATTGGGAACCACCAGCCAGGTTTCCTGTTGCCCCTTTATTTTTCTACCCAAGTAGACAAAGCCTCTCCCACCTCTTCCTCAAAGAGTGTGACCCCAAACTCCCACCAGCTCCAAAGAGCATTGGAACAGCCCAGGAGAAGGGGCCACCACACATTGCATGCAACAAGGGGAGGAGAGGGATTGGTGGAGAAGGGGTCAGAGAAGAGAGAAGAGGAGAAAGGCATCATGGGAGAGCAGGAGAACTGATCTAGAACTGAATGGGGCCTTAGAGATCATCTAATCCACCTTCTTCATTTAAAAATATGGAGGCATTTTACAGATGAATCACCAAGTGATTAAATGACTTGTTCAAAGTCCCAAAGGTAGCAGAAAAAGAATGCCAGGATTTGAATCCGGGTCTCATGACTTCAAATTCAGTGCTCTTTCTACTGCCTCTCCACAAAGATCCAAGAGCATGACTACAAGTTGAAGAGAGGAGCCACAAGGCAAAGGGCAATTCAACTTCAGGTGAAGTGCCCTCAGTAGTTCAGCCCTGGATTCCCTCTGGAGTGGGGAGGAAGGTGGGCCCAGTAGAGGGACAGAACAGCAATATGGTGCTAGAGATGGTAGTTATGCAAGATGGTGGGCTCAAGGAAGACCAAGAGGAGAGGAAAGGAAGCATCCCATCCTCCCCTATATCAGCACTTGGGTGCAATGGCCTGTTTGCCCTGTGCTAGTTAAGGCTCCTGGGGAGGGAGAGGGGCAGAGGAGCTGAGCGGAGATAGCAAATGAAGGCATTGTAGAGAGACAAAAGGGAAACAGGTATATGAAGATGAGGAAAGATGTGTGAGAGAGGCATGGGGAAAAGAAGAGGAAGTAGAAGAAAGAAGAGGAAGATGGGAGGGAGGGGTTGGAAATAGCACAGAAGGTGGATGGATGAGGAAGAGCAAAGGTGAATGGGAGGGAGAGAGGGAAGAGGCAGTTGAAAGAAAGGACAGTTGAGTGATGGGGAGGCAAGAGAATTCTCTGGCTGAGGGAATTTGACAGGGGAACCATGGGGATGGAGCTTCGTTTAAAGGTGGCTCCCCACATCCTGCAGATCTTGTGGGGTAGTTTTGGTACCTTGGGGTGGGGGGTTCCTAGAGATTGGGTAGAGGGTAGCTTGTGAACAACAACTCTTTACAGCCTCAGTTCAGCTCAGCCTCCGCCTGCCACGTTCTTTGTTCCAAAAGGATCTTTGCACCTCTCCTGCTCCCCCTCCCCAAAACCTTTCCTCCACTCCCCAGCTCCCTCTCCCCTAGTTCCCCTCTCTCCTCTCAGTCTTCAGTGGCAGTTGAGAATACGAGCAAGAAGAATTAATAAACACGGCAGCAGATTGCTCCGAGATGGGGAGGCGAGGAATTGAGACAGTTTCTGGGGCTGCTATTTCCCTCATGTGCAATAATCTGCTGGTGATATTTGGAATTAAAACCCCTTTCTTGGTAGCTTTATTAGTATTAGCTCTTAATGCATAATTACCTGGGGAGCCCAGGGGTGGACAGGAGCCCACTCTTGCTTGTCTGCCCTCCTAGCCACGGCTCCCTAGGCCTCCCCAAGGCAGCCAGCTGCTGCGTTTGGCCAGAGGACAAAAGGGAATAATGAGGGGGGAATAGAGAAAAGAGAGGGCCCCCAACTCCCAGCATTCCCTCACATCCTATTTGTGGGCATGAGGGATGGAGAGCTTCAGGGGCTGTGTGTGGTCATTCATTCATTCAACAAGCATTTCATAAGTACTTATTATGTGCCAGGCACTTTGATAAGCATCAGAGATGCAAGGGCAAAAATGAAAATGTCTCTGACCTCAAGGACCTCGAATTCTATTGGGGAGGGAGAGAAAGGAGGAAACATGTACACAGACAAGGAAATATAAAATCATTTCTAGTCCAGTGGAAAGAAGTCTGGCCTGCCAGTCCTGGGCTGCCACTGTAGGAAGGCAGATCTCATGCCTTGTGTATGTTTGGCAAGATATTAAATCCCTCACCTCCTCAACGTCTTCAACTGTAAAATGAGGTGGTGCAGTGGGCCTGAAATCAGGGAGACCTGGGTTCAAATCTAGCCACAGACACTTACTGGCTGTGTGACCCTGGGTAAATCACTTAACTCTATTTGCCTCAGTTTCCTCATCTGTAAAATGAGCAGGAGAAGGAAATAGCAAACCAATCCAGCATCTTTACCAAGAAAACCCCAAATGGGGGTCATGAAGAGTTGGATACAACTGAAAACACTCAACCACAAAATGAGAGGCGTGTGACCAGATGACCTCAAGGTCCCTTCCAGCCCTCACTCTGTAAGACCCCAAGACCTGATGACATCTCTGAGAAGAGCCATAACTAGGAATTCCAATGATGGTGTGTGAGAGGTGGTGGAGAGGGGTTCTAATGCATTTCTGTGCTTGGTTGTGGTAGACTTGGTTGAAAAAGAAGTGATGGGCATTGAAGAGGTCGGGGAAACAAGTTGGTAGAAGGGGATCAGACATTGGGGTGAGTCAGCTCCTGAGCTTCTGGGAGAGGAGATCCATAGATGACAGCAGCGGGGATCTGGGGAGGATGGAGTAAACCTCAGAGGTCAAACAGTGGTTGGTGAGGTATTGATGGAAGAACAATAATGATAATAATAATAATAATAGTTGTAAACATGGTGCTTCCTATGTGCTAGGCACTGTTCTAAGAGTTTTAAATTAATATCTCATTGGAGGCAAGAAGGAGGGAGGGCATGTAGGTAGGAGTGGGGAGCCAGCAGCATTCTGCATGCCAGGGCATATGGGAAAAGGAGCAGCCAGGCTTGGAGATAGTGCCAAGAGACTGAATGTGTATCTGGAGAAAGTTAGATTTCAGTAAACACCAGAGTCTGGAAGGGAGGTAAAAACAAGAAATCTAGGAGGAAGGTGAGGTAAAACTAGGCAAGGGTTCCAGAGAGGCAGATGAGAACAAGAACTAAGGAGAGGCTGGAGCTGAATTTCTGGGGTGGGGGGGAGAGGTAGAGGGGTGGCCAGTGCTGAGTTTACTAGGGAGGGAATATGGCCAAGGGATATCCGCCCCCCCTCCCCGCTGTCCCCCAATCTGATCTCCTCCGTGGCATTTGGAAACATGACTGGGCAAATTTAGACATCTCCACTCCAAATGTTCATATGGACTATTTGTGCCTGACCTGCGGTAGAGCCTTCCAAGCTAATACTGGTCTGATCAGCCACAGTCCTGTACACTCTACCTTGACCCCAACATAGTGATGCCATCTTGGTCCTTTAAGAACAAAGGACAACAACGAAATGGAACTGACCTCCAACTTGTGGGTGGCCTGAGCTGAGCAGAGCAGGCTAGACACAGGAGAGTCAGGAATCAACCAGGAGTTTAATTTCAAAGTGAGGGAAATGGCTTTCAAGCAAGGAAGCATATTAGACACATGGGCCGGGGCCCTGCCCCTAGTGGAGGGACCTTCTTTAGTGCGGCTGAACTTTGATTTATACAGTTGTGGCTAGACAAAGAATCAAATAGGATAGTGTAGCAACCAGCAGAGGTGAGGCCCAACAGTGAGGCGAGGTTGTCTAGTGACAAAAAGTCGGTCCATAGCAGGGCTTCATGCTTGGGTCTGTTGGAGCTCAGGGACCATCAGTTCTAGAAGGTGAGTGCAAAGGATTGTTGTTATGCCCAGCTCAAGGCACTCTTCCTTGCTGGGCCTTAGCTCTGGAAAACAGGGTGTCTCCTAATAGTATCTTTTTTTTTTTGGTGAGGCAATTGGGGTTAAGTGACTTGCCCAGAGTCACACAGCTAGTGAGTGTTATGTGTCTGAGGCAGGATTTGAACTCAGATCCTCCTGACTCCAGGGCCCTCCTAATAGTATCTTGTCACAACCACCCTTGATGGCATAAATATCAATTGACTGACTGACTGATTTCTACCTCATATGGCTGGGGTCCCCAGGTCAGGGGGTTCTTGGAGGTCAGAGAGAGCTGACAGTCTGTCTGAGTAAGAAACAATACCAGGAAAAAGACTGACCAGTGACAACACTGGAGTGAGCTGGAACAGACAACACTGGTCTAGAGGATGGATTTAATGCTCAGGCTATTTCTTCATCTGTAAAAGTGGGGTAAATAATGCCTGTCTAGTCTCCTTTATGGCAAATGCTGTAAGAATCATGTTGACAAATAAAGGAGCATTTATAAAGCACCTACTGTGTGCCATACACCATGCTAAGTCCTGGGAATATAAATACAAGCAGAAATAAAGACAGCCCTGGCTCTCGAGGAGCTTAAATTCTAGTTTACACTTTGGGAAAGAAAAAAAAGCAAAATCTCATAGAACTTCTAAGTTGTGAGAGAGAGCAGCTGTGGGGGGGATGGAGTGGGGCTGAAATGGCAGTTAAAGAGAAGAGGCATAGAAGGGGTGGGAGGGTATTATGGTGCCCTGGAAAGTGGAGTGGCATTAGTGCACAAAGGCTTGCTATTATGCTGCTTGCTAACCTTGTTTGCCTCAGTTTCCTCATCTGTAAAATGAGCTAAGCAAGGTATCTTTGTCAAGAAAACCCCAAATGGGGTCACAGGGAATCAGACACAACTGAAACCACCAAACAACCCACTGGGTCTTCCTAGGTAAGTCATCCAACTTCTCTGAATTTTGGTTTCTTCATCTTTAAAATGGGTATAACAACATTTGTAAGCCCAGCCTCCCAAGGTCACCACGAGGGAAGTGCTCCATCCATTGCAAAGCTCTGTCTGAGCTATTGTTTACCTCTGGGGGTGCAGTGGGAGTTGCCCTTTCATTGAGTAAGCAAAGGCTATCCCTGGGGAACAGATCGCCAAGCACAGCTTAAAGACTTTTTAACACCTCCCCTCTAATTTGGGGGAAAGGGCCTCTCAAGGGAAGCCATTATTACCCTAACTAACCCTGGATCTTCCTGATTCATCTCAAGAAATGCCCCTTCTCCTGTAGACAGCTAGGTGAAGTCAGGAAGACCTAAGGTCAAACCCTGCTCCAAATACTTTACTAGCTGTGGCCCTGGGCAAGTCACTTAAATTTAGTCTGCCTCAGTTTCTTCATCCTTAAAATGGGGGTAACAATAGCACCTACTTCATGGGGTTGTTGTGAGGATCAAATAAGATAATATTTATAAAGCATTTTGTAAACCTTAAAGTGTTATAAAAGTGCTGGCTATTCTTATCAGTTGATGAAAAGTGAAAGGAGGCTGGTTGGGAGGAAGGTCAGTGTCTGTGGCCATCAAGCTGAAGAAGATTGGAAATTCATCTAGGGCAGGCACTCTGCCTTATTCATCCCTCTGTCCCATAAAGGGACTAGAACAAGAGCTCTGATGTAGGAGGTGCTCAGGAAATAGTGAATGAACGAATGGTCAGTCCAGATTGAGCTGAACGAATTTCACCGACCTGAAGATAATTTTTGACAGAATGATAGGGTCTTCAGAGTTGGTCTTTGGTGCTCCCTCCCATCTCTCAGCTCCACGTTCCTTTCCTAGAACCTGACCCAACCCCCACCCCATGTACAGGAAAAGATCCAACCTAGTATAAATGAAGAGTACACTAGAGGTCTGAGGATCTGGGATCTAGCCCTGAGTCTGTCACTAACATACTGTGTGACCTTGGGCAAGTCATTTTCCCTTCAGGGGCCTAGGGTTCCCTATCTAGAAGATGAAGGAACTTGAGCCACTTCATCTCACCCAGCTCTGACAGCCCAAGATGGAGTAGAAAGGGCCCTGGCATTGGCTTGAATCCTTGCTCTCGCATTTCCTAGGATCCTAGGGCTAGCTACATGCAACCAAGTCAGTTAACCTCTGTGGACCTCAGTTTCCAATTGATCTCTAAGGTCCCTTCAGATTCCACAGCCTAAGATTCTCCCTCAGGTGTTAGATGTGCTCTCTTCATCAGCGGTTTTTGCTTTGTAACAGAGGAGGCTGGTCAACCCAAAGGAATGAATTTCTTCTTTTCTTTTTTTTTAAGGCAATTGAGGTTAAGCGACTTGCCCAGGGTCACACAGCTAGCAGTGTCTGAAGTCAAATTTGAACTCAGGTCCTCCTGACTCCAGAGCTGGTGCTCTATCCACTGTGCCATCTAGCTGCCCCAGGAATGAATTTCTAATGGGAGAATTTTAGACACGACAGACAGACCATCAAAGAGGATGCTTTTGGGCAGTGGGCTTTCTCCTGTGTCCTTTTAACCAGAGACAGATTCAGAGCATGAGGTCAAACCTGTGTGGAAAGGAGAGGAGGAGAGGAGGATACAGCGGTCTTCCTCATGCTCATGCTGAAGCCAGGTTTCTGATGAAAGTCTTCAGGACCATGGGAAAGTGTCCAGACACAGCTACAGCCTTTCATTACATATTATATGTGCTGGGCATAAAAATGCATCTGTAATAAAGCCGTGACAGGTGCGGCTCTGGATAGGGATGAAATAATAGGCAGCTTTGAGGGATGGGTCTATAACTTTATGCAGTGGGCCATGGGAGGGTGTCCTTTGCCACTGGGAAAAGCAGGGATTTAGCCCTGAGAAGCTAGGGAGGAGGTGTGCCTCAGTTTGGGGGGGGGGACAGATAGGGCAGGTCTTTGCTCCTGTCTCCTCCTCCTCCTTTTCTCTTTCTTCTTCTCTTCCTCCTCCTTCTTCTCTTCCTCCTGTTCCTCTTCTTCCTCCTCCTCTTCTTTTTTCTTCTCCTCCTTCTCCTCTACCTTTTCTTCCTCCTCTTCCTCCATTTCCTTTGCCTCCTCCTCCCAGCACAGAAGCCCTTTAATTAACTCGGCTCAGCATGCCACCCACCAAGAGGATGGGCCCAGGGCACCGCCCTCAGCCTGGAGTCATAGCGTGGCATAACGATTATTTTGTGGGTGTGTGATAACTTGCTTCTTCTCAGAGGAAGGCCTGGAGGCTTTCTCCATATAGCGTGCACAAAGAAGACCTACGTTTATTACTAGTTACTCATGTTACCCTAATCCAGAATCTGAGCCTTGAAACTCCTGCCCAGTTGCTAGGTATTGTTCCCCACCTGCTGGGAAGGTTAATCATTCTGGATTTGCATGAAACTAGGAGCACTGAGGAAAAGGAGGGGCAGTGGACTAGGAGATGGGAGCTCTAGGGACAGATCCTGGTTCTGCCACTAACTTGCTGGACTGTCCTCTCTAAAATGAGGGAATTAAATGAAATGATCTCCTAAAATGCCCTCCCAACTCTAATTTTGTCTGTCTGGTACCTGGCACTTCATTATAACATGATCTGCCATCTAGTGGAATTTGGCTGTATAATGGCACGTACCTTCCCCTTTTAACAGGTAGGGAAACTGAGACCTAAAGAAAAGAGAAAGCACCCAATCTGAAATGATTTGGCGGAGAGGGCTGTATCATGTCTAGCACAAGACAGGGAATCATCCTGGAAGGCCCCCTTTGGCCCAAGGATGGAACTGGATGGTGGCTTTGTGGCTGTGTCTCATGTATTTCTTGACTTTTGCCAATATAAAACCACAGAATAATAGGGCTAGAAGGGACTTCAGAGGTCATCTTCATTTGACAGACAAATATAAACTCTGAGGCTCAGAGAGGGAAAGAAGCTTGGCCAAGGTCACACAGCTGAGGCTCCTGATTCCAAGTTAGAAGATGCCCAGACTTGCATGACTGCAAGTGTATAATCCAGATCAAACTGCTCACTTTCTCAAGGAGGAAGGGAGAGAATATGGAAATCAAAATTAAAAAAAAAATTAAAAATTTTGTTTAGATGTAACAGAGAAAAAATAAAATAAAAATTAAATGGGGAAAAAGGAAGAAGATGCTTAGCCAACGGGAGAAGTAGTCCAAAGAGTTCCCAAACAAGAGGGAAGCTTGAAATCAAGTGAAAAAAACCACTTATTGTGCACCTACTGTGTATTGGGCCCTGTAAAGCAAACAAAACAATCAATCCCTGCTCTCAAGAAGCTCACATTTTCATGAAGGAGACAGTGTGCAAAAAACTATGTACAAATAAGACGTGTGTGTGTGTGTGTGTATATGTGTGCGTGTGTTGCGTGTGTGTGCGTGTGTGGGTGTGGGTGTGTGTGTCCTATATCTGGGCAGCTAGGTGGCATTTTGGATAGAGGCCTGGGCCTGGAGTGAGAAAGACCTGAGTTCAAATCTGGCCTCAGACATTTACTAGCTGTATGACCCTGGCCAAGTCACTGAACCCTGTTTGCCTTAGTTTCCTCATCTGTAAAATGAGCTGGAGAAGGACATGGCAAACCACTCCAGTATCTCTGCCAAGAAAACAGCAAATGGGGTCAAGAAGGTCTGACATGACTGAAGTGACTGAAGGACAAATGACCTATATCTATATGTATGGCCTGTACATATGTTCACGTTTGTGTGTGTGTGTGTGTGTGTGTGTGTGAGAGAGAGAGAGAGAGAGAGAGAGAGAGAGAGGAGAGGTCTGTTATCATCTCCATTACAATGTCCCCATCTTTGCCTTTCTTTGCACTCCAGCCTTTAGCACAGGTCCTGATGCCTAGTAAGGGCCTCACAGATGCTTGTCAAATGACTATGTGGTACAAATGAGGAAACTGAGGCAAACAGATTAAGTGACTTGTCCAAGGTCATGGAGCCAGTAAGTGTCTGAAGCCAAACTAAAATTCAGTTCTTCCTAGCACTCTATCCACTGTGTCACCAAGCTACCTCATTCATATATGCCTTATTCATTTTTGTATTACCTATAGAGGTATTCTACAGATGAAAAGACTGAGGCAAGAAATAGCCTTAGAACAAAGAGTCCAGTCTCATCCCCAACTACAGTCAGACTGGTGATCAGCTCATGGCAAGTTAGAGATGAAAGGGAACTCAGAAATCATCTGGTCTGACCCTCCCATTGGACAGATGAAGAAACTGAGACCTGAGGGAGAGGCTTGCCAGCCCTAGGTCTTTGCACATTTGCACATCTGAATGGCAGCTCTTTTCCTGGAAAGGATTCACTCTGCTACTTACTATCTGTGTGTCTTTGGACAAGTCACTTAACATCTAGGTCTCAGTGTTCTTATCTATATAATGAATGTTTCAGATTAGATGGTCCCTAAGGTTAACTTGGGACAGGTAGGTGTAGTGAATAGAATGTCAGGCCTGGAGTCAGGAAGACTTGAGTTCAAATCAAGTCTCAGACACTTACTAGTTGTGTGACCCTGAGCAAGTCACTTAACCCTGCTTGCCTCAGTTTCCTTATCTGTAAAATGAGCTGAAGAAGAAAATGGCAAACCACTCCAGTATCTTTGCCAGGAAAACTCCAAATGGGGTCATGAAGAGTAGGACGTGACTGAAAATGACTGAACAACAATAAGGTCCACTTCCTGTGCTAAATATATATATATATGAGTCCCCAGAGCCAGGACTAGAAACCAGGTTTTCTGACTCTTGGAGCAGTGTTCTTCCTTCTGCACCAGGCAGCTTCCTCCTTTGAGAGTCAATGAATTGAGTTCAGGAGACTGTAGCCCAGAATCCTTTGTTTTTCCACTGTCTTCCTAGAAGGCAGATACTTTGCTCCTGGAAATTGGAATGGGGCTGTCTCAGGTGGTAGTGAGTTCTCCCTCATTGGGGGTCTCCAAAGCTGAGTTGGGAGGGCCTCCTATTGGAACTGCTATGGGTATATTGGTTAGGCTACCTCTAAGGTCGGACTCTGGGAATCTCAGATTCCTTGCTCTGGATCACAAATCTCTCCTCTCTGGGAGGGACCCATAATTAGAAAGTGAACAGCATCATCTGATTGATTCTCCCATCTTAGAGCTGTAGGACTGAGGCCATGAGCTATGTTTCCTCCCCTCTCCCCTCTGCACAAAATGGAGTCATGCCACCTGCCATTTGAAGCTGGAAAAAGCTGCACACTTGGCTCAGCTTCCCTCAAAATGACCTACATGCTTAGGAAAGAACTGATTCCAGGAAAAAGAAACAGCTCAGACCCCAAAATTGTCTCTCAGCTCAACTCGTGATCCCATCCACAATGACCTCTACACTTAGTTTCCAAACTTGATATCAGGACAGGGCTTGGAAGAAGAGGATGAGAAGCAGGGGCTTATTTGGACTCCAGGGCCCAGGCCTCAGTTAGTAAATGAGAAGGGAAATTACTCATGAAGTCAGATTCACAGCATGTTCAGTCAGAACCTATACACCTGAAAAGGCCCCTCTCCTCCTCCCTCTTCCCAACAAGCAGTCATCCAGTCTCTGCTTGAAGACCTCTGCTGAAGACAAACCTCTAATTGTTTGCTGTAATTGTTCAAACGGTCTCTTAAAAATCAATTTATTTATTTATTTATGTTTCTTTTTCAGCATTCACTTTTAGAAAATTTTGAGTTCTCAATTTTCTCCCACCCCTTCTACTCATTCCCCCTTCCCCCAGATGGCACACAATCTGATACAGGCGGCACATGTTCATATGGGGTTTTTTTCCTCCCCATCCTTACATCCAGCTGAAATAGGAGTCAAGGTACTCATCAGGAATCCTGTTTTGGCCATTAACTCAGTCTATGACTTCCAGTAGAGAGTGTGAACTCCTCGAGGGCAGGAAAGCTTTTCATTTTTTGTCTTTGTGTCACCATCACCAGGGACAGTGCCTGGCCTAGGCTGAGTAGTTACTAAGTGCTTGTTAAATTGAATTGGAGTTGGGGTCCAATTACATGACTTGGTCATTTTGATTCTGTGATTCTGGGGTGGGGAAGGGAAGAGGGGATCAGGGACCCAAGCATCAGTGATTTTGTTATTTCTCCCAAGCTGTATGACCACCTCACCTGTGCTCCATATCTATCTGCTGGCCCTTCTGGCCAGCTCCATTCATCTCTCTGCACCCTCCATAACAGACCTGCAAATGACATGAGAAATATTAACTTCATCTTGGAGAGGGCCAAAGGGAATGGTGTGTCAGCAGAGTTAGTCAGAATGATCAGTAACATGGAAATCGGGCTGCTGCTCCTTCTTTGAGGCTACCATCCCCCATGGGGAGGCCACTGATTTGAGTATTTTCTTGTTCAGAAGCTAGATAGCTAAATTGTAGCATCTCTGCCCATGGCT
Organism: Phascolarctos cinereus; assembly: GCF_003287225.1. Classification (NCBI taxonomy): domain Eukaryota; kingdom Metazoa; phylum Chordata; class Mammalia; order Diprotodontia; family Phascolarctidae; genus Phascolarctos; species Phascolarctos cinereus. The sequence continues at coordinate 49,573,091 of NW_027555736.1, read as the reverse complement.
CACTCCCATTCAGGATAAAGGGACAGAGGAGAGTGCAGGCAATTTATAAAGAGAGTTCTGGACTGCCCTGGAGAGATTCAATGAATAACCATTGACTTCTAGTTGTTAACATATTTAAGGACTTGGGGATCCTGAAGCACCTAAAGTTAAGGCCCAAATTCCACGGCTTAAGGGAAACCCTGCTCTCTTGCCTGGCGTCAAGGGGATTGGCATGATCATCGTCCACTCTCACCGACCCACCTGAAGCAAAAGGATTTAGGGAGCCAAAGGACATGGACTGTCATCTACATCCACTCTCCCTTTCACCCTCTGAGTCATCCCAACCAGGGCCAACTTCCTTTGGAATTAACTCCTCAAAGCCCATTGGTTCATCTTGCCTGATGTGAAGCCATGTTGCATTGTGGCCTAGTGGAAGGAGCACTGCCGCAGCGAAAAAAGCACTGATTCTTGAGTCAGAGGACTTGAGTTCAAATCCCATCTCTAATGCTTACTACTTGCATGACTAAGTTACCTAACCTCCCTGGTCCTTACCTATAAAGTAAAGGGTTGGATTAGATGGCCTTGGAGGTCCAAATCTATGGCTCTATGACTTTTTGTACTAGCTTTCTTCTTGTTTCCCCAAAATTTGGAGCCCAATTTACTCTTGTTTTCCTTTCCTGCTCCCTCTCTTCCTACCTCTTACACTAACCTGGTGGCAGATGGAATGTAAACTCCTTGAGGTAAAGATTCTTTCATTTTTTGTACCTGTAATTCCTCCCCTCTCCCATAGTAGGCACCAAATATACGCTTGTTGATTGATTATGAAGCCCTATCTTACAAGTCTCAGGTCCAATGGGTACCTCTTCCCAGAAATTTTCCTTGCTTCATGCCACAACCCTCAAAAAAGGAAAGAATCCCTCCTTTCTCTAATCTTTTTATAGCATTGTCTTCTATCATTTCACAGAATCTCAGAGTTGGAAGGGATGTCAGAGGTCCAGGTCATGCACAAGAATCCTTTCTGCAATAAACACAAGAAGCCATCTAGTCTTTGCTTAGAGACCATGAGTGAGAGGGTGCCCCCAGCCCCCTAAGGCCATGTGTTCTGTTCTAGTTGGTAGCAATTTCTTTCCCTTTCACCTATCCTAAACCTATCCTAAATAGGCACTCTTCCACATCCACCCATGGCTTCTAGTTCTGTCCCCCCTGGCCAAGGAAGACAAGTCAAATCTCTGTATCATGTAACAATTCTTCTGTCCATCTGGCTCTCCATCCACTCCCTACCCCCAGCCTTCACCTCTCCCTGCTAAATATCCCTAGTAATTCATCCAAAGCATGACAGTATTTATCACCTACTGCATTGTGGTCCAGGAATTTTTGCATGTAACTTATTTCCCTGCTAGATTACAAGATCCTTGAGAAAAAGGGATAAATGTGGGACAAAGAAGTAATTTAGTCCTGCTATTGTATGCCAACTGGTTAGGTGTGGTTGGGAAGTGGGCAAATTGGGCCCAGGGCCTGATGGAAATAGACAGTGTTTAAAATAAATTTGCATTTAGGGTCAAGGAGGGATTTGAATTCACCTTCGACTTCAGTCCTGGAGCTAAACTATCTTTCCAGGAGCTATTGACGTCATCATCTGATTAGCATTGTTGCTATGGGAAAGTGGGAAAAGCTGGGGGAAATGTTTGACCAGGCCTTTGGAACTAATCCATCTGCAAAACTGAATTGACCTCGTGGAGCTCGGAGCGGAAGATATAGAGTGGGGACTCCTCTGACTGAGGATGTAAAGTCTATTCTCATGTTTTCCTATTCCCAACACCTCCTAGTTATGTGACCTTAGACTCTTTACATCTCTGGGCCTCTGTTTCCTCCTCTGGAAAATGAGGATAGTGAGAAACAGCCCTGGAATGGGAGCCAGAGAGGCCTTGGGAACAGGAATCAGCTGTGTAACTGACTGCTTGTATGACAATGGGCAAGTCCTTTGATTTCTCCAAGGCAGCCAACCCTGGCTCTCAAGTCAGAGACCCTGGGTTCATTGGATGGCTCTGTTGTGGTCTGAGAGGTTGTGACCCCTCAAAGACTGGAGTACACTATGGGGTCATCTGGAATGAATTCACAGACTCAAGCCACTCAAGCATTCTTTAAGTCAAGTTGGCAAAAAGTTTATTGTTACGCTTTTCAGTGGGCAAGGATTCTTAAGGAATCTGTGATCTTAGAGGGGTACAGTTAAAGTTTACATAGGGTAAAATATAATAAAACATGCCAAATATTCTAACTAGGTGATTCAGGGTGGCATCAGGGAGTGGTTAAGGAGTGGTCAGTTCTTAAAGAACGTGTACTTCTTATGCCTACTGTGCAGGCATTTTACCCAGAGTTCACTAGGAAAAGCCCACAAAGGGGGCCACATTGAGGCGTGGTTTTAGGCCTGTTACAGTCACTAAGTTAACTAGAGTTCAGGGGCAACTGAGAGTTGTCCAATCTGCTACCAGTCAATGTCTTGTTTGACAAGATAGACGTAGGGAGTATCCATATGTCTTAGGTCTAGAATACAAATAATAAAGAGTCCAGGATGTAGGTAATGAGGTAGGGCGGTAGTATAGATCTTCCAGTGGGTAAGAACATCTTTATGACCAGCGCAAAGCCAGTTCAAACTAATAATTCCTTCAGGTGCTGTTTGTAACTGCACCAAGGAAAGAGATAAGGGTCTTGCTGGGGCCCACTCATGAGTGATTGCTAGGTACAGTGTCTTTGGGCTGGGGAGAAATTGTCAGAGACAGTGTTTGTGAGGCTAAGGAGAAATTGGGGTCCAGGCACAAGCACCCAAACACAAGCACCCAAGCACCCCATCAGCTCTCCCCCTTTCTGCCAGTTAACTTAACCTCCTTAGACCTCAGATTGGGGCAGCTGTGTGGTGCAGTGAATAGAGCACCAGGCCTGGAGTCAGGAAAACTCATCTTCCTGAATTCAAATCTGGCCTCAGACACTTACTAGCTGTGTGACCCTGGGCAAGTCACTTTACCTTGTTTACCTCAGTTTCCTCATCTGTAAAATGAACTGGAGAAGGAAATGGCAAACCACTCCAGTATCTCTGCCAAGAAAAACCCCAAATGGGGTCATAAAGAATCAGGCACAACTGGAAAATGGCTTGACAATGAAGACCTCGGGTTCCTCATCTCTGAAAAGCTGCTGTTGGATTAGACTTCTAAGGTCCTTTTCAACTCTCAATCTATGATCCAGGATGCTGTCCAAGGTCCTTTCCAGTTCTAACCCTATGATCCTTGCTCACAGAATCACTGTAAGAATAAAAGGAGAGAATGAATATGAAAGTAACTTGAAAAGACTAAAACTCCTCCCAAAGATTCTTGACTTGGAGTGTGCAGACACCCCACAAAGGAATCTGTAGGTAGATTTAAAGGAATCCATAAACTTGTACAGAGAAAAAATTACATCTTTATTTTGACCACAATTTATTTCCTTTGTAATCCTATTTTAAGCATTTTAAAAACATAATTTGGAGAAGGGGCCTGTAAGTGCTGCCAGACACTGTCCAAGGGTCCATGAACCAAAGCAAGTGGAGTGGTTCTTCAGCTAGACTAATGCCAATCTCTCTGAAGATCATCCTGACTGTGGGGGGATGGGCACATAAAGTCAGACCAGGAAGTCTGAGAGAAACAGAGGGCAGAACTCCCATCCCTTCTCTTGCTATGCCGATTTATATTTCATAGTACATCTCATTCATAGACAGCACTTTCAGGTTTACTTCCCCCTTCCTCACAATAGACCTAGGAGGTAGGTGCTAGAGGTGGTGGATGCTACAGTGGAAAACCAAGAAGACTCGAGTTCTAATACTGCCTCAGGCATTGACAGAGCTGTGTAACCCCAGGCAAGCCACTTAACCATTCTGAGCATATTTCCTCACTTGTAGAATAATAGCATTCCCTTCCCTCCACCCTCTGCAGAGTGTTGGGCCTGGAGTCAGGAAGACCTGAATTCAAATCTGACCTTAGATACTAGCTATGTGACCTTGAGCAAGTCACTTAACCCCCATTTACCTCAGTTTTCTCATCAGTAAAATGGGGGATAATAATAGGGCCTACTGCTCAGGGCTGTTGTGAGGACCAAATGAGATAATATTTGTAAAGTGGTTAGCACAGGGCTTGGTACACCCTACATAAAGTTAGTTATCATCACCATCATCATCACTGTCATAAGGAACAGATGAGCTAATGTATGTCAAGCATTCTGCAAAATTCCAAGCACTATGTAAATGTGAGTTCATGCATTATTCCCTTTTTACAGTTGAAGAAACAGACCAGGGGAGGTGAAATGCAATTTCCAAGGTCTCACAGCTAGGAAGACAGGTTGCTTATTCTGTGAACAAATGAGGAAAACAGGATTCAAACCCAGGACTCCGATTCCAGGTTCAGTGTTCTTTTCACTATACCCTGCTGCTTTGGAAATATTGATTAACACCTCCTAGGCATTACTAAGAGAAGCTGTGATACTGTGATAAGAATTGTAAAGAATGCAAATGAGATCATAACCAAGACCTAGAAGGGACCTCAAATCTCTTGTTTTACAGCAATATACTATTACCATTTTACAGATGAAGCAAATTCACTGACTTCCAACCTGTCATTCTTTCCACTACATCACAACCTTCTTTCTCTTTTAATTAAATTTTTATTGTTATCTATTATTTTTAATCAATGAAAAACTGCCTTCTCTCCCTTCTTTCTCCCTGAGAAAGAAAGAAAACTAAGACCCCTCTTACAAACATGTATAGTCAAAGCAAAACAGGTCCTCTCTCTCTCTCTCTCTCTCTCTCTCTCTCTCTCTCTCTCCTCTCTCTCTCTCTCTCTCTCTCTCTTACACACACACACACACACACACACACACACACACATACACACACACTGGCCATGTCTAAAAATGTGTCTCAATCTACACTCTGAGTCCATTACCTTTCTGTCAGAATGTGGGTAGTATGTCTTGTCATGTGTCTTCCAGAATTGCACATCACAACTTTCTAACACAGGGAACTCAAATCTAGTAAAATCAGAGTGGTCTTCCACTCAGACAGGTGGGGGACTTTAGGGGCAGAGTGTTGCATACATTGACAGAGAACATCACTGGATTGGCTGTTTTGCCTGTGTTCTTTTTCTTGTTACAAGAAAGAGTTTGATGCTAGAAGAAGATGAGTCATATCTGGAAATGACTATGATATCAAAACAAAAAACATCAATTAATTTTTTTTCCAACCAAGAGGGTGCCATGCTTTCAAAGTTAACTGACTCCATCAGGGACCCTGGGCCCAAGGGTTCCTGCAGAAGTTAAAAGGGAAGATCTGAATAGCCTCTGGTAGCCTTCCTGGCCTGGTTGAGGCAGATGCTGTAACTTGGCATCTGTAAAAGCTGGCTCCCTCTCATCTATACCAAGCAGTTGTGTTTACAGAAAAGTACAAAAAAAAAATAAAACTGCATTTGCAAGTGGAAGATGGATTGGAGAGCCAGGCTGAGTAATTAGCTAATTAGGGAAGCTGAATAATGAGCTAATTCTCAGGCTTTTATTTACTGAAAGGGAGTTTGAGGATGGCTCTGGATGGGAGCTGGGTGTAATCAATACCCACTCCAGTATGCTAGGCAGGGGGCTAATGGAATGGAGCTTGGAGGAGAGCAGAGTGGCCACAAACAGCATGCTACCAACCTGGGGAGGAAAAAAGGTCAAGGTGACATGCCCAGTGCCTGGAGTTCATTCACCATCCTCCTCACTAGGCCCCCAGGACAGTCCCATCTCTGACCAGAAGTGAGCCTTTTCAGCTTCATCTGGGACCCGGGATGTGGTTAGACTGGGTCTGATTGGCCTGCCTGAGAGACAGTGATTACATTAGAATTGAAGCTTCTTGAGGGCAAGGACCATCTTTTTTTTTAATGTTTTCTTTGTGACCCCATTAATTAGTTCAGGGGCTTGCACATAGTAAACACTTAATAAATGCTTGCTGATTGATTGGAGGCAGAAAGAGTCTACCAAGTGGCATGACCTAGCCAAGACCAGGTCCTCAGCCAGAGTTTCTAGGGATTCTAGCCATAGCTTATGCCTTCCCTTAAGGGAACAGACCTTGCTCTCATTTCTAGAGCATGATGAGATGTGCATTTCTGGGCACTCTGTGAGGTGGGTAACAGCCCTCAAAGGTCTTGTAAAGGATCTTTCTCATGGTCACCCAGCCAGCAAATTTCAGAACCATAATTTCAGTCCAGGTGTCTAGCCTCCTAAGCTCAGGGCATTTCCCACCACACCTCTCTACCAACAAGGCCTCCCTGGCACAATGCCCCTGGGAGAATACTTACCTGGAAGTCCTTCCCCTTTCAGGTTAGCCTTGATGTGAATTCTTCTCCCTGCCTGCCCCCACCAAGGGCAGCTCCACTCCTGACTCAGGCAGCTGTGGCCTCTTTTCTTGTGGAATGAGATTTCTCCCAAGCCAGGCTACAGAGTTTTCCATGCATCCAAGATTGATGGGGATAAATTAGAGATCCCAGTGATGTACAGTCCTGGTACTTACTAGCTGTGAAACCCTCAAAAAGTCAATTGATCTCTCTAAGCCTCAGTTTTCTCATCTGTAAAATGGGGCTGGGAGGACTAGAAAACCTCTAAGGCCCCTCCCAGTTCTAGATCTGTGATTGTATCCTCCATGATCCCATTACCTCTATCCTCTTCCATCCGCTGTCCAAATTATCTTGAAGGAATACCACTACCAGGTCAGTATCCAAAGAGATAAAAAAGAAAAAAGAAAAAGACCCACATATACAAAAATATTTGTAGCAGCTCTTTTTGTGGTGGCAGAGAATTGGAAATTGAGGGGATGCCCATCCATTGGGGAATGGCTGAACAAGTTGTGGTATATGAAGGTAATGGAATGCTATTGTGCTATAAGAAATGATGAGCAGGTGGACTTCAGAAAAACCTGGAAGGACTTGTATGGTCTGATGCTGAGTGAAGTGAGTAGAACCAGGAGAACATTGTACACAATAATAGCCACATTGTGTGATGACTGACTTGGATAGACTTAGCTCTTCTCAGCAATGCAATGACCTAAGACATCTCCAAAAGACTCATGATGGAAAATGCTGTCCACATCTAGAGAAAGAACGATGGAGTCTGAATGCAGATAAAAGCATACTGTTTTCTCTTTTTTTCTTTCTTATGATTTCTCCCTTTTGTTCTTATTCTTCTTTCACCACATCACTAATGTGGAAATGTGTTTAATATGATTGTACATGTATAGCCTCTATCAGATTGAATACCATCTTGGGGAGGGAAGAAAGGAGAAAGGGAGAAAAAAAATTGGAACTCAAAATCTTATAAAAGTGAATGTTGAAAACTATCTTTACATGAAATTGGAAAAAATAAAATACTATTAAGTGGGGGGGGTACAAATTATCTGGAAGGCTCTATTGCACTCCCTGAACTTTTTCTTTCCCTATGCTGTAGGCACATAACCTACAAGGACACTTCTCTCTGATGCCCTCAGGCACTTCGGGCATATGGTGTCATGCAGCTGGAATGGCTGGCATGACTCAGCCCAATTGCCTGGATCAACAGATATTCAGAGGCTTGGGGGGAAACATAAAGAACCCTGGAGATCAGGGTCTTCGGAACAGGTGGGGATGAAATTGCTCCTCTGACTCACCTGGGATAGGTAAGTGATGACTTATGATGCTCATCACATTGTCAGGGGGCTTCTCATTCATTCTACAAACATTTATTGAACCCCTACTATGTACAAGGCTCTATGGAGAGTGCAAAGTTACCTATTTATGAGGGTGCTGATGCTGGAGGGTTAGCACAGCAGACTGGCTTGAGAGCTAACCTCAAAGCAACGACTTGGGTTTGAGTCTTACCTCTGACGTAGATTTGCTGTATGACCTAGGCAAATGTTTTAACTTCTCCATGCCCCCAATCAATTCTCCAATACTACAGGCACAAAAAAACAAAATGTGCTGATCCATATTAGTATGGGAAGTCCCTCCCAAGAGCTCCCTACACCAATGAAATTACAGTAATTTCTAGTCAAGTCAAGAAATATTTATTAAGCACCTACTGTGTGCCAGGCACTTTGCTTAATTCTGGGGATAAAAGAAAGGTAAAAGACAGTCCCTCCCCTCAAGGAATTTACAGCCTAATAAGGGACACAACATTCAAACTGTATAAAGAAGAATATATACAGGATAAATTAGAGATAATCAACAGAGGGAGACCACTGGCACACCAGCTGAGCACAAAAATCCCTAGCTCCTAGCACAAATTAATCCTCCTGGCACATAGTAGGCACTTGCTATGTGCTTGCTGATTGGTTGGTTGAAAAGCACAGGTGAGAGGAGCTTAAGTCTGAACCAGGTTGGTGGCAGGGAGAGGACAAAAGCCAGAGACATTGGGCAGAGAACTTGACCATTGATTGATAAAGGTGTCAAAGATAACTCCAGTTTTGAATACAAGCGACTGGGAGGATGGGGGCACCATTAACAGAAATAGAGAAGTTAGTCTGTGCAATGAGGGGACTTGAGCTCTAGTCCATTTCCAAGTCAATGACTCTACCTGTGGCTTTGGAGAAGGGACAGGTGTGCTTAGGAAGATGGGTTGAGATTCCAAGAGATGCGAGTATGGTGCTAAGGAGGGTAGGGACATCCAGGTGGAGATAGCAGGCAGCTGGAAATTCAGGATGGGAGTTCAGTGGAAAGACCTGGGCTAGAGATAGAGATCTGGGCATCATCTGTGAAGAAGTGATTGCTGAACCTGTGAGAAGGGCTGCTCTCTCTGAGGTGGAGAAAGAAGAAAGGAGGGCTGAGGGACAGAAGCTTAAGGACTGCTTACTTTAAGGGGGAGTGAGAGAAGGCAAGGTTCTAAAATTCCATAAATAAAAAATCCAAAAGCAAGAAAGGAAAGAAGCAAATCATGCATTTTGGAGTCAATTCTTTTTAAGTTTCCATAGTTTCAGAGCCCTCCTAGTGTAAACACTTCACTTTGCAGATGAGGAACTTGCCTTGCCTATGGTTATATAGGTAATAAGTGGATGGAAAAGTTGGGACGTGAACCCCAAGTCCAGAGCTCTAGTCTCATGTGCCACATTGTCTCTTGTATTAAGGGTGGGGATGAGGACAGAAGCTAGCTGAGGTCAACTCTGTGGTTCTTGGCAAGATATTTCACCTTTTGGGTGCTCAGTTTCTTCCTCTGGACCAGAGGATCTTTAAGATCCCTTCCTGACTATGACAATTTAAAAAATTAGAGGGATATAGTTTCTGGCCAGCACATTATTAATAAAAATATGGTCATTGGGCCGTACCTCTTAGACCAAAGACCCCTAACAGTGCTGAACTCACAGTTTACATGCCCTTCAATGAGCAGATGTGGCTATATTAAAATGAGGGTCTTGGGTACTTGATCTGCGTCACCCAAATCTTGGTTAGTAGAGACATCAATTTCCATATCACTTGTTCAGAAAAAAAAAAAGAGAGAATCCACACTTTCCTAGACCTGTCTGAGCAAACACAATGAGCAGGAATATACCCATTATTAGCCCAAACTTAGAATTTCTTTTACTGTCTGTTAAGATCTCAACCTGGGTAAATATATTTAAGACAGATTTCTCACACTAGTTGACTTCTGGATGAGGAAGTAGAAAAGGGGAAAAACCTTGGTCCTAATACAGTAATTAAGTATTAAATACAAGAGAGAAATATTCATTTCTCGCATGACCTAGACCCTATGAACTATGAACTGTCAGATCAATGATCTAAGAGGATGTAGGATGAGCCAACGGATTCCAGAAGTCCCCAAGAAAAGTTAACCTTGGCCCTTCCTTTCCCCAACTTGCAGCTGTCCCGTGGCCACCCCACCCCAGCTCCTTCCCAAGCAGGAGCTGCCAGCTGCCCCCTGCCCTGTGAAGAATGGATTGGTTCTACCTGTCTTGCCATTACAAATTGAGGCTCATCAGAAGCCATTAGTGGGGCTCAGGAGGGCCAGCGACTGGGGGTGGGAGACTAGGGGAAGGTGCTAAACCAGGAAGGGGTGGGTGAGCCCATAAGCACTGACACTTTACCTGCCTTCTTGGTGGTAATTAACCCTGTGCTAATGAAGTGAGGCGGGAGAGGCGATGTTAGTAAGAAGCAGGCTCATCAAGGAGCTGTACCACTGCTAATGAGGACATTCTGGGCTAATCTCTCCCTTGTACCCCCCCCCATTGTTTTAATATTGGTTAATTTCACTCTAACATAGATTAATTGCCAACTTCCCACCTGGACTGCTTGGAGTTGAAGTTTGTTAAATGTTGGGAGCTTTCCTTGGGGCTGTGCCAGACCCTGAAATGAGGGAGTGAGTGGGCTGAGAGGTGGGGTGGGGAGGGGTACTAGGCATCAGGGGCCAGGAGGACTACAGCTTGTTTATTACCTGCTCTTCCCTATTCCAGGCTCACACTGTGCCTAAACCTTCTCAAGCGGCTGTCTGTCCATTTCTCTCCCATATTTGGAGAGTGGTCATAGGATTGTAGATCTATAGTTATCAGAGACCTCAGAGACCATCTAGTCCATTCCCTTCACTTTACAAATGAGGAAACTGAGGCCCAGAGAGAGCTCAATATCACACAAGTGTCAGAAACAGGAAGGGAGCACAAAAGGTTCCAGAGTCAGGGCTCCCTGCTACAGGAACTGGATAGTCATTGTCACTGGTGAAGAAATCCAAGTGAGAGGCAAAGCCCTCTCAGAGGGTAGAGGTCAGAAGATCCAGCTCGAAGACTAATTCCACTGTCTGCAACTGTAGGCATGTCTCTTCTATCTGGCCTCCAATTTCCTTGCCTACAAAGCGAGGGCACTAGAGTAGATGTCTCCCAAGCGCCTTCCAGATGGAGAGTATGGTTAAGTGTTTCCTTATACCTGGCCCAATTGCTTTTGTTGCAGCCAGAGATCAGGAGTAGAATTTTCTTGTTCTGTCCTGGAGGTGCTTAGAACACTGTTAATCTCTCTCCTCCCTTCCTGAGGTCCCTGATCATTCCCTTCAGATCCTTTCCATCCTCGGGCTTAAATAATCCATCTGACATTGTGGGAATTTGTCTTCCCATCTATCCAGGGCTTCAGAGTAAACAAACCTAAGCCAGGAAAGGCTGTGGCCGAATGTGCTCTGGGAGAGCCTACATCCCCACCCCTCCTCCTATCAATTATCCAACCCACCAGGATTCTCTGAGCCCAGAGCTGGACAAGGGCATCAAGGGAGCACACTTGCAGGAACTGGTACCTGACAGAAAGGAGCTCCCAAACCATGTATCAATCAACCAATCAGCAGTCATTTTATATTAAAGGTATATTATGTGCAGGGGATCTAAAGAAGTCCCTGCCTTCAAGAAGCTTACAGCCTAAGGGGTGGAGACAAGTAGTGAATGAAACAGTCAATAAGCATTTATTAATCACCTACTATGGGGCAGGTAGGGTGCCAAGCACTAGGGATACAAAGAAAGGCAAAAGACAGTCCCTGCCCTTGAAGGACTCACAATCCAACAAGGGAGGCGACCAAAGAACAAATATATACAAACAAGTTCTGTAACAGCCTTGGGAAACAGGTAGTAGAGATGGGAATGGGACAAATAGGAAATAATTAACAGAGGGAAGGTACTGGACAACATTCTCTGCTTCAGCATCCTCTGCTCCCAACCCAATGCTTTGTCATCTAAGCCAATTCTTGTGTGATTCTAGTGGTTCTTCCATAAAACCTCCATGGAGGATAATAACAGTAATACACAAACAACAATTTAGCTTTACAAAGCAATTTCCTCACAACAGCCTTCAGAAACAAATAGTAGAAATGGGGACTGGACCCGAGATTTCATTGGCATAGAAAACTCACTCTACCAATGTTGACACCTTCTCTGCAATTTACAATCTTAGAAAGTGGCTTGGAGCTAATTAATCAAATGTATTAATTAGCTAATTAATCAAACTTGCCTAAGGGTCACATAGCCTATGTGTATCTAAGGCTAGACTTGAACCCAGCTCTTTCTGGCTTTGAGGCCAGCTCTGTACCCACTATTCCAGGCTGCCTACTGAAGTAGGGCATGCCAGTAGTAATTTTTTTTTTGACAGATGTGGGAAGCAAAGCTCAGAGAAATTTAGTAATTTGTCCAAGGACACACAGCTAGGAGGCTTTGGTGCCAAGCTCTGAACCTCTCTCTCTTCCAGCTCCCAGCACTGGCTCCACTACCCCACAACACCAGCTTTCCTTCTTTTCTTTTAATATTTTTATGGCTACCCATACAACCGCCAGGCTGTCCATCTGTTATCTCACTCTAGCTACTCACTGGGACCACCTCCTTTTCCTCTCAACCATATCCTTGAAGCCACTTTAAGAATGCAAATCATCCCTGGTAACAGGCTGCAGGCTCCTGACACCCAGCAGGCTTCTCTTCATTGCCCTCTGGGTCACCTGCAATTTGGATTCTTCTGAGATTTTGATGCTCCATGGTTCCTAGCCTTATGGCACCAGCGAGAAAATATCAGTAGTGAAAAGAAAGGCTTTTGTGGCAGCAGGTAGCATGGGATCACTGTGATTGCAACATCGGCTTCCAAATGTGATCCTGTCTCCAATCTTGGCCTCCTGTTTAATTCTGGGCTCAGTTCACTCTCCATCTGCAAGGTCTGTCCAGTGTATATGCAGTGAAGGGTTCACTCAATGGGATGTCCAAACACCAGCATGTGGCTGGTGGCAATACACATTCAGGCTGGGCAATACATATTTTTTTCCATCCTCCTGGTTTTTCCTTTGTGAATTGCATGAGTAATCTGTTTTGAGTGGCCAAGGAGGTCCTGTAGCATCCAAGGGCTAAATGATGATAATAAAGATAACTGGCATTTACAAAGCTCATCAAAGCTTACAAACATTTGACCCTCATTACAACCCCATGGGGTAAGTGCTTCAGCTACTATTATCCCCATTTTTCATATAAGAAAACTGAGGCTCAAGAAAGTGACTTACCCAGGGTCACACAGCCAATGAATTTCTAAAGCAGGATTTAAATCCAGGTCTTCTTGAGTTTAGGGGTCTTTCCCTAAAACACACTGTCTCTCACTGTAATCCTCACAGTGATATCCAATGAATCAATCAACCAATAAGCATCTATTAGGACCTATTATGTGCTAAGTGCAAGGCACACAAATACAAAAATGAGACAATCCTGTCCTCAAGGACATGACATTCTCTTGGACCATCCACATGTAATAGCTTCTGGATAATGCCACAATCTGCCAGGAGCTCCTCTTCTATTTGGACTCTATGAGATGACCTGCATGATAGCTTTAGCAAGGAAATGTCACCCTGCTTGATGCCTGACTTAATGGAACAAAGTTTTCTTTGTATCTACACCTTATGTAATCAACCAAATGCATGAGAGATGCCATGATGGAGAAGAGATATCAGCGCTATTTTGCTCTAATGAATCAATTTTTGTTTGGAGCTTGTTTTTGTCTTTAAAAAAATAGTGATCTCATATCTGCTGCACCTCTCTGAAAATTGTATAACTATCTAGATGTGGTCTGCTGTAGAGAATTATCTGCCAAAGGATGGATAATACAAAGTTTACATAACATTTTCTTTGTGATAACCCTATGAGTTCCTTCTTTGTGCTTTTGTCAAGAATGCCTGTGGTACATAGAGATGTATATAGACCATTCTCATAAAAATATTAAGGAGATAAGAAAGTAAGCATTGGCTTGGGATTGTGATAGAGAGAAAAATTCCCTGCCATGGACCCCTTTGACAGGCTGCTGAAGCATAGATTATAAAATAAAATATTTGCCTTGTACACAGGCATTTAATAAATGCTTCTTGATCGATCGATTGATTGACCAGTTAGCTTATCATCAATGGCAATGATGGAGGATCACCAGATCCATCCCTGCGTATCCAGTGAAAGGTCATCTAATTCCCCATCCCTAATCTCAGAGACATGGGTATAGAAATGAAGCTCCCGGCCCATTCTAGACTCATACGTTGTGTTGCTTACCAGTGGTGGTGAAATATCAGCCTTAAATCATCCCCATTCTCTCACCTAGCCTCACTTGTGACTAGGTCCACATATTTATGAAAAAGAAGACTGGGTAGAAAGCACAGCTTTTGTCCAGGAATAAAAAGAAGACCACTGATTCCTATGGAAGGTCAAATAAATTACTTTGACCTCATCACTCCTTTATTGTAACACAGAGATATTCTTCTGGGAAGGATTTATACAGCAATCATTGGCCACCGGGTTTAAAGGCTAGCCACCCTCAAAGTTCTTCATAATATCTATTCTGAAGCACAATATTTGGAGTCAGAAACACCTAAATTTAAATTTGACCTCAGATACTTACTTGCTGTGTGATTCTGGGCAAATCACCTAAGCTCTCTAGGCTTCAGTTTTCTCATCTGTAAAATGGGAGATTTTGATTCAATGACCTCTGAAGGTCTGTTCCATCTCTCTGTCTCTCTTTTTTTTTGGTGAGGCAATTGGGGTTAAGTGACTTGCCCAGAGTCACACAGCTAGGGAGTGTTATGTGTCAGGCTAGATTTGAACTCAGGTCCTCCTGACTCCAAGGCCGGTGCTCTATCTACTGCTCCACCTAGCTGCCCCCCTGCTCCGTCTCTTAATCCATGATCACATGAAAGCCATTTTCTCCTGTTTGATCCTCAACAGAGGGGGAAAATACTTGACCTATCACCATCCTTATAAGAAATTTTCATTTGTTCATTCATGCATGCTTTCAACAAACAATGCTTGTTTTATGCAAAGCTCTTTGATTGATGCCAAAAGGAGTTAAAGAAGACTGTTCAATGGGGAGCCTTTAAGAGAAGACTTTTAGTAGAATAATTGCATCAGAGTTGTGTTTTAGTTGAATTAATATGACGTTAGTGTGTAGGATATATTGGTTATGTATGTATCGGGGAGAGACTAGAAGGGGTATGTTAGCTGTCCGGAAATTCTTCTGTTAAATTCTCCATCTATCAGGTTTCTATCTTAATCTCTCTTCAGTTTCATCTGATATAGTGTCTTCCTTCTCCCACTTGTATAAATCTGTGATCTAAGTGGTGTGAGTATGCCCTCCACTAGCACAGATAGCAACCCATCCATGTCTTCTCATACTGTGAACAGTATGAGAATAATTCTTGTCTATGGCCTTCCATAAAGCTCTCACAGAATCCACCTAACATGGCAGAGGAACTCTTCTGTATCTTTCAATGATTCCAGGATACCAGCACAAGATTTGGACTATCTATCTAAATTCCTTTGTTTTTTCTGCCTGAGGCACAGTGGATAGAATGCGGAACTTGGAGAAAGGAAAAGCCAGGTTCAAATCCCACCTCTGACCTCGAGTACCTGTGTGACCCTGGGCAAACTCCTTAACCTCCTTCACCCTTAGTTTCTACACCTATAGTGGATCATAATAGCTCCTACCTCCCAGAGTTACTGTGAGGATCAATTGAGCTAGTCTATATCAACTGCTTTGCAAACCTTCAGGAGCTATATCAGTGCTAGTTGTTATGATTGTTAACAGTTCCTCTCCTTTTCTGGTCACGTATGTGTTTCAGACCCGATCTTCACATAAGTAGTTACTGCTAAGATGCAGCAGCCTGCTTTCAGCCCCTCTGCATCTTTCTATTGCCCTTTGGGTCAGTTCAGTTTTGATCCTTCCGAGGCTGTGATGCTCTGTGATTTCCAGCCAGTGTCACTGAGAGAATGTACTTTTGCAACAAGAGATCATTGAAGGGGATATTCCATTTCCCTAATGAGAACTCACCCAATCTCTCCTCTGGTTCCAACTAATTTTAAATTCTGGATCCAACTAATTGAGCCTCATTAAGTTCTGGCCAAGACTTATTCGCTGATATATTAATTCAATAGGCTGCACATACAGCAGCTGCTCATAATCTGGGGACTAAATATTCTTCATCCACTTGTGTTTTCTTGTGTGGATGGTTAAGCTAATCTCTTTTCAGTAGGTGTGGGATTTCACTGAGGAGGACCTGTTGTTCAATTCAATTCAATTCAATAAGCATTTATTAAATGCCAACTATGTTCAAGGCATTATGTACTAGACATTAGCTATAAAAAAAATTTTTTAAAGGGACAGATTCTTACCCTCAAGGAGTTTACAATATCCTGGGGGGAATGCAACATGTTCTCAGATAAATAAATGGAAAGTACTTTGAGGAGGGCTAATGATAAGGATGGGGATACTAATAATAACTTTTACATAGCTCAGTAAGGGTTACAAAGCATTTTACATACATATTCCATTTGATATTTAAAATAACTCAGCAAAATAGGTCATATTCTCATCCTTATTTTGTAGATGAGCAAAGTGAGGCTGACCAAGGTTAAGTGACTTGCCCAGTATCACAGAGCTAGTAAGTATCTGGAGACAGGCCTATTTGAACTCAGGTCTTCTTGACTCCAAGTCTAACACTCTAACCATGGAACCATTTGTTACCTTTAAGCAACAAAGGCTTAAAGGAAAAGACAATACCTGGGCTGAAGCCTGAAGGACTAGGGATTCTAAGAGACAGAGGTGAGTGGGGGTGCATTCCAGGCATAGGCAAAAGCATGGAGGGAGGTGATAGAAAGTCTGCTACAAGGAACATCATTGTTCCAGCTCAGCTGTGATACAGTCTGTATGAAGGGAGGTAATGTGTACTGTGTCCTTAAAAGTTGACTGGAGCCAGGTTATGAAGAGCGTGAAAGGGATTGCCATAAATGATCTCTGCAGTCCTTCCCAGCTCTGACATTCTACGGGTCTTTGGGAGGTATTCGTGTGTGTGTGTGTGTGTGTGTGTGTGTGTGTGTGTGTGTGTGTGTGTATTGGGGGGGAGGGGAGAGAATGGGAAGTGGTTAGTATTATAGTGGATTTCACATAGAATTTATGAGTGAATGAATCTTCTCTTTCAGTAGCTGGTCAGCCTCGAGCTGGCAAGTAAGGTTCCTAGGTTGACCCAGTCCCACAGAACCAGGGCTAAGTGCCAAGGCAAAAGGCAAATTCCCTCCCCTCACCCTTGCCTCACTGCACACATGTCCTCCTCCCCTGCCCTCTCCGGAAGGAACTGTCTGGTGTCCTGAAACCTGTTTCCTTTCTGCAAATCAGGTGGTGTCGAGCCAAATGAGCTTTCCCCTCTTTTCCTGACCCCTCTCTAAGGCTTCCTGTGGCTGCCTGAGGCTGACCGGGCAGGACACCAGCAAGCCAAGTCCCCAGACAGAGGTCCAACTCTCCGTCAATCAATCAGACAATAATGAAGTATTTATTCAGTACTGGCCATGTGCCAGGCACGGTGCTAAGTGCTGAGGATACAAGATAAAGTAAAACAGTCCCTGACCTCAAGGGACTTACATTCTGGTGGTGGAAATAGCACAAACATATAAAAGTATATTCATAATATATACAGAGTGAATCCAAAGAATTTGGGGAGGGGTGCATAGTGATGGAGGGGCAAGGGGTGTCAGGAAAAGTTTCCTGTAGAAAGTGTGCTTGAGATGAGCCTTAAGGGAGCAGAGGATTAAAAGAGTGGGATATAAAGGAAGGAGAACACTCTAGACATGGGGGAAGAGCCAGTGCAAAGACATAGAAATGCAATGCTCTGTGTGTAAAACAGCAGGAAGACCAGTTATGGCTGCATCACAAGTGCAAGGAGGGTAGTGATGAGGAAGAGGACTGGAAAGGTAGAAAAGGGCCAACTTACAAAGACTCAGACAGAAATCATATTTGATCCTAATGGCAATAGGGAGCCACTACAGTCTATCAGGGAGGGAGAACAGGGGGAGGAAGGGAGTGACTTGATGCAACCTGCACTTGAAGAAAATCAGTTTGGTGACTATGGAGAATGGTGGGGAACATGTCTAAGGAACATGTTTTCCTTTCCATTTTCCAACCTCAAAACTTCAGGGCTGGCCCCTGGCAAGATCTCAAAGTCAATTAAATTTGTCTCCCTGACCTCCCAGACTTCCCATTGGTATTGTCCCCGGTCCAAGGACACAGTACCCCCAGTTCTCCAGACCCACTACCCCTTTCCTACTTATCAAAATCTGCTTTCGGTATCCTTGTGCTGTGCATATTTTTCTGAAATAATTTCCCAATAGAGAGGGTAGGCCATGACGTAGGTTTGAGATTGTGGGCAGGGCCTAACTAGGGCAGGGCCAAGGATGGAGGTCAAGGGAGGCACAATGGGCACTTACTGAGAGCCTTGGAATGGGTTAAATGAGGGAAGCAGAAGAGGGACAGAGCCAGGGACAGAGCTTCTGGGCATCAGGACATGGATTGGGGAGTTCTGTGCGGTCAGTTGGACTCATTGGTTAATGTTCATGTAACAGAAAAGAATATTGGATTTGAATCCTGGACCAGCCACTTACTTGCTTCATTGGCCAAGACAATGGCTAAGCCTCAGCATCCTCATCTGTAGAATGGGGAGGGGGGAGAGAAAATAACCCCTAAGATCTCTTCCAACTTTGATACTCTATGATTCACTTTGATTCACTTAGGTACACATTGATTACACCATAAATGTAACTCTTCCTTTGCAAAATTCCTTGGTAGCTAGGATTTGAAAGGGAAGGGGGAGAGTGTGTATTTGACTAAGGAAACATCCAGAGTGAATATTGGGGAACAAAAGGGAACAAGATTCAGTGAGTGTCAAGCCCAGGGCTGGTCAGACTTACTGGGGAACACAGGTTCCCTACCCCTGGTTTAGTCTAACTCTCCCATTTTACAGATGAGAAAACTGAGGCTCAGAGCAGTGAATTCACTTTCCCAAAGTCCCAAAGGTAGCAGGTAGTAGAATTTGGCCTTAAACACCAAACTCCACCACCCTTTCCATCATACCTCACTACCTGAGAAGGCCTCCAAGAGCTTGAGAATCCTTCAGTTCCATATAATTCCTTCTCAGGAAGTGGCTTCTCTCCTATTCTCCTTCAAGACCTTGTTCTGTGCCAAGGACTTTGTCTTCTTCCTGATGTGCCCTTCCTCCTTCTCCTCCCCTCCTCTCTGCCCTACTCTGACAGTCCCTTGCTCCACATAGGGGAGCAGGAGAAGATGAACTATTCACCCACAAAGGCCCCAGGAACCATGCAGAACCAAGGGTTTTCACAGACCGTGTACTCACTCCCCACCCACTCCAGGAGAGTGCTGGGCTTGCTGGAGAGAAGTGTAAATGATGGATGGCCTGCATGTCCTGTCCACAAGCCGCTCACCTCTGGCTATCTCTGGGCACTTCTTTGCCTGACTGCTCCATCCCTGCCTCCCCTAAGCTGCAGAGAGTATGGACCCCTTCGAGGAAGCTGGAGCTGGGAGGAAGGGTTGGAAAAGCTGCTGAGAAACCACACCAGAAAAAATTCATGCAAGGAAAGGCCTTCCAAGGGAAGCATCAGGCTTGTGCTCTGGGGACTGGCTGGTAATTACAGGTCCAAATTTCTAGTGCTCTGTTGGTCACTAACCAGTTGTGAAACTTCTCCTTCCTGTGATTCTAAGATAACCTCTGGTTCCTCCCCTTCCCAATCTACTCTTCTCCTAAATCATCCCAATCAAGCCATTAACCAACAAGCATTCATTAAGCTCCTACTATGTGTCAGGCACTATGGTAGGTGCTGACAAAAATGAAACTGCCCTCAAGTAACTTACATTCTATTCTAAGAAGTAGTATGTTTTCCCAAGGAACACCAAGTGCAAACATCTAAGTACGTGCAAGAGAAATGCAAGGTAAGTCAGGGGTGCACTAGCATCTGAGGGGGTCAGAAAGGGCCTCATGTTGGACCTGAACTCTGAAGGAAACTAGGGATTAGAAGTGGATGGGAGGAGTGAGGGCATTCCAGGCCTGGGGAGCAGCCTCTGCAAAGGTGTAGTGTCAGGAAATGAAATGTTGGGTGTGAGAAACAGCAAGAGGACCAGTTTGGATGGACATCTCATCCCTATTCTAACATACTAAGGCTCTAAGACCAAGAGCTCTGACTCTGGCTAAGTCTGGTCCAACTCCTTTACTGAACGGAAGAAGAAAAGACAAAGCCCCAAGAGGGTAAACAAGTTGTATAAGGCTGACCCAATTGTAAAGTTGAGATTTGAACTCAGCTCCTGGGACTTTAACTCTAGGACCTCTTTGACTGTGCTGTCCGTGAGTTCATCTGTACTTTTTCAAAGTGATCATTGAGGGGCAGCTAGGTGGCACAGTGGATAGAGCACTGGTCTTGAAGTCAGGAGGACCTGAGTTCAGATCCAGCCTCAAACCAAACACTTGACACTTACTAGCTGTGTGACCCTGGGCAAATCACTTAACCCTAATTGCCTAAAAAAAAAAACAACAAACAAACCAAAGTGACCATTGAATCCTAGTATCACTGATTTAGAGAAGGGATCTCCAAGGGCATCTATACTAAGCTCATTTTATGGCCAAGGAAATTGAATGCCACTTAAGTAACTTGGCCAAGGTTATCCATGTAGTAGGTAGAAGCACCAGTATTTGAACTTTGGCCCTTTGCCTCCAAATCCAGTATTGTCTCCATTGGATCATCTGTCCTCCTGGGGAAGGAAGGTGATCAGTTATCCCCTTTATAGGTCCTCAGTGTTTCATACTTAGAATCATAGCATTTTGGAGTTGAAGGAGACTGTAAGTATTATCTCATCCAACCTCCCATCAAATACAGGAATCCTATCAAAGGGTTTTCCCATGTATTTGTCACAATAGCACCAAAATATAGGCAGGTCAGGGATTATTATCCCCATTTTACAGGTGAAACAGGTGATCCAATTCTCTTTTCACTATACCAAGTCAACTTAGAAATATAAAGTTAGGTAGGACCCCTCTTTCTATCTAGATGGATTAATTGGCTGAGATCCAATCTAAGACTCCCCGATCTCTAATCACCCTCTGGTTGGTAGATCTGTGAATTCTGTCTCAGGACATCCTTTCCTAGTGTCAGACTAGCAGTTACAGAAACCACTTATGCCCTTATTAGTTAGCAATACTTAGAGCTATTTAAAGCTTTACCCAGTGCATTTAATTCATTTCAACACAACAATGTTCATTAAATGCCTGTCATGTGCTGGTCAATGGGGAAGCAAATTTAAAAACCCAGCTCCTGTCTTCAAGGAGCTGGCATTCTATTGGAGGAAAAATTTATACTCAGATAAGCAAACGTGATTATTTGAAGAAAAAGAGAACTCTGACAACTAGGAAACCTCCAAAAGGGCCTCATATAAAAGGTGGTACCTGAGATAACCCTTGAAGAAGGGTAGGGAATCTAGGAGGCAAAGATGATGAGAGAGAGTATGTATTTGAGGCATGGGGGATGACCTCTGCAAAGACATATGCCTGGGGAACAACAATGATACCAATTTGGCTAGAAACAAAGGGCCTGAGGAAAAGCAAGGTTTAATCAACCTGGAAAGAGGTTGGAACCATAGAGTGAAGAGCTTTAAATAAAGGAGTGTGTATTTAATCCTAGAGGAAACAGGGAACCAATGAAATTTCTTGAATAGAAGAGTGACATTGTCAGATTTGCACTTTAGGAATATCAGTCTGGCAGCAGCCCTCCGTGGATTGGATAGGGAGAGAGTTTAGATGCAAGGAGACCCTTCAAGAGGCTCTTACAATAGTCTAGAAATAAGGTAAGATGACTTGGTGGTTGACATGTGGACAGAGAAATGCAAGAGATATTGTGGAAGAAGAATCAAGACTTGGCAACAGATTACATGTGGCAGGTGAATGAGAAGGAAGAATGGAAATAACCCAAAGTTGCACAACTAAATGACTGGAAGAATGGTGGTGCCTTCATCTGAAATAGGGAAGTTAGAGAGAAGGGTGTGTTTAAGGGGAAAGATAATGACTAAATCCTGACATGAGTAAGGGAAATGAGTCACTATGAATGAGCCTATGGTCCAGAAGGGACTGCCAGAAGGCACCTGCTGGATTTAATACACCCTTGCAGAAAGATTCCAAACCTTACCAGCTAATAGGATGTTCCCTTCCCACCTTCCCCTAGCCAGTGTCCCACTAAATAGAAGCAGCCCAGTAGCCATAGTGCAGAGGAGGCAGGACAAGGGAACGATTTGTTGTTTGTTGTTTTTGTAAATTCTTTTTTTAATTAATTTATTTTGATTTATCAACAATCATTTCCATAAGCTTTTAGTTTAAAATTTTTCTCCTCCTCTTTGCCCACCTCCCTCCCCAAGATGGTGTGTAATCTGATATAGGCTATACGTATACATTCCTATTAAATGTATTTTCACATTAATCATGTTGTAAGGAAGAATTAGAACCAATAGAAGGAACCACAAGAAAGAGAAAATAAAACAAAACAGAAGAAAAAAAGAGCAAATAGTATGCTTTGATCTGCATTCAAACTCCATAGTTCTTTTTTTTGGATGTGGATAGCATTTTCTATCATGAGACTTTTGGAGCTGTCTTAGATCCTTGCATTGCTAAGAAGGGCTAAGTCTATCAAAGTTAGTCATCATACAACATGGCTGTTATTGTGTATAACGTTCTCCTGGTTCTGTTCACTTCACTCAGCATCAGTCCATACAAGTCTTTCCAGGTTTTTCTGAAGTCAGTCTGCTCATAATTTCTGATAGTACAATATACCACAACTTGTCTAGCCATTCCCCAATTGATGGGCATCCCCTCAATGTCCAATTCTTTGCCGCCACAAAAAAAAACTGCTATAAATATTTTTGTACATGTAGGTCCTTTTCCCATTTGTATGATCTCTTTGGGATACAGCTCTAGAAGTGCTATTGCTAGGTCAAAGGGTATGCACATTTTTATAGCCCTTTGGGCACAGTCCCAAATTGCTCTCCAAAATGGTTGGATCATTTCACAACTCCACCAAAAATGCATTAGTGTTCCAATTTCCCCACATCTTCTCCAACATTTATCATTTTCTTGTTTTGTTGTCTTGGCCAATCTGATAGGTATGATGTGGTACCTCTGAGTTATTTTGATTTGCATTTCTCTAATCAATAGTGATTTAAAGCATTTTTTATATGACTATAGATGGCTTTAATGTCTTCATCTGAGAACTGCCTGTTCATATCCATTGACCATTTACCAATTGGGAAATGACTTGTATTCTTACAAATTTGACTTAATTCTTTATATATTTTAGAAATGAGGCCCTTATCAGAGACACTGGCTGTAAAAATTCTTTCCCAGTTTTCTACTTCCCTCCTAATCTTGGTTGCATTGGCTTTGTTTGTGTAAAAACGTTTCAATTTAATGTAATCAAAATTATCCATTTTGCATTTTGTAATGTTCTCTACCTCCTGTTTGGTCATGAATTCTGCTGTCCATAACTCTGACAGGTATACTATTCCTTGCTCTCCCAGTTTGCTTATAGTGTCAGCCTTTATATTTAAATCATGAACCCATTTTATTTATTTTGGTATATGGTGTGAGATTTTGGTCTATGCCTAGTTTCTGCCATACTCTTTTCCAGTTTTCCCAGCAGTTTTTGTCAAATAGTGAGTTTTTATCCCAGAAGCTGTAGTCTTTGGGTTTATCAAATAGTAGATTACTATAGTCATTGACTACTGTGTCTTGAATAAGTAACCTATTCCACTGATCCACCACTCTATTTCTTAGTCAGTACCAAGTAGTTTTGATAATTGCTGCTTTCTAATACAATTTAAGATCTGGATTGGCTAGGTCACCCAGAAGAATAATCTTAAAGCCAGGGACAACCTGTCTGCTGCTAGGTATGTATTCATTCTTGCCTGATTTCTTCCCGGTTTTTGCCAATAAGACTCAATATTATTGAATTATTCCTCATTGATCTGACACCCCAATTTTTTTGCCTCTCTGCCTTTGCCCATACTTTCTGTATGCCTAGGATGCCTCCAGTTCCCTTTTCTTACTCATCCTTTCTTACTCATCCTTTTAAACCACATCCTCCAAGAAGCCTTTCCTGACCCCTCTAGGCAATGAGAACCTTCCCCCACCCCAACTTTGCACCTCTCTGATGTACTTATCTGTGTATGTGCTATATTCTCCTACTAGACTATAAGCTCCATGAGGGCATGACCATGTCTTTTTCTAAAATTTTGTGCCTTCCCCATTTCCTAGCAAGGAAGTCTGACCATAGAAGGTGCTTTATAAATGCTTGTTGATTGAATTGCTGCTTGGTTGGATTCAGGAGGAAGGATTCAGGTGATTCAGGTGGCATGGGATTTGGCTAGGGCCTGGATTGAAAACCTGGCCCAGGATATTTTCCATGTCTTAAGCCTGGGGACCATTATTCTCTTTTCCTGTGAACCATCCCTTCCCTTACTCCCTAGTAAATGTCAAGCAAAGCATTTGCTGATTACTTAGATTTACATAAATGTGTCCCACGCCAATGGCTTGGGGGCACATGTACCGACAAACAAATTAACATTCACAGAGCTGGCTTTCTTTCTCTTCCTGAATAACAACCTTCTTGTCTGTTTATGCAAAGCCTGGGAGACCAAATAGTTCCTTCCAAGGCCCAGAATACACCAGGGCTCCTAACTATATACACCCTCACTGCCAATACTTTCCATACTCGAAACACTGCCAGTACTCCCCAGTACCCTCCATTCCCCACACTGCCACATAGTACCATTACTCTAAACACTGCCAACACTGCCACAGAATTACAAAATTAAAGAATCAGATTTGGAAGGGACAACAGAGGCCATCAAATCCAAGCAATGCCTGAGAAAGAATCTCTATTATAGTGCATTGGACAAGGGGGAACCCATCCTTCACTCGAAGGTCTCTAACAAGGAGGATCCCGCTACCTCTTTCAGTAGTCCATTTTACTTTTGGATAGTTGTAATTGTTAGGAAGTTTTTTCCTTGCATTGAACTTAAATCTGTCTCTTCATAACTTGCTTCCATTACTCTTAGTTTTGCCTTTGGGACCAAACAAACAAGACAAGTCAGATGTCTGTCTTGTATCATAATCTTTCAGAGCTTCTTATGTCTGCTAGGTTTTTTTTTCTTTTCCAGTCTACACATTCTTAACTCCTCTAACTAATCTTCAAATGCCCCTGCACCATCCTGGTCATCCTCTTCTGAGTGATGTCCAGTTTGCCAGTGTCTTTCCTAATGCAGAGCCTAAAACTGAACACAATTCTATGGTCTGAAGACTAGTGGGACAATCATCTCCCTTATCCTGGTCATGATGCCTCTCACAGTACACCCTACATTAGTTTTTTGTTGGCTGCTATATTGCAGGGTTGACTCATAATGAGCCTGGAGTCCACTAAACCCCTGCTACCCATCAATAATTTTACAAACATGGCTGTCTAGCCATGCCTTGCCTAGTTGATACTTTGAAATCAAGTGTGAGACTTCACATTTATCCCTCTTAAAATTAATCTCCTTATTTTCAGATCATTTTTGTAACTTGTTTAGGTATCTTTGGATTCCCAATCTATCTTTCAATGTGTTAGCTATCCTTCCTAGAATTACATCATCTTAAAATCTGATAAGCATTCCATCCATACCTTTATCCAAGTCATTGTTGAAAATGCTCACCAACATAGGGTCAAGTCCAGATCCTTGTGGCACTCCATTGGGGACCTCTTTCTAAATGACAAGAGATAATTAATAATTCTTCTTTAACTCTATCCATTCAATTTATTCCCACTCCACCTAACTCCTCTGCCATCTAGTCCACATCTTTTCATCTTGGACATCAGGAACAGTATGAAAGTTTGTCAAATGCTTCACTATAAACTGGGGAATTATGTGTGCATGGGGTTCCTACTCCATACATTGCCAATACCCCACGACAGAATGGAAAATGGTCTATATCTGAGGTCAAAGGAGCTGATTTCCAATCCAAACCTTCTCATTCTTACCTACATGGCCCTGAATGAGTCACTAACTCTCATCTGTAAAATGGAGATGCTGGAGTTGGTACGTCTAAAGTTCCTCCCACCTCCAAATCCTATCATCCTACTCCAGTCATTGCCAGTTCTCACCATATTTCCAATACTGTTCATTCTGCCGGTCACTCCACCTCACCTCAGCCTCTTGGCCACAGGTGTTTCTTTCTCTTCCCTGATGTACTTGTGAGTCAGGGAACCTCATTGGGGAGTTCCTTTGGCCGATGACAAAGGGATGAAGAACTGTGTATGAGTCTGGGCTTCCCTCCCTCCTTGCCATCTGACTCCACCAACCCTTCCCAGTACCCTATCAATACCAAGCTTAATTTACAGAGGCCATAAAGTTAATTAATGCTGTAGTTACAAAGCCATTACAATGTAATTATTGTTTAATTGGATTATAACTTATGTAATTTCCGACAAAGTGCTTATTGCTAATGTAATAAAGTAGAGGATATTTACAAAGTGATGAATTGGGGCATCAGCAACTGGACTGCATTGCTTGGGAACCTAGGAGGTAATACTCTGTAGGGTTCTACCTAAAGCAAGGACACTGGCTCTGTCCAGGGTTCTGAACACTGTCCTAGGTGGGAGAGGCTGAACAGTGTGAGTCAAGGAGCTCCAGAGACCAGAGAGACCTGCTTTAATGGTCATCTTCAATCTCTTAGAAACAGGCTTAGATGTCTGATGTGAGGCAGCCAGGGAAGGGAGGGAAGGCTGGGGAGTGTCTTTCCCACACTTGTTTCTATACCTGTCCCCGGTGTTAAGCATCACCCAGGACTCTGAAGTGTCTCTGGCCCACATTTTACCCATTGGTAGAGCCTTTCCCTGAAATAGAATTGCACTCTCCCA
Source organism: Phascolarctos cinereus (assembly GCF_003287225.1). Classification (NCBI taxonomy): domain Eukaryota; kingdom Metazoa; phylum Chordata; class Mammalia; order Diprotodontia; family Phascolarctidae; genus Phascolarctos; species Phascolarctos cinereus. The sequence continues at coordinate 49,546,363 of NW_027555736.1, read as the reverse complement.
GGTTGGTCCTGAGATACTTTCCAGTTAATCAACATGGACTCAATGCCTGCCATGTGCCCAAATCCGTGCCAGTCACTACAAGGTGATATAAAATCAGAATTTCAGATCTCGAGGAACCTCAGAGGCCAAAACCTCTAGTCCAAACCATACCTAAGCAGGAATCTCTTCTACCAGAAATGTATCTGGCATCAATTTGAAGACCTCTTTTAGGAGGAAACCACTGCCTCTTGAAATCATCCATTCTACTTTTAGCAGATCTCTTTCTTCAGACCACTTATACTTATAGAATACTAGGGGTGGGAGGGACTTTCCTTATAAGGAAAGATTGGTCACTCATAAAATCACAAGTAGAGAGCTGTAAGAGACCTTAAAGTTCATTGGTATTGAACTCAACAAGAAGCAGATCCCTATTGGTGGTATATTGACTTAAAAGAAAAAGTCGCAAATTAACATTATCTATGTTGTATTGTATTTTTATTTATTTTGTTAAGCATTTCCCGATTATGTTTCAATCTGATTCAGGCCCTACTAGGGACTGTTGGGAAGCTGCAAGACTGAAGATTGGTTATTTGATGCCACTGCTCTAGGCCAACACCTTTTTATACTGCAAAGGACTTGTAATCAGGAAGACTTGAATTTGAATCCTGCTTCAGACACTTATTGTGTGACCTTGGGCAAGTGTCCAGTGCCTCAATTTCCTTATATGTAAAGTGGGGTGATAATAGCAGCTCCCTCACAGCATTGTGAGGATCAAATTAATTCATACATAGAAAGGGTTTTACAAACACTTAAGCACTATTGTTGTTCAATGATTTATCCAGGGCCACAAAGGTAGTAATTGGGTGAAGTGGAACTCAAATTCAGGTCTTCTGATTATAAACTTAGCATTTTTTTCACTGCATCATCTTGCCCCCCACCCCAACTCTCCCATTTTGTAGATCAGGAAATTGAGACTCATGGAAATTAGGCAACTTACCCAAGGTCACAGAGCTAGCAAATGTCAGAGCTTGGACCTGAACCGAATTCTCCTGATTCCTAGCATCCTGATAGTTTCCTCTGTGCAGTGATGGAAGATACACATTGGAAAATACAGCCAATAAAAAAAGGAAGTGACAAATTCCAAATGAGTAGTTGGGACAATGAAATGCTGTGGAGAGGCTCTAGGAGCTGGAGGTAGTCAGAGAAAGCTTCATAGAGAAAGTGTGGCCTGAGCTTTGAAGGACTAGGACAGCTAGCTGCTCTTAGAGTCAGAAAGACTGGAGTTTAAATCCTCCCTCAGGCACTTATTGGCTATGTGATCCTGGACAAGTCAACCACTCTTGGCCTCAGTTTTCTCATCTATAAAACAGTCATAATAATATCAGCAATATCACACAAAGTTGTTGTGAAAATCAAATGAAATAATGTAAGTAAAGTGCTTAAAAAAGCAATTTTTAAGATGCTATGTAAATACTGGCTATTATTATTATTATTATTATTATTATTATTATATTGTGATTTAGCTGGGCATAGAGGATCCTGCCAATTGCCCCCCACCAACACCAACCCCAGGAATTCTTATTAACTAACACCTTGGAGAAGATCTCTCAGGCTTCCTCATGGATTTCCATATTTTTTGGTGCTATCACACACTGAAACATGACAAGTGATGTTGGACATGCCTTCATCATCCCCAGGTGGCACAGCCACCTGTGGAGCCCATCAGAACCCAGCCTGGGGCTATCTGCCAATCTCTTCCTTCTCCTTATTGGAACTTAGCCAAATACTAACCTGTTATTTATCTTGGAGGAGGTTGGGGGAAAGAAAGGAGAATTGAGCTCTTGACTGAGACAATTATATGAAATCCCTTAAACCCAATAACCATGGCTCGAGGCCCACTCTACCGCCAACTACATGTGTGACTTCAGGCAAGTCATTTCGGTTTCCCTTCCCATAAAATAGAAATATCTCCAGACCATTGGGTAGACTCATCGGTGGTGACCTAATGGGAAACCATGGATGACAGTCCCACAGGATGGGCAGGCAGGGATGAGTAGTGAGCTTCATTGTTGCAGGGATAATCCAAAATGAAGATCATAGGTCTGTGTAAGTATTTGAGGGAAATAAGAATAATAATGGATAACTTGTATTCATGAAGGGATTAAAAAAAAAAAACCACAACCCTGTGGGAATCAGTGAAAGTAAATACCACAGCAGCAATGTGAAGACTACTATTTCGCAGGAGGTGTAGTTGTCCCCATATTCCAAATGGGAAAGTGAAGTCTCAGGGTAACTGCAAGCCTTGAGGGTGCCTAGAACCAGACCTCACACCAAGCAGGTCTTCAGCTACATCCCATGTTTTTTACTGTCAAAATAGCAGTAACCACGTGCAAAGAAAGCCTAATTGGGAAGTCAGAAGGCCTGGATTCTAATCCTGGCTCTGCCACTAACTAACTCTGAAACCTTGGGCAAGTCACTTTCCCTCTCTTGGCCTCAGTTTCCCCTTTTGTAAAATGAGGGGAAAGCAGAGCTGGGGGGGGTGCAAAAAATACACTGAATTGAAGGTCAGAGGACCTGGGTTTGAATTCTGCTTCTGCTATTCACTAGCTGAGTCACTTGGTAAATCATGTGGCCAAGCTGGGTTTTGGTTTCCTCCTCTGTCAAATGATGGGGTGAGACTAAACAATCCCTAAGGTCTCTGCTAGTACAGAATCCCATGATCTATAATGAGATAAGCCCCAAGGTGCCTGCGAGCCCTGACATTTTGTGATTCTGTGTGATTCAATTAGATTGCAGTCTTCATAAGAACAAGGTCTGAATCCTGTCTGTCTCTGTAACTTCATGCCATTTAGCCATGGGGACTTGCACATAGTAGGCATTTCATCAACACTTTTTTGAATTAAATTGAATTCTCTGGGAGGAATGAGAGAAGCCCCTGGCTGCTGAGGACCAAGCCTGAGTCTTCTGAATGGAGTCCTGACCTTGGAGCGAGCCCAATGTTGACTGGGTGGCCGCCAGGGGTGGCTGCCACATTCCTCCTCTCCATTCATTGCCAACCTGTCAATTGCTCATGACTCAAAGGGGGTGAGGCAAAGGAAGATGTTGGGAATCCATGCCTGAAGTCCCGAGCCTCATCACAGCCAGAACTTTTCCCAGAACTACCAGGCAAATGGGCAGACAGGGCTGGGTGAGTGGCAGCTCTGGGTTTTTTTCCTTCTAAATGCTCCCTAAGGTAGAGTTTAATGGGAAATGAAATGTCAGAAGTTAGGGGGAGAAGTCAGGATCCTGGCTGAACCACAAACTGGATAATTGGTCTCTGGATGTTGTAGGCTCAATGAGTCAGTCAATCAACATTTATCACATGACTTGTGAAGGGTAATGTGGAGGATGTGATGACAGTACATGATGGAGAGGCATATAAGATACAATATCTGCCCTTCAGAAGCTCACAGTCTAGTTGGGAAGAAAATGCCCATGTATTCAGAAAGACAACGTCTAGAGATGTGTGCTCAACGGTCAAATGAAGGAATACAGACAGTAAGGTATGCGGGAGGGCCAGAAGGGGAAGCAATCACTCGCTGTGGGCTGGGGTGGGGGTGGGAATCAAGGAAACCTTCCAGGTGGAAGTAAGACTTAAATTTGACCTTGAAGGCAGCTAGGTGATACCATGGATAAAGCATTGGACTTGGGCCTAGATTCAAATCCTGCCTCAGGCACTTGCTAGCTGTGTGACCTTGGCCAAGTCACTTGACCTCTCTGAGCCTCACTGTCCTATCTGTAAAATGGGAGTAATTATAATAATGCCTTCTGCATAGGACTATTATGAGGATGAAATGAGATTTTATATATATATATATATATTTAAACATATAGCACTTTGCGACCCTTAAAGTGTTATGCAAACACTAGCTTTTATTATGACTATGCTTGCAGGATGGGTAGGATTGGATAGCAGAGTGAGCATCTGAGCAGGGGTAGAGGGTGTGATCAAAGGCTGTCGAGTTCTGGGCACTGGCAATACCACAGTCTGGTCAGAGCAGAAAGTTCAAACAGATCTACAGAGGGTTTAGATACATATCTACCTGGCTGACAGATACTTAATGAGCAAAAGACTCACACTGAGAGTGGAGCCAGAAGACTGTGACCCAGGTCTGAGAGCTGGCTCTGTTACACTGAGCTTCCAGTCTCCTAGACTCCTGAGACTCGAAGCTCAGTGTTGCCACTAGCTAATAGTGTGACAGTGAGCAAGTCATTTCCCCTCTGGGCCTTAGTTTCCCTTTTGTATAAAATGAGAGGGTGGGATGAGATCATCTCTTCCAGCTCTGAAATTCTGTGATTCTGTGGTCACTATAAAGGGGAAGGGCTTTGTTGAACCAATAAGAACATAGTGAGGGGGGAACACCTTCTACCTCCTCATTACCAGCCTTCATGGGCAGTCAGTGTCAAAGTTCCAGACTGGTGGGGCCATAAGTTGTCCTGCCTGCATTCTGGCCTCATGAACAATGGATAAGCCTGCCTTTTTTCTCTTCATCTCTCTCTCCCTCCCTTTACTCCCCTCCCCCCCCATGTCAAAGAATCCAGAGTTATTGTAGCCAAGTACACATTGATGTGGAGATAGAGAGAGGGAGGGTGGAAGAGGAGGGAGCCAGAGGAAAAAGCAGGAGACTGCCTTTGATTCTGAGCCTGGCGCTGCCAGCTCTGGTATCTCTCAAGGAGGTCAGGGAAGAAAACAGCCAGCTGTCTCCGAGCCATCAGCCGATGGAGCTGGCCTGCTTATTCCCCCAGCAGTCCTTTCATGTTTCATGACGCTCATCAGCCATGGCTAAAGCACCTTGCTGTCCCCCTCCCCCATCTCAGGGAACACAGAAAGGGCAGCTCTTGCCCACTCAGCTGCAGATTACTACCTGAGGCTATGGGTGACTTTCTTGTCCAGCCTGAGCAACAGTGGACAGGAATTATTCCCTTCCCTCCCACTTCCACCTTCTGCTCAAACTGCTGGGCTCCTAGCAGAACCAAGGTCTGGGGGCCCATGCCCTCTAAGCTCAGCTTGGGGAGCTTGGGGTGGCAATGAAGGGGGGTGGGGTAATAGACAGAGATGGGGGAGGCAGAGCTAGAGATAAAGTAGGATGAATGATTCACCTGCTAATGATGTGAAGGAGAGAGCCCTAGGTTGGGACCCTGGAGAGCAGGACTGAAGTCCCTGCAGCATGAAAGGACTTACTGGGAGGGAGTTAGGCAAACTGTTCAACTTTTCTGTGCCTCAGTTTGCTCAACCCTACAATGGGTCCAGAAATCCTTTACTCATCAGAATGGAGTAAAGAAAAAAAAAGTGAAATCACAGCAGAGAAGTGCTTTGGCAGAAATAAAAGGCCATTTATAAATATGAGATGTCAGTGCCATTATTAATGCCACTAATACTAAGCTGAGAGGGCAACAGAGAACTCCCAGATCTCCTTCTAAAGAGACCCAATCCTCTAATAATGCACCCTTACATTCATATAGCATTTTATAGTCTCCAAACACTTTTGCTCGTAGCATGTCAGCGGATCCTTAAAGCCACCTTGTGAATGGGACAGGGCATGGATTATTATCATCCCTAGATGAGGAAACTGAGTCACAGAGACTAAAATAGTGTCATGAATCAAGTTAATAGTGGAGCAACACATACTCTTCAATCCAGTGATGCTGGCCTCCTGGCTGTTCCACAAATAAAACACTCCATCTCTTGGCTCTGGGAATTCTCTCTAGCAGTCCTCCATGGCTGGAATGCTTTCCCTCCTCCCCTCCAGCTGCTGACCTCCTTGGATTCCTTAAAGTCCCAACTAAAATCCCATCTCCTAAAGGAAGCCTTCCCTAGTCCTTCCAAATTCCTGTGCCTTCCCTTTGTTAATTATTTCCTATTTACCTACCCTCTATCTTACTCACTCTGTACATATTTGTTTGTATGCTGCCTCCCTCTATTAGACTGTAAACTCCTTGGGGGCAGGGACTGTCTTTTGTCTCTTTTTGTCTCCCCAGTGTTTAACAGAGTACCTAGAACATAGTAGGGGCTTAAATGTAAGATACTTACTAGCTGTGTGACCCTGGGCAAGTCACTTAACACTGTTTGCCTCAGTTCCCTCATCTGTAAAATGAGCTGGAGAAGGAAATGACAAACCACTCCAGAAAACCCCATTGGGGTTATGAAGAGTTGGACACAACTGAAATGACTCAACAACAAAAAAACATATTAATTGCTTGATTCATGAGCTGGATTAGAACTGAAACCTACTGGTTCCAAGTCTAGCCTTCTTTCCATGTCATCTCTGGGCTCCCATTTCCTTTCTTTCTCCTTTTGAAATGGAAAATATCCTCTTCTGTCAAAATGGGACACACTTCAGGCCCTGGGGAGAGGCCTGCTTCCATGTCAAATAGGAGGGTATGTCAATAATCGAGTCAAAAGATAGCAAGTTTTTTAATTGAGGTGGTGACCATATGAGTGGAAGAAAGGGGGTACACTGGGGAGATGCTGTAAATGTAGAAATGGAAAGATTTAACAATTGATTGGATGTATGGGATGAGTGGAAGTGAGGAGTCAAATATAACACCCAGGTTTGGGAATAGGATTATAAAGGATTTTAAGGTTCTTTTGGGAGAAGGAAGTGGGAGTAATATTTTGGGAAATACAGGTGATGCTGAAAAATGTCAATAAAAATGCATTTTTTAAAGTTCTGAGATGAGAATAATAAAATGGAATAATATAATGTGAACTGAATTTGGTTCGAATATTGCCTGCTCTGGGGTTCTCTAGGATTACCTTATCTTGTTCTTCAGACAAATGATCCACCTCAAGGGACTGAGGAAAGAGATATCATGAGAGGAGGCCCACTTCATCTGAACCTTCTGTCCCAATAGCCTGCAATCCCTAGGATTTGGGCCACTGCCCAGGTCACTACCTGGCTGACCTGGGTCACCTCCATTTCCTATGCCCTAATCCTCCCATCTAGAAAATCAGGAGATTGGACTAGTCCAGAGAGGCCCACAAAACTTTTGAGTGCAGCTCGAACCAGATTAAAATGCAATTGGGGAATGTTTGACAAAATAAATAAAAACACAATAAAACAAAGCTAGTGTTCATTTGTGGTTTTCAAAGTTAATACACAACTACAGAGATCACTTTCTATTAGAATTTGTCACCACTGGCCCAGATGATTTCTAAGGTTCCTTCCAGCTCTAAATACTACGGTTCCAATAAAATTAAACTGACTCTTATGTAATTACCTACAGAGGAGGTAAGGAAATACAGCTCCCTCCTTTTGCAGGAGAGGTGGGGGACTATGGGTGTGAAATGTTGCATATGCTGTCAGATGCCTTAGACAAATCAGTTGATTTTGTTTAACTCTTGCTTCTGTGTTCCAAGGGAAGGAACAGAGGTGTGCTCAGGAATAGCAATGATATGAAAACAAAAAGGCATCTATGAAACTTAAACCCTGCAGTTGTGTGATTCTTTGGAGGGGGAAGAAGAGGTGGAGGGATCACAATTTCCATTTGGAAGAGGCAAGGAATTTACTGACTGAACCTATTTCCTTCAAATGGAAATAGGTCTTCTCTCCCAAAGTCTCCTTTCCCAGTCAGTCCACTGAGGCTGAGACATTTGCTCAAAGGACCAGTGAGGGTTCCGCCATAGGCCCTGGGGCCGGAGCACAGGATTGGGGTGAAGCCTCCGCTGTTTGTCCTGTTCCTGGAAAAGGAGCCAGGACCTGGACCAATGAACACTGCCCTATAACCTGGACTAGGGACAGTTTGGAATTAAAAGGCCTGGCTAGGTAGCTGGAAATAAAAAGAAAGAGAAGGGGAAGAGGAACCAAAGTGTATGGATCTAACAGCTTGAACCTTCTTGACTGAGGATTATTTGGGGGCTCTCTCAAAGAGCCACTGGTCCAGTGCTTAGCGAACAACTATGGGTTCTAGTGAAAAGATCTTTGGACTGGGATTTATGAGATCTGGGTTCTAATCCTGCCTCTGTCACTAACTTAGCTGTGTGCTCTTGGGTAAGTCATTTCAGGTCATGGTCTTGAGTGGGCGATTCTGCCCTTCAATTTCACCATTCGTAAAACAGGGATACTAATGCCTGTGTAGAGTAGAAGGCACCATCCCTGCTCACATTTATATGGCATTTTAAAGGATAAGAAGTATCTTCCTCATAAAAACCCTCTGAGGTAGGCAACATAACTACTGTTACACCCATTTTATGGATGGGAAAACAGGCTCAGAGGTGAACTGATTTCTCCAAGGTCAGTTGTCTCATAAGTGGAAGAGCTAGGATATGATCCCAGGGATACGCAGGTCCCAGATCAGGGTGTTTTCCTCTATCCCGAGCTGTTTCTCGTGACTATAAAAGTGATTGGGCAAGTTAAAGTCACCCTAGAAATATGAGGCTTCCTTTCTACTCCCTTCCTTTCTATTGCCCCTGGTTGCTCTTAACTCCTAAATGAATCTGCCTTGAAATTGTCTGACTATGGGCCACATATGGACAGCCCTGGAGATTGCAGTCTGATGTTTGCCCATCTGATAATTGAGCAAATAGCAAAGAGCCTCTTCTGCCCCTTGGAAAAGGAAACATCTGAGCCTGTTGGCCCAGGGAGCAGGCAAAGGAGGGGTCTGGAGGAGAATGAGGACCCAAAGCCTCTCCCCAAGTCAGAGTGAAGGGGCCGATGCCTGGGCTTGAGATCCTTCAGGGCAGGCCACAGAGGGCAGGGAGCCTACGGGACACTGCAGGCCTCAAGGGAAGAGGACCCAAGGATCCAGTATCCTCAGCATCCCCTCCCAAGAGTGCTCTTGCTTCTTTGGCCACTAACTTCTGAAGCTTGCCTTCGTCCCTGTGCTCTCCCATGCGGGTCCCTCTGTGCCAGGTCCAGATAGTTCATAGCAGCTCAAAGCCTTGTCCTCATTCGTGTGGCTTTGGGGCTCTGGGGCTGGAGTTTAGAATCACACAGTTTTCACGTGCTATAACCAACAGGCTCTCAGAGCCCATCTCTCTCTAGTCCACAAAGGAAAGAGCAGAGCCCAGACAGGGGCAGTGACTTCCCCATGTTATTCAGCAGCATGTACCCAAACAGTCTCAGTCATAGTTCCTGGGGCCAATCATTCAGCCAACAAGCTTTTATCAAGCCTTTACTATGTGCCTGGCACTGTGCCGAGTACTGGGAACACAAAGAAATGGAAAGACAGCCCCTACCCACAAGGAGCTTACATTCTAAAGGGTACATACGAGAAATGCACAGCGTACATGGAAGGATGAGCAGCTGGGAGTGGGGAGGGAAGAAGTGTTTCCAGGAAAACATCAATGGTATGGTTTCAGCTCTGATGACATCATCCAATCACTAGACATCCTACCTGCTATACCTTTGCCCTTCTCACCCCTAGCCCCATTTTTCTCATGAATCCTGGCAGTCCCCAAAGCTGTCATTTTAGGAAGAGGATTCCCAGAAGAAGGGCCTCTGCCATGTGCCCTGCACATCTGGAGTGCCGTGTTGAATGATGGGCCCCACATTTTAGGAAGATATTGACAAACTAGACCAGGCCCCAAAGACGATGAAGAGGATGGTGGGAGCACCTGAATCCAAGGTGAATTAGGATGATTTACTTAAAGCACCTGGATTTGTTAACCTGAAAATAGTGTCCTGGGATTTCAAACTGGAAGGAATCTCAGAGTTCAGCTGATCCCTCCCACTCTTTATAGATGAAGAAAATGAGACCCGAAGAGGCTAAGACATTTAGCCAAGGTGACTCAGGTAATGATGGCAGAGCCAGGGTTCTGCTTATAAACCTAATAGTCATTATGCAGCATGGCATAGTAGATAGAGTGCTAGATTGGGAGCCAGAAGACAGGGATTCGAATCCTGTGTCTGACGTTGGCTTGTGTGACCTCGGGCAAATTATTTAACCACTTTCCACCACTTCCACCACCACCACATCTACAAAATGACAGGGCTGGATTGCGTGCCTCAAAGGTCCCTTCTAGCACTAATGTAGGGCCTTCCGATCATTCCCCACAGTGCACCAGGGCCTTTCACGTCATGAGAGTTCTCTAATACCTTTGGTAGATCACATGGACATTTTGTTCTTCCCAATTTGGAGCTGCCCTGAGCCAGTAATCCTGTGTTTTTCTGTGATCCTGTGATTCAGGGACAGAGCCAGCTGTCTATCACACTATTCCCCTCCCCTGCCTTTGCTCTCTACCTGGGGCTATCACTCCCTGCTTAGTTTTGAAAACTCACATTCATCAGTCATATTTCTACAGTCTAGGTTGGAAAAAAAAAAAAGCTGAGCTCCAGAGAGCTTTGATTTGTTTCCTGGGCAGATGGGAGGGCTTTGACCAGGAGGGCAGCTAGGAGACACACAGCCTCCTTCTTCATTAGGTTAGCCAGAGTGCAGACGTCTAATAGCGTTAAGAGCAGAAGGGGCCCTAGGGAGGGAATGAATGCGAAATGATGCAGAGGTGCTGGAAGGTTGAGTCCATTCAAGCAATGTTAAAAGGACACTTGCAGGTACTTTGTAATAAAAAAAAAGACAAAGGAAAAAGACAAAAAAAAATCTGGTTTTGCTAGTTCTCTTTCTGAGCAGGGGGGAAAATTATATATATATATATATATATATACACACACATATATATATGTATGTATGTATATGTATGTATGTGTGTGTGTGTATGTGAAGATCATAGGATCTTCAGTGGTCTCTGAGCAGCACAGTGGTGTAAAAAGAGCCCTAGTTTCAGAGTCAGAAGACCTGGGTTCGAGTTCAAGCTATACTAGACACAGGGCCAGACACAGCTTTTGGGGGCTTGTCTCCTAATCTGTAAAATGATGGACTTGGATTACATCAGGGCTTCTTACCCTGGGCTCCACAGGCCTCCAGTCCATGGATAGATTTCAGGGGATCAAAAAACATGGATAGAAAAAAAATTCTTACATTCACTAACCTCTAATTAAAATCCAGCATTTCCTTCAATTATTTAAAAACATTATTCTAAGAAGGGGATCCATAAGCTTCACCAGACGCTGCAAAAGAGGTCCAAGACACAAAAATAGGTTAAGAACTCCTGGATTAAATGATCATGGCTCTGGATATGGAAAGAACCTCAGAAGCCATCCAGCCTAAAACCTTCCTTTTACACATGAGGAAGCTGAAGCCTATGGAGATTAAATGATTTGCCCAAGGTCATGCAAGTAGTAAACTAAGAGGTAGGATTTGAACCTGGGTCTTCTAATTCTAGAACCAATGATCTTTCCACTGAAGTACTCCAAGGTGCCTTCCAGCTCAGCAATAGATGGATGGGTGGGTGGGTAGGTGGGTAGGTGAATGGATGGATGGATGGATGGATGGATGGAATTAAACCTATGGTTTCATTGGCATGGGTAATTCCTAGAGGTTACGAGACTGGCTGGGGTCTCATAGCTTTATGTTTCAGAGGCCTGAACTCAACTTTTCCTGACTTTGTGTTTACCTTTCTATCCTTTATACCACATAGCTCTGTGTGTGTGTGTGTGTGTGTGTGCGTGTGTGTGTGGTGTGTGTGTTTTACATAGCCAGTGGCAGCTCAAACATTTTTCACATGATGAAGATTGGGGCAGATATTCCAAGGCACTCACTTGAATTAGAGACTTCCAGGAGGGTAGTGGGGTGGGGTGAGAGAGGAGGGAAAGAGGAATCTTCTTGCTTCAAGGTGAAGCCTTTTCTCCTCTCTATGATGTCCTGTTCATTCTGAGGCTAGGGTGAGGGAAAGAAGAAATAGAGCCTAGTTTCTGCCCAATACCACAACTGGTAGTGTCCACTAATAGTAATACTACTAACTTATATTTATAAAGTTTTTAACAATTTCTCCATGTCCATGCTAAGGACTATTCCCTTTCTTCCCTCCATGCCTTTGAACTCCTTCACCTTCCCCATCAATAGTGGCACACACTGGTTATGCATCAGAGATTTAGACCTATATCAGAACGTATAGTAGGTCATAAGTTCAAGTTTCTTATTTTACAGATGAGTAAACTGAGGCATAGAAAGGTTAAATGTCATTACGGCTCTCCAGAATCCATGGTACTGCCAGACATCTCAACCATTAGGAAAGTGAAGGCTCTCTCTCTCTGCCATTCCCCTATTACCCTTTTGAAATAAGGGCAAAACCCTTCATATCCTTTCTCTTTTCCCACTTTACCACAGCTATCTCCTAAAAACCCTTTGTTAGCTCTCTAATACCCTGTGTCTCCAACTTATGACATTCATGTATTGCGAAGAAAATTTTTATTTTGCCCAGTTCCTCAAAGAATTCACACAGGTAGTAAGTAGCACTGTGTCTGGCACATAGAAGGCACTTAATTAATTTTTATTGATCGACAGACTGACTGGGCTGGAAGTGGGACTCAGGTCCTCTGACTCAGATCTGGCACTTTTAAAATTGTATGAACTACAAACACTGGTATAGACTCATAGAGTTCATGACTGACAGGTATTAATGACTGGCAAAAAGACAGGATATCAGAGTAAGTCAAGCAAATGATTAAAAGATGTCAATATTCAGACAAATACATGTGTCACTCTCAAAATATATTATAAATATGAGCTAATCTCATTACCATTCATTCAACAAGCATTTATTAAGCACCTACTGTATACACTATATCTATTGAATAATAGAAATGTCAGCACTACCCTACTGAATGAACACATTATCTGGTCTCTACTCTTGACATGGCTTCAATTCCCTCTATAGCTGGAAAACAGCATGGAATAGGACAAAGAGCTCCAGATCTCAGGTCAAGAGACCTGGGCTCACATCCCACCTCTGAGATTATATCCTCCTCCTGGGCCTCAGTTTCCTCATCCTTCAAATGAAGGGTTTTTGTAAGGTATCTGTCATCTCTAGGGCCCGTAATCCTACTGGGTGTTGTACAATTTTATGTTCAGCTAAGGTCAGTGAAAGGAGGCTTGGCACAGTGGAAAGTGGGTTGGATTTTTGGGTCAGGGGCCCTGGGTTCAAATCCAAGTTCTATTACCTATAGTTTGTATGACTTTGGGCAAGTCACTTAACTACTCTACCTCTGTTTCCTCATCTGTAGAACAGATGGGTTGGATTAGATAACCTCTGGGGCCCCTTTTGGTTCTAAATCCATGACCCCAGGATGCAAGTTCACACAGAAGAGTGAGAACCAAAACTCAGATCTCTAGATTTCAAGACTGCTACTCTTTTCACTAATGAGCTACAAAGCTTTCAATCATGCTATTACAGGCAACAGCTCTGGATGACAGCCTTGTGATGTAGGTGTTAGGTATTATTATCCCTGTTTTACAGATTAGGAAACTGAGGCTCAGATAGGTTGACTCATAGCATTTGCTAATGATTCTTCCCCCGATATAACATAAGCCATTGCGCTGACTCAAGCCATAACATGTCTTGTGTATACTGCAGGCAAATATAGCAGTCATTGAGTTCTTTGGAAAGAAAGTATAAACAGTCACTGTGTAGACAGCCAATCAGTTCTGGAAGTGGTGTGCTCATTGCATGTGAGGGTGCTACCCTTTTGGTGGATCCAAAATACTGCGTAAACCTGAAGAACTACAGCCTTGGCTCATCACCCAACGTGGCACCCTGCATGAGAGCACCTCTCTCTGACTCTGAAACTAGCCACTGGGATGGATTTGTGTTGAGCTCTTCAAAACACTTTCTCCCTCTTACGATCAAATTCACCCACTTGGGAACAGACAGCTGGCCAGAGTTAGAGTTATCATCCTTGGTCAAGAGCAGAGTAAGGTTAAATGATGCATGTGGTAATGGCATCCAGAACTATGTCCTCATTAAGCTCAGCATTCTAACTTGCTAAACTCCCGGTTTCCTAGTAGTGAAACATACGTGTACACAGATATAGATATGTACATATATACATATACGTATATACAAGTGTACAGTATGGGAGTAGGCTATGCTATGGCTAGAACAGCATGCTTGGAAACCAGATCTAGAACTGGAAGGGATCTTAAGAGTCACCTAATCCAACTCCTTCAACTTTCTATCTCATTTTAGAGAAGAGGAAATTTAAGTGACTTGTTCAAAGTCACCAAGGTGGCAAATGACAAAGACAGGATTGGAACTCAGAACCTGTGACTTCAAGTTCCTCATTTTTTTCTGTTACACTGCAATAGCCTGGGTTACTCCCTTCTGATGCTTTGATAATCCATATACAGATTTCCCTCTATGTCCATCTCATTTCTCCCACCACAAAAGGCAGCATTTTGCCTGCGACGTAAAAAATTCAGGAGGCAACATAAGGTAAGGCAGTGTGGTTGGAGTTGTGAGGGCCCTGGAAGGGAACCTGGAGATCTCGGGTCCAGTCTGAGCTTTGCCCCTGCCATGAGACCTACAGGAAGGCACTGGCTTACCCAAGCCTCAGTTTCTCCAGAAGGATATAATCATACTCGTACCATCTATCTTACAGAGATGCAGAGGAGCTCATGAGAAATAATGTATATGAAAATACTCCATAAATATGAGCTCTCATCCAACTGCTTGGAGATCCTTGGCACCAACAAACAAGTCTTTGATGTGGTTCTCTTGCTTTCCATAAAGGCATTTTGGGTCCACAAGCCCCATGTCCCCAAAGTTAAAATCTGTGGATGGGCTTTGGTTTGACCTCAAGTCAGGTTCTAATAGTTGTCCTGTGATGACAGACAGAGCAGATGGCTGGCTGAGATGAGCTGAGAAGTGACCAAAGCACTCAGGCAACCTTGCGTGATGGAAGAAACCCTGGATTGTCAGGGAGAGGACCCGTGTGCTGATCCTTCCTCTATCACTGACCAGATTGTTGAGCAGGAAATGAGGGGCAAGTCAACTAATTTCCTAGGGTTTCCTTTTCAGTGTGTGTGTGTGTGTGTGTGTGTGTGTGTGTGTGTGTACACATATGTATGTATGTATATATGTGTGTGTATATTGTGGATAGATAGATAAGACAGGTAGATAGATAAAAGCGAGTGAGGTGGCATAGTGGGTAGAGTGCTGGGCTCGGAATCAGGAAGATTCATCTTCCTGAGTCCAAATTAGCCTCAGATGCTTACCAGCTGTGTGACCCTGGGCAAGTCACTTCACCCTATTTGCCTCAGTTTCCTCATCTATTAAATGAGATGGAGAAGAAAATGGCAAACCACTTCAGTAATTTTGCCAAGAAAACCCCAAATGGGATCATGAAAAGTTAGACATGACTGGAATGATTGAACAACAAAATACATGCACATGCATGTACACATGTGTATATACACAGGCTTATAGCCGCCATTTATACACATGTGTGTACATGCATGTATGACCATGTGTGTGTGTGTGTGTGTATTCCTCAAGTAGGTTAGGAATAGGGAGCCAGGGCAGAGATTACCCTCATTGCATTGGGACTCAGATGACTTGTCCAAGGTCACACAACAGAGCAAGAGGAGATGTCAGGTCTCTTGCCTCCAAGCTTCAGTGTCCTTTCCACTGCACCAGGCTTCCTTGCTGTAGGTTTCATTGGCTCCATTTCTGGACCTCTGGACCCTGGAGGTGACTGTCCTACCCTTGTCCCTTGTGACCGCTACCTTTCTTCTTCTGGAGGGAGGGGTGGGGAGCCAAAGAGACTCGGAAGCTATCATTGGATAATTGTCGAGGCCAGAGAATCCTTTGCTCTACTATTAACCCATTATTTGACCTTGAACAAGATAATTCCCATTTCTGAGCCTTGATTCCTGCCCCACCCTTGTCAAGTGGGAGGACTGGACTAGAAGGTTTCTGAGGTCCCCTTCCCACAGCTCTGACCTTCTTTATTCTCTGTGCGAAGGGCCTCTCAGCTTTAAGATGGCAGAGTGGAGGAACGTGAACTTGGACTCAGGAAGAACCAGGTTCTGCTCTCTTGCCCAAGTGACTCTAGGCTAATTAATGGTCTCACTTCTCCTCATATGTAAAAAGGCACGGCCGGAGCACTTGCCTCCAGGGTCAGAATGAGGATTGGAGGGGGTCAT
Organism: Phascolarctos cinereus; assembly: GCF_003287225.1. Lineage (NCBI taxonomy): Eukaryota > Metazoa > Chordata > Mammalia > Diprotodontia > Phascolarctidae > Phascolarctos > Phascolarctos cinereus. The sequence continues at coordinate 49,530,367 of NW_027555736.1, read as the reverse complement.
GCAGACCTTAAAGTGTTATGGAAACATCAGGTATGATTGTGAAGGGCTCTCGGAGCTCGAACGTTCTGTTCTAAGCTCTAAGATTCCTCCCAACGCCAACATTTTATGTTCAATGCTCTAAAATCCCTCCCAGCTCAGGGCTTGTGAACAGCCTCTCCTGTTCTGTGTGTTTAAGATAACTGCTTTGCCAAGCACCTCCCTGTATGCGCGCACATACACACACACACACACGCACACACACACACACACACACACACACGCACATGCACACACCTCAGCTGCACCTTTCCCTACACCCTCCCCAATCCCTGGTACAGATTCTCTTTGAAAGAAAGGAGAAAAGGGCCCAACTTTCCATATTGTGTAAGGAAAGCGCTCTGCCCGGGAGGGAAGAGATAATGAAGCAGATTAGAGCAGACCTCTTCTGGCTATGTGGGCCGCTAATACCCAATTTCAGTTTGTCTCTTCCTCTCTGGCTCCCTCTCTGCCCCCTCCTCCCTCTGTCCTTTTCTCCCTGATGATGTGGCCGGATGCAAGGCGTGAAGCCGCCACCACGCCCCCATGTACCCGTTAACTCAGGCTCAGGTGTCCCGCTCCCCTGATGCCACACACCATTAAGAGATAGGGCAAGGAAAAACAGTGGAGGCCTTCTGGGTGGCTGTGAGTACAGAGGCGATCTGTGTGTAAGTATGGAGTTCAAGCATGTATTCCTGGGTCTATATGCATACAGCATGTGCATGGCGTAGCTAGGTAAATGCATGTTTCTGTGCACATATTTGTGTGGAACGTGTAGGTTCATTTCTGTTCATACTCCAGATACTCATATCTGGAAGTATGAATGCATGGTGGTGTTATACATGCATGTACTATGTATGTGGGTCTACATGTTCATCTGTGGGCATGTATGTGTGTTTTGTGGACATATGCATAGGAAGGAAGGAAGGAAGGAAGGAAGGAAGGAAGGAAGGAAGGAAGGAAGGAAGGAAGGAAGGAAGGAAGAAGAAAAAAGGGGAAGGAAGGAGAGAAAGGAGAAGGGAAAGAGGGAGAAAGAAAAGTGGAATAAGCATTTATTAAACGTCTACTATGTACCAGACATAATATTAAGCACTCTAGAGACACAATCTCATTTGATCCTCATGACAATCCTGGGAGGTAGGTGCTATTATTATTATTATTCTACAGTTGAGAAAACTGAAGCAACAAAAGTTAAGTGACCAGCATCACCAAAAGTCACTATGTGACCCTAAGCCAGGGTAACATAGCTAGAAAGCCTCTGAGGCAGGATTTGAATTCAAGTCTTCCTGACTCCAAGTCCTGTACTCTTTCAAAGCATCACCTACTACCTCACATACTCGCATGTGGACCTGCATTGGTACATGCATATCCACATGCATGTGCCTGTCTATGTGTGCATATGCTTTTGTGTGCTTATACACAAAAAATAGATGAGTGTAGGTGTCTACACTCAGACAAACTAAACAGGGATAGGACTATTCAAGCCAGAGCTGAACATTTATTTAGGATCCTAGAATTTGGAGCTGGAAGGGGTCTCAGAGGTCATCTAGTCCAAACTCCTCATTCTGCAGATGGGGAAAATGAGGCTGCAGGTTAAGGGATGTGCCCAACATTGACTAGCTTAGTGATTAAGAAGTCCATGGCCTCAGGGTTCTGGATTCCGGCTTTGACTGCTGTGGACAAGTCATAACCAGTGCTGCTGACCCCACTGGAGATGGAGGAGGCCACTGAGGACTTGCCTAGAAATGGGAGGAGGGCCAACTGACTGTGAGGATTGAGATTTGGGCTGATGGTGACAAAGGAGTGAGGAAAGCACAAGGAGGGTCCTAGCCCCTTGGTGCCCCAAGAATTCCTCCCAGTATGGGGAGTCTCCAGCCTGGTCCCTCTCCTTCATTAAGCCTCTACTCCATCTTTTCTTAATAATAACAAAGAGGTGAGGAAGGCTTATGACTAACGCCTAAAACTCAATCAGGAACCCTCGCAGGAAACATTAAATAGAGATTCTAGAATCTTCTGGCATGGGCCATACCTGTTAAAGACAGATTGGGAATCTGCCTGGCACCCAGTTGTACCTAAAGTGGAGAGTCAAGAAGCTGAGAACAAAACATGGGAGATGTGTGCATGTGTGTGTATATGCGCGCGCACATGCGTGCACACATGTGTGCACGTGAGAGGAATTACACAAGATTTTTAAAAACCACACACTTTAAACATACAATATAAATAACACAACATTTCCACCAACAATAAAGACAAGGACTTTTCCATCCATCTATAAGTTTAGAGGATTTAATTGAAAATGCTATGGAAATGTGCCTTAGGTAGAGCCTGGGGAGACCAAAGGCTTGCCTCAATGAGCAAAAGGTTCTCTTGGAATGGGGGGGGAAAGGGGGAAGGGCAATGTCTGCCATGACTCTAGGGTTGGTAACTTGGTTCCCTTCAATGCAGAGACCTTTGGGAGTCCTTACTGGAGTTGTAGCTCCACCTATGGGTGCCAAGCTCGGGCCCCTCTCCAAAAAGAAAAATCACCGGGCTAAAAAGTTAGGAGACCTGAGTCCTAGTCCTCACTCTGACATTGGCATTCCTTTTGTGGCCACAGAGAGGTCACTTGACCATTCTGGTGCTCATTTTCTACTTCTTTGCGGCAGAAACGACAGGCAGCATATCATAATGAAGAGAGAGCTGTCCTCAGAGTGTGCGTGTAATAAATGCTTGATGGATCGATTGATCGGTTAGTTGGTTGATTGCTAAGATGAAGAAACATGAGCTCAGATGGATTACAAACTGGTCAGATGGATGGACCCATGGAGCAGTCACCAATGGCTCAATGTCAGCTCGGGAAAATGTCCCTGAGCAACTGTAATTGGTTCAATCTAATTTCGTATTTTTATCAATGACTTGGCTCAATGCACAGCTGGCATAGGTATCTACTTATCAGATGATTTAAAACTGGAAAGACTAGCTAACATATTGGATGAGAGAGTCAGGAATCAAGAAGCTCTCAACAAGCTAGAATGCTGGGTCAGTTTTAAAAAGATGAAATTTTATAAATAAATACAAAGTTTTACATCTTGGTGCAAAAACTCAGCTTCACGATATAAGATGGGGGAGATATTCAGCTCATCTGAAAAGAACTGAGGATTTTAAAGAACTGTAAGCCAAGGGTGATTTGACACCCCAAAAAGCAAATGCAGTCTCAGACCAAAATAAAAAAATGCAAGGTCTTTAGTCTGGGTGAGAATAGGCTGAGAAGGCTTCTGATAGCTGCCCTCAAGTATTTGGAGGTCTTTCTCGAAGAAGAGGTATTAGGCTTGTTATCTTTGAACCAGATTCAGTGCATGGAAGCCTCCAAAGGGGCAAATTTGGGCTTCATGTAAGGACTCCCTAACAAATAGAGCTACCCAGAAGTGGAATGGGCTGCTTCAGGATGGAGTGGGCTTCAACAGAAGGGGTTCACTAGATGTCTCTAAGCAAAGGCTGGGTGAATGTGCCACTTGGGTGTACAGAGGTAATGCTCAGGTATTTGTTGCCCCAGATGCCTCTTCTAAGTCCCAGGTTCTGTGAGTCTATGACCTGTCAGAGTTTCTGTTCCACTGCATAGATTTTTGAGAGATAGTGTTACCTCCAAACCATGATGACACATCAGAACAGGCTGTTAGTGAAATATTCTTTAAAGATCTGGAGTTAAAGGCTGAGAGGTGGAGGGATTGCTTTCCTTCCTTACAATGGTATTCCCCACCACCCCCAAAAACTGCCAGGGGTAATTCACTCTGATTGGACAGACCAGCTCTCCCAGGTCAGCTTTCTCATAACTGCCTTGGCTGGCCTGCCTCAGCCTCCATGATTCATTTCTCTGTGGCTCTATCCCCATGGCCAGCTGCACAGTAAATGGAGCTGCCCCCGGGGCCTGAGCAAACTTTGTAAGAAGGTCAAAGGCTGGGAGTGTTCAGGGAGAGAGGAAAGAATTGACAGACCAATCACACACTTCCATCTTCCAGTCCTGAATGTGCCCCTGGTCCATTACTCAGAGAACCTGTTGTTTTTCCCATGTGTACCCAAACCCTGATTAGCCCTGCTCTGCTTCCCTCCTCCAAGGTCCTTGGCAGGTGGCTGGCACCCGGTGGTAATTCTCCCCACACTCTCTGGTGAGACGGGTCCTGATTTTTCATCCTCTCTTTGCAGATGGAGAAAAGCATAAGATAAATTGAGTCCATCCGTCACAAAGCTGGCTGCTGGCAGAAACAGACTAGAGGAAAATAGTCATGCACCTGAGGAGCTGACTCTGAGAGCAGAAGAAAAGGCACTCGTAATGGGGAGAGATGGGAAGATGGGGAGCAAGGGTTGTGGGGCATTTGAGTGACCTGAAATCCCTTCTCCATAACCACCAGGTGCTTTAGTGAAAAAAGAAAATACAACTGGGAAGAACTTCAAGCCACTACCTAGAAAGATGTTCCCTTTTGAATATTGGAATCAATCAACAACCATTGATTAAGCTGTCACTATGTGTCAATTAATATGCTAAACTCTGAGAATAAAAAAAAGCAAAAACAGTCCCTGCCTTCAAGGAGCTTACATTCTAATACAGGAGACAACTTGTCCATAAATCAATTCGTCTACAGAGTAGATGGAAGGCAATCTTGGAGGGGAAGGTACTAATAACTAGGGGAACAAGGAAAGGCTTGAATGAACTTGGGATTCTAAAAAGTGGAATGAGGAGGGGAAGCATTCCAGAAATGGGGAATGGCCAGTGTAAATACATAGAGATGAGAGAAGGAAAGTTGTACAAGAAAAGTAAAGCTTGGAGTGTTAGAACAGGAACAAATGTTGGAAGACAGAATCTCAGTCTGGGGTGGAGATAAGAGGGTGGGAAAGGTTGAGTTTGGAAAACTAAGAGCTGTGATAATAGATTTAGAGCCAGAAGGGACCTTAGAGACCATCTAGGCCAACCTCCTCCAATGATGATTTGGGGAGGTGAGGCAGACTGTTGCTCAGTCTTCTGATCTTGTCGATAATGAGGACTGGAATTCCTAAACTCACCCCAGCAGTTAATGTTGTGTTCTTTCCAATATGGGAGGGGGCTCTGGGGAAACAAGCTTTATATGACTCTCAAAGAGTTAAATGTCTCTATCCCTTAATTCCTAAGGATGGCAATGCTTACCTCATCAGTGTAAGGGTGAAGTGGGCATGGGGATTTATCAAAGAAGACTCATATGTCTCACAGTACCCCCACCCACCAGGAAACTCAACTTTCTTCCCTTCTTGCTGTATTTCAATGGCAATTTAATCACATGAACATGGCATAATGGAGTTGACCATACAAGCACGGTTAACTGCATATAGTTCTCCATTCAAAATCACAGAAGCATCAAGAATAAAAAACAAATCCATTAAAAACAACCACTGTGTCGGGTTTGTGCCTGAGGTACCTCCCAATCCTAAGTCTATAGACAGCCTCTGAACGCACGGTTCAGATTCAAAGGAACTCAAATGGTCTGAATGGCTCACAGAATGCTCCATATGCCTTACCCTCTTCTATAATGGCACCTCATGGGGAGATAATGGCCAAAGCAGATAGACAGATAAAAAGATGGGCAGGCAGACAGACAGAGATGGCATGAAAGACAGGTGAGAAGAAAACATTCGTGAAGCACCCACTATGTGACAAGTACTGCTCTGAGGGCTTTAAAAACATTATCTCATTTGATCTACTCAACAAGCCTGGGAGGCAGGTGCTGTCCCCATATAACAATTAAGGAAACTGAGGCATAGAGAAGTTAAAATAACTTGTCCAAGGTCACATACTTAGATAGTAAGTATCTAAGGTGGTATCAGGTCTTTTTAACTCTAAGTTAGAGGTCAGATAAATTAAGTGTGTGAGGTGGGATTTTAACTCAGGTCTTCCTAACTTTGTCAAGAGTATGTACCTAATAAATGAGCTACTCTCTTATCTATCTATCCATCCATCCATCTATCTATCTATTAGGAGTTAGGTGGGTACAATGGATAGAGTACAGAGCCTGGAGTCAGGAAGACTCATCTTCCTGAGTTCAAATATGGCCTCAAACTTTACTAGCTGTGTGACCCTGGGCAAGTCACTTAACCCTATTTGCCTCTGTCTCCTCATCTGCCAAATGATCTGGAGAAGGAAATGGCAAAGCACTCCAGTACCTTTGCCAAGAACACCCCAAATGGGGTCACAAAGAGTCAGACACATCTGAAAAGTAACTGAACAACAGCACCTCTAGGCCCCGTACTGTATCCACTGTACCACCTAGCTCTCAATAGATGGATGGATGGATGGAGACAGAGAGAGAGAGAGAGAGAGAGAGAGAGAGAGAGAGAGAGAGAGAGAGATAAGAGAGCAGCTCATTTATTAAGCCCATACTACGTGCCAGGCACTGAGCTGTGTCTGGAGGTACAAGTACAAGCAAACAAGACAATCTCTGTGTTCACGGGGTTCAAATGGACAAAGCCTTTGCACAAAGACATGCTAGAAAGCAGGAGGAGGAGAGGGTACCTACACTGGGTCATGAAAAGGAGACTGCAGAAAGCAGCACAGAGGCCTTGTTCCCTGACAGCCTGTAGTCCTGAAGCCAACTTTTCACCCTTGAGTGAAGTGATTCTACACACATTGCTCTGGCATCAGATGTCATTTTTTAAAAGTAATTTTAGTTCCCTCACCTACAAAACACCTCTTTCCACTTTCCCCAGGTAAATGTTGTAATATTTTTGTGATGGGGACGCTGTAGCAAGACACAATAACATCTTCCCCTTGGGTTTCTTGGGGTTATACCTGACAATTTTAAGATGGAGGAAGAACCCAAAATGGGGCTCTGTCCTGAGTAGCATACAGTAAACAAATCTAGAAATGCTGTAGGTAGGCTTGCTTCATGACTGCTACTTATACTGACACCAAATGTCCAAGATGGAAGGGACCTTAAGAATCATGCAGTCAGAGGGTCATAAAATTAGAGTTAGAACAGACCTGAGAGGTCAGATAGTACAACCTCATTTTTTGTATATGAAGAAACTGTGGGCTAGAGAAGTGAAAGGACTTGTCCAAGGTGGCACAGGTTGGAATTTAACTCCAAATTCAGCATAATGGAAAGCCATTACAACAGACCACCATTAAAGATAGATGCACTATATCCCAAAGACACCCAAAAAAAAGAGATAAGGACCTATTTGTACAAAAATATTTATGGCAGCTCTTTTTGTGGTGGCTAAGAATTGGAAATCAAAGAGATGCACACCAATTAGGGAATGGCTAAAGCCATGTTATATGATTGTAATGGAATATTATTGTGCTTTAAGAAATGACAAGCAGGGTGATTAAAAAAAAACAACCCTGGAATGACTTACATGAACTGATGCAAAGTGAAGTGAACAGAACCGGAGAAACACTGTACACAGTGACAGTAATGAAGAACTGTGAATGACTAGCTATTCTCAGCAATACAATGATCCAAGATAATCCCAAAGGACTAATGATGAGTCATACTATTCACCTCCGAAGAAAGCACTGACATTGTTTGAATACAGACTGAAGAATACTATTTTTCACTTTCTTTCTTTCTTTTATTTGAGTCTTCCTGTACAAAATGACTAATATGGAAATGTTTTATATAATTGCACATGTATAACCTATATCTGATTGCTTGTAATCTCAAGGAGAAGGGAGGTAAAGGAGACAGGAAAGGGTAGAATTTGTACCTCAAAACTTTAAATAAAAATACTTTAAAAATTGAAAAAAAAAGTTTTTTTTCCTAAAGCACATTTCCTAAATCTTCCGTTTAATTAGAAAATAAGAATATGTGTAATAATTAAGAATAACAAAAAGATGTGAGATGATAAAAAATAGAAACAGTTGACCCAACATACATCTCAAAGCCACAACACCGAAATAAAGAATCTCATGCTCTTCTGACTGAGCTTACTGAAGAAACTGAGGTTTACAAAGGGGAAGTAGCTTGCCTAAGCTCACCTTCAATAGAACCAAAATGAGAGCTGAGAAGTCCAGGGCTCTTTTCCCCACCCCCACCCTCAATGGCCTCACATATTTAATAAAGAACTACTTCAAGCCAGTTAGATTAAATTATGTGATATTTACAAATAAAGTTTTCTATCTCCCAGCACCAGGAAAAAATAATTGTTCAGCTACAAATAGCTATCTAATGCTCTAATGGAGAAGACTTATATGAACTGATGCAGAGTGAAGCAAGGAGAACAAGGAGAACATTGTGCATAGTAACAGCAATATTGTAACAATGAACAACTATGAATGACTTAGCAATTCTCAGCAATACAATGGTCCAAGACAGTTCTGAAGAACTTATGATGAAAAATGCTATCCACCTCCAGAGAAAGAACTAAGGGATTCTGAATGCAAATTGAAACATACTTTCAAAATTTTTCTTTATTTTTCTTGGGTTTTTTCCCTGCTCTGTGCTTTCTTTTGCATGGCTAATATGGAAATATATTTTGCATAACTTCACATATATAATAAATATCAAATTGTTTGCCTTCTCAGAGAGGGAAGGGAAAGGAGGGATTTAGAACTCAAAATTTTAAAAACCAATGTTAATTTTTAACATATAATTTTTACACATAATATTTATATATAATTTACATATACTTTTACATATAATATACATATATTTTCACATATAATTTACATAATAAAATAAGAGACAAAAAAATGCTATAATGGAGATGAGCCCTGATTTTCATTTGCTCCTGGCAATCATTTATGAGGACATGCCCCCTCCCCCAATCCTGGCATCCCTACCTTCCCAACCCCAATGCACCTTTGTCATCTCCTCCTCCATCAGAGATAACCCCACTGGAAGACACTACAATGCGTAGAATGGCATCATCCATCACTAGCTCGGAAGAGCCCAGAGGCAGTAGAAATCCACAGCCCATAACAATCATTAGGACTCACCTTTATCTAGCTCTTTATGGTGACAAAGCACTTGGTAGGCACTGTCTCCTTTGATCCTAGAGGATAGTCAGGGTAGGCATTATTATTATTATCATTATTGTTATTATTATCATTACTATTACTATTACTATTCTACTGATAAGGAAAGTGAGATTTCATGCGGTTAGGGACTAGACCAAGGCCACACAGCTAGTTAGTGGTAGGGCCACACTATGTCTCTAAGTCTAGGGCTTACTGTTCTCCTTACCCATCAGAGTGCCATTTAGGATCCTGGGGTGGGGATGGGGGAAGAATAAGCGTTTATTAAGTGCCTACTACATATCAGCATCTGTGTTGAGTGCTTTACAAATATTATTTTCTTTGGTCATTCGATGCAATATTAAGATAATTTAAAAGTGAGCAGATCAAGAAGGGAGAGGAAGCCCCAGAGCTGAAGGGGGATGGGTTTGACGCCAGTTCCCCACATTGAGTAAAAAGAAAAGAGTGAACTGGATGCGTTTCCCTTAAGTTAAGCCCATCAAACCAGTTTGTGGTTTGACTTTAGTTGAATTTAGATCAGAATCCTGTGTCTTAAACTCATTCCATTTCCTGCTTTTGTGGAATTTACCCTCCTTCCTTCTTAGTTTCTTATGGGAAAAAAACAGACCCTTTCTCCCAATGACCATATGAGCCCAGGTTGTATAAATGTTGTGCTCCCTTTACAGAGGACAGAATTGAGGCCAGAGAGGTTAGTTTATTTTTCCCATGGTGACACAGCTAGGTTATGGCAAAGCACGGAATTGAAGGCAGGGATTCTAACTCCCAGGCCAGTGGGTTATCCACTAGGCTAGATCGCAGGAGCTGAATTCTGCTGAGGAAGAAGAGGGTGAGCAGCCAGGCTGGGCTTCACATGTCACAAGGGAGCAGAGGTGAGCCAGAGCTGAACGGCACCTTTCAGGTCATCTGGTGCAACCCTCTCACTTTACAGATCAGGAAACTGAGGCCTAGAAAGGGAAAATGACTCATCCATATTTTCTCTTGGGGCAGACTCAATTATGGGCAAAGGGTGGTCAGAGTCGAGGACAGTCTGATTACAGATGCAGTTGAAATAGGACAATTAGCCAAGAATGGGGGGGGGGGAGTCTTGTCCATCAAAGGGGTTGAGGGGAAAAGCAGGTCCTAGGAAAAAGAACAACATGGTGTTGTATTGGAGCCTTCCCAGATGTCTTCACCATTCTCCCTGGGTGCTTGGTCACACAGGTCACACAAGTCATAAATAGCAGACTTGGCATTCTGGTCCAAGTCTAGTCATTCTGAATTCAACTTTCAAGCTCAAATGGTTCAAGTAGAAGGAGAGGAGGTTGACAGAGTTGTGCCCAGAAGCTGGGCACCTAGGGACAGCCCAGAAGTGCTGCCATGGGCTAGGAAGGGGCACCCAATGGATTGTGGGTATGTTGACTAAGAGTGAGAGATGACAAAGAAGGACCACATAGAGGACCAGGAATTACTAAGCCCTGAGAGGAGCTGGGACTCCTTTTCTGAGGAGAGGAAAAGGTGAAGGATTGGACTACTTAATAATGATTGTCACAGTTGTTAAAGACTCTAATGCAGAGGGTGTGCCCACGCGGGCTCGTGGAGAGGACAGAGAGTGTATTACATCTAGTGATTTAGTTCAGACAACCTTTAACTTGTTAGCATGGTAAGTTAGTAGCAGGTTCCTGAAGGGAGCTGAGACTCCGTCCCAATTGTCTGAAGTTGAAGACCTGCTTGGAGGCCCAGGGTTGGAGAAGATGGTATTTTGAAGAGGGGGAAGCCCATGAAAGGCTTTGCTCTCTGATATCTGACCCTCTCTCAGAAGCTCCTTTTCTCCACCCCCACCTCCACAGTGACCCCCTCTGCCAGAGAATCTTCCTGCCTGGGTGCTTCCACAGCTGCAGACTTAATGAGGCCACTTGTGGTCTGTCCTGCTGGGGGCCACCACCCCAGGGCCAGGCTCCTGTCAAAAGCTGTGACCAATCATCAGTCATGCTTGGAGCCTGGGTGCTGAGAAGCCTCGGAAAGCACTGAACCAAAGGCATTCCTGCTCTGCCTCCTTTTCCTCCCACTCCCTTCCTCGGAGGGGGATTAGCATCTGAGGAATCGTGAATCATAATAATAACTCTCATTTATATAATGATTTAAGGCTTACAACTTGCCTTACAGACATCATCTCATTTGATCATGAAGACTCTATAAGGTAAGTACTATTATTACCTGCACTTTACCTATGAAGAAACTGAGGCTTTTAGAGGCAAATCCCAACTAATAGGTGCCTGAGGCATAATTCAAACCCAGGTCTTCCTCACTCCAAATCTAGGACTCTATTAATCATGTCACACTGCCTCAAAGACTAAACTATCCATGAACCAGCACTTAATAAGAGCCACGTACAGGTGGCTCAGAATTCGGGTTAGGGTCGGGTTGGTACCCCCATCAACCTGAGCTGTGCCGGGAGAACTGATCGTTAAATTTTCAGGGGGATCATTTACCCATCAGAGAGAGAATGCTACAAATCAGGGCTTAATTCATTTTGTTTATTGTAAAGGCTTAAGAAAATGATGAAGAAAATGCTAATAATGCGAGTTAAACTTAAAAGTTTCATGGCACATTTCCCCGCCCCCGCCCAGAAAGCCAGGTGCTAAACATTTGCCAGCATATCCCACAATGTGGCTGGTGTTGGAGATACAAAAATATAAATGAAAGAGTCCTTGTCCTTGATGATCTTATCCACAGAATTTAGAAATGGAAAAAAGCTTACAGATCTTCTGATCTAAAGTCTTCATTTTACAAGTAAGGAAACTGAGGCCCAGAGAGGGGAAGCTACTTTTGTTGGTGCCGGAGGGATCGATCGGAAGAACATTAGAGCTGGAAGGGAATGCCTCATTTTACAGAGGGCAAAGCTGAGGCCGGACATGAGAAAGTGATTTCCCCGACATGCTCGTCTTTCTACTAGAAGAGGACCAGTGACATCACTGGTGATGTCTTGACTTGCACAGGAATTGGATTTAAGTGAGGCAGAGTTAGGCAAGGTCATCAGCCTCACTCTCTCCTCCAGGGTCGTCGGAGTCCAGTGGCAGGACAAGAGCCAGTTTGGCTGGCAATGGTCCTGGATGCAATGGATGACCTGGCGTCCTCCACGTCTGACCAAGCTCTACTCTGTCTCCCAGCTAGACTGCTGCCTCCATGACTGGGGTGGTGAGGAGGGTGCTGGGAGGAAATCCCCCCAAGACATAAAGATAATAGCTAAAGGCAACGTCAGAAAGACCTGTGGCCAGAGGCTTTGGGAGGGCTGAGCTGAATGAAAGGTATGAGTTCCAGTTTACCAGAAAGAAATAAAGGCACGAAGGGCATTTCAGGTAAAGGAGAAGGAGATAAATAAAGAAGCAGAGGCAGAAAAGCAGCTCCCCATGAAATCAGCTCTTTAGATAGATGTACCTCGGAAATGTACTTTTTGAATAATCCTGGATTTTTGTGTGTGTTGTGCCCCTCACTCAACACAGATTCTTTTCTCTTCCATCCCATCCTCTCCTATTCCTCTCTCCCCCTCCATCAAATTTCACTCTACAAACACCACATATTAGAACTAAAAATAGAGACTATGTAGTCCTACCTTATCTTACAGAAAAGAAAACTGAGGTCCAAAGATGTGAAATGTCTAGCCCAAGATTACACAGCAAGTTAGTAACAGACCTAGAAATTAGCATCAGGGCTGTAGTAAGAAATTCCATACTAATGGGGGCCCAGATCATTATCTCTATGCAGATAAAAATCAATCAGTCAATTAACTAACAATTACTTACTTATTGACAAATATGTGTCCAGTCCTGGGGATACAAATACAAACAATAAAAAATGTAAGTAATTAAAATTGGGGGAGGGGAAGAGTCAAGGTGGGACTCAGGAGTCGCCAAATGCTTCAATGTGATAATCACCCTGACTAGAGAGAACCCAGGTGTCCAGACTCCCAGCTGAGTGTTTTCATTTTTTCATTATGAATTTAACAGATACTCCCCCAAAATGTTTCCATATATAAAATGGAACAGAAAAAAATTATACATGAAACCACAAATCTCTATTGCATAGCTTATTTTTGTTGTTGTAGCATATGAATGGAAACAAAGGGGGTGCCCATCGATTGAGAACAAATTATGGCATATGGTTGTGATGGAGTATCATTGCACCCTAAAAATAGCTGAGAGAGGTCCCAGAGAAAGGACGTATGTGAAGGGAGCAGAACCAGGGAAATATGTATACAGTAACAGCAACATCATAAAGACAAACAACATTGAAAGATTTCGGAACTCCGATCCCTGCAAACAGCCAAGCATGAACTCAGAGAGACGTTGATGAAGCATGTGGCCCCTCTCCAACCCACTACTCACCCCCCACACTGTTCTGGCTCTTTCCTTGGTTTCCATCCCCCTCATTCTCCTTCCCACCCTCACCCCCTGTCATTCCTGCTTCTTCTCTTGTTCTTCCCTCCGACCCCCTCCTTCCTCACCCCTCCCCATCTTTCTCTTCCTGTATCCAAGCCAAGACATGCTGGCCCATGTCAGGGTTCTCAGGCAGACACCTTTTAACGAGGCTGTTCCCAGAGCCCCAGTGTCAAGGAAAGTGCACTCACACCTTTGGGCCAGGAGGTCATAGGTTTAATGTTCACCAGGACCCCCTGCGAGGATGGGAGCCAAGCGAGCTGGCTGAAGCTAGACTGACCATGGCTTCAGAAAGGTCTCAAGGGTGAGCCAGAGAAGGGAACAGCCCATGGGGAAGCACAGGGCATAGAAGGAAATCCCTGGAGCCCATGTGAAACCCAGAGAGAATCACTGAAAAGAAACCAGGCAACAGGTGTAAGGGAAGTGAAGCAAGAGCCCCAGGAGAAAGTCACCCTGTTTTGCTGCCCCCAACTCATTCTGCATAGGCTCTGGTTTCCCTGGGAGCCTCCAGTAGTGAAGAAAGTTGTGGTCTCAGAGTGTATCTGCTTTGAGATGGAGAAAGAAAAAGGAAGGAGGGATGTTGGGGGCTCAAAGGGATTTCTGAAAGTGATCTTTGAATCTACCTGCCCTCAGAGGGTCCTGGAAAAGAAGGACCACTGAGAATCAGAGAGGTGTCCAGGGCCCCATCCCCAAGGCCAGAAGGGACAGCTCTTCCCCCTTCCCTCCTGCTTTTATTTCTGGGTTTTATAATCTTTAAGTAACCCATCTTTACTGGAGATGTAACATGGATGAGTGACAGACAGACAGACAGACACAGAGAGACAGAGACAGAGATATCCAGAGAGAGAGAGAGACAGAGACAGACAGAGAAAGCAGGTCTCAGAGCCAGGATTCCCTAGGTTCCAGTCCCACCTCTGACTCAGGGTTCTGTCTCTCTCCCAACAGAATGTAAACTCCTTGAGTACAGGAACCATCTCTCTTTTGTGTCTGTGTCCTCAGCACCCAACACATGAGATATGTTTACAAAATGTTTGGTGAACCTCCTCCCACTCAATTCCCTCTGCAGGGGTGGGGATGAGGGAAGGTTCATTACACATGTTGTGCTTTTTTAAAAAATTAATTGATAGGTTTTGCGGATATTTTCCCTTCTTTGTTATAAGGGATGACTCTCTGGGAGAGATACAAGGGAAATTTAGACAAATGTACAAACAAGAGCTATCAATAAAAATTTCTTTTTAAAAATAATTCTTGTTGATTGATTCTTTAGCCCAATAGTAGATACTGAATACTAGTGTTGGAAAGGACCTTCAGGACCACCTAGTCCAAGCCCCTCGTTTTATATTTTAAAAACCTGGGGCCCAAAGAGAGCAAGTGATTTACCCAATTGGTGGCAGCCCTGGGCTTAGAATCCAGGTCTGTAGGCCTTGTGGACTGACCCACCCTTCAGCTCTCTCCTCATCTCTCCTCAGAATCCCTAATTTCTTTCAACACTCAGTTCAAGTGCCTCCTTCTACATGAACTCTCTGGGTCTCCTACTCCCACCTCCCCTCACCCTCCTCAAGTAATCTTGTATCAATTTTGTATTCACCAAGATGTCAGTGTTGTCCCCCTCCCCCAATAGAATGTAAGCCTCTCAAAGGCAAGGACTGTTTGTTCCATTTCTGACCCAGTACCTGCCACATAGGAGGCACTTCAAAAATGTTTGCTGACCCTCCAGCTTACTCTTCTTTCTACCATGCCATGCAGCCTGCTCTAAAAGTTCAAGGAGGGAAAGTTGAGGCAGGATAAATAAAGCCAGGGATGGGTGGTGGGGTGGCCCCTACTCACACCAGAGGCAAAAGAATAAAAAGGAAATGGGGAGACCCCCACCAAATTCAGGTCAGGCTGAAGTCAGAAGGCCTCTCTCTGGCTGTCTTCTCTGGCTCTCCTCCCTCACCCTGGACTCCAACCCCCACCTGTTGCCCTGCATTGAGAGAGTGACAGGTCTGCCCTTACAGATACTAACATCTGTAGTCAGTTGGGGAGGGTTGGGTAGGGAGGTGGGAAGGGGACACAGGCTGGATGGGAGCAAAAGGGCAAAGGCCGCCCAGTGATATAATTGACTGGGCTACTAATTAAAATTCCGCTCCATCAGAGGAGGCCACTAATTGGAACCAGGCTGAGTAGGAGTGGTGAGGAGGCCAGAGGGGAGCTGGTATTTGGGGCCCAGAAACAGCCAAACCCCCCACCAGGAGAAAGTGTTGGGGGTTCCCAGCTGGGTTTGTCTGCCCAATAAGGCCCCTTCCCTGCTGACCTTCAGGCCTTAGACTATGAATAAGGAGGACTCCTTGACAAGCATCCAGGGCAAATGGAGGTCTCCATGACCTAATGAGGGGAAATATGAGCCCCCAGCTGAGCCCACCCCTCCTCAGGCCTCACTTTTCACTCCAAAGTTCCCTTAGCCACATCCTTTAGGTTGGGGAGGATGGGGAAAGTTTCAGATCTAGCAAAGCTAGGATACTAAAGTAACTAGTGATTGTGGGGGGGAGGGGCCACAAGAGGCAGCTGACCCTATCCCTCCTGGCCACCAAATTAACCCCCCCCCCAGCTGGCCAGTGCTGCTGGGGCATCAGAGTCCTCCTGCCCCTCCAGAATCCTTAGCTTCCTTCAGAGCTCAATTAGAAAGTCCCCTCTGCCTCTGTCATGTATGTACATAAGCCTGCTCCAAGATTGCAAGCCACATGCGGGTAAGGACTGCTGTTTTTTGTCTTCCTTTGTATCCCTGGCACTTAGCACGGTGCCTGGTGCCTACTAAATGCTTAATAAATGTTTGTTAACTGAATGACTGACTCAACTGATCCCCACCATTGCTATTGCCCTCCCCCTAGGAATCAACGTATGCTTTATGTTTAAATCCGTAGTCTCTTTGTATAGATTTCGTGCCTGAGTTGTGTCTCTCTGTGTTGTGTGTTTGTGTACAGATGGGTATATCTGTTTTGTGAATGTGTTGTATATCTTTATGTATAGATTGTTTCTCTGTGTCTATACATGGATTGCATGTCTGCATTGCATGTGCACTGTGTCTCCTTTGTCTGTAGATGAGTATATCGAGTATAGCCGTCTTGTATGTCTCTGTATATACTCTATAGTGAAGGTGGGGTGGCTAGGAGCCAGCCCAGGAGCTAGGAAAGATAGAGAGGGGGAGTACAGGAGGGGCTCCAGATAGGGCTTGGGAGGCCAGAAGGAGAAGAGCTGGACAGGTGGGGGAAAGTAGATAGGGAGAGAATGGAGCTGGAGGTGGGGATGGGAAGGGGACCCAGCCAGGGTGACAGGCTGTAAAAACCACACTTCCTAGAAAAATTGATGCCCTTTTCATTCCCACTGTTGAAGTTGTAAATGGAGCTGAGGCAAACAGAAGGCTGTGGGGATGTGGAGTTAAATGTGGGAATGTGAGCCAAACAGCTCAGCCCTAAAATGAGACTGTAGCGATTTAAACAAGTACTGACAATTAACACCTAACCTATCTCCTATGCTCACTCATTAGCTCCCAATCCACACTTGCTCTTCCATGCATCCATTTATCCAAACAGCATCCACTTTCACATTTGGTGAATCAAGCCCAGAGAGGTTAAGTGATTTGTCCAAAGCCACACAGCCAGTTAGCTTTCTGCTTCTAACAAAATCCTTCTTCTCCTCCCCTTAATTTCGCTGGCCAGTTCCCTCTGCCTTTCTTCATTTGACTTCTCTCAATAAATGAATTCAAGCAATCTTTTCATTCATTCATTATTTCATCTATCCATCCATTCATTCATTAATCCATTTGTCCATCCAGTTATACATTCACTTAATTATCCTTCATTTCATTCATTAGGCAGGGTAGTACAGTGAAAAGAAATGTAGATTTGGAGTTAGAAGGTCTGTTACTTATTATCTTTGTGACTTTGGCCAAGTCACCTAACCCCCCCCAGACCCCAATAAATGAAAAGATCATCTATGAAATGATGGAAACAGAAAAAAGCATTTATTAAGAGCCTACTATATACCAGGAACTGTTAAGAACTTTAAAGTATAATCTCAATTCTTCTTCACAACAACCCTGGGAGATAGCTGCTATTCTTATCCCCATTTTACAGTTGAGGAACAGAGGCAGATAGAGGTGAAGTGATTTGCCCAGCATCACACAGCTAGTTAAGTGACTGACACCAGATTTAAACTCAGGTCTTCCTGACTGCATGCCCAGTATTTTATCCACTGTTACATCTCCATAGCTCTTGTCCATTCTTGAAAAGAACCAAAACATCCCTGTGTTAGAATCAAGGTACAGTGTGTCCAGCTGCGGCTGCTCAGACGAACACAGGCTTGGACGGCTCTACCACAGGGCTGGCGCAGATAGTCCGTATCACCATTTGGAGTGGAGATGTCTCTAAATTTGTGCTTCTCGAGTTCCTTTTGAGCTACTACAATTCTGCTTTGCTTAAAGAGCACCTTCTTTGATGTGGGCACGCCATGCTGGTTGTTCCTGGGCCAATATCTCCCACATCTCACAATTGATTCCAGAGTTCTTCAGAGAAACCTAAAGAGTGTCTTGTATTGTGTCTTCTGACCTCTTTGTGAGCACTTGCCTTGTGTGAGTTCTCCATAAAATAATCTTATGTGGCCATCACATAGGATTTGCACTCTCTGCAGTAGAATTTAAATGCTTGTCAGTTCAGCTTGAAAAAGAACTCAGTGTCTGGTACCTTATCTTGTCAAATGATCTTCAGAATCTTCCTAAGACAATTCAAATGGAAGCAATTCCACTTCCTGGCATGGTACTGGTACACTGTCTGGGTTTCACAGGCATACAATAATGAGGTCAGCACAATGGCTCAGTAGACCTTCAGTTTGGTAGTTAGTTTAATACCTCTTCTCTCCCACACTTTTCTTCAGAGCCTCTCAGACACTGAGCTAGCTCTGGCAATGTATGTGTCAACCTCATTAGCAATGTGTGCATCTCTGGAAAGTACACGGCCATGGTAAGCAAACTTATCCATAGCTTTCAAAATTTTTCCATTTGCTGTAACCAATGTTTCCACATACAGATGATGTGGTGCTGGCTAGTGGAGAATCTGTGTTTTCTTGGTGTTAATCGTTAGGCCAAAATTAGCACAAGCAGCAGAGAATCTATCCATGCTTTGTTGCATCTCAACCTCAGAGGCTTCATTGAGTGTGCAATCATCTTTAAACAAAAAGTTGTGCACCAACTCTTTCTTTACTTTAGTCTTGGCTTGTAGCCTTTTCAAACTAAGTAATTTACCATTAGTAAAGTAGCTTATCTTGATGCCATTTTTTTATCCTCCTTGAAGGTGTCTGATGACATCACTGAAAACATCATGCTAAAAATCATAGAAACAAGCACGCAACATTGCTTCACTCCATTGGTGACTGGGAAAGCTCAAGAGCATCATCCGCTATCCAGGACCCAGGCAAGCACGCCATCATGAAACTGATGTACAATACTGACGAACTTCTCTGGGCAACCAAGTTTTGCCATAATTTTCCACAAGTCCTGACAATTGGTAAGGTCAAAGGCCTGAATTAGATCTATGAACATTATGTACAGACCTCTTTTCTGCTCCTGGAATTTCTCCTGCAGTTGTCGAGCAGCAAGCATTATATCAACCATTCCTCAGCCCTTTCTGAAGCCACACTGACTTTCAGGTAGATGATCATCTTCCAGGTGAAGGATCAGCCCATTAAGGAAGACTCTGCCAAAGATCTTGTGAGGCAGTGACTAAGAGAGAGATGACCCACCCCCCCATGATTGTCACAGGACAACCCTTTTCTTTATAGAGATAGACAATAGAGGATCCTTAAACTCCTGGGGGATAATCTCCTCTTGCCATATAACTCAGAAAGTTTCTGTTAGTTTTCATATGAGTGGTGGATCCCCTGCCTTGTAAATCTCAGCTGGAATAGAATCAGCACCAGAAATGTTGCCACACTTAAAGGAGTCTAATGGCATTTAAAACCTCTTCTTTAGTTGGAAGTTCAGCTAGAGAGGGATTAATTTCAAACTGAGGTATATGGTCAGCACTGATCGAGGATGGTCTGTTTAGAACACTATGAAAGTGTTCAACCCATTTCTCCACGATCATGTCTTTATCACTAATCAATGTGGCTCCATCAGCACTGAGTAGTTGAGACACATCATAGGTCTTTGGCCCATAAATGGCCTTCAGGACATCATAAAAGCACTTTGGATTGTAAAACCAAATTTCATCTGTCTTCTTATTGAGCCAGGAATCCTGCATCTCTCTAAGTTTTGCTTGCACTTTACTTTTGATGGAGTTAAACACTGCCTTCTTAAAGACAGATGAACTATCATGCTTGTAAACTCTGTGGAGTTCTCCTTTTTCATTTAGCAGCTTCTGAATTTCCCCATCAATTTTGTCAAACCAATCTTGATGTTTTTGAGTGTTCTGGCCCAGATGAGTAAATGTGGTGCTGTACACCACATCTTTTAAAACTACCCACTCCTTTTCTGCTCCACTGTTGCCAACCGAGTGTTGGCTCAGTTTTCCCTCCAAGTTAGGAATGAGCTGTTCCAGCTCAGAGAAGCACTCTAATCAGTTGACATTAAGTCCTCTGGTAGTCATCTTGCCTTGGGACCACTGCTTTTGTTGAATGTGAATGTTTAGCTTAGAGAGGATAAGTCTATGATCAGTCCAGCACTCTGAGCCACATCGCCTTCCTCACTCTTGTATCCTGTCTTGTCTCTTCTCCTTACAATGACAGTCTATCAAATGTCAATGTTTGCTTCAAGAGTGTATCCATGAAATTTTATTGTGTTTAGGTAAATGGAAGACAGTATTGGTGATGAGGTCATGAGATGCACAAGTCTTCAGTAGTAAGTGACTGTTACTGTTGCTATTTCTAACTCCATTCCTCCCAAGGACTCCCTGCCATGTTTGATAGTCTGTGCCTACTCTGGCATTAAAGTCCCTGGAATTATGATATATATATTGTCCTTTTTTTGGCACATTGAAGATGAGGGTCTCCAGGTCTTCATAAAATTTTTCTTTGACCTTATCAGGAGTTGTCATGGTAGGAGCATATGCACTGATGATGGTGGTGTGAAGCTTTCCTACAAGTGGCATACCCCAAAACTCCAAATCACAGCATATTCTAAATGAAAGGGAGTCCTAGAATTATAGAATACTTGAGTAGGAAGGGAGCTCACCTAGTCTAGTCTATAACTGAGGAGACACTTACTCCTCAATATCACTGATGCAACATCAGCTTCTACTTGAAGATCTTCAGTGATAAAGAGCTCACTACCTCCTTAACCAGCTCATTCAATTTTTGGACAGTTGTAATTCCCAGGCATTTCTTTCTTTATATTGAGTCAAAACCTACTTCTCTGTAACTTCTCAGAACTGATTTTATTCCACCCTCTGCTTGAACCTCCCTGATGTCCCTGGCTTCCTTTAAATCCTAACTAAAATCCTTGGATTTGCCAACTCTTTGGAATTCAAGTATTTGCCCTCTTTTAATTATTTCCTATTTATCCCATAAATAGCTTGTTTTGTTCATACTTGTTTGCATGTTGTCTCTCCCTCCATTAGATTGTAAACTCCTTGAGGGCAGGGACTATCTTGCCTCTTTTTGCATCCCTAGCACTTAGCTCAGTGCCTGGCACACAGTAGGCATTTAATAAATGTTTATTGATTGAACTCCAGGATGTGAAATCAGGGAACTTGAGTTGGAACTCCAGCTGTGCTGCCTACTATTTGTGTGATGTCAGTTGAATCACTTCACTTTGGGACTCAGTTTCCTCTTCTGTAAAATGAGAAGGTTGCGTTATATGATCTCTGAGGTTTCTCCCAGCTGTGTGACCTTAGGTAAGTAATTTAACTTCTCTTAGTCTTAGTTTTCTCATCTGTCAAATGGAGATAATAATAGCACCAGTGAGATATCTTGTAAAGTACTTTGCAAACTTTAAGGCACTTCATAAGTGTTAGCTGTTATTGTTATTTATCATCATCATCATTCTGCACATACTATGTGAAAGGTAGAGGCAGCCGTGGAGAGACCTGGATTCAAGTTCTGTCTCTGACACAGACTTACATGATACTCTTAGTGTTCCAGGAAGCTCTCTAGAGCTCTTTATGTTCCAAAGAAGGTGCTGACTTACCTGCCTTAATAGAGGGTGTTTCCTTACTTGGGAGTTCCTGCCCAAAGGAAAGAGAAGGTTGAGTACCCCTATGCCTACATGCAAGGTTGGCGCTGGGGATAGAAACATGAACAACAAATTTGATAAAGCCTACCATCACGGGGTTTCCATTCTGCTGGGAGGGGGTGGAGACGATGCTTCCACAGGAAAGTGAAATGCACGGTGGTTGCTTCAAACAAACTGAGATCTGGGAAAAGACCTTAATTTAGGAAACCCAAGGTCATCTGTTGCATCCTGGGCCATCCCTAGTTGTCTTGACTTTTGTCTTGCCATTGGACTTTGATGACTCTGCAGGAGAGAGTGAGGCTGGTGACTTTGCACAATTCTGCCTCGCTGAAATCCAATCCAGGTGCAAATTAAGACATCGCCCTCTCAGTGTCAGTGGTCCTCTTTGAGAGCAAAGAATGGACAACAAAGAACACATGGTTCTTTGAGGAGAGAAAGGAAGTGATCTGAGAAGGAAATGGCTGAGCTGAGCCTGGAAGGCAGATAATTGACCTTTGCAGCTCGCCCCCACACCCTCTGCCCATGACACAGTTCGTGATCTTTCTCCATTTGAACTGTCCTTTTTTACGTGTAGTTTCCATTCTATTAATGTCCCTTGTTCTGGACACTGGACTTCTGTCGATGCAGCTCACGACTGAATTCCCATAGCTCTAGGAACAGTCAAATAACACTATTGACTCGTATTGAGCTCGTAGCCAACAAAAACATCTAACTGGTCTCACATCAACTGTTGTTGTCATGTCTGCTTTCTCCTATATGGTAATTTTGGGAAGCTTGGCAAAGGTCTTGACCTTTAATCTCCTCATATTGCTTCTTACTGGTTTGAAGCCATGGTTCCAGCGTGTTAAGATCTTTTAGATCCAGGTTCTGTCATCCACTGTGTTTGTTATTCCTCCCTTCCTCATGCCATTGGGGTGTGCCACTGAGTCCTTCATCCAAGTCGCTGCCCAGTTCAAACTCTGATTTTACAGATGGGAAACCACATGTCATAAAGGGATTTCCCAAAGTCCCTTAGCTAACTAGTGGTTGAGTTAGGGTATTTGAACTTGGACTCCCAGCCCAGAGTTCCCTCCATGAGTCTTCCCTCTCCATTGCTGAGGCAGCATGGTGTCAGGGGAAAAGCACTGTTTTGAAGTTCAGGGACCCAGGTTCAAATCCCACCACTGCCACTTATTTCCTGGGTAGCCTCATATGGGTCATTTTACTGTTCTAAGACTCAGTCTCCCTATCAGTAAAAATGAGGGACTTGAACTAGATGACCTCTGGAGTCCCTTCCAGTTCAGAATCCATGGAATTCTCACTATAAGAGTCATCTCCCTTCCTCTCCAATTCAATTAAATATTTATTAAGCATATAATATGTGCCAGGTATCATTGGGCTAGGCACTGAGAATATTTTTTAAATCAAGGAGCTAACATTCTCCTATGGGGAAGGGACTGGAGAAGGTTAATATTTATAAAGATGAAAAAATTAAAATATGCAAATAACTATAAAGTATTTTCTGAAGAAGACAAAGCTCATACAGGGGAAAGCCTTTAAGTAAGAGATGGTACTTCTGTTGAGCCTTAAAGGGAGCTAGGAGTTCTAGGAGGTAAGGAGGGGGAATAATCTCAGGCATGGTGGACCACCTGAGCAAAGTCAGAAAGATGGGACATGGGATGATGTCATATATGGCAGATGACAAGTATGTAGGCTCATTTAGCAGGAACTGAGATTATATGGAAAGGAGCAATGTGAAGTACATCTAGGAGATGTTGGAGCTAGACCATGAAGGGTTTTAAATGTCAAAAGGAGAAGATTGCCTTTTATCACAGAGGTAATAGGGAGCCATTGAAAGTTCTTAAGCAGAGGAATGATATGATCAGCCTCATCTCCCACCACTAGCCTCCATCCTTCTCCCATCACATGTCTCCCCAGTACCCATCACATAAACCAGTTTTGTTTTTATCTTTGTATAACTAGCACCTGATATACTGCCAGCTGGCACAGGGTAGCTAATTGACATCAGGGACCACCTGTGCTGCTCTTGGGACTGAATCAAGGCAATTGGGATTTTTTAAGGATGTGCTGGCCTTCCTCCTTACCAAAGGTGACTCCTCTATCTGTGTCCTGAGTCCCATCCTCTCTAGTAACTTAACCTGACCTGCAATCTCCCTCACCTCTGCTTGTAAGCATGCTTTGCTTCTCCCCTTTTCTCCCCTTCAAAGCATTCCCTTGATCCTGTTATCCCCACAAGTTATCATTATATAATAGTCCATTCATTCGCTGCTAACCTTCTAGAAAGATTAGTCTATGCATGTGACTTTCACTTCCTTATCAACCACTCTGAAAACTGACTTCCAGCCCCAACCACTTTACTGAAACTGCTGTTCCAGTGATGATGGGTAACCTCTTCACCGCACAATCCAACGACCTTTTCTCAATCCTCATCATCCTCAACCTTTCTGCACTGGTGACCTTGACATTGGTGACCATCACTCCCACTATTGATCACCACCCTTGAAGAGAACTTGAAGGCCCTCTCTCCTCCTTTGTCTTTCATGGCCTTACTCTCTCCTACACATCTGACCATTCCCTCTGTCTCTTTCATCAGGTCATTTTCTTCATGCTTCCCCAGTGTGGATGTCCCCGAGGCTCTGTCCTTGGTCCTAATCTCTTTTCTCTCATCAGCTCTCACAGCATCAGTTATTACCTCTAGCACCCAAATTTCCATGTCCAGACCTAATCCCTCCCAGAGTCCCATTCCTGCATTTCCAACTGCCTACTGGATATCTCCCCTGGATGATCCCCCAGCATCTCAAACTCAATATGTCCAAGATGGAACTCATCATCTTGGCCTCCTCCCAACTTCTTTATTTTTTTCATTGGCACAATCTCCCCAAACATTCCCCAATGTATACTCCCAATGTGTCCCCAGCACTTGGCATAGAGCTGGCAATTTAATAAATTATTGTTGAATGAATGAATGAATGGTACTCTAGGTGCTCTAGGGAAAACTGAGAGGGGGAGAGAATATTTTTCAACTGGGGGCAGGGAGAGGCAGAGGGAATTGTGAAGGGCTTTATGGCAACTCCTAAACTGAGCCTTAAAGGAACAGATGATTTCAATAGAAAGATAGGATGAGGGTGCTCAGTGGAAGCACATAACAGGGACTGTGCCTTTTATCTTTGTATGTATAGAACCTAGCACAGTGCTCTGCACATAGTAGGTGCTTTATAAATGCTTCTTTAACTTAATTGTATCCCCATATTATAGCATTTGCTGGCAGAGTCAGGATTGTGGGGGGAGAGTACTGAAGAATTCCATTCTAAGGAAGATTTGTAAAATACCCTAAGGAGCTTACAAATCTGGTCTCAGCCCATCTTCTTCGCTAAGAGGCTTAGGGAAAGGGTGAAGGAGGACCCTCCAGGCACAGTCTGATTCTGCAGCTTCAGTCTGGTGCTTCTTTCAAGGCAAGGTGGGGCCTCCCTCAGGGGACTGAGAGAGGGGAATAAGAGAGGTGAGAAGGGGGTCGCACATTGTTGAATCAGGAGGAAGTGTCCAGGGCCTGCTTCAGAATCCCCCACGTTCTATCTTTTTAACATCAGGTCCTGCCCCACCCAACTAATCCCTCCCTTTCAGATGGAGGGGGCCACCAAGTATCCGTTAGGCTTTGGGGGTACCACCTCATGGTTCCAAGGTTGTTTCTTCAGGCTTAGTTCTCCCACTGCCGCTGTCAGTGGCTGCCAGCCAGTGAAATCTTCCATCCTTGCTCCTCCCCAAGGGAGCCCAGCCCAACTCAGCCTCCCACTCCATGCCCAGAGGCTCATTTCCATGGTAATAGACTGTGATCTTGGAAACAGTGGATGATGGCTCCATTACAGGGATCAAACAGGAGGGGAGGGCAGACAGAGAGGCAGAAAGCCTTCACTGAAATTCAACCAATGTCAGGAACTGACAAGAAATTGGCAGAGAGCTGTTCAATTGAGCCAGCAGTTTCACATCCCACCATAGGCTCATCTAGTGCTAGAAACAGAAGCCTGGGTGCCCAAAGGACTCGTTCCCAACAGCGGCACTGTTGGGCAACCTCAGCCTGGTCACTTAGCCTCTCTGGCCCTTGGTTATAATACAAGGATCTGTGATTTTTGTCAGAGAGAGGGGAACTATGGCACTCCTAAAAGATCACAGCTTGTTTATAACTTTGTAGGTTAAGTCCTAAGGAGTTGCCTGAGACATATAGGGGTTAAGTCACACAGCTAGTGTCTGAGGCAGGATTTGAATACAGTTATTCCTGACTCTAAAACCATCCCTCTCTCCACTACACCCCACTGCCTGTCCATTAGTTCAATTGACTAATAAAAATAGGAGGAATCTTGGGACTTACCTAATCCAACTCCCTTATTTTTGAATGTCAACTGGACTGAACCAGCCTCTAACTTGTGGATGGCCAGAGCTGAACAGAGCAGGCTAGAGACAGGAGAGTCAGAAATCAAACAGAAGCTTAATTTCAAAGTGAGGGAAACAGCTTGCAAGCAAGGACACATGAGCCGAAGCCCCCCCTGCACCTAGTGAGGGTACCGAGGCACTGTGGGGAGATCTCAGTAGTTATACCAATGGCTACATGGTGAGCTATAGCCCTGACAATGAGGGGTAACAGCAACAGTGAGACAAGTTTGATTCCTAGCAGGGCTTCATGATCAGAACATGGGTGCTTGTCCAAGCTCAGAGAACACCCGGGGCTGGTCAGAGCAATACAATAATTATATGATTTTGCCAGAGAGTGAGATCATGCAGAAGGTGAGCGCAAAGGATTGCTGTTCTACCTAGCTCAGGGCACAGCCTGTTTGCTGGGCCTTAGCTCTGGAAAACAGGGTCTCTCCTAATATCTTGACAACACACGAGGAAAATGAAAGCTAGAGAACAACAACAATGACAAATATTTAATCAGCATCTACCACTGTGTCATGTGCTAGGGATATACAAAGTTTAGAGAAAACCTAGTCCCTGTCCTCACAGAGATTACAGTCTTAGGAGGAGGGGGATCAGACACCCACTCAGATAATTATAATCCCCACTTAAATTAATCTATCAGAAGCACTTTATCGGTCGGTGGTAAGTGGGTGGAGTGTTGGACTGGGAGTCAGAAGTCTTGAGTTTGAAGCCTGCCTCAGAGTACCTATTTGGCCCAGGTCAGGTCATCTCTAACCTCTCTAAACATCAGTTTCTTCAAATGTAAACCTGGAAGTACAGTAACACTAAGCCAACAGGCTTCTTGTGAAGATCAAGTGAAATGCATTAGGTGAATTACTTTGCAAACTTTAAAGCATTATATAAATGGGAGTTTTTTATTATTACCAAAATTATCAAATTGTTCATCAAGAGAGCACAGCATGTGTCATTATACTCTGAGCTAATTCAAACCCTCAGGTGCATTTTTAGCTACATGGTCACACAGACAAGATAGAAATACAACCAAATGCAATACCCCAGGCATCTACAGTTCCCAGGGGCTTATGTCACCTGAGGGGAGGGGTAACAAAAGGTCACCACTTCCAGGCACTGTGCTAGGCTGTGGAGATATAAAGATAAATAAGAAGTAGACCCTGCCCTCAAGGAACTTGCAGTCTTCTGGAGAAGAGAATGTTGGACAATGTGTATACACGGGCAATTAAATATAGAAATATGAAAAGTATATACAAAGTAAGGGGGAGTAGCATTAGCAACAAAAAGGCTTCTTTTAGGAGTTGATACATGAACTAACCTTAAAGGAAGATAGGATTTCCATCAAGTCAAAGTGAGGATAGAGAATCTTCCAGGCAAAGACAGGAGAGATGGGATGTTAAGCCTTAGACCAGGACCTAGCTTCCAGGAAACTTTGCCTTTGCCCTCAAACTTTCACCTTCAACAGCCAAACTTCACTGATTCCAAAACCCAAACTCAAGTTCCCTGGACCCACCTCCTCACCCTTCCCCTAGTTAAGTTCCTTGCCATCTACCATGATGGGATCCCACTTAACTTGCCCCTTCTCCTGCCACTATGGCCATCTCTTGATGCCCGTCCTAGCAGCCATTTCCTTATTTTCTTTCTACCCACTGTCTCCACCCTCTTCAGACCACAGGGGTGTTTTACTGAGTTTATTTACAAGAGGAAAGGAGATTATACAAATTCAGAAATGATATACCAAGGTAAGGTAATTAGAAGCTATATGAAAGAAAACTGCCCAGTCCCAGACTGAGTGGCACCGAAGCCTTTTAACCTAATCTTTAAATCAAGTTCCCATGGCCCCTGATCCTCTCAAGGACCCCACAGGTCCCTCTTGACCCCAGGCAAGAATGTATATCTTCATTCCAAGAATTCTCCTGTACTAATTTGGGCTTTGATAGCTCTTTCTTCTTCCCTCTGTTTCTCCCCTTCAATGTCCATCCCCCTCCTTTATTATCTTCCTTTCTCTTCTCTCTTCCTCTCTTTTTCTCCTTTCTTTCTTCTTCCTATCCTCTTTCCCTCCCCCCCTTTCAGATCTTTCTTCCATGTTTTCTCTATACTTCTTTTCCTCTCTCTTTCCCATTGTCTCTTCCTTTTCTTATCCCACTCCACCTCTTCTCTGATCCACAGCTGGAAACCCCTCTACCCTGTCCATCCTTGACATGCTAGAGTCAGAGAGCATTTCAGGTCCCCAGGGCCCCTGAACCATGGAGATAACAGGACTGGCTGGCTAGCTATAGGCTGGCGTTCAGTAATTCCAGGTAAGTCCAATGTACTTCATTGCTCCAGCACCCACAGTGCCTGCCTCTTTACCTGGAGCTGCTCCCTGAATGCCTTGGGTCCCTGGAAAAATCAGTGACACCTCCTTCCTCTGCTGACAGCAGCCATCCATCTAGGCCTTGGCCAGAAGCCACCTCTTTCCTGGAGAGCCTGGAGGTGGGGAATAGAGGATGTCCCTCACCCATGGAGCTTGAAGGTCAAGGGAAAAGAGGAACCTAGAGGGAAAAGTGCCTTAATACACAGTGATCCTTCTACCATACCACAGTGCCAATCACACATGGAGATTTGTGTTGCAGGGTATTGGGAGTACACAGTGTGATGGGTCTCAGGCCCTGGTGGCCAGCCCAGCTTTCAGTATGGGGCTATTGCCATCAGATAGAGAGGCCAGTGGATGGCTTCTCTGTGTGTTAGGGATGGTCCTTCTGCTAATGTGTCCCTCCCCTGCTTTAGGGAGGGACTCTATGGTCCAGATATAAAAAGTTCCTAAAACAAGCTTTGTGAAGTGAGCTTTCCTACCTATGATTCCCACCAATAAAAAAGCAAAGATTAAGATATGTAGGGGTGTGTGTGTGTGTGTGTGTGTGTGTGTGTGTGTGTGTGTGTGTGTGTGAGGTATTATTCTGCTTCTCCATTGGCATCCAAGTTCCTGGTTTGTGGGTAGGGGAGAAGGTTGGGAAAGCAGGTGCTCCATCTCCCAGTGCCCTAACACCACCAGAGGGCTAAATGCAAGGAACAGGACAATGGGAAGAAGAGAGTGGGTAGAAGGAGAACCTGGCCAGCACTTCCCATTTCTCTAAAGACAGAGGGGTGAGCCCAAGAAACCAATTGCCTCTCTTCTCCCTCCCTGTCTCCAACATTTGATGTACTATTTATGAACTAATCTGGCTCTAATCAAGAGCTAATTAAAGGAGGTGAATGTTTGCTTATGGAGGGATTAGGTGCAGACAATTATCATAAATGCTATATTGAATCTGGCTTGGCCTCCCAATCCCTGGCTCCTGCTAGAACCTTCCTGGAAAACACTCCTGCTTGTTCCATCTCGACCTGCAGAACCAGGTCACTTCTTGGCCATCTTGATACTAAACTATCTGCTGTCTACCTCCTAGCTGGAACTTGGCCCCACACCCACATGATCCTGGGCTCTGATTGGAGAGCATTCACCTTCTCTCACCAGTCTCTGTCTTACTCTGCCACCCTGGCTACTTCCATCTCTAGCTCAGAGACCAGAAATCAAATCTATATTACTATTGCTGGATAGGCCATGTCAATTTTTTGACTCTAATAACTATTCCCTCTAATTTCCTTCTTCAAAACATTCCTCCCTGGCCCCTATACCTATTGTTTTCCCATATTAGATTGTAAAATCTTTGAGTTCAAGGATTATTCAGCTTACTTGTATCCTTAGTGTCTAGAAAGGGGTTATTCACATTTTTTGTGTTATGGACCCTTTGGCAGTCTGGTAAAATTTAAGGATTCCTGCTCAGAATAATGTTTTTAAATACACAAAATAAAATTTTTGTTGTTCAGTCATTTCTGATTTATGGCCCCATTTGGAGTCTTCTTGGCAAGACACTGGAGTGGCTTGCCATTTCCTTCTCCAACACATTTTATAGATGAGGAAACTGAGGCAAACAAGGTTATGTGACTTGCCCAGGGTCACACAGCTAGTAAGTATCTGAGGTCAAATTTGAACTTCGGTCTTCCTAACTCCAGGCCTGGCACTCTATCCACTGTACCACTTAGCTGCCCTAAAATAAAATACATAAGATAAAGGAAGAAATCAATTATATTGAAATACACTTGTCAAAATATAAATATTTCCCAGGTTAAGAACCTCTGATCTAGAACATAGTAGATGCTCTAAAAATGTTCTTTTCTTTCATTCTCATTTTTCTTCCACAGAAGTTGAGAGGGCAAAACCAGCTGACAATATGTTGGGGGTGGGGAGGAGGGATCACTGGGGTATGGAAAAAGAAAAGGAAATTCACAGACCCTCCAGGCCCACTGCCCTGTGTTGGCCAAGCTTCTCTAGAGCCCCCTGTCCTGGCCTTCCTCTCTACAATGGGAGTGTCTGGGTTCTAGTCCCAGCCCTGTCATTAATTTGCTGTGTTCTCCTGGACAAATTGCTCTTCTCTGGGCCTGAGTTTCCTCTTCTGTAAAAATGGGGATAAAAATACCTGCCCTGCTACCTTCATGGGGGTATTGTGAGGAGCAAATGAGATCATACATCAATTGTGCTCACCCTCTCCTCCTCCACTGGAAAGGAAATTAGAGCTGGTGACATCGCCATCCCTCAACTGGTACACTGCGGTTGTCTGATGACTCAGTAGGACCAGCTGGATTGGAGCGGCGCTGTCCAGTGCTGAAGAAAAGAGCTCTGATCTCTCTGCCTGAGGCCCCCAGCTAGCCTTACTCTGTGACCACTGCCACCCTCAGGGCTGTCCCTCTTTAAAGTGCCTCCTTAAACATTTCCTCCATTTGTTCATCACATCACAGCAAGACGAGGTAAGGGAAGCGAGATCATGTTAACTCCCCCTTTTAGACCGAGGAGGAAACTGAGGACAAGAGAGATTTCAGTGCCTTGCCCAAGGTTATGTGACAAATAAGAAACAGACACAAGAGTAGATGCCTTTCTGGGGAGGGGCTTGGTTCCAAGGTGGATCTGGAGCATCAGGGCAGGATAGGACCTAACCTCCCATCTAGGGTACCTTTTGCTGCTTCCTTCCAACTGACACCTTCATGTCTAGTGTGGGAATGGACTTTGGCAGTTCTCTAGGCCACCTCCTCATTTTATAGACCACTGTGCTTGATGGTATGGTGGATAGAGTGAAGGGCCTGGAGTCAGGAAGACTCATCTTCCTGAGTTCAAATCCAGTCTCAGACACTTACTAACTGGGTGACCCTGGGTAAGTCCCTTAGCCAGGTTTGCATCAGTTCCTCATCTGTAAAAATGAGCTGGAGAAGGAAATGGCAAAACTCTCCAGTATCTTTGCCAAGAAAGGCCCAAATGGGGTCATGAAGAGTCAAACACTAGTGAAATGACTGAATAACAATACAACCCAAAGAATTTCAATGATATTTCTAAGGCTACACACATGTCAAGCAGCAGAGCCAACACTAAAATCAAACCCAGGTCTATGTCTTCCACTGCCCTTCTCTCCCTTCTTTCCAGCTCTACTGGGCCTGAGTAAACTGTCTTTCCTGCCAGGAGTTCTTTTGTTGAGAGTTTTCCTTTCTTCTCCATTTTCAACATGTCCTCTAGGCCGTACTGCTTTTTCCTGAGGCTGTCTGCAGTTCCAATTGCCTTCTTACATTTAGATGGCTTCCTTTATGGAGAGAGAGTTTTTTCTTTCTTCCCTAGCTACTTCAGCACAGCACTCTCTACCCTACCTTGCCTCTGATCTTACTGGATTTGTCTCTGATTATCTCAAGGGCCATGTGTGGGTTTTGTTCTCTCTGGCTCAGTGAGTGTAGAGGCGGGGGACACCCCCCTTCACCATCTTTCCAACATTTTAAACCACTAGAGAATCTTACTAACTCACTCATTTATTCATTCACCCAACTTCTCTGGGCAGCATGAAGTGGTTCAAAAAACACTAGATTTGGAGTCAGAAAGTGGAGATGTAGAGATGGACTATACAGCATTTGAATATAGGAGAATGAGCATTTATTAAGCACTTGCTATGTGCCAAACAGTCTATTAAGCACTCTACAAATGTCTCTTTTGATCCTCATAACAACCCTGTGAGGTAGGTACTATTGTGATTTCCATTTTATAGCTGAGGAAACTGAGGCAGACAGAGGTGAAGTGACCTGCTCAGAGTCACATGGTTCATAAAAGTCTGAGACTAGATTTGAACTCAGGTCTTCCTGACTCCAGACTTAGCTCTTTATCCACTAAGCCACCTCTAATCAACTGAGTCGTGTGGAATCCAAAAAGGCAAATGTACCCTGAAGCACCACCAAAAAGCACCACTGGGGCCAGGCCTGGGGAAGTGATGGCCCCACTGTCCTTGGCTCTGGTCAGACCTCAGCTGGAACACTGGGCTTGACCCTAGGTATCCAACTTTTGAAAGGAAATTGCTAAGCTGGGGAGCTGTCAGAAATAGACCTCAGGAATGGCAAAGAAGCCTTATATTGTGCCATCTGAGGTTCAGTAGAAGACCAAGGGATGCTTAACCCAGAGAAGCAGAGGCTGAGGTGGGCCACAGCCCCATCTTCCAGTTTTTAACTGGTTCTGCTTAGCCCTAGAAGGCTGAACTCCTAGAGTAATAGATGGAAATTGTCCAGGGGCAAATTTAGGTTTGGTCTAAAGAGAAGTTTCCTAAGAGTGAGAAGTCAATCAAAGAGAAATGGACTGCCTTGGAAATTCGAGGACTCTTCCCTACTCTCCAATTAAACAAAAGCTGGATGACCACATGACTGCTATATTATAAAGGGAATTCCCATTCCAATTTGGGTTGGACCAGAGAATGGTCTCCAAAGTCTCTTGCAATTCTGTGATTCTCTCCCCTTGCCCATATCCCTTTTCTTCCTTCCTGAAGACCAGAGATCTCATCTTGGAGAACTGCTCTAGCACCCCACCCTTCTGATTGGTGAATGCCTCATGTGGCCAATGACTCCAGTCATGGTTACCTCTACTCTCTCCCTGCCTCCTCATATCATGCTGCCACCTGTGTGACTTCTGTATTGCTCTCCCTCTCCTCACTTTCCTGCCCTCCTCCCCAAAATTGATATTGTGATTGATACTAGGAAGTTTGTGTCAGCCTTCACTTCCATGGCTCCATTCACCATCCTTATGACTTTCCAAACTAAAATACCCCTTCCCTATGTATTGTCTCTTCCTATTAGAATGTAAGCTTCTTGAGGGAAAAGATTGTCTTTACTTTTGTATTTGTAGAATGGCCACATAATAAAGACTTAACAAATGTTTTATTTTTTCATTCATTCCCATTACATTGTAAGCATGTTGAAGTCATGGACTGTGTTTGTCTTTCTTTATATCATTAGCACTTAACATAGTACCTGACACATAGCTTAATCAATGTTTGTTGACTTGACTCATTCATTCATTAAATAAGGTCCCTTCCAGGTCCTGATCCTATAACTGTGCACATCCTACATGCAAAGAAGGGGATTCTGAAAACACAAAAATGAATGGGATATAGTACTGCCCTTCAGAGAACTTACAGCTAAAGATGAAAGATAAGATGCACATAGAGATACCTAAAACATGGGGCAGGAAGTGTCACACAGAAAAGCCAAACAAAGAACTCTAGGGATTCAGGTGAAGGGGAAGAATGCGTGGATTCAGTTCAAGATTAAGTGCCTACTATGTGCAGAAGACTATGGTAGGTAGAGGGGAAGATACAAAGATTAGGGAAGACACAATTCCTGCTCTCATGGGGTTTACGGTGTAGGAGGGGAATATGACACAAACATAGACAGCTAGGATGTAAAATGGAATTTCATAAGTATACTGGAGAGGGTCAGAGGTGATTGTTGGCATCAACCATGGAAAACAGGGGAGAATTCTTGCATAACATGAAGTAAGGAAGAGTAACTAAAAACAATGACAGAAGCTAGATCTAAAAAAAAACCCTTGAAATGATCAAATGGTTGAACGAAAAAAGATGAAATTGTAAAATGATAAGCACAAAGTTCTATACTGAGACTCAAAATATCAGTGGCATATGGATAGGATAGGACTAGAGTCCAGAGGACCTGAGTTCAAATCCAGCCTCAGACACTTACTAGCTGTGTGACCCTGGGCAAGTCACTTTAACCCCAAAGGCCTCCCCTCTCCCAAAAAAAATAAGTACAGAACAGGAGAGATACAACTAGAGAGCAGGTTATGTTGGGAAGAGGGGGGCCAATAATCCATGAGTTTAAGTTGACTAGAATTTTGTTATTGGCTGTTGTTCAGTAATTTCGGTCATGTCTGAGTCTTCATGACTACATCTGGGGTTTTCTTGGCAAAGATACTGGCATGGTTTGCCATTTCCTCCTCCAGGTCATTTTTACAAATGAGGAAAACTGAGGCAAACAAAGTTAAGTAATTTGTCCAGGGTCACACAGCTAGTAAGTGTCTGAGGTTGGATTTGAACTTCCTCACTCCAGGCCCTGTATTCTATCCAGTATGCCACCTAGCCGCCCAAAGTTTTAGTATAAATCAATAATAATGTAACATGGGAGAGCCAAAAGAGCTAATGCTACTGAAATAGGATCAAGCAATTTGTGTATGTATCTGAGCTTGTTTTATAGTTGAGAAAACCGCACCCTGGAGGAGGGGAACAGCTTGCCCAAGGTTATACAAGCAGCTAATGGCAGAACCATGAACCCAGGGCTCTTGGTCCTCAATTCAGCTCTCTGTCTGCTGCTCCAGGTGACCTCCCAGATATGAGCTGGATGACAAACCCTGCCTCCCAACCCTCCCCCACTCCCAGGCCTGAACTGGCTTCCTAAGAAAAGGGGGGGGGGGAGCTATCCATTCCTGCTGCTTTCTGCATAAATCAGATCATTTCAGGCTCTGAATGGCCCCATGATCCCTGTGGCTCTTTCCAGCTGTGACCCAGCTGTTCTATCTCTCACCACAGCTTCCCTTCACAAAGGTGAGAAGATGGCAAAATCACCCTAGGCACGGGAGATTACATGAACAACTTCCTGAGAGCCCACCAGAAACACTTCCAGCTACCAGAATGAAGTACCATTTCTCTGCCTCTCCTTATCCATCTCATCTCAGAGTCCCTTTATCAAGAAAGTCAGGAATAATAGAATAGGGCCATGTTCAAATCATTCTGCTTGGACATAGAGAGCATTAGGGTCCCCTATTTACCTGATCTCAGTGAAATCCATCTCCTCTCCCCCCTGTCCTCTCCCTTCCTCTTCCCTTTTCTCTTTTCCTTTCCATCCTTTCCCCTTCTCTCCCCTCTTCTCTCCTCTAAGTCATATTGAATGACTCTCACTACATGAAGGATAGAGTGCTGCTCTTGGATTCAGGAAGATCTGGCTTCAAATCCTACTTTTGACCCATTTTTAGCTGTGTAACCATAGACAAGTAATAAAAAAAACTCCCTGTGCCTCAGTTTCCTCATCTGTAAAATGAGCATAAAGATATCTGTCATGTCCATCTCACAGGGCTGTTATAAAGGGTTATATACGTGGCAATTGTTATTATTAATCTTATGAATGACAGTATTTTCTATGTAGGCGTTTTACATAAGCCACTCTCTCTACTGACGATCCTCCATTAGATGGTTATTATTTCAGCTGCTCGATCTTTACTTGGGCATTTGCTCCTGCCTAGAATATTTCCTTAAGCTGCTCTTCTATAAGAAGGCTTCCCCTGTGCCAGGTCTGGAACCATGCCTCCTCCAAGAAGCCTCTCCTGACTACCCTCATGGATCTCTCTTTCCTCTGATTTCCTGCAACACTAAGTTCTGAGCTACACAGATTAATCTTTAATTACAGCCTGCCTGGTGCTCTTCTTTAACTGTTTCCTGTGGATTAGTCTTGTCTCTGTGAACTCCCTCAGGGCTGGGTTGTCTCACGCTTCTCTGTGCTCAGTGAATGTCTCACTAGTGGAGAGAGAGAGAGAGAGAGAGAGAGAGAGAGAGAGAGAGAGAGAGAGAGAGAGAAGAGAGAGGAGAGAGAGAGAGAGAGAGGAAGAAGAGAGAGAGAGAGAGAGAGAGAGAGAGAGAGAGAGAGAGAGAGAGGAAGAGAGAGAGAGAGAGAGAGAGAGAAGAGAGAGAGAGAGAGAGAAGCATTTAACTGTCTCCCACTTGTTAAATACTGATTAATTGATTGACTGATTGATTGATGTGAGTTGATAAGACCCACCAGCTCATTCCCTCACTTTGTTCAGTTAGTTTTTCAATTGGTCAATCAGGTAACACCATTACTTAAGCATTCCTGTTTGTACAAATCTGTTTGTACATCCCTGTCCTAGGCACTATGGCAATAATGAAAGGCATCCTGTCCTTAAGGAGATGATTGTCCAGTCCGATTAATCCAGTTAATCTTTCTTGTGTCATGGAGCCCTTTCACAGAAGCCTGTGGACCCCTTCTCAGAATCATGGTCTTAAAATACTTGAGGGAAATGACAAATTTTAGGTAGAAGTTAGTGAAAATAAAGATGTGATTTTGGGGAAGGAAAGAAGGGAGGGAGAATGAAGGAAGAGAGGAAGGAAGGAAGGAAGGAAGGAAGGAAGGAAGGAAGGAAGGAAGGAAGGAAGGAAGGAAGGAAAGAAGGGAGGGAGGGAGGGAGAGAGGAAGGAAGGAAACATTTATTAACACATGCTAGGCACTGTGCTAATCACCTTACAAATATATGACATATGATTCTCACAACAACCCTGGCAGGTAGATATTCTTGTTATCCCGATTTTACAGTTGAGAATACTGAGGCAAACAGAAGTTAAGTGACTTGCCCAGGGTCCTTTGGCTAATAAATGTCTAAGGCCACACTTGATGTCAGATCTTCTTGATTCCAGGCCCAGCACTCTACCCACTGTACCACCCAGCCTATAGCCCTTGAAAACCTTAAACAAAAGTCCTCTAAAACTCAGTTACTATCTCTTCCAGAAAGCCTACCCTGATCACCCCAATTGGTAGTGATTTCCTTTATCAGATTTCATGTGGCGCTTTGTTTATAACTTCAAAATATGTATCCTGTAATACTACCCATCTTGTATCTGTGTTGGTGTATGATGACTTCCTAGACTGCAAGTTCCTGGAGGTCAGGGCACATTTCTTCTCCAAACTTCCTATCTCCCCTCCACCACCACCCCATTGTTACTTTAGCCCAGGGCTTGTACGATACTAATGGCTGTTGTGCAGCAAATGTTTTTGATTGATTAATTGATTAAGACATGACTTTATAGACCCCATGCTTTAAGGTACCTTAGAACACAGTGTCACAAGCAGGCAGATTTCAGAAAACCCTGGAAAGATTTACACAAACTGATACAAAGTGAAGTGAGCAGAACCCAGAGAACACTATACACAGGAAAGCAACACTGTGCAATCATCAGCTATGATCAGCTTAGCTCTTCTCAACAATGCAATGATCTAAGACAAATTTGAAAGACTCACACTGGAAAATGTTACTCATATCCACAGGAAGTACTACGGAGTCTGAGTGCAGATGAAAGCATACTATTTTTCACCTTTTTTTCATGATTTTTTTTTCTTTTACAAAAGGTTTCTTCTTTCACAACATAACTAATATGGAAATTAGTTTTACGTGATTGAATGTATATATAACTTATATCAAATTGCCTATTGTCTTAGGGAGGACAGAGGGAAGGGAGGGGGTGTGGGAATTTGGAACTCAGCATTTTATAAAATATTATTTTTAAAAAGACAGCATAGTGTCATGACACAGAAAGTCAGAGTTAGAAGATACCTCAAAGAATTCCCTAGTTCTAGGGCAGCTAGGTGGCACAGTGGATAGAACTCTGGCCTTGGAATCAAGAGGACCTGAGTTCAAATCTGTCCTCAGACATTTGACACTTACTAGCTGTGCGACCCTGGGCAAGTCACTTAACCCCGATTGCCTCACCAAAAAGAAAAAAAGAATTCCTTAGTTCCAGGGCCAGCTAGCTGGTGCAGTGGATAGAGCACTGGCCCTGGAGTCAGGAGGACTTGAGTTCAAATATGACCTCAAACACATAACACTTACTGGCTGTGTGACCCTGGGCAAGTCACTTAACCCCAATTGCCTCACCAAAATAATAATAATAATAATAATTCCCTAGTCCAGTGGTATCAAGCTCAAATAGAAATGGATCGCTATAGCCACATATTGACTTAGAAAACCACAAGTTAACATTATCTGTGTTGTATTATATTTTTATTTATTTTATCAAACATATACCAATTACATTTGAATATGGTTAAGATATACTTAGAACAGTTTGACACCTCTGTCCCCATCCAACTTTCTCATTTTATAGATGAGGAAATCGAGGTCCCAGAGGGAAAATGTGTTGATTTGCCCAAGACTACATATCAATTCAGGAGCAGAGCCAGGACTGGGAGAAGCCCAGCTCTTTTCAGAGACCCTTCAAACCCCAAGCAGCTGACATCATTCTCATCCTATCCAAATCAAGCTCTGGTCTGGAGGCCCCAAGAGGTTCAGCTCAGCTCTGCTCCTCCTTCCAGCTCCCAGACCCCTCTGTCCCATGTAGAAGACTGCGCTAGCGGGCACTGGCCTTCTAAACAATAGACTGTCTCCCTGTCTCTCCAGTCACCCCAGCCCAGGGTGGGACACCTCCCACTCAGGACCCTGGCTGCCAATTGATTAATAATGACATATTTAAGATGGCAGCACAAATTAATTTCTGAATTACGCCATTAGTGAGTAATTAATTTCTTTGCTCTGGGAGGTGAAGATATCCCTGACGAGCATGTTATCTAAATCTATGAAAGAGGAGAAACGCTGAACAGGCGGCTCCATTAATGCAAAAATTGATTTTTTTCCCATTTACCCTGAGCTGGAAGACTTTCTTTCCCCCCTCCTTTTTAGGGGCTACATTTATTTTTTCGAGGGCATGGCATACAGTAGTGGGGGGAAAGGAGAGCAGCCTAATTTATACTTCCAACAGTAATCAAAAGATCATGCACGCCCATTTCAGCCAAATATTGTCATTATTGGGAGCCGTTGAGGCTGTGGTTGCCGTGGAAACATGAGATCGGCCCCTCCAGGTTTGGATGTTGCAGCCCTGCTCTTTCATTCTTCTGTAGGCACAGGCGCAGGCTGGGATGGCTGGAGAGGATGGAGGCTTTTGTAGAGTCTAAGGCTGGAGAGGGGGGAAGAAGAAAAAGGCTTTTGCTGTTCAGTTGTTTTCAGTCCTGTCCTACTCTTTGTGACCCCCATTTGGAGTTTTTTTGGAAAAGATACTAGAGTGGTTTTCCATTTCCCTCTCCAGCTCATTTTACAGATGAGGAAACTGAGGCAAACAGTGTTAAGTGCCTTGCCCAGGGTCACACAGCTAGAAAGTGTCTGAATCCAGATTTGAACTCAGGTCTTCCTCATTGCAGGCCCTGCTCTATCCATCATGCCACCCAGGTGCCCTAGAAAAAGGGTACCACATCTACATTTCTCCCTGGGTAATCATTGGCTTCTCATTCTGCCTCTATAGGGAAGTCTTCCAGGGCAAAACATTGTGCATGACCTACATACATTACTTCTGCGGTCTGTATCTCTTGTTACACCCCCACATGCCAGGCCACAGCCTCTGTGTCAGCCCGACCAAAAATTCCTACCATCCCAGTCTTTCCTCCTTGAAGGAAAATGGCATGGTGGAAAGAGGACTCAATCTGGAGTCAGAGGGCCTCAATTCAAAATTCAACCCTGTTATTTACTACTCATATGACTCTGGCCAAGCCACTTCTTTCTAAGCCTCAGTTTCCTCATCTGTAGAACTAGAGAATTGTGCTAGATCCCCCTGAAGTGCTTCCAGGTCTGATCCTATAATCCCTGCCCCCGCCACACTACAGCAGAATGAGCATTGGGCTTGGAGTGAGGGGGACTGGGTTCTAGTCCTACCTTGGCCACTAATTAACTACATAATTTTAGATTAGTCACCTCCCCTCTCTGACCCTCAGTTTCCTCCTCTGAAAATAAACTGAAGTAGCCTAGAGAGTAGTTGAATGAAGTCTGAGTGTTGGTATATAAGGACCCTCCCGCCTGCACCACCTTCCTTTGTCCATCCTTTACAGTCAGAATCTCTCACCTCCCCCTTCAGAATGCCTCTTCCCTCCAGCTCCACACAATGGCTCCTCCTGGAGAAAGGGGAGGTTGCTGCTGGTGATGGTCACTTGGATAAAATTGGGCAGCATCTCTGTTTGGAAGTTTTTTTATGAACTCTAATGAGAAATCCTCAGGCTATAGATTCAGCCGACCTATCAGTAAGTATTTGTCAAGCACTGCTATGCTAAAGACTTTTAAAAAACAGGACAGCTCTGGACTTGAGGAAGCTTCCATTCTACTGAGGGAATACATAGACATGGATAGGTGAATAGAGCATGCGCGCGCACACACACATACAATTCAACTCATTTGGTCTTCAAACTCCAGGTAAAACCTGATGGAGTGTTTTTACCATTCCCTGGGTTAGGAATAACCTCCCAAAAACTGCTTGTCTTCTTTACCTCAAATCTTGATTTCTCCAAGAATCCTTACTGGATTCATCAGAAGGTAAAGCATGACAGAATGCCACAGTTGGAGGTGTCTTTGGAGACAACGTAGCTCAAGCTTATTTCCAGAGGATGAAATTGAGGCCCAGAGAAGGACAATAGCTTGTCAAAGGTCACAGAATGAGTTAGTCCATAGCGTGGACTAGAACCCAAGTTTCCTGGCTCTCAGACAAATACACCAATGTGTGAGTGGAGAACCATACTGCCCCAGCTCCTCCAAACCAGTCAGTGACTGCAAGCTGACAAGGCATATGGGTCCACCATCTCGTCTTCGTTGAGCAGATCAACAATCATTTCCCCAGCAAGCACAGCTGCATGGAATCCATGGGAAAACACAGCCCAAAGGGGGAGATGATGGTGTTCGTACTCATAGGGAGCTTTCAGTCAAAAGGGGGAGGCCGGATAAAGACCACAAAGGATTGACAAAGGAAGGAGGGGGTTGGTGCGGGCTTCCTTGCTGTCCTTATTTCATATCACCGGCTAAACCCTTTTTATGGCATTAATCTACCTTATTTATCCTGAATCCTATTTTACAAAAGCCAGAAAATAATTATGACAATAACTGACATTTACAAAGCACTTTCCATAGCAACCCCTGTCACCGCTCACCTGGACTGCTGCAGTGGCCTCCTCAATGGTTTTCCTGCCTGCAGTCACTCCTCTCTCCAATCCAGCCTCTGAACAGTTGCTAAATTAGTATGCCTAAGGCACGGATCGGAACATGTCACTGCCCTGTCAAGAAGCCTTTGGTGATTCCCCAGTACCTCTAGGATTAAATATAAACCACTCTGCTTACTTCATACTCTGGCTCTGGGTTAGCCTTTCCAGGCTGACTGCACACTATCCCGGTTCATGCTCTGTAAGCGAAAGCTGAACAGGCCCCCTTGCTGGTCTCCCACCTTGGTGCTCACCTCTTGGAATCCCTAACACACTAGGCAGGAGTCACCTCCTTCAAGAGCCCTTCCTTAGTCCTCCAGTTTTAGTGATCTTATCCCCCACAATGAAATCATTCTCCATTTCTTTTCCACTTAGCCTGTATTTGCTTGTCTGGGATCATGTTGTATTTCCCCAGGAGAACATAGGCTCCTTGAAGGCAGGGGCTGTTCATTTCTGTCTTTTTATCCATAGCACTTGGCACAGTAAACATTTAATCAATCAGTATGTATTTATTAAGTGCCTACTCTGTGCCAGGAGGGCAGCCAGGTGGCACTATAGTACATAGGTGGCGAGCCTGGTGTCAATAAGACTCATCTTCCTGAATTCAAATCCAGCCTCAGACACTTACTAGCTATGTGACTCTGGGCAAATCACTTAACCCTGTTTGCCTCGGTTTCCTCATTTGTAAAATGAGCTGGAGAAGGAAATGGCAAACCACTTTAGTATCTCTACCAAGAAAAACCCAGGGGGAGTCACAAAGAGTCAGACGTGACTAAAACGACTGAACAACTGTAGCAGGCACTCTTCCAAGTGCTCGGGATCAATGCTTATTGCTCGCTTGATTTAACAACTCTTCAAGGTAGGCACTGCAAATAGTACTATCTTCACTTCACTATTAGGAAACCGAGACTTGGAGCCAGAATTCAAGGCTGAGTCTCAACTCCAATTCCAGTGCGCTTCCCAACATGCCATACTGCCTCGGGAAGAGATGCTAAAAACTATATAGTTCAACCTTTTCTTTTCATGATGGGGGGAGGGGAAGGGAGAGAGAGAGAGAGGAGAGAGAACAGAAACCAAGAGAAGGGAAATGATTTGGCCAATGTCATGCAGCTTGCCATTGGCAGACACTGAACTGAAACCCAGGTGTGCTGACTATCAACCCAGGCTCATTCCACCATCTTTCTCTGCTTCCTTAATGTTTGAGATGGCTCTGGCTTGGTCCTTGGGAGGCAGCATTATAGAACAAATGGTTTCTTGAGTGTAGACAATGCCATGAATGAAAACTTAGAATGCAATGGAAGGAAGCCCCAGAGATTGCCAGGATTGAAGAGGGATGGATAGAAATGTTGAATAGTCCTACCCAAGGTGAAGGGAATATGTACTTTTCCCTTCTCTCTCTTTTCTTTCCATCATAATGGTGAAATAAGCCAGAATAGATATATTGAGGTTTGGGGGAGGAGGGAGAAAGGCAAAATGACCCCCTGAGGTTTGGAGTCTGTGGTAACTCCAGTAAGAGCAGGCCAGTGGATGGGAGGTGATGAAGATGGAGGAGTTTTCCCCACAGTCTTCTCTCAATATTTCCTGGGACATCCAAGACCAGAGGGAATGAGTTTTCCTAGGCCTCCCACCCCTCACAGGAGCCATAGACTGGGACAAGTCTTCTTACTGAAGGATACAGCTAGACAGGAAGGCAGTACTACAGGGAGCTGTGATGTGATGAAGAAACTAAGAGTCCTCCCTAGCTTTCTAGGGCAACGCTCAAATCCTACGGCCACCTTTTGTCAAAAGAAAAGAAAAGAACTACAATTAATAAGAGATGGTTAATGGCAGACTGGAGGCTCTGGGTTTGCACTCAAGGCAAATAGAGCCCCGGGTGGGAGAAGAATCTCCCAGGAGCAGCAGAGATCTCCTTAATTTGCCTGACCCTAGCCCCCAAAGAGCAACCCTGGGCTCTTGAGATGCATCCAGCCCAGGAGAACCATGTGGTAGCTGTTTCTGACAATCTCAGACAAAGCAACTGCTTGGACATATTAGCAAACTGGCACCCACACACACACACACACACACATACACATGGCAGCCTTGAAAGGGAGTACAGGGGCCGATTGAAGACGCAGGTGGGAAGGAGCGTAATTGCACGTTTGAAAGGAGAGAAAGAGACCATGGGAGTCAGCAGAATCCACTCCTTCCTGCCTGCAGCATCTGAGCTTGCTTCCCTTGCACTGCCCGAAATGTAACCCTTCTCTTAGCAATACTGGGACCCTCAGAAGTGGCTCTCCTTCCAAAGGGTTTCAAGAACATTTACCTGTCTAGGCAAAATTTCTACATCTGAAGTCAGAGGACCTGGGTTCTAATCCTAGTTTTGTCACCTACTAGCTGTGTGATTCACAGCAAGTCACTTCACCTTCTGAGACTCAATTTCCCCATCTGTAAAATGGGGATGATAATAGCTGGGGTTTAAATGAGATCCTATGTGGAAAGCAAAAAGTGCTGCATACATGTCAACCATGATTATCAATTATCATCCTTGTTGGCTCAGGAGAGGGGAAAGGATGGTCCATTCTTCTTTCTGGATGGCAATATGAGGCCCAGGAATTTGGAATGACTTGGGCGGGGACTGCATAGTGAATTAGGAACTTCTTGAGGACAAAAACAAGCCTTTTCATGTCCAGTCTACCCTTTGAAATCTCTATATACACATGCTCTCTACTCCAGTTCTCTTCCTTTATCTTCCCTATTTCCCTTTCTGGTCAAGTCATTTAATCTTCTGAGCCTCAGTTTCCTCCTATGTAAAACGAGAGGATTGGACGAGGTAGCCTCTGACATCCCTTTGGGCTCTAGATCTCGTTTTCTATGAACCCAGAGATCCCTCATGGGATATCTCTCCATCTCTATCTTCCTTCTCCCCCATACACACACATACATATACGTTATAAGCATATGCACATACA
This sequence comes from Phascolarctos cinereus, assembly GCF_003287225.1. Classification (NCBI taxonomy): domain Eukaryota; kingdom Metazoa; phylum Chordata; class Mammalia; order Diprotodontia; family Phascolarctidae; genus Phascolarctos; species Phascolarctos cinereus. Next base: position 49,486,207 of record NW_027555736.1, on the reverse strand, counting down.
GTCCCTATATCTTTTCTCTCTGATTCTCCCATGAATATCACTGACCTTTGGATTCCAAGGACAGAGAAAAGACCCTTTGGATCATAGGGGCAAAAACTAAGACCTGGAAGGAACCTTGGGGACTACTGAATCCAGCCCATCATTTTGCAGACAGGGAAACTGAGGCACAGAAAAGTTAATTTTCATCCTCATCAGCAGATGAAGAGGAGGTTCAGGGTAGTGGAAGTCACAGAGTTCATTTGTGTGTGGACTGGTTAAAAGAACTGGAGGGTGTTCAATCTGGAATACAGAAGGCTCAAAGGAGATGTGATCTCTGTCCTCAAATATTTGAAGACCTGTCATTTGGAAGCAGAATTAGACTGTTCAGCTTGACCCCGAAAGTCAGAACAAGGAGTGACAGATGGAAATGACATTGAGACAGATTGAAGCTTCATGTGCCCACAAACTTCCTAACATTCCCTATGTTTTCTAATGAAATGGCCTGCCTGGGTGGTGGTAAGGGGGTTCCACTCCCTGGAGGTCTCCAAGCAAAGACTGCATGACCACATGTAAGGAATGTGGGAGGAGGGGTTCTTGTCCAGGTGACAGTTGGAGCAGATGCCCTCCAAAGCCCCTTCCAACTCAGAGTTTCTGTGATTCAGATCTTTGCTGCCTGCCTGTCACTATCAGCCATGCTCAAAGCCTCAGAGGACTACCTACATGCCTTTAAAATGGGCCCATTTTGGTCCCCTCAGTCAATAATGAGCTACCCTGCACTCAGCAGTGAATCCGAGGTTTTATATCCAGAATCTTCTTTGAGCCTTTTGACAGCCCTATAAGGTAGGCAGTATAGGTAATATTAAACCCATTTCCCAGAAGAGGAAATTGAGGCTCAGGTTATATAGTTTGCTTGAGACCATAGCTAGTAAGTATCAAAGGAGAGATTTGAACCTAGGTCTTCCTGACTCCAAATCCAGCACTCAGTCTAATATCTCATGGCACAGCCTAAGTCAGAGTCTCCTTAGTGACCCTTCAGCCCTCCTCCCCACCCACTTCCAGCTCCAGACTCTCCTAAAAAGAGTAATCTCTCCTACTTCTCCCCTCCACAGGCCCTCGAGTGTCTGGTCCCTAGATGTATGACTCAGGCCAGGATCTGGAAAAATTAAGGTACCAGGGGAATGTCTTTAAGCCTTAATTTTCCTTTCTGCATCCTTTACCAACATCCTTGTGTTCCTTCCTTAAGACCTCTGCTCCTTTCAGTAACCTAATCCTTCTCTTTGCTCCTCCCCTCCCCCCCCAAAAAATACCCTGGGACCTGACTCTTACTCTCCAGTGTGGTATATATGACCATGCCCTGTCTCCCAGGGGGGATTGCACTTAAGTCTCAACACCTATCCTTTGCTAAGGGCATTTTGAGAATCCGAAGTCAGGTGAGAGAGGGATTTGGTGGGAGACAGTAGGACAGGAACCTTCTTTATCCTATACCATGAAGTGGCTGGCTATTCTGCCAATATATAAGCCTGGATCTGATTTTATGTGCATTAATCTTGGCTTCCCTAGCTAGAACCTGAGCTCCTGGGGAACAGGAACCATGTCTTATAATAGAAGCTAACATTTATATAGCGCCAGGCACTTTGCTAAGCACTTTACAGCAATTATCTCATTAGATCTTCACAATAACCCTGAGATGTATGTGCTATTATTATCCTCATTTTACAGATGAGGAAACTGAGGCCAAAAGAGGTCAAATGACTTGTCCAGGATCACGCAGCTAATAAGCATCTGAGACTGAACTTAAATTCAGGTCTTTCTGACTCCAGGTCCAGCATACTATCTACCGAACCACCTAGCTGCCTCATTCATTTTTGCCTTATTCCTTTTTGTATTACCCATAGAGATACTGCAAGGCTAGGCACTTCATAAATGCTAATAAAATGCTACTGGAAATAACCGAATTGCAGTAAGAGAATTGTAGAACTAGACCTGCAGATCTGGAAGGGTTGCTAGCGATTGTCCAAGCCCAATTTCCTAGTTTTACGGATGAGGTCAAGGTCACACAGTGGAAGGATGAGAGCTTGAACCTGAGGCTTAGGACTCCAAAGACAATGATCTGTGGGGTGGGGCTGAGCTGAGCCGAGTTGAGTAAAATGGAATTGAGTCTAATGGTTCTGAATTGAATGTCCTGAGGTAACTGAAGGGGAAGGGGTTGGAATGCTGGTGTCCCTACCTAGGAAGCCTATTTGTGAAGCCCACACAGGCCTGGGAACCACAGGTGACTTGTTACATGTTTTGGAACTTCTATTATGGCCAAACCCAGGAAATTCGCCAGCCAGCCAAAGCTTTTTCCTGCTCCCAACCCACCACACATGTTTTCTGTTTGTATCTGTCCTCCTATCCTCCTCCCAATCTGACACCCTCATGTATCCCAACCCAACCACCCAGGGACTCTTTAGGCCATTTTTACTCCTCTCTCCCAATTCCCAATTGAAATTTATACATGCTTAATTTCTTCTTGGGGTAAAGATTGACATGTCTTCTAAAATGTTAACTAGCAATCTGAAAAATCAATTTGTGTTGATGGGAATGGGCCAACTAGCTATTCCCAGGCAACCAGTAGGTTTTCGTAAGGGTCTTCTGGAGACAACATTCCCTCCACAGAGGCTAATCCATTAGTGACTCTAAGTATGGGAATTTCCAGCAGTAGTGGTAGTATTAGCAGTAGCAGTAGCAGCAGCAACAGTAATAGTAAGAACAATAGTTATAATAGCATATTGTTGTATAGAGACTTAAAATATGTCCAACACTCTACATGTGTCATCTCATTTGATTTTTCAGGGTGCTAAAAAATTAGTGTGATTGCTGTGCTACTGCTAGTAACCTCTGAAAGATTCCAAAGAATAGGAGAGGTGCTGTAAATCTGAGGTTAAACCCCAGATTTCAAAAAAGGGAAGAAGATGGAATATGTACGCCATAGGCCAATGAGCTCGACTTCCATTTTTGGCAAAATTCTGGAATGGGAAAATGATGTTGATGATGATGATGATGATAATGGTGGTGGTGGTGAGTGTGAGGGTGAGGGTGATAATAACAATGATAACAGTAACAAAAGACTTAAAAGTTTGTAAAACACTCACTTTATCCTCACAACAACCCTGGCAGGTAAATGCTATTATTTTACCCATTTTACAGTTGAGGAAACTGAGGCAGACAGAGGTGAAGTGACTTGCCCAGGATGACACAACTAGTAAGTGTCTGAAGCTAGAATTAAATTCAGGTCTTCCTGACTCCGGGTCTGGCACTCCATCCAATGAGCCACCTGTAAAGGCACAGCCTAGTGAACACCTAGAAAAGGAAAAAGTGGTTACAAAGAGCCATCACAGCTTCATCTAGAATATTCCAGACCAGCCCTCATTCTTTTCTTTTCTTTTTTTTAACAAAATTACTAACCTGGAGGGGACAGCTACATAACACAGTGCATACAGTGCTGGACCTAGACTCAGGAAGACTCAACTTCCTGAGTTCAAATCTGATCTCAGACACTTACTAGCTGTGTAACCCTGAGCAAGTCACTTAATCCTGTTTGCTTCAGTTTCTTCATCTGTAAAATGAGCTGGAAAAGGAAATGACCAACCACTCCAGTAGTTTTGCCAAGAAAACTCCAAATGGGGTCATGAAGAGTCGGACACAACTGAAAAAAAACCCAGCTCAACAACAACGCTAGATTGGCAGCTTCAGTTCAATTCAATTCAGCTAGTATTTATTAAGTGCTAATCACTGAATGGGTGTTGCCTCAGTCAAACTGAGACCTGCTAAAGACCTTAGCTTTAAAAGGTCAAGGTCTTTCACTGCCTCCTGGGCCATCTCCAGGAGTCCTGATGTGTATCAGGCCACTGGACCCAGACTGCTTTGGAGGAGAAAGTGAGGCTGGGGACCTTACACAGCCCTACCTCACTTAAATCCAATTCACTTGATTGTCATATCATCGCCTCCATAATATCATGGTCCTCTTCAAGAATGAAGGATAAATAACAACAGTGATGCTCTCATGACAAGCACAAAGACAAAACACCGCCTGCCCTAAAGGGGCTTGCGCTGCATAGAAGTGCAAAGGCGTCGGTAAAGTATTTTTAAATATAGAAATAAGAAAGATGCTATAGATATAGTTTACCTGGATTTCAGCAAAGCATTTGACAAAAGTTCTTAGGCTTAGGTGGAGATATGGAAAGGGCAATAATAAAGTTGGGTGAGTTTGACTCTGGATGACTGACTGGACCCCACCAGTAGTCAGTCATCGATGGTTCAACGTCAGCTTGAAAGGAGTTCTCCAATGGAGTGCCCCAGCGATCTGCTTGGCGCTGGGCACTTCATTATTTTCATCAGTGCCTTGGATAAAGAACTGGATGCCAGGTTGATCAAACGCACAGATGGCACAAAACTGGGAGGGGCAGCTAATGTGTTGGGTGACAGTTAGGATCCCAAAAGATCTTGACAGGCTAGAATATCATGTCAATCTGATAACGAACTTAAGTTGTTATTCAATCTTTTTCAGTCACATCCAACTCTTCATGACCCTATTTGGGGTTTTCTTGGCAAAAATACTAGAGTGGTTTGTCATTTCCCTCTCCAGCTTATTTTACAGATGAGGAAACTGAGGCAAACAGGGTTAAGTGACTTGTCCAGAGTTACACAGTTATCTGATGCTGGATTTCTAGCTGCCCCAAAGAACTTTAGTAGAGATAAATAAATGTTAGGTAACATTGGAGTTTAAAAAAAAAAACAGCTTCACAAGTGAAAAGTGAGATTGGTGTGGCTAGATTGTACCTGCCTACAAAAGATTAAGGGAAAGGGTGGATAGGGACCACAAGCTCAATAATGGTCCCTCACCCCCTATTTTCTCCGGGCTAAAATGCAAATTATTCTGCTTTGTATTTAACCCTTTACAATCTGGCTCCAGCCCATCTTTCCAGGAGGATTACATAGTACTCACTTTCACACCCTCTGCTGCCTTCCCTGCCCCACTGACATTGCATCTCTATGCCTGGAATGCTGGCTCCTTGGGTGCCTCTTGGAACCCTAGCTTCCTTCAAGGCTCCACTGAGAGCTGCGTCTCCTGAGATCTTTGGGGGTTCACCCAGTTAACACTGACTTTGTATGAACTGTGTTTGTTTTGTATTTACTCATCTGTACACACATTATTATGCCACCTTTCCCCCTTTCCAAGGAGCAGGTTGATTGTCTTTTCTCTGTATGCCCAATGCCCAGCACAATGCTTGGTATGGCACGGGTGCTTACTAAAGGCTTAAGGTGAAATGAATTGGATTGAATTAAGTAAAGTGGAGTGAGGTTCAAAGTTCTTCCTTTGTAAAAATTAAGGCCTGGAGATACCCTGTAAACATCTCTCACAATTGACTCAGGAGAAGAGGGACCAGTTTCCTTTATAATACACCATGATATTGACTCAAGGCTTCTTGAAGTTTCTTCAGTCCCAGTTCCCATCACACTCTCTCCTCCTGAAATACTGCCTGGCCGTCAGCCCTGGCTCCATCTCCCCCTGCCCCCATTCACCTTTATGGCCTGCACCTGCTAGCAAGAGAAATGACTCTCAGTGCCAACCCAGAATCAAGGCCTCCAGAATCCCAAGTCAGTCCCATTCCATGGGGTTAGAAGACAGACCTTCACTGCCTGAGGGGGATGGTGGAGAGGAGAAAGAAAGGGGATCTCTAGACTCAGGGGGCAATAAAGATGAGAGGCAGCTGGGCTTCTGGTGGAGAAGAGAGATCCACTAGGTTTTTATAACTAGCAATTGAAAGAAAGGTATGGGAAATGGCAGCTGTATGTGGAATTTCACATGCATAAAACACAACACACACACACATGCTTATGCTCTTTGTGCAGTTTCTTCATGTGAGCACAGGTTCAGATTAATTAGGAAGGGTCATATAAAGAAGCTCTTGAACCCATCCAGGAGTTCTAGGGTCTCTCTACCAAAGATTAGGACTAAACCACAGTGTGTGGGGGGTACTTAAGCTCCCAAGGCCAAGGGTTGTCCACTGCATGACTACTGAGCCAAAAGTCAGGGTAGGGCCACTTGGGGTAAGGGGAGGACCTCAGGAGGCCAGCTCTGCAACAGCCAATAGCTCTTTGCCTTAGAATTCTCTTTTCCCAGGAAAGGGCTAATTGACACATCCTCCCCATTCAGGATCTTGGGCACACACATACTCCAGGTGTCATGGTCCCTGTGAAGATGAGGGATGTCTGCAGAGGTTTGTATACTAGAAACGTGGGTGCGAAAAAGAAATAGGCTCAGTCTTGAGCCCAATATGAAAAAGTGGGGTGGCCCTGGGCAGATATAGCCCTAAATCTATGATCCTGTGAACTCCTGTCCTTAGTTTCTTCATCTGTGAAATGGGAATAATAACTCTTGCATGACCTATTTCATGGGAGTGTCATGGAGGAAGGGCTCTAAGAATGATAGCTCTTACTGATGAACTTTCGGAGTGGGAATTGCCGGTGGCCTGTATAACCATAGCTATATACAAGTATAATTAGGATTTCTCTGGGATCTGAAAAATAGGCTCTCGATGGTTCATGGTAGAGCAGAAAATACTGGCTCCAGGGAGAAGACCAGGGTTCAAATTCCGTGGCTGGTGGTTTTTACCTATGTGACCTTGTACAAATCACTTAATCCCTTTTGGTGTCGGCTTTTTTCTCCCTTAAATTAGGCAGTAAATTAGAGGCGTTCTAAGGTTCTTCCCCCCTGGAAATCTATGAGCCTGTGAGGGTGTTTACTCTGACACTCTGCCCTCCCCACCTTGGTAGAATCTCTCTACCATTAACTCACTAACCTTGGTTGAGTGAATCACTGCTCCCCTCAGATCTATGCTAGCTCAGCAAACTGAATGAGACAAGCTTCTCCAGGGCAGAGCCTGGGATCTCTCTAGGTCCTCAGAGTTCCCACAACGCCAACATGTAGCCAGAGTTCCATAAATGTTGGTTACCTGATGGCTGCATTGGGACAGGAGCCAGAGGCTCTACGGTCACAAAGGGAGACTCAGTGAAGCCAATCAATGTCCGTGCAAACTCCAGGAGATAAAGAGGATACAATGTAGTATGAGAAAGTAAGCCCTGGGAGAGAGGGGGTGTGATGGTAATAGGACCCTGGAGGCCAGGGAGGGGGGCAAGAATGGTCATGTCATAAGACATGGAGTATGGCAGGCCAGAGCACTATATGTCAGGACACATGTGGGACAAAGCCCCTGGTGCCCCAGCCTAGTTATCTGACTCATCTCAGACTCTGCTTCCCAGCCCTCCTCTCCCTACACCATCTCCCTTACCTTGGCCTCCCTCCATTACTCTGTGCTTTGTATCTCTACAATGAGGCAGCCCCTCTGCCCAGCTGTGCTTTTCCAGGGAGTAATAAAGAGATGACAGCAAAATCCAAAGTGGCAGCAGCCAGATGATGCAGGATTTCAGTGGGAACCAGGTTATGTGAGGCAGAGTCTGTAACATCTCCCCCAGCTTTCTCTCCTCCCTTGCAAACATTCTGTCACTGTTGAAAAGCCTTGACTCTGCTAAGGGATGTTACTCCAGCTCATATCCCTGCCAGTGAGCTGGTGCCCCCCCCACACACAAGCCCAAAGCCTGCAATGGACCCCTCATCTGTAAAATAGGGGTACCAAACTATAGCCCCGGGATGCTTTTGGAAGGTTCGAATGAGATCATGCGTGTGAAGTACATCGCCAACCTTGACATATTGCTGTTCAGTCATTTCAAGCGTGTGTCCGAGTCTTCATGACCCCATTTGGGGTTTTCTTGGCAAAGATACTGGAGTGGTTTGCCATTTTCTTTTCTAGCATGAAATGTTATGTCATTATGAATGCTTTCTCTTGGGAGAAAACTGAGGAACAACTTCGGAGGAGCAGGAAGTGTGGCAGAACAGCCAGTAGTGCAAAGATCTACAGGGGGGATGCTTTAAGAAAGCCCCCCACAAGGGGCAGCGAGGTGGCACAGTGGATAGAGCACCGGCCCTGAAGTCAGGAGGACCTGAGTTCAAAGCTGGCCTCAGAACAAACACTTGATACTTATGAGCTGTGTGACCTTGGGCAAGTCACTTAATACCAGTTGCTCCCACCCAAAAAAAAGAAAGCCCCCCCACATCCCTGCTTCTAGGCTAGGCTGTGAGCACACTAGGATTAGAGGGAGTTGGAGGTCACCTTCACTGGACTTGGGTTTAGGGGCTATGATGCCTCAGTCAATTTGGAAGTTAACTTGAGGAGAAGGGAGTTCCATCTTTCAAGGAAAAATCAAGGGCATGCCGCTTTCACTCTTCCCTTAGGCTCTAGATTACAGCTGACCTGATCCTTGGAGAGGTGACTGAATTTGTCATTTGTGGAGCAGGCTTTGCAAGCGATGTTCCCTGATCTAACACTTGTGCTTAGCAGCATACGCTCTGCTGTTATTACTAATCAGAGAATAGGGAGGGAGGGAAATAGGAGGTGCCCGGCCAGAAGAATTTACAGAGGGCCTCAGGCTTATAGAAATTGAGGAGAAGGACCTTGGCAATGAGATCCCAGCAGAGAGAAGCACCCAGAAGAATAAGGATTGGGGAGGTGTGAAGGGGTAGTTCTAGTGTCAGAATAGCCCATGTCATTTTCCCACTGTGCAGTAGACACTAGAACTATCCCTTCACACCCCCAGAGCATGGTACAGAAGAGAGATTACTCCCCTGGGCCACCACATGAAGAGGGACCCCAGCTAGACTTGCTTCACCTCCTTCTCCCCTGGACTCTCTCTAGAATCCACCTCCCTCTCCTCACCCACCACAACCCCAGTCTCCTCCACCCCATTTTCCAGCACCCAGATACACGTTGTCTTTCCCCACTAGAATATAAACTCCAAAACTGACTCGCTTGCTTAGATCCCCAGGGCTTACTTAGCACAGTGCCTGACGCAGAAGTAAGCATGTAATAAATGCTTGCTGATCTGTGTCTATTTATATCTTTCTTTCTACCTACATTCTATGTATAAACGTATGGGGACTTCAAAGGCAAAAGGGAACTCTGGTTATTATTGATCGCAATCTGAATCGTAGGATATGCCATTGTAGACTTAGATCTAGAAGGGGCCTCAGAGGTCATCATTTTATAGATGGGGAAACTGAGGCTGGTTCAAAGTCACACAGATGATAGAGATAAGAGTTGAACCCCCAGCATCTGACTCTAAAACCAGCACCCTTTATGTTACTGAATGCTGCCTCCTGGGATCCACATTTTAGGGACAATATTAACAAGTCGGAGAACCTCCTTCCAAGGACAGGGACTAGATCGTGTCATATTAAAGGAACTGAGGGTGTTTGTTTAGCTTATACTAGAGAAAACTTGCTAGGTGCACAGTCAATTGAGTGCTGGGCTGGAGTCATCTTCATGAGTTCAAATCTGGCCTTAGATACTTGCTAGCTGTGTGACCCTGGGCAAGTCACTCAACCCTGTTTGCCTCAGTTTCTTCATCTATAAAATGAGCTAGAGAAGGAAATGGCAAACCACTCCAGTATCTTTGCCAAGAAAACCCAAATGGGATCACAAAGAGTCAAGCATGACAGAAATGTCCCTATGGTGAAAAGAGCTGACTTACTGGGGGTGTGAGATACATTGTCATGAAAAGGCAGTCCTATAAATCAAGAGAGACCTGGCCCAAATCCCTCCACAAATAGTAGCAGTGAGACTATGGACAAGACCCAAGGCATCTCGGTGTCTTCTTTCCTTCATCTGTAAAATGGAGATGACAGTCTTGCCTAGCTTACAGGGATGTCTTAGTATCAAACATGTTGATGATATATACAAACTGTACAAGGATCAGCCAACATTATGACAAGAGCTGTGTTTTGTGTGTTTGAAGGACTGTCTTGTGGACAAGAGATGGGAAAACCATTTGTCATGGTTGCTATCAGGGGGATTCCTGCTGAGGTAGGGGCTGGACATGATGCCCTCTGAGATCCCTTCCGTCTCTGAGACTCTGTGGTTCTCAGATCAGATGATCTAACCCATATGTACAAGTGCCCCCTCCTACTCAACTCAGTCCAACATCCTTGGGGTGGGACCAAAAAGAACATGCAGGAAACATTTGCCAAGAGTCCAGATATCATCACTTCCTTGGGGGCTGTAAGCTCCTTGAGGACAAGAGCTGAGTCATTTCTTATCCTTGTATCCCCAGTACCTAGGACTGTGTTTAGTAATTAATAGGTGTTGCTTAATGCCTATTGAATGAAGATTTTCATAAGAAGGTACAAAATTGTGTGGTACAGACCTAACAGTGTGGGGCTGGATATGCCTACAGGGATCCGTGAAGAGACCTGCTTGGATGGAGCCAAGGGTGCGTGTGAAGATGCAGTGGAAGATGAGGCAGGAAAAGGAGGATGGACCCTCAAATGCCTGCTGAGGTGAGTTGGATTTTAGTGACTACCAGCTGTTCAACTTTGAGTCTCTGACTATTCCATTCCCCAAAGTAATACGTTGTGGATAAACACTTTCTGGCTATTTAAAGGAGCTCCCATGAGTCTTTTGTGATGTAAATAACAGCCCCAATTTTGTCTGATTTTGGCCCACTTTTTTATCTGGGTTTGTTTTTCCCCATTACTCTCTATGTCTTTCTGACTCTCTCCCCACACAGACCCCCTAAGGGCCCCAGCAAAAGGGAGGGCCATTCTGATAATTATTATAACTGTCATAAATATCTTGTGCATGCTGATTCTGCCCCCTGCGGTTTGTCCCTCTCCCCAGCCCAATGCAGGGAAGTGAATAGCTAGGGAGAGAAGACACAGGCAAATGAGTTCTGGGATCTAGGGCTTGGGCTCAGTCACTGGGAAAGAAGGAAGAATATCAGAACCCCAGGATTAGATCTACCCCTGAGACCAAGCTCGTGGATTCTAAGGCTTGCTTCCACAAGCTAGGATGAAAAGGAGGAGGACTGCTGAAGAGCTAAGGGCTGCCTCTGATGGCAACATCCCACAAATGACATCCACGAGATCCAAGTGGTTGTTTCTTTATATGTGTCCTTTTTTCCCATCCATTTTCTCATTTTAGTCTCACAACATAACAACAGCTTCACACACACACACACACACACACACACACACACACACACACACACACCATTCCATGAGAAGGCAGACAAGTAAGGATTCTCATTCCCATTTGACAGAGGAGGAATCAAGTCCAGAGAAAAGGAAAATACTTGCCCAAGTACATAGAAAATGAACTAGTGGCCAAGCCTGGTCTAAAACTCACATCTTCTGCCTTCCAGCTATATGTTATTTCCCCTGGACATTGCTGCCCTCTAAATGATCAATCCATGTTAGAAGCAAAGATACAAAGAGATAAAGACAGATAGCCCCAGAGGTTGACAGCTTTGGAATGTGGCATGCTAAAGTCTAACCCCATTTCCTCTTCGAGGTTGGGGATAGGATCATGGAGTGCCCACCAGTGGTGGGCACAAAGTGATGATGGTAGCATGTTGGTCTGAATGCTCATTGCAAAAACTGAATCACACATAAAATCACAGAACTGGAAGAAATCAGAGAATAGATCTAGGTGGTTGGAATATTGACTGATGTATTGAATTGAATACATCTGAATACTGAGTATTCAGTCCCATACTGACTAGTTAGTCCGATACATCAATCTAATACATATCCTTCCTTCACTTCACAGATGAATAAAACCCAGAGAGGTTACATGATTTCCCTAAGGTCATACAAGTAATAAGTGTCAGAGTTGGGATTCTGATTCAGACACTCAGACTCCAGGTTCAGTGCTCTTTCCACTGCCTCCCAGGTCATCTAATCCAAATCACATCTGAACAAAATTCCCTTCTACAACATTCCTGGCAAGTGGTCATCTCCTGTAATGGAGAACTCACTACTTCTCAAAGTAGCCTATTCCACTTTGGGACAACCTCAATCATTAGGAATATCCTTACACAGAACCTGAATCCACCTCTCCAAGACCTCCATTCATTGCTCCTAAATCTACTTTCTGGGGTCAAGCAGACCAAACCTAATCCCTTTTCCACATGATTGCCCTACAAATACTTGAAGCCATAATGTCCCCCCCGCCCAAGTCTTCTCTCTCTCCAAGCTATATGGGACTAGTTCCTCCAATTAACTCCTCACCATTCTGGTTGTTTCAATTCATCAATGTCCTTGCTAAAATGTGGACCCCAGAAAGTGAGCCCAATACTGCTGATATGGTCTGACCACGGGAGACAGGAGTCTGGCTGAGAAGCCTGATGGTCAGTGTGAGGAATGGGGTCAGCATGAAGCTTAGCTTAAGGGAGACCTTAAGAGGTTGGACCAGGCTTGCCATCCCAGGCTGCCCGGTGTCCCAGGCACTTTCACAAAAGCCTTCCCCATCATCATAGGTCTTCCTCAGATTTAACCCACAACCAACTCTACCCTCACCACCCTTAGAATGGCGAAGGAGATCAAGGATATAGGTTCTAATGCCATTCAGTCCACTACATCAATCTGTCTTTGCTGACCACCTACTAGGTGCCCAGGCACTAGAGAAGGAGAATCCATTCTGTTCAATCAATGCTTACTGAGCACCTACTGTGTATAAGACATGTTCTAGAACATGGGGGATACAAAGGTAAAGAAGATGTGGTCCTTTCCTTCAGGAAGCTCATAAGAATACTATCTATCTATATCTTATACATATGATATATATTTTTATGTATATGCTACGGTTGTAGTTATAATTATTTATTATCTAATAGGGAAGATAAACATATGCATAAAGTACCCCAGCACAAGTCAGTATAGGATAAGTGCCAATGAAAGAGAACCAAAGTTGTACATGAATTTCAAGGAAGGGAGAGATTCTTAGTGGGGGGAAGGGCAGAGCAGGGGAGTTGAATTGTCCCTCAAAGGGTGGGTAGTATTCGACTGGTGGAAATAGGCTTTTGAGGCGAAAGGTCTGGCACAGGCAAAGGTCCAGAGGCAGGAAAGCAAACAGTCTGTAGTTCAATATATTACATGATCTCTACTCTTCATCTAGAGGGAAAAGGAAGCAAAAGTAACATACATGGATCATTTATTCACTCATTCATTCATTCATTCAGCTGAATGTCTACTGTGTACAGCCCAATGTTCATCTTCATAAATGTATAATATATGGCCCCTACCTTCAGGGAGCTCTTTTTTTGTTTGCTTGGGACCAGGCCTGTGATTTCATAGCTATGTGGAATTCCCAGTGTGGAAATTCCTTCTACCAAAGTAGATCCACAATCTGTTCTGTGTAGAGTTTTATGGAGAATTTTCTGGAGCACTGAGAAGTTAAATGACTTGCCCAAGGTCACACAGTCAATATGTGTCAAACTCAGTTCTCCTTGGCCCTGAGGCCAACTCTCCAACCATTTCACCCAACTGCGTCTGTTGGGTTTGTCATATAAATGTAATAGGCATTCAAACAAGCAATAATGGCTGATGTAGATTAATATTTCAAGTTCTGCAAAGTGTTTTATATGCTGTCACATTGGAAGAAGGAAGTAATGGAGAATGGGCCAGACCCAGAGCCAGGAGGTCTGAGTTCAGATCTTACTCTGACATTTACTATGTGGGAACTTGAGTAAATTACTCAATCGTTTCCTCCCTTGGCAAGTAGGGATAATGCTGCTCACCCTGCTTTCTTCAGAGTTTGGCATGGAGAGAGAACGATGAGTTGCTATTGTTACAGCAAGATGGACTCAAGTAGCTAGGGAAGACTTTATGGAGGAGGCACTCCAGCTGGGCCTTGAAGGATGGATAAAATTTAAATAGATACTGAAGGCATTCCAGATCAGGTGAAATACATGAACAAAGACTGTTAACTGCTTAGCTCCAGGACCATAGACTGAGCTCCTAAGCCCAACCAGCTGTCTTGAAAAATATGTACCCTTTCCCCCCCAAATTGGAAGGGAGAGAAAACATAGCAGGGAACATAGCAGTGGTGTGCTGGTAAATGTCTAACAACCTACTCTCTAGGGGGAGAAATATAAGGCAAGATACACTTTTGGTTTGGGGGGCAATCAAGGTCAAGTGACTTATTCAGGGTCACATAGCTAGTAAGTGTCTGAGGCTAGATTTGAGCTCAGGTCCTCTTGACTCCAGGGCCAGCATTCTATCCACTGTGCCACCTAGCTGCCCCTAGAATGCACTTTTAAGTCTAATCTGCATCAACATTTTCTCCATTACTTTCTCAATAAAACAATCAAGCCCTAATTTTTAGCATTGCTCATTTCTGAGGTGTAAATAAGTGCTCCCACTCATAATTTAACAGCTCTTTTGAGCTGGCTCCAGGCCACCCCTGATGGCTGAGCGTGGCCCATCCCAAGCCTCCAAGCCTAATTGGTCAGTAGCATTGACTTGGTCCCTAAATGGCATCACCTCATTTGACGGAGACCCAGACTCCCTTGGGGTAGAGAATCTTAGATGAGCATCATGCCCTTGGTTTATTTTTTGGTATTCTGATCATTGTGTTTCAATATAATCAGTTTTCTCAGTAATCCTGTTCATGTGATGCATGTGAAAACATGATTCTGAGAAGGGCTCTGTAGGTTTCATCAGACTGCCAAAGAGGTCCAGGACACAAGAGGTTAAGATACCCTGCTCAAGGCAGGGGAAATAGTCATGCCCCCTCCCTAGACCGTGGAGCCCGGAAAGGTGAATGGATACCTAGGAAGAGGAAGGCCAGCTTGACCCCAGAAGCTTTGGAGCCCGAATGTGGTAAGAGATGGGGGTGAAGGAAAGAACGTGTTCCTCATCAATCCAGCATGAACCTGCTGGCAATGATGTCTTTCTGAAAGGTAATTAGCTTTCATTCACCACGAGGTGCATTAGGGAGAGGACATAAGTCCCGGAGCTTTGGGCTCCGGTGGGTGATTGCCACAGCCTGGCACTTTGAAAACGGCATTGAAAGAGGCACAAGGTTCTAATATTACTTAATTACCCGAGACAGCCTCAGATGTAATCGAGCTTAGAGGGCCAAATGAAAGCTGTGCACATGAGGCCAGCAGAGGCTGATGCATTTATAATGATACTACTTTGGAAGACAAATCTGGATTTAGTGAGAGCAAAGAAGAAGTGGGGGGCAGGGAAGGGAAGGAGTGGGGGTGGGCTGGGGGCTCAGCAGGGTCTTTGCAATGGAGCTGCTGGCTCCAGGTAGGAGGTTAAACACTGCTTAGCCCTCGAGACCAGAACCCGGAGCTATGGCTGGATGGCTGCTGCCAAGAGGGAAGTGTAGGTTGGGCATCAACTTCTTGGCAATTAGAGCTGGGCCAAAGGTGGAAGCCATTGACTGCAAAGGTGGTAGCTTCCCCCTTTTGGGAAGTCTGCAAATAGAGGGAGGATGCCCACTTGTTGGGTCTATTACAGTAGGGATTCCTTTCCAGTCTCAAATTCTCTGATTCTATTAATTCAGCAGCATTTTTCCTAAGCCTGAACCACTGCCTGTCCATGGCTATGGACCAGCTACTTCCCCTCATGGAATCACTGACCTATAAAACGTGAGAGCTGGAAGGAATTTAAGGTTCAGCTAGCCCAGTATACCCATTTTGCAGATGCATAAACTGAGAATGAGAGAGAAAAAAATCATGCACCCAAGGTCACACAGCAGTCAATGTCACAGTTAAGGGAAAAAAATTCATTTATATACCACTCTCAAGTTTGCAAAATACTATATATATGTATATATATATATCTCATATGGATATGATACATACATAAATATCATGTGGATATGACATGTATATGTGCATATACACATATGACTTCACTTGATCCTCATATGAGCCTTGTGAAATAGGCATATTCTTTTTCCCACTTTATAGGTAAGGAAATTGAAGCACAGAAAGGTCAAGTGATTTGCCTAGGGTCTCATAGCTAACAATGAAATTTAAACCTGGATCTTCTTAATGCCAAGTCCCATACTTCATCCATACTCTATCCACTATTCCACCTGACTCACTAAGTTAGGATTGGCAACCCCTGTCTCATTTCAGTAAACAAGTAAGAATAGCCCTTTTTCTTTTCTTTTTGGTGATTTTTTTTTTGATGAGGCAATCAGGATTATCAGGGTTAAGCGACTTGCCCAGGGTGACACAGCTAGTAAGTGTCATGTGTCTGAGACTGAATTTGAATTCACATCCTCCTGACTCCAAGGCCAGAGTTCTATTCACTGCACCACCTAGCTGCCCCTGAGAATAGCCCTTTTTCATATGGTGTACTAGGATGGGGTGGTGGTGGGAGGAGAGCAGCCAGCCTCAGAGAAAAGATGGTCCTGGATTCAGGTCTTCCCACTGACATACATTGACCATACAATCCTGGGCGGATCAGCCACCTCCTGGCATCTTTGGCGACCCCCTAACTCTATAAGTTGCTGCAAAGTTGCCAGTCTGCATTGGTAGGAGCAGTTTCCTCACCAGAAGTTGCCCACACCAATAAAAGCATGGGTCCAGACCATGCTGTGTACTCTTGTTAATAATAATAATTCACATTTATTTAGCACTGTCAAGTTTTAAGGTTTATGAGGCATTTTCCTCACAAACAACCCCTTGAGGTAGAGAGCACAAAAACTACATTTTATATAGGCATTACTGGCAAGGGAAGGGGAAGGGGATGCAAAGGAATTTGGAGGTAGAGTCCCCCCCTCCTCCGATAGTTTACAATCTAGTTGGGAGCTACATTGATAGTAAAGTGAGAAGATCTTGAGGGAAGGGACCAGGTTTCTTGCCCAATGTTTTTCCCACTTCCCTCCACCCCCATCCTACCTAGTTCCAGCCCCACATTCCAGAAGTTTCCACAAGAAAGCAGCAAGGTTTTCTGGAGAAAGTACCAGAATAGGAGTCGGGAGACCTGGAATCACTTCCTCTCTCTGGGTCTCAGTATGCTCATCTATAAAATGGACATTGATGATGCCAGTGGGGGGCACTTGTAAGGATTAATGGAGATCGAAGAGGCGAAATCATCTGGGAAAGTTCATGTAATTCGACAAGCACCGAGTATATCCCTGCTATATGGACCCAACCCTGTGCAAAGTGCATCAGACAGTTGTGAGTTCTTAGGAGCATCCTGAGATGGAAGTCATTCTCTGTCTCTCCAGAGCCCAAAGCAGAGTTCCAAAACTTCCCCCAGCCCAGCTTTACTTGGAAGAGATCAGTGGGATAATACAAGTGCCTCCCGCATTGAATGGTGTTTAAGAACGGTGACCAGGATGCCAGTCCTGGGGACCTCAGGGTGTGCATGCTTGTACATGGGGAGAGGCTACAAGAAGAGAGAGTCTCTGTCTCTCTCTCTGTCTCTTTCTGTCTCTGTCTCTATCTCTCTCTCTATCTCTGTCTCTCTCTCTCTCTGCCTCTCTCTCTGTCTCTCTGTCTCTCTCTGTCTCTCTGTCTCTCTTTTTGTCTTTGTCTCTCTCTCTGCCTCTCTCTCTGTCTCTCTTTTTGTCTCTGTCTCTCCCTTTGTCTCTCTCTCTGCCTCTCTCTCTGTCTCTGTCTCTCTGTCTCTCTCTCTCTGTCTGTCTTTCTCTGTCTCTCTGTCTCTCTCTCTGCCTCTCTGTCTCTCTGTCTCTCTCTGTATCTCTCTGTCTCTTTCTCTGTCTCTGCCTCTGTCTCTCTATCTGTCTCTCTCTCCCCCCGCCCCCATGTCAGCTGGCCTGGCAAGCATTAGAGGTTATATATTAATAGATATAAAGTGTCCCAGTTTCTAGAGAACTTAGGCTAACTTGACCAGGCTGAAGAAGAGAGACAGAGACACAGACACAGAGAGAGACAGAGAGATGGGGTGGGTTGGGGATGTGGGTGGGGAGAAAGATCCTTCTCCTCTCATTCCAGATAAGTTCTACCAAGGGGGCACCAGATAGAAGGAGCTTTAGTACTAAAAGACACTGCTTGGCCAAAGACTGCAATGGGGGTCAAAGGGCCTTGCTGCTGTGCAATTGTAAAGAGCAAATCCTCCCCAGCTTATAGAGTCATAGATTTAGAGCTGGAAAAGACCTTAGGGATCATGCAGTCCAGCCCCCTGATTTTACTTAGAGACTTAGGGAAGTTAGGTGACTTATCCAAAGTCATACAGATTGTAGATATTGGAGGTGAGAATTGAACCGACATATTCTGTCTTCAAGTCTGGTGGTCTATCCACAACACCATGCTGCCTCTCTCTCCCCGTTTATAAAGTTCAATTCAATTAAACAAACATGTATTATACACTAAACATATGCAAGGTGCTAGAGGTTACAAAGACAAAAATGGGATAATAAAGATGAAAAAAATCACTGCCCTCAAGAAGTTTCTAATCTACTGAGGTGGTTGGATTGAATTACTCTTAAGATTCCTACCAAGCCTAAAATTCAAGGATTTGGCACTCCCCTGCCTAATAAACATAAGTAGCTCCATATTGCTTCTCCGCTCAAACACACACACGTCTCCCATTGGCATCAAAAGCCCATCGAAGCTGGCTCCAAACTTCCCTCCCGGAGTTATCTTTCCCCTCCTCCCTACCGCTAATCCCCCAGGACACTCCATCTTCCCCTTCGTGCCTCCACCATCCCCCAGGGCAAGAACACATTCCCTCCTTCCTCTTATTTCTTAGAACTTCAAGATTCCTCCCCAATTCAGCTCAAGGGCCTTTTCCCGATCCGCACATTCACTAGTATCACATTCCAACCAAAATGACCTTGGCTTTCCTTTCTGCATATGTTGAATATATCTCCATGGTGGGTACATGAAGAATGCAAAGTCCTTGAGGGCTTCTATATTGACAAGTGTTTAGTTTTGCTTTGTAATCTTTACCCTAGCACTTATGGATTGATTGAGTGATCAATTCTATAAAGTAAGACAATAGTTAAATCAGAGAGAAATTATGGCGAGCCTTGCATGCTAGAATGAAGACATTAGCCTCATTTTCCCCATGTAGAGAAGGGCGACATTATGAGCAGGATCTTTCTCCTTTGGAATCCCTCTCTTTTATCCACCTATGGTTTTGCCAAGAAGAAACCAGAGCCAGAGACAAGGGGCACGTTGCCTCTTTCTGGGTCCATCTTCTGGGCACCCCCAGGTGAAGGCAGCTTCCCTTGAGCTAGGTCTGCCTGCCCCCCTCCCAAGAGGCCCAGCAGACTCCCTGATCCATAGTGACGTTGAAGGGCACATCATTCTCTGATTTGCCCAATGGGCCGTGTGCCAGCACCTGTCTCCTCCCCAGGAGGCATCTGTCATTGTCACCCAGAATGTCGTTAGGAGAAGGCTTCATTAGCTCCACCCCAGCCCTTCCTCCATGTTACAGAGACAAATGTAGGCCCTGCCACTTGCAGTTCCTCCCCACCCCCACCCCCAGAATCACTTGCCCATCAATCTTAAATCCTCTTTAAGTGAAGAGATAGTCCAAGAATGGCCAGGGGGATGTTTTCTATGTGCATCCCTTCAGGCTAATGGTATAGCCACCAGAGGTGGTGCAAGTTGGGGTGGGGGAGATACATTTGGTGGCAAAGCGCTTTTTTGGCATCCCTTAAGTTCCACCTACTCTACCTACTTTTAAGCCCATCCCTAACACTTCCTGCCTAAGATTCTCCCCTTAGTGATTAATTCTTTTGGAGAGGCAGGGCTTTTCAGACTCCAGGATCGCACAATTAAATAACAATAACAGTTATGCCTTAACCTTGTATGTTGTTTTACAGGGATTTGCAAAGGGCTTTCACATCCATCCTTTCATGAAGAGGCATAGGTTAGAATTCCAAGGGACCTTAGGAAATCATCCTATTCAACCTCCTCATTTTTCAGAAGAGGAAAGTAGTGGCCAGAAAAGTGAAGTGATTTACCCTGTCACACAGGGAATCGGTAGCAGAGTCAGGAAACACACCCAGGGCATAGGTGAGCTGGAAGGAATCCGGGAAGCCATCAATCCCAATGCTCTCGTTTTACAGATGAGGAAACATGCACAGAGGGGTTAAACAGTCCTGGATCACCCAGCTAGAAAATGTTTATGGTGGGATGAAAACCCAGGTCTTCCTGGTTCCCAGTCTTGTACCCTAGCCCCTACCCACAGCAGCCTTCCTTGGCAGGAGTAACTCTGCGAATTTTATCACCTACCACCTCAGTAAGAATAGGAGAATGCAGATGCAGGATAAACACTAGGGAACGGGGTAGGAAAGCTCTAACCAGAGTGGGCAGAGAAGATGGAACTGAGAAATAAAAACATTCAGCTTGCAACATGAGAACGTTGAAATTGACAATCTCTAAGGTATTTTCTATCTCTGTATTTCATGATTTGTAGACATCTGCCTACAGATATAGATTTCCAAACCCCTCCATCCCATCCGTGTTGAAGAGGGGGATAGGGCAAAAGGATGGGCCTGGAGCAAGCACATGGGGGCCATAAAGGAACCAACCTGTCACCTTAGCAGATATCTTTATTCAATCCCATTGCTGCACCCACCCATCCAGATCCCATGGTCCTGACCACCTAGACCAGTAAGGCCCTAGCAGATGGACCAGGCAGAAAGAGACAATCTGAGAACCCTCTTTCACTCCATGGCTTCCTCTGTTCGAGATGCATTTTAATTAAACTTGCACTTTTGGCCTTTGTTTTAGAATATGCTTATAAGTAAGCTCCTTGTGATGAGAGGTGATGAGAGCCAGTACCCCCTCCCACCCCACCTGCATCCATCTCTACTTGACCATTGTTGGAGTGAGGGGAAGAGTAGTGGAATGGACATAGGGGAGTAAGAGGTTACCATAGGCTTTTATTTTCATCTTTCTTTTCTGTTCACAACTTTACTTACTAGCTGTGTAACCTTAGGGAAGTCACTTTCCTTTAAAAAAAAATGAGGGTATTGGACTAGATTCCTCTAAGGTGTTTTCTAACTCATTTGCTCTTTGATTCTGTGACATGTTGCTTCACCGGTATTCTGTACTTTGTGGCCCCAGGAAAGAGGAGAGAGAGAGAAGCTAGCCTTCTTGGTTGGTTGTCCTTCGTTCTCAGAGAGAGCCAAAAATGACATCACTATGTTAGAGGCAAGTTACAGTACTTCTGACTATGACTGATCAGACTATTATGAGCTCAGAATATTCTACCACAGGTCAGGCACAAATAGTCCATGTGAACATTTGGGATGGATTCTCCACATTTGCACATCTCCCATTTCTTTTGAGCTAATTCAATTCTGTTTTGCTCATAGAGTGCAGCACCTTCCCCGATGTGGCCACCCACACTGAGCAGTCCTGTGTCAATGTCTCCCATGTCACACAATCAATTCCAAAGTTCTTAAGAGACGCCTTGTGAGCATCCTTGTAGCACTTCTTCTGACCACCATGTAAGTCTTCTAGTGGCTTAGAAAAGAAAACTCTTGCAGAGTCAATTTTGCACCCTAAGAACTCACATTCTCTCCCCAACTCAGATGTGTGCCAGTATCTGTGTGTCTTTGAGTGACCTGTTATCTCCCTTGTTTGCTTTTTCCTACTCTATAAGATGGAGCAGAGACGACCATGCCCTTCACACATACTCACTCATGAACTATAGATAAGAAATTCCTTTATTTCCAAAGAAGAAATGGGGACACCTGAATTGAACTGAAGCTCCAATTCTTTTCTCCTTCCCTGACAAAAGATAATGAATCTGTCAATCAATATGCAAATCTGCAAGGAAGCATACATTTGTTGAGCACCTACCAGGTGTCTTACCCCTTGCTAGGTGTTGGATATAGAGAAATTGAAGACATAGCCTTTGCCCTCAAGATCCTTACAAGCTACTGGGGGAAACAAGGTACAGAGTCAGAAGCATAAAGTCATAGGAGGGAAAGCACACCATGGGCTGGGATAGTCAGTGAAGGAAGAATGACGTAGTGGTGGGTGCTGGTCTTCAGTAAGAATGCATGGGTTGTGACACTTCCTGACTGTGCCACATTGGGCAAATTACTTCTCAGAACCTCAGTTTCCTCACCTGTGAAATTTGGATGATAATATATTACCCACCTTGCAGAGTTGACTCTTCCTAAACCTTAGTTGGGAAGTCCTTTAGAAACAAGTGTTGTAACTATTTCTTGAAAAAAGTGAACGTGGACTGGGAAGTATGAGAGGAAGGAAAGGTGAGGTAAGGCGGGAGGGAGGGAAGAAGGAAGTAAGAAAGGAAGGGAAGAAGGAAATAAACATTTATTAAATACTTACTAAGTGTTAGGCACTGTGCTAAAACCTTTATAAATATCTTATTTGATCTTTACAATCCTGGGAGATAACTGTTATTATTATTCTCAATTTACAGATGAGAAAACTGAGGTAGACAGAGATTAAGTGACTTCCCCACCTGGGTCCAGGAGGATGAGCAAGATTTGAGGAGGAGGAAGAGGAAAAATGAAAAGATAATCTATCTAGAGTGCAAAGGGACCTTGAGATCAGATAGTCCATTTTACAGATTAAGAAACTGAGGCCCAAAGAGGTAAAGTCCATTGTCTGAGGTCTCACAGTTAGTAAGTGAAAAAATTTCAAATTCACAACCTCTGATTTCAACTACAATACTCTTTCCACTACATTGTGCTTATCTATATGCCAATGGAGGGGATAGTGGGAGCAAAGGTTCATAGATGGGAATTAACATGTAGTATTTGAGGGACAGTGAAGGGCCACTAAAGTGGATAAGGGAAGCATCGTTACAGAAAATAAGGCTAGTATGGTAGACAGGGCTGGACTGTGGAATCCTTGAATATTAGGCTAAGTAGGTTGAGCTGATAAGTAATGGGGAGTCAACAAATGCTTTTCTTGGTGAGGATTGGTGTAGAACCCAAGAGCGTTAAAGTTCATTAAGGAGCACTAAATGAGGCAGTTGTACTAGAATAGTACTAAGTAATAACTAGATGATCTCTAAGGTTCCTTCTAGCCCTAAGGTTCTATACCTATATCTAGTCCAATTACTACATTTCAGAGTGAAGGAAACTGAGATCCAGAGAGATAAAGGCACTTGGTCAAGGTAACACAGATAGTTGATTACAGAGCTAAAACTGATGAATTTGAGCCATAATACAGATGATGCTTTGAGATCCTGGGCAAGAAGCAAATTTATGCTCTACTGGGAAATGAGTGTAGCCTTGGAAACATATGCTAACCTCTGCAGCCTTATTACTTTTTGCTCTCAGTGACAAGACAAAATTTCAGCACTAGGCTCGAGGAGAGCTCCCAACAATCCAACCTGGAAGGACAGAAAGGGAATCTGTCCCTGTGAGGGAAAAGGAGGTTTTATGTTGGTTTCTATTATCAGGAGGCCCAGATGTAAAATGAATGCCTGCAATATTTATCCATGTCATCGCTAATAATAAGTAGCTTGATTTGTCAAGCGGGGACAGATTCAAAGATGTCAATTAAAGGGAGGGGGAAACGCAGCTGTATGGTATTTATCTGATCTGCAGATGCTGCGCCCCTCCGGGATGGAATTCAGCTCTATACCAGCTCACCTCCCCCCTCCACTTACACACCCTTGAGTTTCCAGTTCCCGCCAGTTCTCTCTCTCTCTCTCTCTCTCTCTCTCTCTCTCTCTCTCTCTCTCTCTCTCTCTCTCTCTCTCTCTCTCTCTCTCCCTCTCCTCTCCCTCTCTCTCTCTCTCCCTTTTCCTCCCCTCTCCCTTTCTTCCTCTTCTCCCTCTGTTTCTCTCATGCACCTCCCACTACGTCTCTTTCTCTTTGTCTCTCATCCATATGATTATAGGATCAGAGTTTCTCACTTCTCTCTACCCTTGTCAATTTATTTCTCTCCTTTTTCTTTCAATTTCCTGACCTTTCCCTATCTTCTCCTTCCCTTCCTTTTTCTCCCCTCTCTTCCCTGGCCACTCAAGGCTCCAATCATGCCTCTCTCTTTAATTCTCTTTGGTTAACTATATCTATCTCTGTCTCTGCAATCTCTACCTTCCCTGAAACCTCATCTCACCCCCACCTGCATGATCCCACTCTTGTATTTTATCTCCACTAAATCTCTTTACAACCCCTTGTTCTCAGGCTGCTTTGATCCTCTTCACCTCTCACCAAACCTTTGTCTCCTTATCGTGTTATGGATTTAAGGTTGAAGATCAAACTTCACCCTTAAAAGGAAAAACTGAGGTGAACCATAAGATTTTGATGAACCCTAAGCTAACCACCATTTCCCCCCAGAACCTGATAACAAACTCCACTAAATCTGAAGGGTTAGTAACAGGAAAAAGAGGAAACATCCAAAGAGCCTCTGAATGAACCCAGGCCAAACCTGACTTCACAAGGTCACGAATCCTAAGAATTCTAGCTTTCATTTATGTAGAATTTTACATAACCCTGGCCGCAGGTACTATTGGTAGTCTTATTCCTATTTTACAGATGAGAACACTGAGACTCAGTATGGTGAACTGATGTGCCCATCCTCACACATAGAAATAAATGTCTGAGGTGGGATTCAAAGACTCTAAGGCTAGCACTCTTTCCAGTATACCACATTACCTCTTCACTGGGTAACACACACACACACACACACACACACACCACACACACACACACACACATATCCTCTGCCAGCCAGCTCTGGAGCTCTACATCTAGGTGCAAGACCGGAGACACAAAGAAAGGCTTGCCTAAAGGTAAGATCTGGTTCAGTCAGGACATAATTACCACCACAGGCACTTGACCATTTGTCCAGCAACCTGAGGATGAGCCTACACTAGGCAAAACCTAGGAAGGCAGGCGTCCACCTGACCTGTTGTATTGCTGGGGGCTTGGCTATCTGGTTTTAGGAAGATTATTCCACTCTGCTTGGGAGATCACAGCTTAAGTTCTCCTTTCTGTCTCCATTCTGCTGTGTGATGTTGAACATTTGCAACCCTCTCTGGGCTCAGTTTACACAGGCATTACAACAATTAAAACAGAGCTTTCTTTGTTTTCCTCAATTGTTGGTTTCTGAGTCCATGGCTAATCTAACCACTCTATTTATTGAACTCTCTTCTGCCTTGGGTCCTATCCCTTCCCAGCAACAGTGCTAAGGACAGGCTTCCACTGGGCTATCCATAGTCTCTTGCCTCGTGATCCTGTCTTTTCAGATGGCTGGAAAGATTTAGTATTATGAGAGATCTTATGAGAAGATACTGATCTCAGAACCAGGTAAGACTGACTCACAAAACTTACTAGCAATGGGAATCTGGACTAATCACTTAACCTTCCTCTCTGAACCTCTGTTTTCTCTTCTATACACAATACCTTTCAGAGTTGGTTCCACTATTAAATGAGATCAATCAACAAACATTTATTAAGCACCTACAATTTGCCCATCACTGTGCTAGGATCTGAGGGTATAAAGGCAAACATAAAAAAAAAAAAACCTGCTCTCAAGAGCTCCCATCACTGGGCGAAACAACATGTATACATCTAAATATATATAAATAAATATGGGAAAATCTGGGATGAGGGAGACACTAGCATCTGGGAGGGTCAGGAAAGATGTCATCATGTATGCAAAGCATTTTGCAAAACTAAAACTGTTATATAAATGTCAGTGATGATGGCAATGACCATAAGGAGGGGGAAGGGGGAGAGGGGAATTAACATGGATTAACATCCATGGCCCTGGTCAGTGAGCTTCTAGAAAAGACCTTAGGTGGCCAGAAGGGACCTCAGAAAGCTTTAGTTAAACCTCTTCATTTGACAAAGGGGAAAGAGAAGGAAAGTGTCTTGTGAGAAGAGCTGGGGCTAGAGAAACCCTGGGTGTCTTGGCTTCTTGTCCAGGCCACTTTATACTGTCAAACAGTTGATCTCCCAATATTTACACTGGTCCCACTGGCTGGGTATGAGTGGATAGCAAGTGCCTCTCACCTACTTCCTGAGATTTCCATATGGAAATATGGAAATAGAGAAACAGGTCCCCTCATGCCTGAGCCAGACTGAGTCATCCTGTAGTTACAATGTATCTCAAATGGCTCTTTTACATCCATGCTCATGAGGAAGGGGGAAGAAGAAGGAAGAGGGGAGGGACCAGCAGCTCCTTCTAGTTTGTGCTTAGGCTGCCTTCACTGAGCAGGGTTAAAGCCCCTAAATGCACTTGGGGGCCAGAAGGGGGCAGCCCCTGCTGTCTGCTCTATCAGCCTGCCTCTAGACCACTCACTTCCCTCCCAAGCCACAGACAGCTTGTACTGAGCCTGAATATCACCCTGGCTGTGGCCTTTTCCCCAGGTTCAGTTGTCTTGACTTCCGTGACTCTGGGAAAGAGACTGAGGCGCACAACTTTGCACAAGTCTGCCTTGCCTAAGTCACAAGTCAAGACATCAGCCCATGATGTCATTGGTCGTCTTCAAAGGGTGAACAACAAACAAAGTTTAGTGGAAAAACTCTCTAAGGCTGGGCACCAGAAGACCTGGGTTCTAATCCTGGCTCTGTCACTAATTTGCTGTGGGACCTCCACTGTGCCTCAAGCTCCCCATCTGTATTTTGAGGGTAAAGAATTCCTATCTACCTCTGAAATGTTCTGCAGATGAAAGAGTAATATTTCTGAAGGGGATTTCTCTTTGGGGGGGATGTGATGTTATAGAAATTAGAAGCATATTTCCTCATTCTCCACTAGAGTCCTTCTTTTATGCCTCATTGAGGTGACTCTGAACTCTAAAAGACTGTGCCAACAGACCATAAGGCTTGGCATCATACACCAAGCTGGAAAGGCTTTGGGTATAAAACTAGCAGTGGACCATGTCTGTCATCTATCCAAGGACCAGACTAGTTAAATGAAGAGAGGATCATCCCCAAAAGCGAAGCTGCTGGATGGTGGTTATTCATTTATTCATTCATTCATTCATTCCATTTCATTTGTTTGCTCATTTGTTTATTTGTTTGCTACAGCAACTCACCAAGGCTACCTTCTAAGAATTGGAGGGGCCGTGATCAGCATCACTGGAGGAATTCCTGCCATCAGAGAGGAAGTACAAGGGTGATACAGCAGAAAGAACAAAGGCTTGGGAGTCAGAAGACTTGGGTTCAAATTTGCCTCTGTTACTATCTATGTGACCTTGGACAAGTCATCAACTCTTTGGCCCTTGGAGCCTTCATCTGTAAAATGAGAGAGTTGTTCCAAATGGCCACTAAAGTCTGTTCCAGCTTTGAATCTACGATTGTATGACCAACAAAATCACAGAACCTTGAAGTGGGCTTTGGAATGTTAAATCTATCTGTGCATGAATGAGCTCTGGAGACAGTCACACGTATGGGACCACTAACCATATTCCTATTGGAACAGAAAATGTAGAATGGGGATTTTCATTGATTCCTACTCAAATAGCTTTAGGTCAGTAAAAATGGCTCTAGTGAAGTGGGTATGTTTTTCTTCAGTATGGAAGCCTAGTCCCTCCAAAATCAGTTCCATGTCACTGGAATCTGTCATAAATTGAACTGTGGTCTCTCCTCCAATGAAGGCCAACTTTTGTGGAATAGGTTATGAGTTGAAGGGAGCAGAGCACTGCACCTAGGGTCAGGGAGATCTGAGTTCAAATTCAGTCTTAGAAACTTCCTAGCTGTGCCATCCTGAGCAAGTCACATACTTTTTGCCTGCCCCAGTTTCCTTATCTACAAAATGAGATAATAACAGAACCCGCCCTAGGGTTGTTGATAGGATGAGACAATGTTTATAGAGTGCTTTGCAAACCTTAAAGTGCTATCAAACACTAATGACGATGATGATGATGGTGATGGCAAGATGTAAAGCTATATCAGATTCTTTGTTTGCAGCAAGGCTTTCTTTCTTGTTTCCCCTTGCGTGGGTCACTGAGAGTTTAGCCTCTTTCCCAAGTAATTAGAGTCATAGAATCTGAAAGTTGGAGGGGCCCTCAAAGGTCAGTTAGTCTAGACCTCTCCCTGAAGCATGAATCCCATCCACATCACCGCATGGCATAGCCGCAGGACAGTGGACTTAGAGTGAGGAGACCTGGGTTTGGATCTTACCCAAGCTGTTCACTAGCTCTGTGATCATGGGTCACTGAGCCTCAGTCTCCACATCTATAAAATAGGGATAATAATACTTTACTACTTACATCACAGGTTTGTTGCGAGAAAATTGCTTTGCAGGCTTTATATAAATGTCAATCATGATTGTTGATGAAGGGTCAACCAGCCTCAGCTTGTATACCTCCAATGACAAGGAACTTACGTCCTCACAAAAAAGTCTCATCAGTGTACCAATGCTTTGCTAATTTCAGAAGCTCCTATCCACCTCTTCCACGAAGCTTTCCTAACATATCTCCCCACAGCCCAAGCTGCCATCAGAGTCCACACATGCTAGATTTTCAGTCAGAAGACCTGGACCCAAGTCCACCTTACTAGCTGTGTGTGACCCTGGCCAAGCCACCTAACTTCTCTGGACCTCAGTTTCCTCATCTGTAAAATGGACATTACAACACTTACACTACCTACCTCACGGGGTTTGTTGGGGAAAACACACGCGATAGATAGTGTATGTGGGAAAACAGTGTGAGCCAGGAGGAAGCACTGATTCTGCTGCTTAGTGTCTGTATGACCTCTGGCGAGTCATTTCCCTGCCATAGGCCTCAGTTTCCTCATCTGTCAAGGAGGAGGTTGGACTAGATGCCCTCTATTGTTTCTTCCAGCTGTAGACCTAGGAACCTATGACTGTTGCACAGGTGGATAAAATGAAGACTTATCATAATTTGGACAAATAATCAGTGATAAAAATTAAAAATAAATACTTTTTAAAAATAATTAAATGAGTTCATCTAAACTTACTGGGATGACTTCAGCAGCAAACATGGATGACATAGAGACAACAGATGGTGTAGTGAAGAGAGTGCTGAACATGGAGTCAGGAAGACCCGAGTTCAAATCTGACCTCACCCACATACTAGCAGTGTGCCTGGGTGAGTCATTTAACCTCTGCTTACCTCAGTTTCCTCAACTGTAAATAATAGCACTTGTCTCCTGGGGTTGTTGAAAGGATCATTTGTAAAAACAATTGGCACGGTACCTGGCACAGAGTGGGCTCAGTAGCTTCTCTTCCCCTGATGTATACCCCTTTCCCAGTGTTATTCTGCATGGTTTTGATTTATTGTACTGTATCTCCATGTTTTTAAGCTTTTCATTCCTGCTAATTTGGAGATTATTAGTATTTGGCATCGCAATATGTTTGATGAGTCTTGCCTGCAGAAGACCAAGTTATTTGTAAGTATCACCACTCAAAGAATAACAGAATTTGAGAGGTGGAAGTTACCTCAGGAACCATCTAGTTTTGTTCAGCTGTTAAACTTCTGCTTGAAGCCCTCCAGGGAGGGGACGCTGACTGCCTCTCAAGGGCCCACTTGGCTCCTGATCAGCTCTAATTGTCAGCGGATTTGTCCTGACTTCAAGCCGAAATTTGCATTTTTACAGCTTCTGCTCATTGCTCTTGGTTCTGCCCTCTGATTACTCCCTCACATGACAGCCCTTCAAATACCTAATAGCTGCCCTAGGACTGAATCGTCTCTTCCAGGCTAAACATCCCCTGCTCCTTCAACATATTCCCATGTGACAAGGACTTGGCCATCCTAGATGCCTTCTCCTGGACACTCTGCAACTTATCAATGTCCTCCCGAAACCATGGTTCACAGGCCTGAATGCAGGATACCAGGTGAGATCTGACAAGGCCAGAGAACAATGGGACTTTCTCCAACCAGTTCCTAGAAGTTCTATCCCTCTTAATGCATCACATTGCTGATTCAGATTGACCCCTAGATCTCTTTCAGAACAGTTGCTGTCTGACCATCTCTTCCCCATATTTTATTTGTGAAGTTGCTTTTTTTGTACCCAAGTGTAAGACTTCACATTTATCTCTACTAAATTATATCATATTAAATTCATCCCAATGCTCCAGCTTGTCAAAATCCTTTTGGATTCTAATGCTGCTATCTGCTGTGTTGGTTGTTGTAGAGGGCCGGCTTTGGGGAGTTGGAGAGCTTAGGCCAGACCGGGTCTTACCTGTAGTTTGTACTAAGCCTGACAGCTGTGAAACTCAGGATGTCAGCTCACCATCGCCCTGTTCCGTCTCTTGAGAACAGGATGCAGGAAGGGAGGAAACGGAAAGGGTACAGGACAGGACGCAGGAAAGAAAGTAACAGACAAGGTACAAGGAAGTAAGGAAATCACTTAATTAGGTTAGTGCTTTTCATGGAAAATAATGTCACTATTGCTTGATCCAGTACCATATAAGCCTGAGCCCTCAGATCAATAAACGAAGTTTGTTCTTCACATCTTCCACCTGGCCCGTGATTCTTTCTCTCTTCACATTCTGCCGGCATCAGACCACGGCCGCGGTCACAGGTGCTTACGGCAGGTTGTCCCTCCCGGTTTTTGTCATTTTCAGTTTGAGGAGTGTACCATCTATGTCCTTACCCAAGTCATTGATTAAAAATGTTACAGGGCACAGAACCAAGCCCCAGTCCCTAGTGGAGTACTCCACTGGAGACCTCCTGCTACATAGACACTGAGCTATTAAAAACTACTCCTTGGGTCTAGCCATTTCTGAATGCATCTGTCTAATTGTATAGCCCAAATCTCTCCATATTCTCCATAAAAAATAGTATGAAATACTTTATCAAAAGCTTTGCTAAATCTAGGTAAACTATGTCTACGGTATTCCCCTCATCTACTGGTTTTATAATCCTGTCAAAAAAAAAGATACGGGTAAAGTCAGGCATGACCTGTTTTGCTGGATCTTTGTAATCACCCTATCTATATCTTTCTAGATCTTTACTGACCATCACTTATATGATTTATTCAAGAAATTTTTCAAGAATCAAAGGGAAAATATAGGCTTACTAGCCTACAGTTTCAGGCTCTATTCTCTTCTTTTTTTGAAAATCAGGGCATTTATTCTCCTGCAATCATGTGGCACCTCTTCTGTTTCCTATGAGCCTTCAAATGGAGTGAAAAAGAGTGTCTCAGTCATCACATCTGTCTCTTCCACCAGAACCTGAGGATGTGGTGCATCTGGGCCAAGAGACTTGAATTCAACAAGGCATCTAGATGCTCTCTGACCATCTCTGACCATCTATGATTGGTCTTGGGTATCAACCCCCTCTTAGTCATTTTCAATGTAAAAGGTCATTCTCTTTTGCAGGAAAAGAAAGAAACACACTGAGTGTTGAGCAGTTCTGCCTCCTCTCCATTATTATTGTCCCATCTATCCCAAACAAAGATCTCAGGCCTTCTTTGATTCTCCTTGTTTCCCAATAAAGCATATTTTTTTAAAAAAATTTTGTCGTCCTTGGTTTCCCTGTCAAAGCCTCAGCTCCTTCAGAGCTTCTTGACACCGTTCTTATAGGACTGCATCACATTCGCACATTTATCTTCTGTTCTTTGCCCTGCTTTCATCTTTTGTATATTTCTTTTAGAATTTAAGTAGGGGAGTTCCCTATGTATCCACGTCAGGCTCTTCAGACAAATCCCATTTTTCCTCCTTACTAAAAAAATTTCCCTTTGCATGCCCTTAGAAATTCATTCTTTGTCCCTTCTCTTTCCTTTGACTCTTACCCAAATACTCTTCATCAGGCTTTCCTCCCTCTTGTTCCTAGCTTTTCTCACATAAATATACCTTCCTGATATGCAATGCTATATTACAACCACCCCCTTTTACCTAGCCCTTTCTTTTGAATAAGTTATACCCATCTTGAACCATAGTCCAAGCATCGGTTTCATCCCATTAGGTTTTGATGATTCCTGTGACCCCTGAGGTCAGATTTGGCCCCTTGAATTTCCTCTTGCTTATTACCTAAACTTTGGGCATTTGTGTGTAAACATGGGAGGTCATGGGTTTTGCTAAGGGCTCCTTTCTTGAGTTTTGTCTCCTGTGAATTTCTGATTCCTTCAGCTACTACCCTTTCTTGGTGACCTCTCTCTATAGTTTCTAACTTTGGAAGTATACCAAGATTGTCTTCTGACATTTTATTTCAAATCCTAACCTTAATCCCTTCACCATTATTTTTATTTTAAAATCATTTTTATTTTCTTCCTAGGACACCTGGCAAATTTATTCTTCCCAGCATTTGTTTGGTATGCTCCGTCTCTGGCTGGGAATCTGTCAACTCTGTATTGGAAGGCATAATCCAAAAATACAAATCCCATTCTCTGATACAATATTCTTAGTCATCTATTTACTTTCTAAATTAATTTTTCTCTTCCTCATCCCTTTCCCTCACTAGGGGCAACAGTGAGAGAAAAACAATTTGTGTCCCTAGAATCTTCCGTTTCTTGCCCAAGACTCCATACTCATTGGCAAAATATTTCCATTTCCTTCTGGAAGTGGATAAATGTACCCAGGTGGATCTCCAGAAGTAGGTAGTTGCCATTTGCTTTGAAACATGGGAGGGTCTCTGTTACATCTCAGATACATCCTCCAGGAAGACAACCTCTGTTGTTATTAGCAGGTCAACACAGGGTTGTCTCAGTGCCCTGAGCGGGGGATCACCAGCTACCATTTCTCTTCTCTTCCTCTGCCTCTTACTGGATAAGTTCTCACTCAATATCTCCTGTGACTTGACTCCATCATTCTTAGGAGAAAAAGCAACTTCTTCCTCTTCAGAGGCTTTGTCCATTGGGTCCCATTTGACCTCCAGATCCATGCCCATATTGCTGTTGTTGTTATCATCATCTCTCCCACCATCACCATTATCAGCATCCTTATTAGGGAGATGAAGGACCACGAGTCTATCCTGCAGTGGGTTCAGGAATCTCAGGACCTGGCTCCAATCTAACCTCACTGCAATAGCTATGAAATCTAGGGTGCCAGTAGGAATAACCTGTGAAGAAATGACCCTTCCCTTACTACATATGGGTATAACCATACATTGCTGTATGTTGCTAGAGGCGTTTATGTAAAACTGAAAGGAGTTTCCCAGATGGGGGAAGGCATTCTAAACCCAGAGAGCTCCCCCACAAGGGGAAGCTGCCTCCTGGACCAAAAACTTGCTGCTGAAAAGTTGCCAAAAGGCTCCTAGGAAGATCTCACTGTGTATAGAGGAGAATATAATCACTATTTCTGAGCCAAGTTGTCCATTACTGAGCAAACCCTTCCTGGATGTTAGGAATCACAGGTTCCCTTTACTCTGTCTGTCATACAGTGGTATTTTAGGTGGAGAATTCTTAATCATTTTGAAATGAGTGGCTCATGTATATCCTGGAGAAAGACAAATCCATAGTGGGCATTACATGTAAATTTATATGGCTGTATTATAAGTTTGAAAGGATGCATATAGGGCATGGTATGTTGTATGAGTGTATGTATGATTTTTATAAATAGATGGATGTGAGATGTGTATATGATTGTGTGTGTTTAATATATTGTGTGGTTGTGTTTGTGTGCTTATGGGTGATTGTGTGGGTTGCATGTTTGTGTCTACAAAGGCATGTTTGTGTGTACACAGGGGTGTTGTGTTTTAGAAAGGTTATGGTGTGTTGTATGTGTGTGTTGGGGAGGCCAAGATGTATCAAAGGTCACATAGTTACTGTGGCCCCAGAGTGTTACAAAGTGTGGCTGTGTACAAGAGAGACAGAATGATGTAGTGGAAAGAATATTGAATACAAGTCAGAGAATGTGGCCTAAAATCCTATCATTTTCTGCATCACCTTGGGTGAGTCACTTCTCTGCACCTCAGTGTCTTCATGTCTAGAATAAGGGGATTGGACCAGATGACTTCTAAGATTCCTTCCAGTTCTATGATCTATTCTTTGACCTTTTTAGGTTTACATACATAATGACCTGACCACCAAGTGAGATTGGGGAGGACACCCATATAATTTGAACACTGCTATGAGATTTCCATAAGACAATGGAATAAAGCATTGGAGATGGAAGGCAGGAATGGGAACTTGATCTTTCATCTGCCCTAAATCTACTTCCCTTTCTCTCTCTGTTGCCTGTTGATCTGCTTTCATCTTTCAGTGTCACTAGTTTATCAGGATTTTAAAATGTAAATTTGACTTTGGTTCTTCTGATTGTTTTAAAAATATTTTAATTTTATTTAAATCCTTCTCTTTTCTACAATGAAAAAAAACACCCTCTACATGTAAGGCAACATTTAGCTGGCCACATATATGTATTAAAGGTGGGAATGTGACTAAGAGGGCTGCTGGGTGGAGGGAAGACATATAAAGCTCACACACGGTAAGGAGCAGAGATGGGATTTGACCCCAGGTCTTTTGACTCCCAGTATGGCTCTTTCCACTATACCTTTTCTCTTTCCACTGCCTTATGCTGTCTCACCTTTTGTGAGCTTGGGGGGAGGGGTGATTTGCACGTTTGGTTAAATTATTCTGATTTTTGAAGTCAAGGAAACTCTGTCTTGTTTTCTTTGCCTCCTGGGGTTAGTGATCTCTGTTGCTTCTCACTCTCTGGCATGAAAGACTTTTGAGGTTGAGAAACTGATGGGCCCCAAAGCCCAGAAGCCCCTGGCAGCTTTCTGGTAGAGTCACCTCTGAGCAGATACTGATGAGGAGAGGCTGAGTGATCAGAAATTAAGCAAGGAACCTTCCTCCCTACTCTGCAGAGATTGGGGTGGGGAGAGACTATTGGTAGGGAATATCACATATACCATCTGACTGTCTATGAGTTGATTAATCATATTAGACATATTAGACTCTTTTCTTTCTTTGTTCTTTGTTACATGAGATGGTGCTTTTGGTAGAGAAGGGGTGTATTCAGAAATGAAGGTACCATAAAAAACAAAATATATGTTTTTAAGGTAATTAAGCAAGGAGACACAATTAGACTGATACCTCTAACTGTAACCTTGCACTTAGGTACCAGGAAATAGATCTTGGAAAATGAGTTCAGCCTGAAGGCATCAGTTAGGAGAGACCCTCCAACTTGCTCTTCCACACCTGTTCCCTGGCCACACAGGCTCTCTTCCTTTCTTCTAAATGTGCATATTTATGGGAAAGCATGTCCAATGTTTACTTGGGATGGGGAGGAAGAGAGAGGAAAGGATGAGGGATGTTTTGTTATTACTTATCTTATGGTTCCATTCCATTAAATGCTAGCTTTGAATTAATCGTGGCTTCTGGTGCACCAGCAAAGTAAATATGTTGGTGGGAGGTCATGAGCCGGGTTTTTTTAATGGAGGCGGATGAAAACCCACAGAGTCCTGGGAACCTGGGTTAGCCTTGTTTGGGGGGGGGGGTGATCCATGTAAAAGCTGGGAAGGGAGGGTGTCCTTGGGTTCTAACTGTCTAAATACTTCAAAGATCAATGATTTCTTCAGTGTAGATGCTCCCTTTGTAATGCAGATAGCAACCTCTCCACACCTCAGAAGATGATCTTTCAAAGCTGCTGTAGCTGAAAACAAAAATCATTTCCCCAACAACCAGCTGAGTGATGAGCTTCTCCATCCTTAGCTAAGTTGGCTCTTAGACGACAGAGGCACAATACATCCCCAGGCTCAACTGGGAATCTACATCTACAAGCTACAGATGCTTACATATTCTTAAGGAACGGAGGACCCACTGCTTGCCACAAATGGGGCATCTGAACAGGATTCCAGTGAAGAAGTACAGCACTTAGCACAGTGCCTGGCACATAGTAGGTGCTTAATAAATATCTATTGATTGAATGACAGAGTAAAATATGTAAACATAGGGTTCATTTTGGTTATTTGTCTCAAAAATTGTTTTTAAAATGAAAAATGAAGAATTAATTGGCTTCAAAATCTGGTCAGCCAGTCTTTCTGTATATAAGGTCCATCTTGTCACTATTAAGGTGCTCAGATTCCTAAAATTTAGCCACTGCTCAGATTTTTACAATCTAGCCAATAGTTCACAGATGCCCAGATTCCTCAAGACTCTGGCTAATATGGTGGCTCTTTAATAAACCTTGTTTTTGGTTGAAAAAAAATTTGGTGGGAGAATTCAGGAGGGACAGCTTTAGAAAGCCAACTGGAAGACATGTCAAGTTATAAAGAAAGGGATTTAGAGGTGAGGTGGACCTGAGAGGCCATGGAGTCCAACTCCTTTACTTTACAGATGAGAAAACTGAGGCAGGCAGAGGTTAAGTAACGGACCCAGGGACATACAACTAGTAAGTATCTGAATCCAGATTTAAACTCAGGTCTTCCTGACTCTAGGACTAACCCTCTATCCACCATACCACTGTAAGACCAAGACAAGTTAAATGACTTGTTCAAGAGGTGGGATTTGAACTCATATCCTCTGACTCATTCCATTATCTTTTGTAAGCTTTGGAGGTGACCTGTGTATTTGGTTAAATCATTCTGATTTTTTAGGTCAGGGGCTCTTTGGACCTCTTTGCTGTTCACCTGGCTGGTGGAGGTAGGGGGAGAAGAGTGATGATCATCGCGGAGATGGGTGGAGCACACACAAATGATGGACAAATGAACCCAACCCAGTACTCCCTGGTGAAACCCCAACCATTACAGGGGATGCTCTGGTGAGGCCATTTGTAGGAAAGCCAAGAAGCAGAAGGGGGAGCTGAGGCCCGTGCTAGTGATCTAGGAGAGTCATGATAGCTGAGCTGGGCCCCAGAAGACTGAAGTTAAAAAATGAGATTTGAAAGCTGTCGTAGCTTTTAGCCTGGAACTGAGTAGTTTTCCTTCATACACATTTCTAATTACTTTCCCCTGATGTAATATTCCTGGATTTGTATATTCTCTTCACACTTGTAAATAAACCTTGGGAAATGTACTCTTGTGATCTGGGGTGTGTAGACACAGGCTTGAGAAAGGAAAGAGGGAAGCAGGTGCTAGAATGGAATGTCTTATTTCAGTGGCAGCAGCAGGAGAAGGGGAGGTAATGAGGAATTTGGGTACAGCAGATGTCCTAAACCCAGAAAGCCAAGCAGGTTTGGGACCGAGAAGGTCAGGGCCCTAAGCTTCCAGTCAGGGAATGGAGATGAGTTTGTAAAAGTTGGAAAATTTGTAAAGGAGGAGCCCAGGAGCCAAAGGTGAAAGGTGCCTGGGTCAGTTCTGGGAAGGAAATTATGCCAATGAAACTGAGTCCATTCAGCTAGACCTGAAGCGTGGGGTCAGATCCATTACCCAGAAGTTGTTTTTTCTTGTTGTTAGTTGGCAGGCAGTTTGATATCATTCTCCCATCACCACCTTCCCAGTCCTCTTACACCTTTACACCAACACCCTAACTCATGCCCAGGAACTCTAGAACCCAGTGACACCAGCCTCTCTGGCATTCCTTGAACAGGACCCTCCATCTCCTGACTCAGGGCATTCTGACTGGCTGTCTCCAATGCCTGGAATTCTCTCCTTCCTTCTCTCTGTCTCCTGCCTTCCCTGGCTTCCTTCAAAGCCCTGCTAAAATCCCACCCTCTATAGGAAGCCTTTCTCAATTCCTCTTAATTCTAGTGTCTTCCCTCTGATGATCGTCTGCAATTTCTCCTGTAGATAGAGTGTTAGTACCTAGCTGTTTGCGTGTTGTCTTCTGTTAGACCCCTTCAAAATAAAGATTGTCTCCTACCTTTATAACTCCTTACTTTATAACTCTAACCCTTAGCACATAGTCAACATTTAATTAGAGGCAGCTAGGTGGCCCATCAAGCCTGAAACCCAAGTCATTCTGGCTCTCATTGATTTGCCAACAATAATTCCCAGGCCAAACCCCACTTGGTCATTGTTTGGGCCCTGATTGGCTCAGAGTGAATGTAAATAGCAATTGTTTCTGTTTTTGCCAGAAATCCTAAAGCTCTTGCCCTTCCAGATTGGCTTTGGTTTTTTACTAGGTAAAAGAGGCCATTCTCTGCCTCATTTTTTACCTAGCTTAATCACTGAATGGGCATTGCCTCAGACAAACTGAGACCTGAGAAAGACCTTAGCTTAAAAGGGCCAACATCTCCCATTGCAGGGAGGGCCATCTCCCAGTCCCAGGGCCATCTCCAGTCATCCTGATCTATACCTTACCACTGGACCCAGATGGCTCTGGAGGTGAAGGTGAGGCTGGTAACTTTGCACAGCCCTGCCTCACTTAAACCCAATTTACTTTCATGTCACGGCATCACCTCCCTGATGTCATGGTCCTCTTGTAGAACAAAGAACAAACAACAGCTAGGTGGTCCAGTGGATAGAGTGTTAGGACTGGAGTCAAGAAGACTTGAGTTCAAATCCAGCCTCAGACACTAGCTGTGTGGCCCTGGGCAAGTCACTTAACCCTATTTGCCTCAGTTTCCTCATCTCTCAAATGAATGAAATGGCAAGCCACTCCAGTATTTCTCCCAAGAAAACCCCAAATGGGGTCACAGAGAGTTGGACATGACTGAAATGACTCAACAACAGCAAAGACTTTTAGTAAATGTTTGTTGACCGACAGACTGTGTCTGTAGTCGGCTACTACCTGAGTGACTACAGGTGAGTCACTTAACCTTTCTTGGCCTCAGTTGCTCATCTGTAAAATGAATCGATGGGACTAAGTGGTCTCTAAGGTCCCTTCCAGCTCTAAATTTATGACCTATGATTCCACATAGCATCCAAATTGGGTTACCCAGATAGAAATATGGGCTGGTCAACCCATTAGGTTGTATGTCTTCATGGTCTCATTAGGGGTATCTGAATAAAATTCCTGGGCTCTGAAACTCAGAAATTCTGAGCATGTTATAAGTTTCTTTTACTTTTCCTTCTTTCCATTGTAAATACTAGTAATACCTGGGAGGAAAGGATTCCCCCAACCCATCTCTCTTAGAATAACCTAAAGGGAAGGAATGGGAGTGTCTTGGTGAGTTTAGACGAATTATAGCACTATGGAAGAGGCCATATATCCATTGTTGGAAGGGAGGAATTATTGGGTTTCAACCCTGGCTCTACCATTTACTACCTGGGTGACCTTGGGTAGGTTGCATCTCCTCGGCAGGCCTCAGTTTCCCCCTCTATAAAACTAGAGAGTCTTAGATAATCACTCAAAGCTCATTCCAACTCTAAAATCACAGGATCCTATACTAAGGTGGAGCAGTGGACAAGAATGGCAAAATCCAAATGGGATTGAAATTGACCATTCTCCTCTTGTGCCTGGAGTCCCTTTTCTTCCTGGAATCATCATCTCCATACAGCAGGAAGGGCCACGACAATAGGGAAACCAACAGCCTGATGAATCAGAGCATCAGAGTTGGAAAGGGCCTCAGAGGATCTCTAGATTCAGAAGCTGAGGTCCAGGGCAGTGAAGTAGCTTCCCCAAAGTCACCCAGTACATAACAGAACCAAGTTTCAAACCCAAGTGCTCTGTGGGCAGCACACTGGAGGTGGACAGTTCTCTCCTTCCTCCTTCTCTCCTCTAGGGAGCTAGTCTCAACTACTATACAAGGAAAAGTGATTAACCCCATTTTCTGCCTTCTGATGGGGTCATTGACTCTACCATCGAATGCCATTCTATTTCACATGTGTGAATGTTGTCTCCCAACTAGGCCGTCAGTTCCTTGAGGGCAGACCTATGCTTGATACTTCTTCCTCTAATGCTTTGGTATCAAGCACAGAACTGGTCACATGGTAATAAAGTAATTTATTGATTAATTACCCAAGTATGGCCCCCTTCACTAGTTGGCCAGGCCCCATCCGTATCTCTTTGTACTTCCTTCCTGCTCCCCCCACCCAACCTCTCCTGCAACCTCAACTCCCACTCCCTCCAACCCTCCCCATGAATCATACTATTAATAACTTGTGATACCATTAGCTTTTGCTGTCACCAGAGCTGACAACCCAGAGGCCCGAGAGCTGTCTGCACAGACACAATAAATGAGAACTCTTAATTAACACCTCCCTTAACTAAATAAATTAATTTTGTGTGGCTGCAATGTCAGCTTCCCAACAGGAGAGTGAGTGAGGAGTTTCTGATGGCTGCCCACTGAGATGCTGTGAGGGGACAAGCACAGTTTCCCTTAGCCTTTTGGGGGTTCAGGGTAGGCATAGGGGTGGTTGGCATAAGTCCCCAGCACGTGTCCAAAGACAGAGACCCAAAGGCAAGTGAAATGACGCCTGCTACCACAGGCTAGATGTTCCCATCTTGTACATTTTCTTACTTCCTGGGAATTGACAGGGTAACACAGAGCATGAGATCTCCCCATCTCAGGGAGCTGTTGCTAGGGCCCTTGAAGGGGAATGGAGGGGGTAGGTAGGAGGTTCTGCCAGGGCCTGGGACAGGGAGGTGACATATCACCAACATCACAACAGGCTTTCATTAAATATTGAGCTCAGAGGCATGGACTAATGAGGTATACTTTGATTCCCAAACAGCATCACACTGAGAATGTTTAGTCCAGGTTGTAGAATGAGAGCTAATCAGGGTCACACAGTCCTAACCCTGATCAAAGGCTAACTCCCTAAGGCTAACTACAGGAGGAACCCTTATTCCCAGCCCCATACAGACACCCTAATTCCAGCTATAGGTGGACACTGAAATCTCAGCCATAGGCTGACCCCCTAACCCCAGGTCCATGCTAGTGCCTCAACCCCAGCAGACACCCCAATCCCAGCCACATGCTGAAATCCTAACCTTAGCTGTAGGTTGTATCTTCTACCAGCTGAGGATTCAGGATGCCTTCCTAAAGCCAGCTGGTCTGAAGATCACACCCCTTATGTCCTGTCCTTGGGATGGCCCTCCTACTGCAGTGTTCTTAAGTCATAGAATCCTAAGCACTGAGCTGGAAGGAATGTCTGATGTCATCTAGTCCAATGCATCCCATTTTACAGACGAGGAAACTGAGGCTTAGAGGAGCAAAGGGACTTGCTTAGTAAATCGCAGAGCTGGTATTTGAACCCACACACGTTGGCTTCACATCTACTGTTTTTTGCTCTGCACCACATCTATTATCTTGAGAGCAATGAAACTCTGAAAAGGGGGGGGTCACATTGGTCTAGGATGGTTGTGCAGGGCTTGTGATTTATTGGTGTAGGGAACTCCCAGTGAAGACACTCCCTCCACAAAAGCAGAGCAGCACCTACTATGTGACCTAAGTCTTAAAGGTTTGCCGAGAGCACTGAAGAAGGACATCTAGGTAGCATAGTGGGTAGAGTGCCAGGCTTGGAGTTCAAATCTGACCTCAGACACTTCTTAACTGTGTGACCCTGGGCATGTCACTTTGTTTGCCTCAGTTTCCTCATCTGTGAACGAGGCTGGAGAAAATGAGCTGGAGAATGAAATGGCAAACCACTCTGCTATCTTTGCGAAAACCCCAGATGGGGTGATGAAGAGTGGGACGTGACTGAAAACTCGCCAGCAACTCATGCAGATGGCCCACTAGGGAAGGCATGGAGGAGACTTCCATGAGGCCATAGGTTTGAAACTGGAAGGAGCCTTAGAGGTCACGTAGTGCAACCCTCACATTTTATAGGTGAGAAAATCAAGACCCAGAGAGATTGAAACTGAGGCAAATAGTGAGTACCTGACAGTGCCAGGTTCTGAACCCAGCTCCCTTCGCCTCCAATCCCAGAAGCACCCTTGCCACTGCCCCACACTGTTGGGAGTTTTAGCAATGTGCTCCTGATTAAATGAAGATCTTTGAAATAATTCATTGTTGGGGGAATTCAACTCAGCATGGCTTCATTAAGCACCTACTCTGTATGAGGGAAGTTGCCATTCTTTCCTCTTCTTGCTCTATTTCTGATTCTCTGGGCTTCACCACCAGGCCTCAGCTGCCTTCTAACCTGAAGGTTCCCTCAGAGCCTGGGGCCATCTTGCCCTGAACACCCCCTACCTACCCTTCGTGGGTCCCCTCCTCCCATTAGTGACGTCCTCCCAGAGCTTCCATTTTGAGGAAAGGCCAGGAGAGGCATTCTTTTTGCCTCTCCCCACTCTGATTCTGACTCTCCAGACTTTACCGCCATGTCCCCCCATTTCCCTCTCCCTCCCTACAATTTTTGCTGCTTTTGCTCAGTCATTTCAGTTGTATCCAACTTTCCATGACCCCATTTGTGATTTTCTTGGCAAAGATACTGGAGTGGTGTGCCATTCCTTTTCCATCCCACAATTTTAGCCCCCTTTTCATGTGTCATTTTCCCCCATTAGAATGTAAGCTCCTTGAGGGCAGAGACAGCCTTTATTTCTGCTCGTGTTTATATCTTTAGTGCCTTGCACATAGTAAATTCTTGTTGACTCATTGACTATGTGCAAAGCACTTTGCTAGGCTCCGGGCATAGAAAGACAAATGCAATAGATACCAGAGACGCTGGGGAGGTAGAACTGATAAGAGTTAATAACTGATTGGCTATGGGGGTCAAGGTAAAGAAAACTTCTAATTTACAAACTTCATTGACTGCAAGAATGTCCCCAACAGCAATCAGGAAGCTAGGAGGAGGAGCAGATTTAGAAGGGAATATGATGAATTCTGTGGGAGACACATTGAGCATGTGGCATCTACCAAGCACATCCAGGAAGAGTCCAGAAGGCAGATGGGTGAACTCAACCCAGAGACTTTCACCACAGTGTAGTGGGAAAATAACTGGGATTGGAGTCAAAAAACCCAGCTCTGCTGCTATCTGTGTGACCTTGGGTAAGAATATTCAGTCTCCCTGGGTCTGGGTTCCCTCATCAATAAAATGAGGGTCCCTTCCAGCTCTACCTCTATGAACCATCAACTAGGAAGTGAATGGGGGGGGGGCTTCAGATGTTTATTCTTCCAGGTTAACCCTGGGAAATTGGTTTTTATTCTTTCCAATACACTAAAGCACAGAAAACGTTCAAAAACTGGATTAAGAGACACACAGCATGTCAGTGGGAAGATGAAAATTAAATAGCTGGAGCTAAGTTCCCCGGATTTCTTTCAAGTTCCAGTTAAATCTCACTTTCTATGGGAAGCCTTTCCCAATCCCCCTTAATGTTAATGCCTTCCCTCTGAGATTACCTCCAATTTCTCATATATGTGTATGTATGTGTGCGTGGATGTGTTTGTGTGTACACATATTTGTTACATGTTGGTTCCCCCATTAGACTCTGAGCTCCATGAGCGCGAAACTGGTTTTGCCTTTCTTTGTGAAAGACCTTAATTTAGAAAGCTAAGATCACTGACTATAGCCCCGAGCCATCACCAGTTGTCTTGACTTTTGTCCTACCCCTGGAGTTTGATGACTCTGGAGGAGAGAGTGAGGCTGATGATTTTGCACAGCTCTGCCTCCCTTGAATCCAGTTT
Source organism: Phascolarctos cinereus (assembly GCF_003287225.1). Lineage (NCBI taxonomy): Eukaryota > Metazoa > Chordata > Mammalia > Diprotodontia > Phascolarctidae > Phascolarctos > Phascolarctos cinereus. The sequence goes on along the minus strand of NW_027555736.1, from coordinate 49,443,115 downwards.
TTTGGGCAAGTCAAAACATCACCCTCGTGATGTCATTGGTCGTTATCAAGAATGAAGAACAAACAATGTCAACAATTTCCAGAATTTGGGACTGTGCCTAGCACGGTAAGTACTTAATGTTTGTGAATTGACTGACTGCTTTCTATTATTCAAGGGTTAATGTCAGAGAGAGGAAGAAGGGGAAGGGCAATTCCCTCCCCATTTGGTGGTGCAAGAAACTGGAAGACAAGAGATGGGCTAATTTGCTCCCCATGCAATTGATCAAAATCTATGGTTCTTCATCCCTTGCCCCATTGCCATCCTCACTCTCAGTAGGGAACAGACACTATGGGAAATATAAGCACACAGAGAAAGCATTTGGAACTTTTCTGTGTGACCTTGGGAAAATCCTTGCCCCTCTCTGGGCTTCAGCTTCTTTCTCTGTAAAATAAGAGTTGCTCTAAATGATCCCCAAAGCCCCTTTCCAGCTCTGAGAAACTATGATTCTGGGCATTGTGGGGAGTTTTCATTTCCTTTTGTCTTGTTTTTAAAGGCATTCTGCAACAAGAACATGTAGCAGCTAACAACAGCATTGGAACAACAGCATTACCAATCCCCCTCATTCTGTGCCCTGGGAGTGTGGAGGTGGTGATCAAAGTGGTGAAACCATTCCCCACCAGCCGTCGGCCACAGTGGCACCCACCCAGATGCTCAGCATCCTTTGGAATAACTATTATCCATTCACTCACAGATTTATCTGACCCCTTTCTCCTTTGAACACCACCATGAGTCAGTCAGGCTCTGCTTCTTGCCTTTCTATGTGCTTCAACTTTGTGAGTAATGTCCATAAGTCCTAGAAATCATTAAGACAATCTGAGAATCACATAGAATCATAGTCTTAGAATTGGAAGAGACTTCAAAGATCTGATTCACACACACACACACACACACACACACACACACACACACACACACACACAGAAGTCCCATCCACAGTGTTCCTGATAGAGGAGACATTCAGCCTCTATTTGAATACCCTATGTGAAAAGTAGCTCAATTCTTAACAATGAGCAGCTCTAATTTTTTAATCCATTTGCATTTTTGCTGTCATTGTTTGTGGTAGGTTTAAACCTCCCTGTGACTTCTACACTCGTATCCATTTCCCATAGATCTGTTTGGTTTTCCCCATGAGTATGTAATCTCCTTGAGGGCAGACACCAAGTACTCCTTTTGACCATCCCAGTCCTCCTCTGACCAATAGCCCAGACCTAAGACCTCCCTGCTCTGGTCCTTCAGGAAATGTGAAAAGAGAGAATTGAAGCACTGAGGGAAAACTCACCCCTACCCCAAAAAATGACACCCAAAACATCAATCTTTGGTGCCTTCCTCCTCTCTTTCTGAGATCTGTGTGTGTGTGTGTGTGTGTGTGTGTGTGTGTGTGTGTGTTCAAGACACTGAGCTAGGGAGAGAAACGACAAAGAAACAAAACCCCAAAACACTCCCTGCCCTCATGAACTTATAGTCTTGGGGGCTGGGATACAAGGACATAGATAAATAAATACAGGTTCATTTGAGGAAGGAGAAAGCTCTAACAACTAGGGAAAGCAGAAAAGGCTTCCTGTAAGAAGTGATGCTTGAGTGAGCCTTGGAGGAAGCTAAAGATTCTAAGAAGAGACAGTCAGTAGGGTATGCATCCATGTACAGGAGACAGCCTAACCAAAGAAACATGGGCAGGAAATGAAAAGCTGAGTTCTAGTAGGTCTGAAAAGTTGAATGAGTAAAAAGTAGTAAGATGAAATAAACCTGGAAAGGTCACCAGATTGGGACACAATTCAAGCACCAGGCCAAGGAGGTTGTATTTTGTCATAGACACAATAGGGAGCCACTGAAAGTTCTTCAGCAGAGGAGTAACAGAGTTAAGCTTGTGGCTTAGGAAGATCATTTTAACAGCTGGCAAAGAATAGATTGAAGAGGGAAGAGAATGGGAACAGAAAGATGGACTAGAAATCTATTACAATGGCCCAAGAAAGAGGGGATAAGGGTGGGTCAGTGGCCTTATGAGTGAAGAGAAGGGGATCTTGATCCAGGGACACTAGCATCTTGGCTGGTTCATGAAGAAGAGACTCCATCTCTAGACTATGGGCAGTCTCTCTGGCTGTCCTCCATGCCTGGAATATTCTCCCTCCTCTGCTCCCCCTACTGACCTTTCTGGCTTCCTTTAAGTCCCAACTAAAATCCCACCTTCTACAGAAATCCTTTCTCAATATCTCTTAATTCTAGTGCCTTCCCTTTTTTAATGATTTCCTATTTATCTTGTACATAGCTTGCTTTGTATATGTTTGTCTGCATGTTGTCTCCCCCATTAGATTGTAAGCTCCTTGAGAGCAAGGACTGTGTTTTGCCCCTTTTGTATCCCCAGTACTTAGTGTGGGGCCTGGCACATAGTTGTTGTTCGTCCTTCATTTTCAAAGAGGACCAATGACATCATGGGGTGATGTCTTGACTTGCTCATGAGTTGGATTTAAGTGAGGCAGATTTGCACAAAGTAGTCAGCCTCACTCTCTCTTCCAGAGTCATTGAAGTCCAGTGACAAAAGTCAGGATGACCGGCGATGGCCCAAGATGCAGTGGATGACCTTGGCACCTTCGATGTCTGACCAAGCTCTAAGCCCCACGATGCCTGTTTCAGCTGCCTTTATGGCACTCAAGTACATGGTAGGTACTTAAATATTGATTGATTAATTGATTGGAAGCCCTGGATATGACACCAGAGAACAAGCTTGTGGGAATCAGGCTCAGCAGAAAGGCACTGGCCAGACCCCATATGACAGAGTGCCTGAGGTGGACATTAAGAAGGGAAACTTCAAAGCTCATCTGGGCTTGGCTCACAGTTTGGTCAGGAATCATCCTGTCCTGAGCCATTCAAGCACCAGGTATATCACAGAGGACTGTCCCAAAGCCGATGGGGCCTTCATCTCTGAGCTTTGTGAAATTCAGCTGCCCCTGCATTCCTCACTGCCTCGGACCATTGGTTTAGAGCTAGAAGAGACCTTAGAGAAAGATCATCAAATCCAACCCTTTCATTTTAGAGGTTCCTTCGTTCACTCACTGGCTCAGTCATTCACTCAACGAGCATTTACTAAAATGGTGGGCAGGCAAGGAAAATAATCCCTGCCTCTAAAGAGCTGACATTCTACTAGAAAGAAACAACACATAGAGCGTCAGGCAACTGCAAAAGACAACCAAAGTCATATGGTGTTGGGAGGAGGAAGCCATTCCTCTGGAGGGACCAGACAAGGCTTCCTGCAGGAGATGATGTCTGAGCTGATCTTTAAAGGAAACAATGGATTCCATTAAGTGGAGGTGAAGAAGGTAAGAGTTCTAGGAGACAGATAAGGAGGCTGACATATTGAGAAGGGGATGGAACTGTGGAAGATCACCCAGCTAGCAAGTATCAGAGCTGGGATTTGAACTCAGCTCCTCTGATTCCAAATCTCTGCTTCTCTCCACCACACTGAGCCAGGAGAAGGGCAGAAGGTTTAGGGCTGAAGGGTAGCTATTGGGGGAGGAGCTTAGAGATGCAGGAATAAAGGAATAACGTCTCAGATTTTCTTTAGTTCCTCTGTCCTTCCTAGCCCAGTGAGCCTCAGAGAAGCCCACAGGAAGGGGCTTGTGAAAAAAGGGTAATGTCCATCAGTCAGGGACTGACTAAACAAGTTATGTGACATGAATATGATGGACTATTACAGAAGATGTAAGAAATGCTGAATATGATGAACACAGAAAAGCAGGGGAAGGCACATGAGATGATGCAAAGTGAAGTGAGCAGAGCCAGGAAAATAAAAATAAAAATAATGGAAATGGAAGGAACAAAGTGAGAAAGAGACAGAACATTTAGTAAGCACTTTATGCCAGGCACTATGTGGCAGTGATACAAATATAGCAAATAGAGCTATAGTCCCTACCTTCAGGGAGATGCAATTCTAATAGGGGATCTGGAAAGGGGTGGGGGAAATGGGACCCACACATAGACAAGACAACTGGTGAGGAGGTGGAGAAATTCTGAGAGTTGGGCAGTGGGTGAAAGAGAGCTAGAGAATTTTAGAGAGAGACTCTGGCCAGGGGTGAAGCAACAATCAAAGCTGAATATACTGTGCTGTGAAGTAATACAGACCAAGTCTAGCCTCAAAGAAGAAATATGCGGAAACATCTCCTCCCTTCCTTCTTGGCAAAGGTGGAGAACTATGGCAGTGGAGCAGTACATACATGTACTGTCAGCTTTTCCTCCATGTTTCTTAGTTTTGCTGAACTGACTTTTTCCCTCTTTATTTTATCCCTTTCTGAAAGGGATATATTAGATGTTGATAATATGAAAACAAAAGACAGCAACACAAAAACTACTTGAAGTAAAAGAAAGAAAAGGAGGCAGTAGTGGTTCATTTAAGGTCTTGGCTCAGCTGCTTCTCAAGGGCCAAGAAGCGGAAGGGGGATGGGTGGCGCCCCCGTGTGGAAGAGAGACTCTATCGCCCCTCCTGCTGAGCTGAGGGTGCCATGACTAGCAATGGGCTGGAAGGCAAAGACGGCCTGGGCTTCCTAGCTTTGTCTTACCCATTTGAAATTTCTTCTCCAAGCCATGCATTGTCTGTATCCAGGTCAGAGTCTTCCACAGGTAGCATTGCAGCTTCAGGTGGGGTGGGGTGGGGCAGAGTGGGTAAGGCAGCCAGCTCCTCTGCAAGTTCCTTCAGGGCCCTCACACCTCCCTTTTTCCTTCTCTCCCCACAACACGCAAGGTGCAGATTCCTTGAGTGTGTGTGTCTCTCCTCTTCCCTCCTTTGTCCCCAAAGACTTGTTGATTTTCCCTGAGGCTGTGTGTATGAGGGAGATGGAAAGGAGATAGGGAAGGCACTGAGCTCAGTGTCATGAGCAGGGTGCAATCAGATGTGCTGTCCTGTTACTGCACCATCTGTTTCAGACACCTGGGACTGCTGTGCTCCAGGAATCCCAGGGGCAGTACCGCAAGAAGGCACCCTCCTCCTGCTCTGGCCTGGGTGAAGTGTGTCCAGAGAAAGATTCACTGCTTGGGCATGTAGGTGGGACTCCACACATGACCCCTGGAGTAGATGCCAGATGCCTTCTATTCTGCAGTTCTATGATTCTACAGCCAGCCACGACCATAGATTTAAGACTCAAGGGAACTCAGAGTTCATCTACTGGTTTTATAAGTGGGGAAACTGAGGCGGAGGGAGTTGAGTGGATTGCCCACAGTCACACAACCCAGCTCCTTTGATTCCAAATCCAGCTCCTTCCATTGTATCACTCAAATCATGTTACAAAAGGATTAGTTGAAGGACCTGGGATTACTTAACTGAAGAAGAGAAAACTTGCCATTTAGTCTTTTTTAATAGTGTCTGACTCTTCCTCACCCCATTTGGAGTTTTCTAAGCAAAGCTACTGGATTGCTTTGCCATTTCATTCTCCAGCTCATTTGACAGATAAGGAAACTGAAGCAAACAGGGGAAGTGACTTGCCCAGAGTCACGCAGCTAGTGTCTGAGGCTGGATTTAGAACTCAGGTCTTCCTGACTCCTAGCCCAATACTCTATCCATTGCACCATCTAGTTACCCCTAAGAGAAAACTTAGGGAGAATATTAGAGCTGCTTTCAAGTACTTCAATACTGTCTTACAGAACAGATTTGTCCTGCTGGCGCCAGAGAGCCGAGATAGGCACAGCAGGTGTGGGTTGGGGGCATTGCCAGGAAGCAGATTTTAGTGAAGTTTAAGTAAGAATTTCCCAATGGGAGCTGTCCAACAGTAGGAAGAGCTACCTGAAGAGGTAGTGGCTTCCTGCCTGGAGAGGAGACATCAATTAATCAGCCCAAAAATACCTTCATTAAGCTTCTACTATGTTTCAGGCACTATGCTAAGCACTGGGGATACAAAGAGAGGCAAAAGACAGTCACTGCCCTCAAGAAGCTTACAGTCTAATGGCACAGGCTGAATCACTTTTTGTCAGAGATGTTACAGAAAGAATCCCTGCATCTAAGACAGAGATTGGATGAGAAGACCTCTGACTTAATATTAAAAGTGTGAAAGCCTGCATGGCATAGTAGACAAGATGCTGGCCTCAGGAAGGCCTGGGTTCAAGTCCTTGGTCAAGTGACTTGAGCACTCTTTACCGACCTATACCAACCTACTGAATATACATACGTTGAGGGCAAAAACTATTTTTTGCCTTTCTTTGTATTCCCCTGCATATCTGTGGTTTCACTAGGGTATGGAGGACCCCCGTATTGGACCAGGCACAGAACGTAGCATATAATAATTGCTTTAAAAATGCTTGTTAACTGACTGACTGACTGACTGACAGTTTCTCAGTACCCAATGGCAACTCTCTAAGGCTATAAGTTTCCCTATGAGTTACTGAACTACAACAGGTTTCCAGGGTACAGTTGTGTGATCATGAGCAAATCACTGGACCTCTAGGCACCTCAGTCTCCTCATCTATAAAATAAGGAAGTGGGATTCGATGTCCCTTCCAGCTTCACACCTGACAAAGAAATCATGTAGGGTTCCTTGATGTACTCTTCTATGGGCAGGTCTTCTGGGAAATGGGTTAGCACATTCTCCAAGACCATCTTTACTAAGTATGTCCCAGCAGGAATGATGTCACCTCCCATTTAAAAAAGGGAGGACAGCCAGCTGTTGCTGTAAACAGAGAGCAAGAGTCAGGAAGACCTGAGTTCAAATCAAGTTTCAGACATTAGCTGTGTGACCTTGGACAAGTCACTTAACTTCTATTTGCCTCTGTTTCTTCATCTGTAAAATAGGCATAATAATAGTATCTACATCCCAGGGTTATTGTAAGGATCAAATAAAATAATATTTGTAAAGCACTTTGCGCAATTCCTGGCACATACAAATGCTTGCCATTATCATAAACACAGGAAGTAACTCTTCACTCTTTGCTCTGCTACTGACTCGTTCTGTTGTGGTAGCTCAGTGTGGTGACCTCCTGGCCAGGAAGACGAGGATTCAAGTCTCACCTCTGACTCAATATGTGATTTTGGGAAAGTCATTTAACCTCTCAAAGTCCCAGGCAAATCTCTAAGAGTATAGACTAAAGAACAGGTAATAATCTGCTTTGGCAGCTCACTACCCCAATGAAATTACAAATCTGCTTTTTTTAAAAAAAAAAGAAAAAGCTCTTTTTCACCTGGGAAATTTACAATTTAGCATTAACATAATCTGCTTTTGATCAGCTAAAAGAGCCCTTTAGGTTTTAAAACCCCTTCTCCCTTCTCCTAACTGTCCCTTCTCTCCCTCTTCTCCCCTTTGTCCTGGTCAGTCAGTACCTGGCCAGACCCATTTCCCTTTGCTGTGACTAGCTCTTGTGGACAAGTGAGGTTGCCAACAAATCAGGGAGCCCTACATCTTGGACAGATGTCTTGCCTTAAATTTCAACTTCTCCACAAACATTCATTCTTATCCACTAATGTAGTCTATGCTCTTTGCTTGATATGCTTCCTGTTTAAACCATCTGTGCACCTACCCCAACCCAAGATCCTAATCCTCTCCTAATAATTTCATTAATTAGATCCAGGAAAACATGTTAGGCAAAATGTAATGACAAAGGGCATTTTGTTCCATTGGAATGATGGTATAATTGTAGAGGTGCTTTCCTGAGCACCTGAAATTCAGACCTTAAAAGTCTTAATTGTGTCTTTCAGAAAACTGGAGACACGTAATCTTTATGATAATAACACAATCTCTTTCCTTATCCACAGACTTCTGGGTTTTTCATCTGAAGGGCAGAGAAGGAACCACCATGTGTATGCCCCTCTATGTCTGCAGTGACCACGGGGACCTGGAAGAGGGGAGGGAGAATTTTGGATGAGTCCTCCAATGCACTGATTCTCACAATCTCCATGGTGGACCCAGAAATATGGTGGGGCATGGTGGCTTCCATTCAATTTAATTCACATTCATTAAACCCCAGTTACAATGCAAGGCATCATGCTCAGGGCTGGGGATACAGAGACAAATAGGACTCACACTCTGATGTTGAAGGAGCCGACATATGCAAATTACTTGGACTTGGGAAGGCAGAATTTGTAATTGGCTGGGGCTTCTCCGGGCCTGCCTAGCGATCATTTTCTGGTTGGCTCAAGTCTTAAAGGTGCCCAGTGGAGGTTATGTCTAAGCTAACCCAAGCCCATTGAGAAGCTGGCTACCTGCTTGATATGGGAGGTCCTATAGTTAGATCACTGAATCTGATCAAGGATCATCAGAGGTTACTCCCTAAGGATAACTCCAAAGGTTCTGGGATGCCAACATCACATCACCACAGATGCAAAGTGCCTTGGGAGTACAGACTGCATGCATGCCTCATGTTATCCCCAGAAGATAGGGTGATCAGCAGAGCAGAAACAGAGACCAAGGAAAGGTACATATCTAAGACAACCTGATTCCCACTGTGGCTTCTAGTTACAGCTGAGAAGGAAGAAAAGAAGGAAGGAAGGAAGGAAGGAAGGAAGGAAGGAAGGAAGGAAGGAAGGAAGGAAGGAAGGAAGGAAGGAAGGAGGGAAGGAAGGAAGGAAGGAAGGAACAAAGGAAGGAGGGAAGAAGGAAGAAAAAAGGGAGGGAAGAAGGGAGGGAGGAAAGGAGGAAACAAGGAAACAAACATTTATTAAGTGCTTTCCAGTATGCCAGGCACTGTACTAAGCACAGAGGATACAAATAAAAGCAAAAAAAAAAAAAGAATTCCTGCCCTCAAGGAGCTTACATTCTAATGGGGGAAGATATTACACAAAAGGTCATTGAAAAGCTGGGAGTGAAGGTGGAATTAAAGCATCAGTGAGGGGACATGGTTTTGAAGTCTAGAATCCAGGAACAAGGCCAGGAGGAGAATGAAGGCCAGCTTGGAGCCCTCCACAAAATGGAGACTCCCAAAGGAATACAGCCATGGGAGAAGTAACAGGACTTACAGCAGAATATTGTGGATGGAAAAGGCCACGGATGTGGTAGGATGTTCCAAGGCAAAGAGGCCCTTGATGCTGAGGAAAGTCCCAGGATGAATCGGTGGCAGAGGCATCTTTTCTAAGTCCATAGGCCAGGAACAGGGCTAGGAGGGGAATTAAGGCCAGTTTGAGCCTCTCTATGAAATGGAGGCTCCTCTTCCCCCTCACTCCTTTCATACGATCCTTTTGAAAGTGCAGAATTGTGTTTACTAGATAGAGGGAACACAATGGATAGAGGGCTGAAACTGAAGTCAAGGAGACCTGAGTTCAAATCCAGTCTCAGACACTGTGTGACCTCGGCAAGTGACCATCAACAAGCCCCCTTTGTCCAGCAGGTGCCATTGTGTGACACTGGAGGGAAGAGGTGTTCTAGAGGGGGAGGTGAGAGAGATTCTGAGTGTAAAGGATGGACAAAGGAAGGTGGTGCAGGTGGGAGGGTCCTCATATACCAACACTCAGACTTCATTCAACTACTCTCTAGGCTACTTCAGCTTATTTTCAGAGGAGAAAACTGAGGGTCAGAGAGGGGAAGTGACTAATCTAAAATCATGTAGTTAATTAGTGCCAAGGTAGGACTAGAACCCAGTTCCCCTTACTCCAAGCCCAATACTTATTCTGCTATAGTGTGGAGGGGACAGGGATTATAAGATCAGATCTAGAAGAGATCTCAGGGGGATCTAGTCCAATTTTCTAATTCTACAGATGAGGAAACTGAGGCTTAGAAAGAAGTGGCTTGCCCAGTCATATGAGCAGCAAATAACAGAGCTGAGTTTTGAATCAAGGTCCTCTGACTCCAAATTGGGTCCTCTTTCCACCACACCATTGTCCTTCAAGGAAGAGAGACTGGGATGAGGAGTGGGGTGGGGGGGTGGAATCCTGGTAGGACTGACACAGAGGCCGTGGCCAGATACAATGGATAGAGCAGTGGGCCTAGAGTCAGGAAGACCTAAGTTCACATCCAGCTTCAGATACTGTGTGACCCTGAGCAAGTCGCTTAATAGCTGCCTGCCTCAGTTTCTTCATCTATAAAATGGGGATAATAACAGCACCTACCTCCCAGAATTGTTGTCATAATTAAATGAGATAATAAAGCGCTTGGTACACTGCTTGGAATATAGTAGGTAATAAATATTCATCCTTTTCCCCTCTTTACCCCCTCCAGATGATAGACTTGGGATCCAAAAATATCGTGATGGGCTAGCATTGGGCTAAATCTAACCAGGTGAAATTCCATAGGGCTAAACCCATGATTTTGTGAGCTGGGAAGATAGAAAGATCATTTGCTCAGCTTGGGGGGAAAGAGAGAGAAATCTCTCACAGCTGCCCCATTTCCCAAAAATTACTATCACAGGTTCAGGACAGTGAGTCATCTTATCTCCTAATTCTTTCTATCCCCTGAGCTGCCAGGGGTCATCCCAGACCTGCTGATCTGTTTCTGTCCCTTATTTTCCCCACATCCCATTTCTCCATCCTGTGGTAGGTCGATAGCTACTTTTGCAGGCTTCATTACATCCTAATTGCCCAAATTTCTTTCCTTCATTTTTCTTGCCAAAAGACAGATTTAAAAAATGAGTTCCTGATCCCAGCTACTTTCAAGTCTTCATTAATTTCATGCCCCCTCTCATTTGTTAGGAGCCCTGCTCTCCCTCTTGTCTCCTTTCTCCCCAGATACATTAGGAAATCCATTCCTCTCCTCTGTAACCTTGTTTGCCAGCACTCATTCTTGCCTTTTTTTCCCCATTCTTTTTTTTACCCCTTTGCAGAACCAGAGGATGCTAGAGCCTTAGACATCTTCTCAGTACAGCTGTTTCATTGGACAGGGACAAAGAAGGCTCTGAAAGGGAAGTGACTTGGCCACAGTCACCAGCCAGACCATGGTGAAACTCAGGCTAGATCTAAGCTCCCATTCTCCAGGCCCAGGCCACTTTCTTCAACACGTTTCATTTTCATTTTGCTGAGAAAACTGTGAAGGGATGGAGGAAGGGCTGCTTTGATGATCCAACAACTCTGCCCTAGGGGGAATCGAAGAGGTCTCCCCTTTATTTTCCATTTCCCCTGGAAAGATAAATGCATAGGACAAAACCATCCCAGTCTCAAATGAAAGGGAGGCAGGAACAGATAGTTTGCTGCCCAGGATTCACAGAATATAGAAAGAACGTTAAGGACTGTAGGTGGAAAACACAGAGTAGCCTATCTAGGAAGAGGCTGAGAGGAGTGGAGTTTGTGTCCTGGGTCAATCCAAAAGCAGTATCTGGGCAAGCCTGGGATGGTGCTAGGGAATCACCAGGGCCATTTACCCAAGCCACCTCCCCTCCCCATCCCCAGCACACTCAGGACAGCCACGATTCAGGAGGCTGGCTTGGGTTTTGGCTGAGTGGCCTCTCTCTTTTCTCCTCCCCCCTCCCACCCAAGTCTACCTAGTCCAAACCCCATATTTTATACATGAGGAAACCAAGACTTTGAGAGAGAGGTTGACTTGTTCACATTAGCTATGTAATAGTAAAACTGCGACTAGAATTCTGGTCAACCCACAGTAAGCTAGGGGGTTGGAATAACGGGGGGTTATTTAGCCTGGAGAAGAGAAGGCTCAGGAGGGACATAAGAGCTGTCTTCAAGTATTTGGAGGACTATCACGTGGAAGAAGGATCACCCTTGCTCATTTAGCTCCAGATGGCCGAACCAAGAGTGATTAGAGGAGGGGGAGAGGAAAGGGAGTTCCAAAGAGGCCAGTTTAGTTTGGCTATTTGAAACAGCTTCCCAGCAATGAGAACTGTTCAATAGTGACCCAGGCTGACTCAAGTGGCAATGGGCACCTTTTCACTAGAGGCCTTCGAGCAAAGGTTCGATGACCACCAGTCTGGTATTTTGTAGTGTGGATTCTTTGGAAGTATACAAGTTGCACTAGGTGGACTTCCACACACAAAATTCTGTGATTCCATCTTTGAAGGACTGTCATGTGGGAAAAGAGATTCTGTAGTGTGCCAGAGGGCAGGACTCAGACCAGTGCCAAGCCATTGCAGTCGGTCAACAATGTTTATTAAGTACTTGCTATGTGCCAGGCACGGGGGCATAAAGAAAGGCAAAAGAACAGTCCCTGTATTCAAGGATCCCTTGTTCAGATGAGGAAGACAGCATGCAAAAATTGTATATACAAGATGTATGTGTGCATGTGTGCGTGTGTGTGCTTGTAGCATAAATTGAAAGTAATCTCAGAGGGATAGAATTAGCAGAGAGAAGGATTTCTGTTCAATATGGTAAAGAACTTGCTGCCAGTTAGGGCTCTCCGCCAGCAGAATATACTGCCTTTTGAGGTAGTGAGCTCCCTGTTAGGGATCTGATGTTCTAAAATTCTGTGACTCTACCTGAAGTGAGGAGAGGAGTTCAGAAAGAGAAGCAAAATCACACAATATGCACGATAAGCTAATGAGGAGGACATAGCTGTGGGTTGCTTCGACTAGTCAAGGAAGCCTTCCTGGAGGCAGTGCCTGAAGGGAAATGATGGATGTGGCTAAGCAGGGAGGAGGAGGTGGGAGGGCCTGAATGATTACATTTCTAGGCTATTTTGTTTGTGTTGAACCCCCTGCCTCCCCCAATACAATGCCTCCCATTTCTCTCTCCCTTGGAAAACCAACACCATCCTCCAGCTCCTTTTGAACTCCCCTAGCTTCCCCACCATGGCACCCCGCTCCAGCTCAGAGCACATTGCCCCTAGCATCTCCAAAATCACAGAGCAGTAACTCCCATTAGCCCTTGGCCTTTGATTTCCTCTCCTTAGAAGCCACTCAGCCAATCACTCAGCTGCCTCCAATCCTCAATCAGGGCCGGGTGCTTAATGCCATCCCTTCCCAATGGTTAGCTAATTCTTCCAGACACAGATCAAATCTGACCCACTCAGGAAAAATTCCCACCCACTTCCAATCTCTCCAGCTGATCTGCTTTGGTTATGAGAGCCTCTGCTGTGGTAGCATACTGAAAGGAGGGAGGTTTTGATCAATTGTTCGATGCCTCCCTTGCCCTGCCCTCTTAGCCCTGTCACCTGGGCCGTGGCTCCCACTATGGGTTCGCTCCCTTAGCTGCTATGCTGACCTTGCCACTGTCCTCAGCCTGGCTCTACAGGTCTGGAACAGGGATCCCAAAGTTTCTAGAAGGACTGGCAGTGAGAACAGATGACCCTCCTGATGAGACAAGACTTTATGCAGAGCCAGCCTGGAGGACACCTTCTCCCTGGTTACTCACCCCTGGAAGATGGTGAGCCAGCGGCTCCCCAGAGTGTTGTAACTCTAATGCAGCCAGCTTCTGTCGAGAATAGAGACACTGAGGCCAAATGGATTAAACTCCTGTGGGATTCCCCAGTGCCCCACAGACAGCAGTATTTGAAGGGCTTGGGGGGAGGGGAGTGCCTTTGCCCTTCATGTTTCTAGTCCTCATCAGGGAAGGTGGGGAGAGAGAGCAGACCAATGCCAGCTACATCCAGGGCTTTGGGCTGAGCTATGACAAGTTCAAGTTCAAATTCAAATGCTGCCCCACCACACACATCACATAACAGCTGTGGTCCAGCTATACATATATACCAAAGTATGGGCAGGAAGGTAAGCACCCTGGCAAGGCAAGAGAAATCAGATAAGTCTGAAGCTGCAGCAAATCTTGAAGGATCCAAATATCAGAGGTCACAGAAGCCAGGGATATCGAGTCCAGAGGACCAGATGTTTTCATGGCTTTGTGGAGCTGGGAGGGACCTCAGAGGGACCTCATCTACTGATGAGAAACCTAAGGCCAAAGAAATTCGGTGACAGAGCCATGACATGACCCTGGATCCTCTGACTCTACTATGCCAGGTTGCCCAAAGTTAGGGCTGCTACTAATAATAACATATATGTATTACCCACTGCTTTTTCTTCCTTTCCACAGGTCTCTCTGTGAAGGAAGTCTCCATAGAATACCAGGTCTACTAAACACACTGTTAATATACATTTGTTTTATTTTGGTTTTAATAGTAAGGTAGAAATAGTACCAGACATTGGTTACCTGAGGGCACCAGGAAAATCACCCTTGTTGTGTTTAAAGTGCTAATATTTGTGTTTATGCTGAGTAGTCATAGGTTTCAAGCTCAGCTTCACTTATTTTAGCAGAGGACTGTGAAATTTTTCAGCCTGAGGGTGGGGGTAGGAGGCAAAATACTACCTGGGTTTCAAGCCCGGACCATTTGCATAAAGCTCACTGGTGGAGGAAATGATAACTTGACACTATATGCCTGTGTGAGTTGGCACAAGAGTTTTGAAGAGAAGAGAAATTCATTTCTACTTCTAGAAAGGACATGTGCAGTTCTCAACTCTTTGGGATTGACTCAAAAGAGAGAGGGGAAAAAAGACTTTGGAAGAAAGATGTGGAGGGGAGAGACAGATCCTGAATGACTCTGATTTCCAATTTATCTCCCTGGAGACTCTGAAGAATTCCACCTTGGGTAAGACTGGGGGCTTTCTTTTGCTTGAGCTGAGATATCTTGCTCTCAGTGGGACAGCTCATTCACTCTGTATTTTTCTGGCATATTCTAATCTGTATGACCTCCAATTTCTCTTTGCTATCTGCTTGGTTAAAAGAGTATATTTGCTGTTCACTACTTGTGATGATCTTCTGTGTAACCAGGATTTGATGGGAGGAAGTCAAGCTTCTGAGCATAAGCTAGGAGGTACTCCTTTTCCCTTTAAAAATAGTAACCAGCAATATCTAGGAAGGCAAATAGATATAACTATATTACAGTGTCCTCTGTCTTAAAGGACAACAGAGAGGCCAACCTTGTGGCACATTCTCCTACTTCTCTTCAGAAAGGAATCCAAACCCCCCTTGGAGAGGACAACACACACACACACACACACACCTTAAATATAAAATGAAATAATAATCTGTTGTTCTTAGCTTGTGTAGTTGTTTTGGGAGGAAATGAAATGCATTGAGTGCTTTGTAAAACTTAAAACACTATAGAAAGGACAGCCTAAATTACTACCAGGACCTGACTTAAACAGATCCTAGCAAAAGTATCAAGCAGAGTTCTAGAGTGTCCTTTCTATGCCCTATTGCACAGCTTTGTTTAGGCCTAACTCCAGTCATCAAGAAGCAAGCATCATCAGAAACACTGCGTGCATCAAAAATATTGTTTTGTTTCAATGGATTATCTCTACAATACCACCTCTTTTGCCTTGGTCACTAAGGAAAGCTTCCTTGTCTTCCAAAGGTGATATCTCCAGGATCTCTACTCATTTCAGCCCCTGCTAAAAAAAAAAAAAGGGGGAGTCATGCCATGAAAGAATACTTTACCTACACTGTCAGATATCCAAGGAGAGGGATTGCCAACCCATTGACCAAGATCTACCTGTTGAGTCTCAAAACCAGTTATTGCTACTATGCTTTATGTCTCCACCATTCCTAGAATTCCTAGGGCTAAGAAGTCCAGTGGTAACTCCCCCTACTCCACTGATGGATTTTATCATCAGAAGATTTCATATCCTGAACCTCTATCCAAGATAATCTCAAATCTTTGGGGAAATACAAGCAACCTCTAACCAAAAAGAGTCCAGAAGTATTGTCCTATAACACAATGAGTCTGTTTTTATGATACCTCCTGGAGAGGATGAGGAGGAATAAATACTCTGGTCCCTATTGACATAAATAGAAGAATAGGGCAGAGCTCAAGAGACAGGTAGGGAGGAGTAAGGCTTTGGGGTTTGGAAATTAGGTAGAAGGCAGAGGCAGATACAATGGCTCCCTGACATCAAGATGGCAAACACATGCCCAGTTAGGAAAAGTCCCTTTCCTAAAGAGGGAGCAAGCTTAGGCCCACATGGTAAGTTCATTCTACTGGCCAATTGTGTTGAGAAGGAGAAAGCATGGGGCAGCTAGGTGGTGTAGTGGATAGAGCTCTGGCCTTGGAGTCAGAGGACCTGAGTTCAAATCCAGCCTCAGACACTTAACACTCACTAGCTGTGTGACCCTGGGCAAGTCACTTAACCCCAATTGCTTCACCAAAAAAAAAAAAGAAGAAGAAGAAGAAGGAGAAAGCATAAATAATGTCCCTGGCTCTGGACTCTGTTGTTTTTTATTTTAATAATGAGTTAGCCCTCAATAATTTTGCACACCATTTTATGCATGTCGGTAGGTTGATGCCTTTCCACTTGTCAATAATAACAAATCATTGTTCATTTGGGATTGACAAAAGAGATGGAGGCAGGTGTCCCTAAGAAAAGAGGAGCATCTATGAAGCACTGGGGAACAGGAGAAGAGGATAGCACAGGGAAGGCTCTTGACTACCAGAGCTAATCGGGTTGGCACAGTGTGATCAGGACCTAGGACAGGGGCTGGAGCTGTTTCCCCTTGTTGCCATAGTTTGTTCTAGTGCTTCTTGGAAGAAGGCAGGCAGCTGCCCCTAAACTGCACCCCCCCCCAATCCCAGCCCCTCTGGGAGTGGCTGAGGGGCTGGAGCCCTCCCTTAATTGCACCCTTGTAGAAAACCAAAGGAACAGAGAGTGGCAGGGCCCCTGTGTCAAGCCCCACTGCTGTGTTCTTCAGGCACCTAATCAAGGCTGACGAAAAAAAAGAGGCACTAAACACCCTTAGCCGCCTCCTAACTCAAGGCAAAAATAGAGCAATCAGATAGATTCCCTTTTAACCAATAAATACTTCCCACCCCTTTTCCCCCCCTGGTGTCAGCACCAGATGAGGCCTGAGTCTCCTCCATCTCTGCCCCAGCCTTTCAGGGAAAAATTAAAGTAACAGTAGCAGCATAGATTTGTGTGATACTTTCAGAATGCTTCTCATTCTCATTTCTTACTCACAACAACCCAATGAGGTAGGTGGGGGGGGTCATTTCATTTGTCATTCTTTTCTACTGTTGTATACTCAGTGCCTATCATCACACATGCATGCAATAGGTGCTTAATAAACATTTGTTGACTTGAAATGAATGAGAAAAACTAGCACTAGACTTGTAGTTAAAAACTTGAGTGTGAATACTAATGGTTTTACTTGCTCAGTGTGATCTTGGGTAAGTCAATTTTCCTGAACTGGCCTCAGTTTCCTTATGTGTTATTATTTTATATATGTGATCATTTATGCATGTAGAGAGGGTGTTCCAAAAGTCTTAGTGCAGTTTTAAGCCTTAATAGTTGGAAAAGGAGACCTTTGCTTTTGTTTTTGTATACCTAGCCCTTAGCACAGTGTCTTAGAGGAGGAGGTGCCTTAGAAATGCTCACTGATGGAGTTTCCTCCTGGCTTTAAATCCAAAGAAAATCCCAAGGCTCAGAGAAGGAATGTAACTTGCCTAGGGTCACACGGTTAGTGTCAGAGCCAGGGCAGGAACCTAAGTTCCATTCCACTACTCCATGATGTCTTCCTGCTGTTGTTCAGCCTCAAAACCTGGAGATATTGATCAACCCCATCTGGAAGTATTTATTAATTTGCCTTTGGTACCCTCTCTATTCAAGCTTCAAGACCCCCTCCTAGACAGGCATCAGTACTCCCAACCTGTTCCCTGGCCCTCAGAGGCCACCCTTAAGCCTGCCACCACTGAGCAGTAGCCTATCCCCTGAATTTAGTTTTAAGGCAGTGTGGTGTAGTGGATACAGCACTAGACTTGGGCTCAGGAAGACCTGGGTTTGAATCTTGCCTCAGATTGACCTGTGGGGCCCTGGGCAAGTCATTTAACCTCTTCAGGTCTCAATTTCCTCATCTGTAACAGAAGTGGGTTAGACTTGGTGACCTCTAAAGTCACTTTTAGCTCTAAATCTATGATCCTATGTCCCATCTCTAAGTTCCTGGTTCCAACATTTGCCTTTAAGATGCCCACAGGCACCATCAGACTTTAGAATATCTATCTGTCTTTTCTCACTTTTTTTTTTCTACATTGACCTTCAATAGTTGTGTCACCTTGAACAAATCACTTCATTTCTCTTAGCCTCAATTTTCTATTCTTTAAAAGGAGAGGATTGGACCAGAGAGCCTCAAAGATCCCTCCCAGTATTAACATTTTAGGATTCCATGTAGCCTCGGAATGTTGTTTTGATTTGACACGGACTTCACACCCAGAAATATTTAATTAGATATTTAATAAATACTCAATTTATCAATATCAGGAATATCTCTCATCTTTTTCCTCAGCAACTATGTAAAGGAAATGGAAAATGTCCCCTATGAATAAGGAAAGATGAAGGAAAATACTTCCCCATTTTATAGGTGGAAAAACCTGAGATCCCAAAAATTAATCAGAATGATCCACACTGGACTATGGGTTACCCAGTCATAGCAAGTTACATAAATAAGCAGAACGGTATGATTTGAGGTGTATGAGAAAGGCCTGAGTGCTCAGAAAGTAGGGGAGGAACCTTCCTCCATCTGCTGGCTGAAGGCCAAAACTCTCATCAAAGCTTTATTTGTTTAATTTTGATTCCTTAACATGCAAAGGCTGCAGAGAGGGATAATAATCTAAGCTGCCCATCATTTACACCATAGTATAACTCAAGGATTTGAGTAAAATTTGGGGGAGAGCGGAAAAGAATTAAGACAAGATTGTCAGCAGGAAAGGGGGCAGAGGATAGGCTTACCGTAACCAGCCTGCTGATGTCACAGATTTGCCATGGTCCCATCCACAGTCTGTTAGAATTTAAAGGGAACTTGGAACTATCTAACCCCTCTCATTTTATAGATGAGAATCAGAGTCCCAGAAGAGCGAAACTGTTTGCCAAAATTCACACAGCAGGGAAGTGTTGGAATTAGAACAAAATGCCTCAGCCCACAAGGGAAAAAGAAAGAGTGACCACCTGGACAAGGCCCCATTTTCATTGTCTTTTCAGTTCCTCATGCTTCCCTCAACACCGCCCCCCCCAGGATGGAGCAAACACCACTGGGATCTGGGAGTCAAGGACACCAATCCTCTCAGGCCACTATGTTGTCTGATAGCAAGATGGTGCAATTTGCTTGGCAGCACTAGCAAATTCTTGGCATAGATCAATTGGCAGTGCCATGAAGGGGTATCTGGGGGATTCTCAGAGTTGATGTTGCTAAGGACTGGTTAGATTAGTGTCAGGATTTCACAGCTAATAGCTACCCCCCAACCCCCCACCAATCAATCAGCAACATGGAGAACTAAACTAAGAGTCAGGACAATGTGCTTCAAATCCTGACTGTGACATCAACTTGCTGCAGAACTCTGGGAAAATGACTTAGCCTTTTTGAACCTCAGTTTTCCCATCTTGAAAATGAGCATAATAATACCAGCAGGGCCTATCTCACAGAGTGCTCATGAGGATCAAATGAGATAATACATATACTTTTCCTCCTGGTGGCTCTGTGAGGTAAGAAGTGTGACTATTGTAACCCCCAGTTCTATGGATAAGAAAATCATGGCCCAGAGAATTTCAGCGACTTGCTCACAGTCACTCAGCAAGTAAGTATAGGAATGAGGACTGAGGTCCTTTGATTCCATATCAGAGCTTTATCCAGTGCATTTTTTCTTAATGTTTTCCATTTGTGAACCCTTGTCACTTCCCAATAACCAGCCCCTCCAAGAGAATCCTACTCTACCCAAGAACAGCAAATCTTCACAGCAGCCACTTCTGAGAGGGTATGTGACATTCCAGGCCAGTGGTCCCCCACCTCTCTCCTGACAGAAGGGAAGCAAAGAGCATCCCAATAGCCATGATTTTCTACATCTTTCTGCCTCTCAATCTGTCAGGTCAGCCAAACTGGCTGTGGGAGAAGAATAGAGTTCTTGGGAGACACTGCAGTGAATTAACACCAGAGGCAGGAAAAACCAGGAAACAAAGTGTGGCTGACAGAGTCCCCGTGAGCCTCCTGTTGTCTTTGTCATCCCAGTTCTCTGGCTCAGAGCCAGCAGCTGCTGTCAGGGGAGGCCAAGGTGGTGGCGGAAGGCAGCAGCAGGGGCTGCAGGGAAGCCTTTGGGGTACTTTTATCCCTTCTCCTCCTCGCCACACCTAGCCCAAGATGCAGAACATGCCATCCCTCAGCATCCTTCCAAGGAAGCCCTCCCTACTCCACCCCTGGCCCAAGACCTCCCAGGGGTGTCTTTTCACCAGAATGTTCCAAACCCTGGCCCTAGCCCTGGACCTCCTCACACCTGCCACTTGAAGCCTTCTGTGCCCTAGGCCCTCGGGGCCTCACTACCATGTGTGTACATGTGTTTTATGTGTGCGTACGTGTATGAGATGGGGGGGAGATGGGGGGGAGATGGAGAGAAAGTGGGAAAGAGAGAGAGAAAGGAGAGAGGGAAAGAAAGAGAGAGAGGGGGGAGAGAGAGAGAAGAGAGAGAGAGAGAGAGAGAGAGAGAGAGAGAAGAGAGAGGAGAGAGAAAAGAAAGAAAGAAAAGAAAGAAAGAAAGAAAGAAAGAAAGAAAGAAAGAAAGAAAGAAAGAAAGAAAGAAAGAAAGAAAGAAGAAAGAAGAGAGACAGAGAGAGAGAGAGGAGAGGAGAGGGAAAGAAAAAGAAAGAGGAGAGAGAGGAGGGGGGAGAGAGAGAGAGTGCCTGTTTGCTTGAGTAGATATGTAAATTTGCTTTCCTATGGATATCTCTGTAAGTATGTGATCTTATGGCAACATGAGAATGTATGTGAGGATGTGTTCTCATTGGTAGGTGTGTGAAGGGGCATTCTGATGAAGGGGTATGGAGCCAAAGAGAAAAAACTACGTGCACATGTATTGAGGGGAGGGGAGAGTTTGTGCTCTTACCTGGGTGTATGGAATGGTATGTTTTTATAAACATATGTAAGCGTGTGTTCTTATGGGGTATGTGTATGTGTGCATGTATACCTGTATGTTCCTGCAGGCACCTGTAGGTATGTGTATGTGAACGTGGGCTTCCTTGGTGGGGGGCAGGGGGAGATAGCTCCTTATAGATCCTATGAGTGTTTCCTTTCTCTTCAGCATAGCTTCTCATACTCATGTAAGTGAACATTTAGTGTATGAGTAAGTGTGTGAATTGTGCTGTTATGGAAAGCAGTGGAGACACAAGTTCCAGCAATAACTAGTAGAAGGAAAGAAGTCCTCAAAACCAGGAAGACATGAGTTCAAGTCTTCCTGGGTGGCCCTGGGCAAGTCACTTAACTTCTCTGAGATCTGGGGAGTTCTCTGAGGCTGTAAGTTGCAGAGAAGGTGGTGACCTACACTGGTATGGGGAGTCCAAATGATGAAATCATAGGTCCGGTCCCATGACTATCTGTGGAGGAAAGGGATGCCACCTCGTCCCTGGAATTCTTGAGGATTCAGTAGGAGAGAAGCATGGGAATGGGTGGGCCAATACATCCTACCAATGCTGCTGTTTCTACCCGCACCAACTCAGCTCAGATGCCAAGCTAAGATGGATGATAGGCCTTGGGCTAAGGGAGGGAGGATGAGAGGTGAAAGAGGGGAGAGGACCCAGACTTTCCCAGTTAATTGATTTAGCTAATTACTTTGAGTGGTTAAATGGGAGCCTGGGGAATGAGTGAAAGACAGTTGGAAGTCTTGTCTGGATTTGAATGGTTTGTGCTTAATGGGGTCTGTGGGAAGGTGGCAGGGATGGGGGGAGAGGAGAAGAGAGGAAAGAGTGTCAGGGAGCTCTGAGGTTGCCTGCTCAGCTCTAGCTGTCAATGGATTCCCTATTCCATCGCCCTCCAACAAGTCAAAAAAGTCAATTACAATATTCCCGGTATATCTCTGTGTGTGTGTGTGTGTGTGTGTGTGTGTGTGCACGCGTGTGTGTGTGTGTGTGTGTGAGAGAGAGAGAGAGAGAGAGATCCTCACAACAAGCCTGTGAGGAAGGTGTTATTATTATCCCCAATTTACAAATAAGGAAACAGAGGCACAGAAAAGTTAAATGACTTGTTCGTCAATATTGTATGATGATCAGCTGTAAATGACAGCCATTCTCAGCAATACAATGATCCAAGACAATTCTGAAGGACTCATGATGAAAAATGCTGTCCTCCTCCAGAGAAAGAATTGATAGAGGCTGAGTACAGGTCGAAGCATACTTTTTTTACTTTCTTTACTTTTCTTGCTTTTTTTTAATCTTGCTTTTTTGTTCTCTTCTGCAACATGGCTAATACGGAAATATATTTCCCATGACCATACGTATATAATCAATACCAAATTGCTTGCCTTCTCAAGGGAGTGGGGAGTGGAGAGAGAGAATTTGGAACTCAAAAAATATAAAATTTTTTACATATAATTTAGGAAAATAAACATTCTTTAAAATATAAAATAAATATGACTTGCTCAGTGTCACACAGCTGATAGGTATCTTAGGTAGAATTTGAACTTGTATTTTTCTGATTCCACATCCCACACTCTAGCCACTGGGCCAACCAGCAGCACTGGAGGGGGTGGTGTTGATTGGGCCTCAAAGGGCACTGGAGATTTCATGGAAATGGGCTGAGAATGCATGCCAAGGACAGGATTCTGCATGGCCCTTATACACATTTCAAATCCCACCCCACCTGCCTAATGCACAGAAATTGTGCCCTAAGGATCTTGACTTTGGCTCACGTCAGGCACAGGGGAGAGGGAGCCAGGTTCCTGCCAATGGAGGAAAGAAGCCCCTGACATCTTTCTGTGTCACCCCTTCCTTATAGACTCTTTCATCTAGTCCTACATGGACCTTGTCTAAAGAGAAAATGGATCTCACCCACCACCTCGGATTTGCTCAGACCCCAGACCCATCCCAAAGGAGAGCTCTGTTTCCTGTCTTAGGCGGGGGGATCTGAGGTAAGCTTAGGTGCCTGGTAGTTAAACTGACTGAATGTCAGAGACAAAAGAAACCTGAATGATTGATCATCTACTCAAAACCCCCTCATTTTGCAGTTGAGGAAACTGAGGCCCAGAATATGGCTTGCCAAGGTCACAAAGTAAGTCTTTGTCAGGGCCAGGACTAGAGCTCAGGTTTCTTGACACCCAGATCAGGATGCTCTTCACTGCCCTACACTGCCTCTCCTCAAACTGCCAGGGTTTCTTTCCCTGATTTCTTGCCATTGTTCAAGGCACCTCCTCTCTTCCCCACCACTTTCTTATCCTTTTAAGTGGATTTTAAAGGAATCCAATGTCACCATTCTGTCCCTCATCCTGGCCTGAGTTTCCAAGTGTGTGGAGGGAATTAAGCCTGCCTCCCTGAGCTAGGGCCAGAATGAGATATGGCCATTCATCAGTCACTCTGGGAGGGGCAGGAGACAAGGAGAAAGGAGGCCAGAGACTCACAGATGAGCACAGTTACCCAGTGACCCCCTGGGGCTCCACCAAGCTCTATTTGCTTTCTACCCACAGCCCTTTGCCCCTGCTTTTCCAACCTAGAAACAAACTTTTGGAACACAAAGAGGCTGAGTGCAGGTCGAAGAATACTTTTTTTTTACTTTCTTTATTTTTGTGCTTTTTTTTTTTTGCTCTGTGCTTTTTTTTACAATGTGGCTAATATGGAAATATGTTTCCCATGATCACACGTATAATCATTACCAAACAGATACTAGGGAACATGGATACTGTCTAAATACATGTTATCCTTTTCTCTAATTATATCATGCAACCCTGTAGGTTCCTTGGGGACAGGGACTACTTTGGATTTTATTTGTCTTTTTATCCCCAGCACCTACTACAGTGCCTGGGATGTAACAGGTGCTTAATAAATGCTTGTTGACTGATTCTTCTATCTGTGTGGTTGTTCAGTTGTTCTCAGTCATGTCCAACCCTTTGTGACCCCATTTGGGTCACAAATTTGGAAGAGATACTGGAGTGGTTTGCCATTTCCTTCTCTAGCTCTTTTTACAGATGAGGAAACTGAGGCAAACAGGGTTAAGTGACTTGCCCAGGGTCACACAGTTAGTAAATGTCTGAGTAGCTTGCATTAAGGGTCTCTTGGTTACCTCTTCAGGGTACCTGTGTGCTTGAGTGCATGCATGTGTATGTATACACATACATACATACACACATACATATGCATGAGCCCCCTGCTGCTCCAATTAGAGGGTAAATTCCTTAGAATTACAAGATGTCAGAGCCTGAGGCAGGGGGACTAGAGATTACCTAGCCCAACTCCTTTGTTTACTAATGAGTAAACTGAGGCCCAGCTCAGGGGAGTCATTTGCCCACCAGTGGCAGGGCTAGTGGATGGCAGGCAGTCCTGGGGCTAGAGCTCAGGTCTCCTGCCTTACTTACCATTCCCTGCCCTTCCCTCCACACCATCCTGACATCTGACCCTTCTCTGTGTCCTCTTCAGTGGTAAGCGTAGGACTGGCCATGGAGTAGGTGCTTAGCGAATGCTACACGGTGGTGTAGTGGATGATACTTTGACAGGCTCTGTAACCTCATCAGACATTCAGGACCCCATCAAGCTTTCATGCTGCAGGACTCTTGTTCTTATACACCTCTACATCCTACATAGGAAGGGGAAGGACGTTAGGAATGGGCTGGGGATATTCTTCTAGGCCTCCTGAGACTCTGTGGGTGCCCCTGAGTCACACGGGCTGTTTTTGCCCTCTTGCCATATGGCTGGTACATCCTCTTTTCCCATCATCCATGATCACACTAGGACCATAGTGTTGAACCTGGTGCTTGAAGCAACCTTGGAGGATATTGAGTCCTATCTCCTCATTTTTACAGATGAGGAAACTGAGGTATGGAGAAGGGGTCGCATGGCTGGTAAGTAATTCTAGTCATCCTGAGGCAGGATTTGAACACAGGCTCTATCCACTAGGTCCTGATTCTCACCATCTCAGATGACATGCTCTCTATCCTTGCTTTTTCACAGTTCTTGGTAACACACTATGGCTTGCTCACACCATACACCTCTCCATCACCCTTTAAATGACCTTCTACCTTCATTCTTTGGAGAAGGTAAGCTTGGGCTTGGAGATTTAGAGCTGGAAGAGAACCTTGGAGGATATTGGGTCCTACCTTCTCATTTTTACAGATGAGGAAACTGAGGTACGGAGAAGGGTTCACATGGCTGGTAAGTAATTCTAGTCATCCTGAGGCAGGATTTGAACACAGGCTCTATCCACTCAGTCCTGATTCTTGCCGTCTCAGATGACATCCTCTCCATCCTTGCTTTTGCACAGTTCTTGGTAGCACACTACAGCATGCTCACACCATTCACCTCTCCATCACCCTTTAAATGACCCCCAACCTTCATTCTTTGGGCTTGGAGATTTAGAGCTGGAAGAGAACCTTGGAGGTCATATAGTCTAGCCCCCTCATTTTACAGATGGGGAAACTGAGGCCCAGAGAGAGAATGACTTACCCAGATATCAACAACCTCAACAACAACAATGTTAATTATGATAACTCACATTGCTGCCCCAGCCCTGGGAGGTCAGAAGGTAGTAAAAGCATTATTTTGCCCATTTTTCAGATGAAGAAACTGAGACTGTGAATTGCCCAAGGTCACACGGCAGGGGGAGAGGGTCTTGCACCTCTTCTGACCAGGGCCAAAGCTCTTTCTGCTATACTCCCACTATCTCTTATGGGAAGCTTTCCCCACCCCTATCCATTCCAATGTTTCCCATCTCTTGTTTCCTATTCAGCCTGCATCTAGCTTGCTTTGTATATATTTGTTTGTATGTTGTCTTCCCCACTAGATTGTAAGCTCCTTGAGGTCAGGGATTGTCTTTTGCCTCTTTTGTGTCCCTAGCACTTAGCACAGTGCTTAGCACATAGTAGGTGCCTAATAAATGTTTATTGAATTGTCTCAGAAAATGGGAAATGGATTTCAAAGTTCTTTAACCAGAGCAAAATCCTTAGCTGTTCAATGGGTCATCTCCTTGTGATTATCAACTCAACATTAGATGAAATATTATTTTTTAAAAGCATAGATCTGACAGAGATTACTAAGGCAGAGAGTGACTTTGGCCCTCACCTCAGTTTGGGGGAGCCAGAAAATTGGGGGGTGAAAAGTAAAAGAAATTCTCTTGGCTTCAAGACTTCAAGCCATGGAGCACCCAGGGCCATGCTAGCAGCTGGAGGTGAGCCTTCCACAGAGACATACCCTCCCTCAGTCCCCATCCTAGGTGTCTGTCTCTGGTTGTCAGGGAGAAGGAGCAGGGGTCAACAGCAATCTGGGGTGAGGGAAGGAGCCTGAAAGAGAGTGACAGGAATGTATGTTACTGAGACAAGCTGGGGTGCAGGTAAGGGCCCTGTCAGCCGGGCTGAGGGAGGCAATGAGAGACAGATGGAACAGAAAACACACGAAGAAATCAGCTTAAAGGGCAGAGGGCCTGCATATGCTTTGAGCCAGAGTTGTAGATGTGGGGCATGGAAGGGAGAGAAGAGAGGAGCTGACCTAGCGTGGTGTTCGGCATATAATGAGGACTCAGTAATTACTCAATGGTGCTCTGTGGCATTGGTACATTGGACAGAGCTCTAGCTTTGAACTCCAAGGATCCTGACTCTGTCACACCTTGTCTGTGTGACTTCAGCCCAGTCACTTACCTTCTCAGTGATCTAGGCCAGTAATGTCAATCTTAGCGGAAAGTGAGACCACTAAACCATATCTAAGGATCCCTGCAGGCACGTATTGACTTGGAAAACCATATATTAACATTATCTGTGTTCTCTGGTATTTTTTATTTTGTTAAATAGATTACATTTCCATTTGGTTTGGGCTGCACTCAGGAGTGCTGTGGGTGCATTGGACCAATGTTTGACACCTCTGCTGCATGTCATTCTCCAAGACAGTAAGTTACAGAAAGCCTTGTATTGGCAGAGGCAGTTTTCTCATCCAGGCATTCCCTGGACTAAAGAAATCCAGGGGCCGGCCCTTCTAATTGGGAAGTGATGAGCTCCAGTAAAATGTCTGTCCCCTGGACATGGATTCTGGACACATGGGTCACTTCCTAAGCTGGGTGGCCTTATCCCTATGATGCTCATCTTCCTCATTGATAAACTGGGGTTATTTATACTTAACACTACTTAACCTTACACAGTTGGAAAGTCTGTTTCCAGGGAAACACACACATGCATGCACACAGATCCAGGCGTGCATATAGACACAGGTATACACATATAGGTATGCATCCCACATGCAAAGTAGGGACAGTGAGTCCCTTCCCTGTATGACATACAACATTACGGTAAGAAAAACACTTTATAAACCACAAAGCACTAGGAAAAATGAGAACACTGTGGCAAAGACAGGTTAGGTGACTTGTCCAGGGTCACACAGCTAGTAAACAGCAAAGTCAAGAGTTAAGTTCAGGTCTTCCTGACTCTACATCTTCCACTCTATCCACCAAGCCATAAAATGGGTGATGTCTAAGGCCCTTTCCAACTGTGAAAGCTGAGATCCTATAATACCCTGATTAGCTAATGTGGCTGGGAAGTGCCACCGTCCCAAGTTTTCTGAGTTCAGCCCAAGGCTCCTTGCTATCTCCTCTCTTGAATTGTCAATGCTAGGAATAAATGTGGCTTTCCACCTGACCTGGCGGAAGAGGGACAGAGACAGGAGAGTTGTGCTATGTGAACCTGAGGCCCTTTAGCCTTGAACCTTGTCCCCAAGATTCAGCCCAGCAGACGGTGCTGCTGCCTTCCTTCCTCCCTCCCTCTTCCTCCCAGCTCCTCTCCAGGAGTTGACTGGCTTCTCACATTTACCATAAATTTCCCTAAGGGAACTGGGGCAGAGCAAACACAGGTATGTAACGTGTATGTGCACCCATGATGGGTAACATGCTGAGCCATGCATGTATGCATTGGGTTGCACAGATACACAGACACACCCATGTGCCTTACTGCCCAGCTAAGTCCCTTCCCCATACAGCATGTTGTGGCAGATACATAAGGGTACATTTAATAAACCTCATTTAATTAATAACAACCACCCTGTGCACTGCCACCAAATTAATCTTCTAATGCATGACTCAGAGCATACCACTCTACTCAATAAATGTCTCAATGGCTCCTCTTCGCCTATAAGATCAAGACCAAATGCCTCAATCAGGGAATTCAATGCCATTCCAAGTATAACTCCAACCTTCCTCCCCAATCTTGCCCCACTTATGCCCCAAACAGAACTCAATGCTCTGTCCTAGAGGCATCAGATAGGTGACCCATTTTAGTCTGGCACCACTGCTCAGCCACTCACTGTCTCCCAAACTTTGTACTTTCCCACCTCCTTTCCTTCACTTGTGTTATCCCCTCAAGTGGGAAAGCCTTCCTTCCATCTACCTTCTATTCATTCTTCAAAGTTAATAGTCTACATTCTTCGTGAAGCTTTCTTTAACCACCCCAGTTCACAGGGATTGCTCGCTCCTCTAAGGTCTTCCAGCCTAATGTGGTCCTTCCCTGTCCCTCCAGGCAAGGAAGAACACCAAAATGGGGGCTCCTTGCCCATATCTTGCTCCTTCCCTTCCCTCCAACCTTTGTCCTTTCTAAGTCACCTCAAGTACATTACACTGTGTCTTCTTGAGAAAACTACTGTCATTCATTCATTCGACAAGCACTTATTAAGCATTCCTTTGGGGCAAACCACTTCAATGTCTTTGCCAAGAAGACCCTATGGACAAAATCCTTGAGGTCCAGTAGAGTTGAACTTGACTGAATGGCTGAACAACCAAGTTCTCTAACCTTAGAATACTAGGTATTGGTGATATAAATTGGAAAAAAAAAACTTTGTTACTCTAAGAGTTTACATTCTGTGGAAGCTAGGGGTGGGAAGGGCATAAAATAAAGAGGTGACATTGATTTACTGAAGAATGCTGGTTTTAAGACTCAGGAAACCTGAATGTAAATGCCTCCTTTGTATGGTCATGGGCAAGTCCTTAACCTCTTTTTGCTTCCAATTTTTCATCCGTAAAATGAGGGGATTCAATTCAACATCCTCTAAGATTCCTTCCAATGCTATCTGTGAACCAAACGTGGTACAATGGTTAGAACATTGAACTTGGAGAGAGGAACTCAAGTTCAAAGCCAGCTCTAAGTGCCTATTAGCAGTATGACTCTGGCAAATCATCCAATCTCTCTCAGCCTCAGTTTCCTCATCTTCAAAATGGGGTAATGATACCCACCTCACTGGATTGTTGTGAGAATCACATGCAATAATATATGTGACATGCTTTGTGAAGCTTAAATGGTATAGAAACATTAGCTCTTGTCATTAAAATGACATGATGATCATCTGTCTACAGAGAAGTAAATATGAAATAGACACCAAGTAATATCAATGAGATAGCAATGGGGGGGGGTGTCTGGCTAGGCCTCAAGTACAGGGCAGTGCTTAAGCTGAGCTTTTAAAGAACATAATGATTCTATGAAGGAGAGTGAAGGACAGAGGGCACTGTAGACAAACAGTGAGCAGTGCAGTTTGAGTGGAATATGAGTAAGTGAAGGAGAGACAGTAAACCTGGAAAGGGGCTGGAGTGAGAATATGAAAATCTTTAAATGTCAGACAGAGTAGTTTGCATTTTTTTCGTGAGGTACTAGGGAGCCCCAGGAGTTTCTTGAGCAGGGGAGTGACCCATCAGACCTGTTTTTATGTGTAATGAGTGTCTCCTCCCTACAAGCAGTAACCTCGGGGGCAGCCTGGGTCTGGAACAGCAGGTGAGAGGCTCCCACATTTGTCACAACACTAGGAACTTGTAAAGGATTGCCATAGACGAGTACTCAGCTGAATCCCTCAGCTTGAGGGTTTCAGTTTCTCAGGGAATTGGGACTAAAGCAGAGAATCCCGGTCCCTTTGGCAAACAGAATCTTCTTATAACACAGCTGCACTTCATTGATCTGTAGTTACTGGCTGGAGATGCCAAGCCCCCTGATCACTTCAGACTCTGAGCCTATTCAGTTCCTCAGCCGCAGAGAACTATCATAGCTAACCCCTGACTCCCTGGACCAGTCCCCCAGCTTCTACCCTTCCCACTATCCTGGAGGTCCTGGTCAGAGCCTTACTCCCTCTTTACTTGTCTCTCCTCTGCCGACACCATTAAAGTTCAGCCCTTTTTCATAGGGCTTATTTATGAAGGATAAGGGGGATGGGAGGAGAGGTGCTATCAGCATTGTGGACAGAGAGTTGGCTTCCAAATGAGGAAGACCAGGGTTCAAGCCCTGCCTCTGACTCACACTAACTGCATGACCCTGGACAAGTCATTCCCCACTCAGTGGCCAGGACAATTCTCTGTTGCAAGTGAATCACAGATCTACATAGCCCGCTTCCTATAAGGATAAAGTCAAAACCTGGGGCATCCCCCAAAAAATGATTATGCAGAAATACCAATGATAAGAGTTGGAGGTAATTGAAAATGTATATCAAAAAACCTCCTTTGACTAGGGAACTACTTAGATTGGGTTATTAATGTGTCACATTCAGCTGAAGTTACCTGAATAGAGTTTAAGTACTATGATCTCCCTCCTGTGTCTCCGAGATTACTACCTCACGATGATGAGGAGCCCCCTCTGCAGCCCACCCCCTTGATGCTGTGAGGTCATGCTAAGTGTTCATTCTGGGCACAGCCCCTACCTCTTGTTTACAATCTCAGTCTCCCATGTGGCCACGCAAGAAGCTGCCAGGACACTGAGAAGGTTTTGATGCTCCAATGACATAATATGACTTTACCACTATTAATAAACTTTTCTCAATTCCCCATATTGTCCCAACTACTCTAGTCTGCCTGGTGCTTGACACACAATGCTCTGTCGCCCTGCTTTGTGCCTCATACCTAGAACATTTTCCCCCAAAACTGCAGACTCTTACAATCTTCTTCTTCTTCTTACTCTTCTTCTTCTACTTCTTCTTCTTCTTCCTCTTCTTCTTCTTCTACAGTCATTTTCAGTCATGTCCAATTCTTCTTGACTTCATTTGGGGTTTTCTTGGCAAATTCTCCAGCTCATTTTATAGATGAGGAAACTGAGGCAAACAGGGCTAAGTGACCTGTCCAGGGTCATACAATTAGTAAGAGTCTGTGTCCAGATTTGAACCCAGGAAGATGAGTCTTCCTGACTCCAGTGTTGGTACTCTGTCCACTGTACCACCTAGCTGTCCTAACAATGTTGCTGTCATTCAGTCATATCCAACCCCTTGTGCCCCCATTTTGGGTTTTCTTGGCAAAGATACTGGAGTGGTTTGCCATTTCCTTCTCCAGATTATTTTACAGATGAGGAACTGAGGCAGAGTTGAGTGACTTGCCCAAGGTCACATGGCCAGTAAGTATCCGAGGCCAGATTTGAACTCAGTTCTTCCTGACTCCAGGCCTGGCACTCTGCGCACTATAGTGCCACCTAGCCCCTTCCCTAACAGAACCGGCTCTCTGTCCTCTTACAGCTCAGCTCTTTTTCTGACTTCTATAAATTTGTCATTCCCTGACAGATGGTGCTCATCACCTTCCCTTAAAGACCAGTTCTCATGTGGCCAGGAGTGGGGGAGGGGGAGGTATGCAGTAACTACTCTAGAGCTTCTGTTTGTTGGTGAGTGTGTTTATAGCTTAAAATATGCTTCTACACCAAGGCACCTCCTTTTGTTATACA
Organism: Phascolarctos cinereus; assembly: GCF_003287225.1. Classification (NCBI taxonomy): domain Eukaryota; kingdom Metazoa; phylum Chordata; class Mammalia; order Diprotodontia; family Phascolarctidae; genus Phascolarctos; species Phascolarctos cinereus. The sequence continues at coordinate 49,411,649 of NW_027555736.1, read as the reverse complement.
GCATCTCCTATATTTTCACACCAAGGGCAGTTGGGAGGCTATTGGAATACTCACTTCCTTCACTACACAAATGAAATCTCTGCTTTCATCTCCATGCCAGATCATGTTGAAGCAGTCTTATTTGCTTCTTCTCTCTGTAACTGTTGAGCTTTTGAAGGCCACTCCTACCCTCTCCTCATTTGGCTTTTCATTCCCATCTTCCTCTGGGGCAACTGGACCAAGTTATTCAAATTACCCTAGGACTGTTTCAGGGAAGATATTGGAAAGGGAAAAATAGATGAACCAACTGTTCTCTATGTAGGCATCTCACCTGCTCTGAGGAAGGAGATGTTGTAATCTTTCCTTCCTATCACCCAGAAAAAGAACAATTCAACCCAACGTCCAATTCATCTCAAAGGGCCCTCATTCTTATAGAAAAGTGCTTTGAGTTTTGTTGGTGATGTCTGCATTCACTTGGAAATATTCTTTGTCTTTCTAGGAGATATAGCCCTGGGATCATATCTAGATGGGGGGGTAAATAGGACCCTCCCACTTAAGCTCCATCTCATTGAGGCAACCAGTGCAGGGCTAATGTGAGCCACAGATGACTCCATGTATGACAGCTGGTTGAGGAAGAGAAGAAAGAAGGGGCATGAAGGGTGTAGTTAGAAAGAAGGCTATGCAGAGAGACAGGAGGGTAGAGTAGAAAGTTTTCAAGATTTGGAATCTGATTGGCTGAGCTTTGAATCTGGAGTCTGATGTTTACTAGCTGGATGACCTCTAAGCATCAATATCTTCATCTGCAAAAAGGAGACAACATGACTGCCCTCACAAGGATGCTGTGAAGAAATAGTTTAGTGAACCTGAAAGTGGCACAGACACATTCATTGTTGTTATTATAAGCCTTTGGTGCAGACTCTAGGTAATGGGCCTTCGAGATTCCCCTGACTTTGGGGTGTGTCTGCCTGGAGTGCCAGGAGCTGGGGAGGAAGAAGCCTCTCCCATCCCAGGCTGCCCAGTGTTACCATCAGCATCTTGGACCAATGCCAGCTCTCTGCCACAACCTTACCCATGGGCTGCAGCAGGCCCCAATTTCTCATTCTTCTCCATGTTGTAAACCTGTCTTGTAAAAGCCAAATTAAAGTCCTGGACATCTGCCACAAAAGCCTTCCTGGGCCCCTCATTCCAGGGGCATGTGATGCAGGGAAACCAAAGGGGAGTGGGAGGGGGTGGGGGGGAGGAGAAGGAGGAGAGGGGAGGAAAAGGAAGGGGAGGGGAGAAAAGGAGAGAAGAGGGGAGGAGGGGAAGGGGAGGAAGAAAAGAGGAGGGAGAGGGAGGGGGAGAAAGAGACAGAAAGAGACAGGCAGAGAGGAAGAGTGAGACCAAAAAAATAGAAAGAGAAAGACAGAGATGGAAAAAGAGAGAGGAGGGGAGAGAGAGAGAGACAAAGAGAGAGACAGAGAGACATCAGCATTCAGTTGCTTTATAAATCTATTGATGGTATTTTATCACTTCCTGACATTCCTCTATAAAAGCCACTCAGCTACGTTTACAAATTATAAAATTAGTTTTATGTCCAAGACCTAGCTAATGGCCCAACTAAATCTCAGAGGAAGAGAGGGGCATGATAGAAGGTGACATCTTATTTGTAAGACAGCCTGTTTGGAGCAGGGGACAAATGACTCATTGTCCAATGCCCACCACACACACCTACCCTGCCTCCTTTCAGCCCCCGAATTTAAAATCCACGCTTTGTCCAGCCAGGTCAGAGCTGCAGGCTCCAGGCTGGCCAGTTTGTTTCCCAAGAGGAAGAATAGAAGAGGCTTCTGGTGGGAGCAGCATTTTCCCTCAGAATCCAGGGCTCATAATCTGCTTCTCACTGGCTCTTGTCCTTTCTGTTCCTTGGGGTCTCCCAACTAACTACCCTTCCAGCCTTCAGACAAGCCACCTTGCCTTATATCTCAAGGTCTTTTTTCTCCTGGCCCTTGTCTTCCTGCCTGGATCTTAACCTCAGCTGTGCTACCTTCCCAACTTCAAAAGCGTTCCCTGGATCCTGCCCCTCCTGCGCTCATCCCCATGCTACGATCAGCTTTACCAATCTCACTACTAACCATAGCAGAATATAAGGTCTTCGAGGGCAGGAAATGTTTCATTTCCTATAAGGCAATAAGACAGAAGACATAAGTCAGGCCTTGTAGTCAGGGAGGATTGATTCAAGTTACATGAACCAGGAAATTCTCTAAGACTCTAAGATAGAGTACCTTGTAGCATCTCTGGAAGGAGTTTCCATACCACATGTTCCTTACACAGGGAAATCACAGGTCTAGATTTAATAGATTTTTTAAAAATTCAACTGAATTGAATTGAATTTCATCTGCGGGCAGCTAAGCTCCCCAGGCCTCTGAGAGCCATCACAGACTGAATCTCCCATACTGGCCAGGTCCAAAATGCCTTCTTGGCTCATAGAGGGGGCCATGGTACCTATAAATAAGAAAAAGCAAACAAAGACCTCAGAACTTTAGACAGAGAAACAGGAAAGGGGAGGATGGTGGCAGCAAAAGGCAGATTTAATGCCTCAACAGGAGGTAGAAGGCAAGCAGAAATTTAATAGGGAAGGAACGAATAATTTGGGGCCAGAAGTGTTTTTCAGGGTTTCCTTTTCCTTTTCTTTTTATCACTTGTAGAGTTAGTACATCAGGGAACCAGTTGAGGGTAGGGAGGAAAGAGAATAATCATCTCAAATTATTATTTTTACTTGTAATAATAATAATCTCTCATGTTGAAATAGTGCCTTTGACTTTCCCAATGCTCTTTCATAGCTATAATCTCATTCTGTCCCCCATAGCACCCCCACTGGAAGGTGGCCTGGTCAAATGTGCTCATCCTCATTTTCCAGATGAGGACACTGAGAACCAGCCATATTAAGCAGAAACAGATAGTGAAGTGGAAGGATAGTGGGGAATGGTGGGGAGAGCCCCAAATTGGGAGTCAGAAGACTCAAGTCCAGACCCAAATTATCCATTGACTAGCTCAGCAACCCTAGGCAGGTCACTGCTCTGACTCATTCCTGTCTCTCTAAAAATGTGTCTCTGTTTTATCTACTGCCAGGGGTGGTTGTGAGGAAAAGGCTTTATCTACCATAAATCACAGTGGAAATAAGCACTGATGGTGATGATGATGATGATGATGGAATTGTAATAACTGTCCTTCCTAAAGTGCTTAAAGATTCATAAAATACTTTACATAGCTTCATTTAAGCCTCACAAAATCTCTGGGGCACCAAGGGCTACAGGGATGATTACTTTAAAAATAAGGAAACTGAGGCTCTAATGCCTTGCCCATGGTCTCACAGATACACTAGGATATAAGAGAAAGAGTGTTGGACAGAGGATAAGAAGACCTTGGTGTCAGTTCAGGCCTTGCTATCAATTTTCTTTATGATGTTGAATATGTCACTTACCTTCTCTGGGCCTCAGTTTCTACCTCTGAATAAAATAAAAAGGATGAATTTGGTAATTTATCAGGTCCCTTACAGATCTAAAAATCCATGATTCTGTGAGAGCAGTTTTCTCTCCCCAACCAATACTTTCGTCTCTCTCTACCCAGTCCTTATTTCTCAATCTTGTTCTTCTAACTTTCACTCTTCCAGGACTCTGAGGAAGGAAGAAAATATTTACTAAGGGTCTACTACATGCCAGGTAGTATGTGCAATATTTTGCAAATCTTACTTCATATTATCCTCACAACAACCAGAAGGTAAGTGCTATTGTTATCCTCATTTTAGAGAGAACTAAGGTAGACAGAGGTCAAGTGACTTAAGCAAGGTCTCACATACACATACACACACACACACACACACACACACACACACACACACACACACACACCCCTAAGAAGTGTCTGAGGATGGATTTGGACTCAGGTCTTCCTAACTTCAGGTCCAGCACTCTACCCACTGTGTCACCTACCTGAAAGGGGAATCCCTTTGGCAAAAAAAAAATGTAGCATTATCTTCTAATTACAAACACAAGTGCAGAGCAATCCACCTTCATCCACTCCCCAACAGTCCTAGGAACTCAATCACCTATATTCTATGTGTTTGGGGCTCCTTGGGAAACAAAAGGAACTTTCTTTCATCCATACTAGTATTTCTATCAAGCCAAGGAGACTGGTAAGTGTTATTCTAGTCCTTGACCATGACTGGAGAAGTTATCTTTTCCCCAGTGGAGAAGATGAGAGGTAACAGGGTATGGTGGATAGGGCAGTAGATTTGGAGCCAGGAAGATCTGTGTTCAAATCTTGCCTCAGATACTTGAACGTAGATGAATCACAACTCTCTGTTCCTCAGTTTTCCCTTCTGTACAATGAGAGGATTGCATTTGATTATCCTTTCAGCTCTAAATCTATGATGCCATATCCTCAGGGGAAGGAAAAGACAATCACAGGGCATAACAGGCTTGTGGTGGGAAAAAGGCCAGGATCCTGTAGCCTACAAGGAAAGTGAGCCCAGGAAGGATGGGGAGCTGTCGAGAATGAGATTCTGAAGACACAAATAGAAACAATTCCAGTGAAAAAGAAAAGGAAGGAGCTGTCTAAAGAGAGCAATGGCATGACACGGGGAATTTATCAGCCAGCTTGGATTTAAAGAAGACGTGTAGGAGAGATAGCAGGGGGGCTGGGAACAGGTTCAATACAGAAGCATGGTGCAGTCTTGTAAGGACAATGTTGGGGGCACTAATGCTCAACGCAAGCTGAGGCTAGCAATAAATGTTCAAGTCAACAACGAAGTTGTTTAGCTTTGTTGGAGGCAAACAACAGATCAGACAATGGATAAGACCTCTGCTAAGGTGGTTCAGGGGATGGTAATGCATAATGAAGAGAAGGCATAACTCCTGAAAAAGAAACCTCTTCCATTGCTTCTGTTTTCTTGGCCATGGAAAATCATTTTTGGATTGGGAGGGATGAAACACAAAATCATTAACGAGGAGTTGTCAGGAAAAAATAAGAGGGTATCTAGCTACCTTCAACGAGATCAGGTCAGCAGACCCGGCAGAATCACCTCTTGGGGGCAACAAAACACTCTACACACCTTGCTAGGATACTGAAAGAACCTTCGGGTGCGATTAGTAAAACAACATCTTTGAAAGTATCCATCAGTCAATCAACAAACATCTCTTACGCACTTAGTTAATGTCAGTGTGTAAGTGCTGGGAAGACAAAGAAAAGTGAAACCACGGAGCTTGCCTTTCAAAAGTCTTACAGTCAAATGAAAGGACGCAATGTAGGGCTGAGAGCAGTGGTGTGTACATGATACATACAGTGTAAATGGAAGGCAAGCCCAGAAGACACCGGTAGCAGAGGGAGCAGGAAACACCTACCATGGGAGGCAGGTTTGCAGCTGAGTCCTAGAAGGAGCCAGGGAAGCCCAGGAAGCAGAAGTGAGGAGGAGGAACATTCCAGGCATAGGGGGGAGCCAAGGAACAGGCAGAGTTGGGACACGTCCTGTTGTGTTCAAGGACCAGCCAAAAGGCCAGTGTCACTGGGTAGTAGAGTATGTAGAGAGGGCTAAAGTGTGTAAGAAGACTAGAAAGGCAGGAAGGGGCTCAGGAAGGTGTTGCAGGGCTGGAGAAAGGTAAAGGAATCAATCTTCAAAAAGGAAAAGAAGGTAATGTATAAACTTTACAAAAACGAACTGGACATTGATTCCTGACAAAATTCTAGAGATATTATTAAAGAAATGGTTTATGAGCATTTAGAAACGGAAGCAGTGGTCATGGAGAATTTGGCTTTATTCTGAACAGGTAATTTCAGAATAACCTCAGTTCTTTTTCAGTTCTTTCTGGGGACCAGGTTAACTAGATGAGACACAGAGAATCCTTAAATTTCAGCTAAGCATCTGACAAAATCTCTTCTTGTGTCTGTGACTGAGCAATTTGGTCTAATCACGCTAAGATTAGGTGTATTAGGAACTGATCCAAAGACCAGAGCTGGTCTCCCTCTGACTTCCCAGACAAAAACCCTGGTAAAATGTAAGCTCCTTAAGGGCAGAAACTGCATTGCTTTTTCTTTTTTCATTTCTATCCTCAGAGCTTAACACAGTATCTGGCTCTTAGTAAGTACTTAATAAATACTTTTTCATTCATTCATCCAAAGAAGAGTCATTAATAGTTTGATATAAGCTTGGAGGCTGACTTTTTTTTTATCAACGACTTAGATGAAGGGATAGATTGCATGTTTATTACATTTGCAGATGTTGTAAAATCAGGAAGGATAGTAAACATGTTGGATTCAGGATGCAAAAAAAATCTTGACGAGCTAAAAGGAAAAACTAAATCCAATGAGATGAAATTTAATAGAGATGAATGTGAAATTATCCCCATTGTGAGAAAAAAATAATCACCTTCACAAGATGAAGATAGGGTTCTTGTGGGAAAAAAAACCATGAAGGCTTTAGTGAACCACAGACCTAATGTGAGTCAACATCATGAAATGTGAGGCAGCTGGATGGTGCTTCGGATGGAGCACTAGGCTTGGAGTCAGAAAGACCTGAGTTCAAATCCCAGCTCAGACACTTATTAACTGGGTGACCCTGGGCAAGTCACTTAACCTTTGTTTGCCTCAGTTTCCTCTTCTATAAAATGGGAGGAATAATAGCCCCTACCTCTCATGGTTGTTGTGAGGTTCAGATGAGATGACATTTGTCAAGCACTTGGCACAGTGCCTGGCACATAGTGATTCATGAATGTTTGTTTCTTTCCTTCTTGGATTCAGAGGCTAGGGCTAGGAACAATAACTAAAAGCCAAGGAGATGCTTATTTAAGCTTGAAGTAAAAGCTTCCTAATGGTTAGAGCTGTTCAACATTGGAATAGGCTGCCTCCCTGTCACTGATGGTCTTCAAGCAGAGGCTTGGGGATGATGCCGAGGAAATTCTCAAACAGATCAGTGTTAGACTGGATGGAGTCTGAGATCACGTCTAACCCTGAGATTCTGTGACTATGGAAACGGTGCATGGCTTGTAGAGTTCCTCTGATCATCATTCTGTTCTTATTAGTTCAGGGGATAAGTGACCATGCTTTTCTCCCAAATGGCAGAGTTCCTCTAATGATTGTGAAGCCCTTTAGGACCTCAGTGTTAGTGGTGGTGCCAAAGAGGCAGCATGTTATAGTGGAAAAGGGGGAAGTAGGCATACATCAACTCTAAGCCCCCTTCCTAAAATTTAAAGTTTGATTCTAAAATTTTAGAGACAATTAAATTTTCCCAAAGAGGTCCAGAAATATGGTGGGATGGCCACCCCAGAAATAAGTGGAGAAAAGCACCCTCACCCTCTTCCCCAACCACAGCTTAGTGACTATGGGAATCTTAACCTGCCCAAATTCTCTTATATTCTGTGTGTGTGTGTGTGTGTGTGTGTACTATGAGAGGCAGTGTGGTAAAGATGAATGAGTCTTAGAGGCAGGGAGAGCTAGATTCAAGTCCTCTGACACATACTGCCTGTATGACACTGGGCAAATCACCTACCATAGTGACCTTGCAGGGATTTTTGCAATGTCTCCATGATGTACTTCTCAAACTTGTGGAAAATATAAAAGAGTTAAATCCCTCTATCTTATCACTAGGTTGGCCCAACTTGTCTAGTACCGAGCATGCCTTTGGCCTTCCTAGTTAATAAAGAGTTGGAGTCTTTGTCAGCCATCTTTCCCAGGCAAATCACTGACCCAACAGGGCAGTTCCTATATGGTCATAACACTAACACACAATTCATAAATCCATATAGCAGAACCACCTTCCTAAATGACAAATTGCTGGGTGATAAACACAACCACCTTCCTCCAACCAAGGCCAAGTTTCATAGTATTAAGCCATGCACATGGCCTCCCTACTTGGTATTTCTGACTCTAAAATCCCTAATCACTGAGCTTCTGTCTCTTCACATGCATTAGCACTTCAAGGACCTGCCCTCCCATTCATGGGGGTCATCCCCCCCCCAAATGGATCCCTTTAGTGGAGGGTCTTCAAGAAGTGCTGTGGCTAAAAGACTCATCATCCTCTGGTTAATCTGCTGATGAGCCTCTCTGAGCTTAGCTGGGCTAGTCCTTAAACAAAAGCTATTGAAGTTATTGATGTTGCCCCAAATATCCTAGACTTCCCTCAAAAAAGGAAACTGTCCTCTAGGCAGTGTTCAGTTGGTCCCCAGATCAGGCATTATTCAGCCTACCCAAATCTGATTTTGTGTTAAAGAAAAAGAAATTTCAAAGCTATCCATGAAAATATTTCTAGTGTATTTGAGAAATGGCAAATTAATATGTGAACTATTTTATATGTGGTGCAAGAGTATTTGGAAGACCTAAATCAATAGGCCCCTTCCTCCTCTTTTTCCCATATCCTATCATTCAAATTCTTCCCTCTGTTCACTGGCTAGTCTCTCAGGATTTGCACTGTCCTTGACCACTGATGAAAGGACAGTCAGTTCAAAGACCTTAAAGGAATCTGGCAAAGGGTCTTCAGAAAGCATTAGCTCTGTCTCGTTTGCATAAACTTTGCCCATCATCCACAATCCTGGTTCACTCTAGCCCAACCCAGCCTCCTCACCTCAGAAAATACACTCATTACTGCTTCATACCAGACTTGGTCTCCCAAACCCCCCCCCAAACTAGAAAGATCATAATTTAAAAACTGAAATGAATCTTAGAAGTCATCTAGTCCAACCTCTTCCTTTTCCAAGTTTAATAGGTTTCAGTTTTGTGCTGAATCATGTGAGCATTAGGTCTACTAGTGTTACTTATGTGAGGACCCAGTGGAATAGATTCAGTTAGGGTATGGTGGATCCCTCATATAATCAAAGAACTTCTGTTAGGGCTATTAGGAACCTTGTCTTGGGTTATCAAGCTCTGTGATCTCATTCAGAACTGTCACATTTTGGAGGGACATTACCAAGCTAGAATATGTCTGGAGGAGAGCCACAACATCATGCCTAAAAGAATCAGGGGAAGAAATTGGGAATGTTTGTCCTCTACCCTCCAGACAAACTGGTCTATTTCCTTTCCCCCACACATCACATTCCATCTCTCACTTACGTGCCTCATCCCATGATATTCCCTCATGCCTGGAATGCTCTCTGCCCTCATCATCACCTCTTGAAAATGCCTAGCTCCTTTTTGTGATGGCTAAGAATTGGAAATCAAATGGATGCCCATGAATTAGGTAATGGCTGAACAAGCTGTGGTATATGATTGTAATGGAATGTTATTGTGCTATAAGAAATGACAAGCAGGATGATTTCAGAAAAGCCTGGAAAGACTTACATGAACAGATGCATAATGAAGTGAACAGAACCAGGAGAATGTTGTACACAGTAACACCAGTGTTGTTTGATGAAGAATTGTGAATGACTTAGCTATTCTCAGCAATACAATGATCCAAGATGATTCCAAAGGACTAATGATGAAGCATACTATTCACCTCCAGAGAAAGAATTGATATTAGCTAAATACAGACTGAAGCTTGCTTTCTTTCTTTTTTTCTTTCATTTGAGTCTTCTTGTACAAAATGACTAATATAGAAATGTTTTACATAATTGCACATATATAACCTATATCTGATTGCTTACCATGTAAGGGAGGGGGGAGGGAAGGGAGGATAGAATTTGGAACTCAAAACTTTAAATAAAAATCTTTAAAAATTAAAAAAAGAAAAAGAAATGCCTAGCTCCTTTTCAAGGTTCAGTTCATGCCATCTTCTTTAAAAGGCCTTTCTTATTTTCCCCAGTTGTTAACAGCCCTCTCCTCTGAAGGGGCCACTCTGTCTTTATTTTGCACTGAGCAAATGTAACTCAGTCTCCATGTCCCCCTACCCAGAGCAACAAGCCCCATGTCAGTTTATCCATTACAATCCCAAACAGGAAAAGGAAGGAATTTATCTGTGGACATCATATATTTCCAGGGTAGAATGTTACCTACAAGAAGACAGAGACTATCTCATTTTTGTCTTTGCTTTCGCAGCACCTGGGACACAGCCTAGCACATAGTAGGCACTTAGCAAATGCTAGTTGGTCAATTTGGAAGAGAAGATTGAGGGGAGAGGTGTGGGACATATCAACTGTATTCAAATATTTGAAGGGCTGCCTCAGGGAAAGGGATGAGGCTTGTTCAGCTTAGCTCCAGAGAGCCCCAGGTCAGTTTCAGAGAACTGGATTTCACTTCCAAAACTCTTCCTAACAATTAAAGCTGCCCCAAAGTGAAATGGGCCATGTTAAAAGGTAGTGAGCTCCCTCTCACTGGAAGTTCTTGATTAGAAGATGAATGATTCTTTGTCTATTGGGCCCATTTCAATTCAAATGAATCAAAAACTATTAAGTGCTTCCTGTGTGCCAGGCACTGTCCTAGGTGCTGAAGATACCAAGACAAAACAGAAACGTTTCCTGTCCTCAAGCAATTTATGTTCTTCTGTGGAGGAGGCACGAGAAAGAAGAGAATATATACTTACATGTAATTCAGTCTACATGTCCCCAAAGCCAGAGCAACAAACCCCATGTCAGTTTATCCATTACAATCCCAAACAGGCAACGGAAGGCAATTTTTTAAAAAATACTAAGTTGGGAAGGGAGGGCTGGTTTCCAGTGACAGAAGATCAAATGAAGAAAACAGGCCATCTCCTCCTACTGGGATTAGAGCAGATGACAAGCCCCCTACCTATTTGGAGAAGGGCCCCACCATCACTGCCCATGTGCTGAGGTTCCCATGTTTATGACTTATGGCTTTAATCTCCCTGATAGAGGGCCTTTAAAGATTATTTCAGGGTTGAAAAACAATAATCCTGAGTAATGAATCACTACCTTAAGAAGCTGATAAGCAGTGGGGAGCCCTGGCAGAGACTGAAGTGCTGATTTAATTAAAGTCTCACAGATATTCTCAGAAACAAAATCCATTCTACCCATCAAGGTGATAGAAGGGCCACAAGTTCCTTTAAACTAACTTACCTGCCTCGTGAATCTTCTCCTCCCTCCCCCCAAGTGTATGGGGGGGAGGGGGAAAGGGGCAGGCTGGGTCCTCCTTCTCATACTGATGGGAAAGCAGCAATTTTCTTGCAAACCCATGGTTTTAGCACTGCCTGACAAGATGGATGGGCGAGAGGACAGGCTGTGGGAGGGGAAGAGCAGTTTCATCTCATCTTGCCTAGCAAGGTGAAGGGAGGCAGACCTGGGGCCTTACAGTTCTGCTCATTTCAACGTACTTCTTTTGAATCCTAGATTTTATTCTGGAAGTGACCTTAGGAGTGATCTAGCCCAACCCCCCTCAGCTTCCAAAGGAGGAAGCTGAGGCTCCAGATGTGAAATGGTTTACTTGGCCTCACACAGGGAATAAATGACAAAATCAGAATTTGAACCCAGGTTCCCCTGACTCCAAATCCAGTAATTACATAGGAGCCAGTGCCTGGTACATTCATTTGGACAACAGCATGGCATCAAGAACCAGCCTCTGAATGAGGAAGACCAAGACTAGCTAGACAAGTCATTTACCCTCCTTAGTGGCCCTAGAAATTCTCTAAGGCTTCAAATTCCAGAGCAGGTACTGGCTTACACTGGTAGAGGGTGTCTTGTCACAGAGAGCTTGCTAAATCAATGAAACCACATTGGCTGGCACACAGTAGGCCCTTAATACTCAGTGACTGATTAACCTTGCATGGAAGGGGGCAGCTGCCTGAGTTGAGACATGTAAGACAGATACCCTGAGTGTGAGGGGTGGCTTGTTCAGCAGCCTAGCTCCAAAAGCCCGCTGGACCCATCTAGAAGGCAGCCTCATCTGAGGGGGTTGGGCCAGAGCCTCACTTTGTGCCCTCAGGAGAGAAAATGGCCACATTTGTCCATTATTGCTCTACTGTTTCCCCTCCTATCACCATCATTGCGTTTAGAGATGGAAAGGTCCTTAATGACCATCAAATCTACCCTGCCTCCATTTTGTAGAGGAGAAGGACAATGTCCCCCTAAGATTTAAAGTTACTTGCTCAAGGTCACACAGCCAGTTGGTGGCTGAAGTGAGCCTCAGACTCAAGCCTCCAGATTACCAACCCAGAGCTCTTTTCACTGCTTCCCACTACCTCCCACATTTAGTCTCTTGGCTCCCTGAAGCCAGAAACCATAAGAATATTTCCCACTTCCATGCCTTTGCATAGGTTCTTCCCAGTTCCTCTAGCCCAGGAGTCTGTCTTTGACAAGGAGCAGCGATACACATCTTCTCATTGAAAGGGACACCCTCTCCACCAGAGCTCCCACTTCCTGCAACAGCTTCTCCATCTTTCCCTTCCTCCTCTCCTTCCCATATCCTATCAGGCAAACTCATTCTTCAGTTCACTAGCCAGTGTCTTGGGAGTTCCACTTTCCTTGACTATGGATGAAAGGTCAGCCAATTCAATTATCTTAAAGGAATCGAGCAAAGGGTCTTCAGAAAGCATTAGCCCAACTTTGCATAAACTTTGCCCACCATTTCCAACCCTGATCCACTCTAGCCCAACCCAGCCTCCCTATCTCAGCAAACACACTCATTACTGCCTGTCCCCAAAAAAGTATTATTCCCAAGCCCCATCAAGCTAGAAAGATCATAGACCTTAGAGATTATCTAGTTTGACATCTTCATTTTCCAGACGGGAAAACTGAGGTCCAAGTTAAAATGACTTGCTTAAGTGCATGAGTGTATAAGATATAGCACCAAGCCTGGAGTCAGGAAGACTCATCATTCTGAGTTCAAATCTGGCCTCAGACACTTACTAGCTGTGTGACCCTGGGCAAGTCACTTAACCCTGTTTGCATCAGTTTCCAGATCTGTAAAATGAGCTGGAGAAGGAAATGGAAATTTGCTCCAGTATCTCTGCCAAGAAATGGGGTCACAGAGTATCAGACACAATTGACAACAGTTGAACAACAAAAAGTTCACACAGGTGGCAAGTAGCAGAGCTGGGATTTGAAGCATGGTTCTCTGACTCATTTCAGAGGACATGTCTTGCTTTGCCTACAGCAGGGTTTTGCATTCAACCCACGGTCTGATTTCTGTTATTCACCAGACCCATGAGCTGTTTATTGTTTTCATGACCTTCCAAGTGATGCCACCAAATTGGGTAGAGGCCTTCAAGGGCCTTCTCTTTGGTATCTCTCTCTCTCTCTCTCTCTCTCTCTCTCTCTCTCTCTCTCTCTCTCTCTCTCTCTCTCTCTCTCTTTCTCTCTCTCTCTCTCTCTCTCTCTCTCTCTCTCTCTCTCTCTCTCTCTCTTTCTCTCTCTCTCTTTCTCTCTCTCTCTCTTTCTCCCACCCCTCCCTCCCCTCCCTCTCTTCCCTATATTCTCTGGCTAGGCTGAGCTGGGGGATAGGAGGAGGACAAGAGAAGGGTTTCTGACTGGCATGTCTTCTCTCACAAGGAAAAGTCATTTTCCATCTCATTAGATGCTCCTTCATCTGCTTAGCAAGCAGCAATTCCAAACTCTGTGCTGTGCCTGGATCTGTCTAGAGACCTCAAAACCCATAGTATCATCAGCTAGATTCCCAGGGGCCTTGAGAGTCAGAAATGTCTTTAGGGATGGGGAGGAGCCATGATCCACATAATGGTATGGCCAATATTGGGCTGATTGAGAAGAGAGGTTCTCATAGGATCAGAGCAGGGACTCAATGGGGGAGACTAGAAAGAATAATGAACTTGGGAGTCAGGAGACCTGGGTTCTAAACCCAGTTAAACCATTAATTCTCTGTGTGAAAATAGTGGCTCTTGCCAGCCTCAGTTTTCTCCTCTATAAAATAAAGCTGCCTTCATGGCTATTCCTCCCCCACATGTATTATTTTTCCCATTTGAATGTAACCTCCTTGAGGGCAAGCATTAACTTTGCTTTTGTTCTTAGTATAGTGCCTGGCACATACTGTTTAATAAATATGTTTTCATTCAAAAAATGGGAGGGCTGCTCTATAGTGTAATGGAAAGAACTAAATTTGAGATAGACACCTGGGTTCAAATCCTCCCTACACGACCTTGAACATGTAATTTCACCTCTCTCTTCCAGTGCTTAGCAAAGTGCCTGTCCCATGGAAGTGTTTAATAACACGTTTATTGACTCTGGGCCTCAGCTTCCTCACTGATAAAATTAAGGGGTTAAACAAAATGATCTCTAAACCCCTTCTGGCTCTAAATCCAATGATATGACAGGTCTCTGCCACCTCTGAAGTTTGATTGGGAGAGGGATTGAGGGGGGAAGAGAAGGTCATACCAAAGCAAGGAGCAGAGGCAAATGCAGTGTCCAGAAGGGAAAAGTGTTTACCCAATGCCCACTCCCCAATGTATCCCTTTGTGATTGCCCTGGGGGCAGCCACCCTCACATTCCCACCCTAGTTACACCCCTACTTCCTACCCATTTGTTGATGCTTTCCCAGTAAGAGCAAAGCTGAGCAGAGACTCAAAGGATCAGTTGGTCATCTCCATCCTCCAAGGATACCAGCACTATCTGGGAATGGCAAGTGTAATGTAAGAGCTGAGTGTCTGGGTTCACTGGGGCCATTGTCATTATGACTGACAGCAATGGGGAGCATTAGGGGGAGAAGGGCAGGGCAGATCTTGTCTGTAGGCAAAACAGGCAATTGCCTGCTCAGAATCTCCCCTCCAAAAAAATGATTCACTCTATTCCTGGTTGAAATCTGACTATTTCTATTCATTCATTCCTTTAAGTTTAATATTCTACCCCCGCCAGAGTAACCTTTTAGAATAACAGATTTTTTTTTTGAAAAAAGATCATACTTATGGATCTGAAAGGGGCCTCAAAAGCCATCAAGTCTGACCGCTTCATTTTACAAATGAGGAAACTGAGGCCTAGAAAGCCTAAGTGACTTGCCCAAGGTCACATGGCTAGTATGCATCAGAGGAGGAATTTTAACCTAGCACCTCTGGCTCCCATGCTTGTTCCATAGCACAGCCCTGCCTCTTCTTTTTCATTGCTAATCTCTCTGGAGGAAAGGGACACATCAATCTCACACAGGGTAATGTAAACAAACGAAGCTCATAGACTCACAGACCTGGAATGTTAGAAGTGGAGGGGACCTCAGGGACCATCTTGTCCAAATCCTTCATCTTCCAGGGCAGGACAAAGTGGGCCAAGGTCACAAAGTAAGGGAGCAGCAGATCAACGATGACATCTGAGGGCACTCCTGCGCCACCAATTGCTCTCTCCACCATCCTGTGCTTTGGTCAGGGGCTTGCTCCCTGCATCCTGGCAGAAGCACATCCAGAATCAAGAGCACACTGATAGATGATGCTGGGAAGAAGGAAAAGCAAACGTCCCCTCTTTAGGGTTTTCCTGAGCTGTGTAAGAAAAAGAAATCTCAATTGAATTGAGTCCCCTTCTTTAGGACCTCTCGCAAAAAAAAAAAAAACATTATCCTGGAGAAGAAAACAAGGAATTCTCTGCAGATCCAGAACCCTGGGAATATGAAGGGGTTCTGGGGAGATAGGGGAATTGGGAAAGAGGGATGATCTGGAGAAACTGGCCCTGGGAATATAAGGAAATTCTGGGGAACTGTTATAATCAGCAAGAAGTCATTCTTCATAAACATCTTCCTGTCATGCCCTCCCACTT
Source organism: Phascolarctos cinereus (assembly GCF_003287225.1). Taxonomy (NCBI): domain Eukaryota; kingdom Metazoa; phylum Chordata; class Mammalia; order Diprotodontia; family Phascolarctidae; genus Phascolarctos; species Phascolarctos cinereus. Next base: position 49,396,071 of record NW_027555736.1, on the reverse strand, counting down.
CTACCTCCTTTGCTCAAAAAGTTCTATTCAAATTCATATTACCATCACTTCTAGAAAAGACATGTCAATCCACCCTGCTTTGGCTCTACTCAACATTCTGGTGACCTCCCAGACCAACCGCTTCTCCCAAGTCACGCTCCCTATAGGTGTGGTCTCCCACCATTAGGATGTAAACACTGTGAGAGCATATTTGTAACCCCAGCACTTAGAACAGTGCTGGACACATGGTAAGGAATTTACGAGTGATCATTCATTCATTCATGGAGAGACGGAGTGAGTCTGGGAAGACTGAGCTGTAGGAAAGGAAGGGAGAAGGGGCAGGTCCAGCGAGAGGGTGTGTGTTGGGGAGAGGTGGAAAACCATATTCTTCTAGCAGCTCACTTCTAGAACTGCTCACATTTACCTCTAGAGCAATAGAGAGAAGAGCCAGGGGAGAGTGTGGGCGGCACAGTTCAGGCATTCCCTGCTTGTAGCACCTATGAAAGTTAGTTAAGGGCTCCTGAGATAAAATAAAGCATCAAGGGCAGAACTCTAGCCCCTTAAATTCCAATCCAGGGTATTAACAATTTGGACAAATGTTAAGTAAGAAGACATTTTGTCTCACAAAACCTTAGAGAGAAATCTAGAATCATAGATCATCAGGCTTAGAATCAATCTTAAAAATCTAGATCATCTCCTCATGTCCTCATTTTAGAGATGAGGAAACTAAGGACCAGGGAGGGAAAGGGATTTATCCAAATTCATACAGCTAGAGAGAGTCCTGGGGCAATCTAGAAGTCAATGAATTATTTTGATACCTCTTTGATCATGTTCTCCTGTCCTTCTAAGGGAAGTCCAAATTGATGCCAAGTCCTTCTGCCCATGCTTAGAAACCACCCATCTTTCAGCACCTCAAAGAGCAATTTTAGAGAACTTGGTGCCATCTAGAGATCAGTACAGGAATAGCAGGCAATTTCAGCACGTCTGGGACAAGACCCAGGACTCCTTCCCAGGGTCCATAGAATGGTTTGGAATGTTCTGTCACCCAACGAGAGAGAGAGAGAGAGAGAGAGAGAGAGAGAGAGAGAGAGAGAGAGAGAGAGAGAGAGAGACAGAGAGAGAGAGACAGAGACAGAGACAGAGAGAGAGACAGACAGAGAGAGAGAGAGAGAGATGAAGGGAGGGAGGGAAGGAGGAAGGAGGGAAGGAAGGAAGGAAGGAAGGAGGGAAGGAAGGAAAGAAGGAAGGAAGGAAGGAAGAAAGGAAGGAAGAAAGGAAGGAAGGAAGGAAGGAAGGAAGGAAGGAAGGAAGGAAGGAAGGAAGGAAGGAAGGAAGGAAAAATAAAGGGCCCATAGGCGAAGGATAGGGCTGCATGAGGGATTCAGGGTAAAAGCTCAAGATCCCACAATCTGATAATATGAAAAGGCAATAATAGTGAGAAAATTACTAACTGTAGTGAACATTTCAGAGCCTCCTTGAAGAGATCTGTGACCATTGATAAACATTTGACCTAAACAACCAAATAGGAAAATGAAAGTGGATGAAGAATGTCTATTGCCCAGATTATGATATGAACTTAGATGGATAAGCCACGGAGCTCGTCAATCAGTATGCATATCTTGGCCAAGGAGTACAAATGAACAATTATTTAGGCCAAGAATTAATCAGGAAAAGGAAGGCAGACTCACTTGCCTTCAGGAAACTGCAAAGTTCCTGTTATGTCCCCATGCTTCTCCTGGAAACAAAGGTCCATCTTTTTAATACCAACATTCTACAGGTGTTGTATGACTGTGAGACATGGAATATGACATTGTTGACAGAAATAAAAATAAAAATCACAGAGAGGGCAATGGAAAGAGACACAGTGAATGTGAGTGAGCTGCGCCATTTAACTAATGAGAAGCTGGGAAGAAGGATAAGAGTGAAAGATGTGAAGGAAGCATATGACAGGAAGACAGGCTGGCTATGTGGCGAGGGAGAGGGATGATAAGTGGCTAGTCTGAGTGCTCCACTCCAGTGTTCACCAAGTCAGGAGAAATTGAGGAAGGCCTCTAGCATTTCAGGTAGGCCCCCTGGGACAAACTTATGGGACAGCATGGACAAGAGTCACATAGGATAGGCAGTCATGGATACTGCAATGATCTAACTACAACAAAGGAAACATCCAAATCAAGGTCATAGACTCATTTGGGTAAACCTTGAATGAAGTGATTTCCTCACAACTAGCCTGTGATGTGGGTACTACCAAGATTATTATCTCCATTTTCCAGATGAGGAAGCTGAGGTTTATAGAGGCTAAGTATAACCCCAATGTCATGCAACTGGGAAACATCAGAACTAGAATGTGAACCCTAATCCAGGATGCAGTGCAAAGATGGATGGCTGGGATCCAATCCCTGATCAGACTTCCCTTGACTTCTCATTTTCCAGATGAGAAAACTGAAGTCCAAGGAGTGACTTGTCTAAAATCATATGGCTAGGGAGCGGCAGCATCAACATTAGAAGCCCACGTCTCTGAACCACCGCCCTCCCAAAAGAGGCTTCACTGGAGCCACAAAGACAAAAGCAAAATGGCTCCTGCCCTCAAGAAACTAGGAGTCTACTGGGAGAAGGAAGAACACGCATGAAAATAAACCTAGTGCAAGGGAAGCCAAGAAGAGAGAGCATTAACTAGGACATGGTCATGTTCTCCACCCAGAATGCCTCCCAGTGGTCTTCCTCCAGGACTAGCAAACTTCAAGGCCCAGCTCGAGCCCACCCCTTCTGGAAAGCCTGCCCAAACACCTGTCCCTCCCCTCTCTGAGCTATCCTCTAGGGGCCCCAGGTCACCCCCAAGTCTCAGGCCCAGGGCAAGATCCTCACCCCACAATTCCTCCTGCTCTTACTAATGCTCATGTAGAGAATGGATAGGCTGGGTAGGGATCATCATAAATATTGTCTTTTAAATAATTGAGCTGGCTTATGATTTCCTCTGCACTGAAAGCTCTTGGAGACACAGATGGATCTCTCTTTTCAGAGCCCTCGGGACCTGTCCTCTGGGCAGACATTCTGGGTGTTGGCTGTGCATTCCCATGATACAGTAGGCATGGGAAAACCCCAGCAAGGCTGCCCACCCAGTGCACCCTATAGGATCTTCTCGATCCTGCCTGGGATCCAACCTGAACCTAGGGCTGTCCTTCCCCAAGGCAGCATGGGATAAAGGAATGTGTACTCCAATTAGCAGTCAGCAGCCCTGGGTTCTAACCATCCTGCCACTTGGTCCATGTTTGAAACCAGCCAAGTTACCTATCCCATCTTTGGCCCTTGGGTTCTTCATATGTGTAATTAGGCAGGCTCAGAGGACAGAGCATTAAACTTGTGATCAGGAAGAGCTAAGTTCAAATCCTGTCTCAGACACTGTTCTGGGCCAGTTACTTAATCTCAGTCTGCCTTAGTTTCCTCCTATGTAAAATAGGGATAATAATCACATCTACCTCCCAGGGTTGTTGTGAAGATCAAATTAGGTAATAATTCTAAAGCACTTAGCACTGTGCCTGGCACACAGTAGGTGCTATTATTGTTATAGGCAGAGCCAAGATGGCAGTGCAAATGCAGTGACTTGCTTGAGCTCTCCCACAAACCCCTCCAAATACTCATAAAAAATGGCTCTAAACAAATTCTAAAGCAGCAGAACCCACAAAAAGACAGAGTAAAACAAATTTCCAGCCCAAGACAGCCTGGATGGTTGATCGGAAAAGCATATCGCACCGGGCAGGTAGAGGAGTGCAGTTCGGCGTTGGGCACGCAGGCTGCAGGGAACCTGGAGCAGGCCTCAGAGGAACGAATCACAGGCAGCTGTGGCAGCTTCCAGACACCTCAATCCACGAACGCCAAAGACAGCTTAGAAGGTCAGTGGGACAAGTCTGTTTTTTTGGTGAGAGAAGAGCTAGGTCAGAGCCAGTTTCAGAGCGCAGAGCACGGATGCCAGGGTGGTGGCTGTGTCCTGAGCTTCCGGCCCACAGACTGAGGGGGAATCAAATGGCTGATCAGAGAGGAACTGCAGGGATCTCTTTGCGAGTGCTGAGGCAGGAATCTCTTGCTTTGTCCGTATTTGGATCTGGGTCACAGTTCCAGGCGGTGGTCCTGGGGTGAGGAGGAGGGCTGGCGTGTTGGAACTTGTAGTGGCAGTGGAGAGAAAACCCTCCGCATAGTTCCAAGAGAGAAAAGACTGCTTGTGGCCGGTCACTCAAAGACCAGAGCACAGGCCAGGAAAAGGGTAAACACCTCGACCCTTATCATACCACCTTGGAAGAACTGAAAATTTACCGGTCCCTAGAAGTATCTCTGAAAACAGCTATACAAACCCCCGAAGCTCGGGACAGTACATTCTCCACACTGGAAGAAGACTTTTACCTTAACAAAGAATTTAAAACTCAAGTAGTTGGCTGGGATCATGAGCAAACCTTGCAAAAAGAGTCAGGCTATTATTGTTATAACTGTGATTCCAGTACCTGGTGGATAGGAACAGAATTGGGGGCAGTAGAGCAGAGGTAGGGGGACTTTCTGGAGAAAGCACTGAGGTCTGAACCAGGAGTCTGGGTTGACCCTCCAAGTTTCCCTGATCTGGATGTTCCACCCTGTGGCTTACCTTCCTTGGGACTCAGAGTCCCAGCTGCTTCAGAGGAGGAAGTCCCCACCACTCCCCAGGGTGAGATCCTCTCCTAGAGCAGTAAAGATGCCTGAGCTCTGGCCCCCACTACCAGCCCACCCTCCATTGCTGCAGCTCAGACTAGAGGCAAAAAGCAGCCCCCCAAGTCCTCCCCCCACCCCCACCACCCAAGAAGTACCAGACAGGCTTTCTTCCCAAAAGTGTCCATTGAGATCATGCTGGGAAGAGAGAACCAGCTAAGCATGATTGTTAAACTACTCTAAACTACTCCTTCCTCCCTCCTATGACATGCCACACCCTCTGTTCTCTGTTGTTAAACAGAACATGCAAAAGAAATGACCATGTTGCCGGATGACTGATGAAAGTTATGGGTTTATATTTACATGTGTACATGTCTCCCCTTATAGAATGCAATCTCCTTGAGGGCAGAAATTGTTTCATTTTTTTTCTCTGTACCCCTAACACTTAACACAATGCCTGGCACACAGTAGGCACTTAATAAATGCTTGTCCCTGATGGATTGTTTTGGGGGGAGGGAAGAGGTTGAGAATACAAAGACTTTTCAGACATAAGCCAACTCCCCAGTTGTTTAGCAAAAGTATTTTAGGATTCACTCCCATACTAAGACTGTGGCTGACAATATGATATTAGGATCCTGCAGATTCACTGCCTTTATCCCCCTCCCAAAAAACCCTTCTTTGCCAACTTATTTATTGATTCCCTCAATTCTACCATTACAGCTTCATTCCTTTTGGGTCAAGGTTTCACCATCTGTTGAAATGGGCCCCCACCAAGAACCTATTAAGCCTTCAGTCACTGACATCTAAGTCATCAGTCACTGACACCTTAGTGGAACCGAGCTCATGGGAACCTTTCCAGTGGCAGCTGGTTGAGTGAACCTATGTGCTTATAGGAAGGAGGTGGAGGAGAGATGATGGAGTGGGAAGAGAAGGGAGGGGTACAAGGACAGGGGAGAGGGAATGGAAACGGAAGTGAAAGGCACTAAAAACCAACTTCACAGCTATGCCAAGATATAGTGGAAGGACAGGAAGGTAGGCACCCCCTTCCAGTGTGGAACTCCAGGTAGGAAAGGTACAAAGGACATTAACCTCAAGAGGTCAGGTCTCTTTCCATCACTTAGCCCCTCCCCCTCTAAGGATCCCCTTCATTGTACTCAGGAAATAGAAGGGGGGGTGACTACTTTCTTATTGGTAATGAAACAAGAGACCTCTTGAAAATCCTTAGAGATCTCACTGACACACAGCCCAGCCTCTCACAGAGGCAGCTGAAGTCAACTAAACTTTTTTCTGGAGGGGTACAGGGGAAGAGTGGATAAGACCTTCTACCACTTGTGACCACAGTCTGAGCCAAAGATTTCAGGGTTCAAACACCTCATTCTCTAAGCAAGAATCCAGACAGAAAAGAAGACTTGCTCAAGATCACATGGGCAATGATCATCAGAGCCTAGATCTGAACCCAGGCCTTCTAGCTAGCTCTAGAACAAGTGAGGCTATGGCATGTATCTTTTCAGGTCTGGAGCCCATCTGGGAGTCAACCATTTTCCAGAACAAATCTGAAGCTCACTCCCAGCACCTGTCCATACCTTGGGAGGTGTTATTATTGATTATTTACTCCTCTATCATTAGCCTACACAAGGAGCCCCAGTGCTAAAGAGTACCAAGTGCCCAAACCTAGGCCCTACCCTTCCCCTGAAGCTGGGCTCCAGTTGTAAGGCTATGTTGCACATGAAAATCCAGTGACATATGTATGACTTTGGTCAAGTGCTTTTCCTTCTCTGGGCCTCAGTTTCCTTATTTGTAAAATTGGTCTAGATTATCCCCAAGACTCCTTTCATCTCTAATACTTTGTAACAGACAAAGCAGGAACTAGCATGGACCTGTATTCCCTATGCAAACATCCCCAAGGTAGTGGTCATTCCTTAGACACCAACACCCACCCCATCCCAGGTGGCATGCCTGAATTTATCCTAGGTGCCTGAATTCCTAGTTCCAGCTCCAATGATACTGAACTCCATTATGCTCTCTGCCTCAGTTTCCTCATATGTAAAATGAAGGTTGACACCTGCTATGACTACCCCTCACAGAGACAACGTGAAGCTGACATGAAGTTAACAAGGGCACATTTAGAGCTGGAAAGAATCAGGCAGCATCTAGTTAATGCTTGTTTTATACAGGGAACAGCTGAGGCTGAAAGTTTAAGTCATTTGCCCAAAGTAATCACAGAGTAATAAATTATCAAAACCAGGTTTCCTGATATTATTTCCACCCCTTGCACTCCCATCCACTAAATACACACACACACACACATACACACAAACACACATTGACTGAACTGAATCTCAGGTTTACCATGTACTTACTACCTGCATTACTCTGGCCCTGAGTCTCCTCATGCTTAAAATGAGGTTGTGTGGTCTCTGAGCTTCCTTCTACCTCCAAAACTCTGACTCTGTCAGCCCCTATTCATTCCTGAGGATGTTTTAAACAGCAGAGTACTCTAGGAATGAGGACAGTTATTATTACTGTTATGACAGAGTAGGGGGAGGGGACCCATACCCTGCCCACTGCCTCAATCTCTCTCTCTCTCTCTCTCTCTCTCTCTCTCTCTCTCTCTCTCTCTCTCTCTCTCTCTCTCTCTCTCACACACACACACACACACACACACACACACACACACACACACACACACACGCACGCACACCCCCCCACAAATGGGCCTGGCACCCAAAACGGCCCCATCCCCAGCCTGGGTTTCTGAAAAGAGGTTTCTACTCCTTGACAACCCAAGAGAGAAAGAAAGTGGCCTAACAGAAAGCAATTTTCCCAGCCAGTAATTTTCTCTATTCTCTTCTTTATGGTGCAGGGATTTGTGAAGGATTTGAATGGGAGCTGTCATCCTCTGGAGTCCACTCCCCTCCCTTCTCTGTTTGATCCCACAACATATTGGAGGCTCTAGGCTACCTAGCTGGACCCAGAGGATGCTGGGACAGAGGTGAGGAGCAACACTGTGGGAAACAGCTCCAGGCTTACCCTCTGTCCACTTCCAGCTCTTCATCCCCCCGGAGTCCCTTCATCGGCCCTCAAAGACCCTCTTCTAGAAGAGCCCTGAGGCAGTGAAAGCCCAGGGACTGCCAGAGGTGGCTAGTTCTGCCATCCCCAGGGCCATGGACTTTAATAACCAGGTGGGAGGAGAAGGGAGGAAAGTCGGCATTGGCATTTGAGAAGGCCATGCACTGCAGTTCGACAGGTGCTTTGCTGGGAGACCAGAGACCCAACTTCCTCTGGTCCTACTTCTGCCACTAACTTGCCAAGTGACCCTGGGCAAGTCACTTTTCCTTCTCCAGGACTCAGCTTCCTTCTCTGTGTGCCCTAGTTGGGGATGAACTCAAGGTTGAGGTTTTATATACATAAGATCACAGATTTAGATTTGGAAAAGGCATTAGAGACCACCTAGTTCAACCCCTTCATTTTACAGATGAAGAAACTGAGGCCCAGAGAGGAGAGAAAGTACTTGCCAGTAGTTAGCAGTGGAGACAGGATTCACACCCTCATTCTCTGATTCCAAATCCAGTGCTTTTTGCACCATAGCACACAGTTGTATTTCCTCCAGTAGAATGTAAGCACCTTGAAGGCAAGGATTTTTTTTTAAATCTTTGCGTTCTCAGGACCTAGCACAGTATCTCCCACATAGTCACTAGTCCATGAGCTGAATTGAATTGCCTGGGCCCAAGCCTAGTGATCAGTCTCTTCCTCTGGGCTGTTGCACACATCTCCTTGACCCATTATCAGAAAAGTTCACCAACACTCCACCCCTCCTGACCCAAGAACAATCCTGTGTGTTTGTAGAGTACTTCATGCTGTTCAAAAGCCTTTCAAAGCGTCCTTGCAACTACCCAGCAAGAGGAAGGATAGATTATTCACCCCCTTTAATAGATGGAGAAACTGATGCCCAGAGGAACTCTCTCTCACACAGCAAGGGCTAAAGCCTACTTTTCTTATTGCCAGACTTAACCTTCTTCCCACTAGTCTCACCTCTAATGATATCCCTGATTCACCTTGAACAAAAATAAATGACATTCATTTAACAATTGACATTTAAATTTAGCTATTCAGCATAATGGATAGAGCACCAGACCTAGAGAAAGAAAGGTCTGAATTCAAATCCAGCCTCAGACACTTACTAGCCATGGGACCCCAAGTAAGTCACTTAATCTCTGTTTGCCCAGCTTTCCTCACCTGTAAAATGTGGATAATAATAACATCTGTCTCCCAGGGTTGTGAGGATAAAATGAGATTGTATTTGTACAGTGCTTAGCACAGAGCCTGGCACACAGTAGGTGCTATAAAAATGTTAGCTGTTATTATTGTTGTTGTTGTTACTACTACTACTACTATTCCTACTACTACTACTACTACTACTACTACTACTACTGCTACTACTACTACTAGCTGTATGACCTTGGGCAAGTCACTTAACAATGTCTGCCCCAGTTTCCTCATCTGTAAAATGGGGATAATGATATCACCTACCTCCCAGGGTTGTTGTGAGGATACAATGAGATTGTATTTGTTAAGTGCTTCACAAACTTAAAAGTGCTATATAAATGCTAGTTATTATTATTTTTAACTACTCATAGAACTGAGAGACAGAAGAGACCTTAGAAATGATCTAGGCATAAGGTCATAGAATCACAGGTCCAAAGTTAGAAGGGACTTCAGAATCCATGCCCCCCCTCTCTTCTTGCCCCTCCCCATTTTACAGAGAAGGAAACAGAAGCCCAGAGAGGTTAAGACTTTGCCTAAGATCACGCAGCTAATAAGTGGCAAAGCCAAGATTTGAACCCAGGACCTCTGACTCCCAAATGAGGGATCTTTTCACCACCACATACAATCATCTTACTCCTATATCTCAAAGCCCTCCCTTGGTCCCTCTGGGGATGGCACACAGGGGGATCTTGCCAACAGTCTTTCTTTCTTTCTCACTATAAAGCAAGGTCCATCTGGACAGACCCCAGAAAAGATGGGTTAGCTCAGTTGGGCTAAATGTTCCTGTGGCTATTCAGAGGCTGCTGCAGCTTCAACCCAAACCCACTCTTAGGGTATTGTGTTCAGGTCTGAGTACCCCATTTTGGCAAGCTGGGAATGTCTAGATGGTGAAAGGCCTCAAGTTTTTACCATTTAAAGATCAATTGAAAGAAACAGGGATGTTTAGCCTGAAGATAAGAGGACTTGGGGGTGGGGGGAGGAAGTGATCATGTGATCATTCTCTTAAGTATTTGAAGGGTTCACATATGAAAGAGAGAAGAGACTGGTTTTGCTTGGCATCATAGGTTAGAATTGGACCGATAGAGAAGGAAAAACTTCCTATCAGATGAGTTTGGGTTGTTTTTTGTAGAGTGGGGGAAGAGGGGTCTGCACCTAGGACTTCATGCAGGTAGGGGACCCCCAGTGGGAAGCATTCAAAGCTAGAAGGTACCTCAGAGATCAACCCACAAATGAACTGGAATCTTCTCAACAACATCCCCAATGAGTGATCTTTTAGTGGCTGCTTGAAGACCTCCAGGGAAGGGGAAGTTATTACCTACCAACCCCCAGCATTTATTAAGCAACTACTGTGTGCCAAGCACTGGAGATACAAAGACAAAAGTGAAACAATCCTTGCCCTCAAAAAGCTTACACTCTGATAAAGAAGAAGAAAGGAGAGAGAGAGAGAGAGAGAGAGAGAGAGAGAGAGATTAGATAGAGAGATAGATACAGATAGAGATTAGAGACAGACATAGATAGATAGATAGATAGATAGATAGATAGATAGATAGATAGATAGATAGATAGAAGAGATAGACAGATGAGATAGATAGACAAGATATATACAAAGTAGATACAGGTAATCTTGGGGGGACAGGCACTGGTAGCTGGAGGTGGGGGTGGGGAGCTAGGAAGGGTCTCCTGGACAATGTGGTGCTAGAGTCAAGTCTTGAACAAAAGCAGGCTCAAAAGAGATGGAGGTAAGAAGGGGGAGCATTCCAGGTATGTGGGCAGCCAGCACAAAAGCACAAAAAGACAGGACTTGGAGGGTCAGGCCAAGGTGTGAAGAACTTTAAATGCCAAACAGAGGAGTTTTATTTGATCTAATTATTTGAAAATTTTTCCTTACTTTGAACAGAAATCTGACTCTGCACCTTCCACCCAGTGTCCCTTGTTCTGCCTTCTGGGGCAAAGCAGAATGAGGCTAATCCCTCTTTCACATGACAGCTCTTCAAACACCTGAAGAAAGATCTCACATCTCCCTCAGGTCTTCTCTTCTCTGAACTAAACCTTCCAAGTTCTTTCAATCAGTCTTTGGATGGCACGGTTTCACATCCCCCTCACCATTCGAGCTGCCTTTCTTAAAATGCACTTCAGCTTGTCAATATTCTTCCTAAAAACTGGAGCCCAGAACTTGCCCCTATAATGACAAATGTGGTCTGAGCAGGGTGAGGAGAGTGGGGCTTTACTCTCTCCCTGTGGACAGCAGGCTTCTGTTAACACAGCCCAAGTCACAATCTTTTTTTTTTCTTTAGCCACCAAGTCACACTGTTTTGAGCTTGCAGCCCCCTTAAATGCATGGGGTTTCTTTTGTGTGAACTGCTTTCTGGCTATACTTCCCCCCTCTTAGACTTGTATTTGAATGCTTCAACACTGCCATAGATCTGGGATGGGAGGAAGGAAAGAATAAAGGGAGGGAGGAAGGGAACAAAGGAAGGAAGAAAAGAAGGAAGGAAGGAAGGAAGGAAGGAAGGAAGGAAGGAAGGAAGGAAGGAAGGAAGGAAGGAAGGAAGGAAGGAAGGGAGGGAGGGAGGAGGGAGGAGGGAGGGAGGAAGGAAGGAAGGAAGGAAAGGAGGGAGGGAGGGAGGAAAGACGGGAGGAAAGACGGAAGGAAGGAAGGAAGGAAGGAAGGAAGGAAGGAAGGAAGGAAGGAAGGAAGGAAGGAAGGAAGGAAGGAAGGGAGGGAGGAAGAGAAAGACGGAAGGGGTGAAAAGAGGGAGGGAGAAACAGGGGGAAGGAGGAAGGAATAGAGGGAGGAAGGGAAAAGGAAGGGAGGAAGGAAGAAAGAAAGGGAAGAAGAAAGAAACGAGGAGACAAAGGGAGTAAATAAGTATTTATCAAGCACCTACTATGTGCCAGGCACTGTACTAAGTGCTTTCCAAATATTGTCTCATTTGATTCTCACAACCCTGGGAGATCCCTATCACTATCTCCATTTACAGTTGAGGAAGCTGAGACAAATAGAGGTTAAGTGACTTGCTCAGGGATTTGAACCAGGTCTTCCTGATTCCAATTCTGTCCACTGTGCCACCTAGCTTCCCCTAGACACCTAGAATGGATGGATGGATGGATGGATGGATGGATGGATGGATGGATGGATGCATGGACTGGATAGATGTATGGATTGGCATTTATTAAGCACTGGTTTGGGTGGGGAGGCCAAACTGGAAGCAGGGCTAGTGGTCCAGGGTCATTGCCACTCCTTGGGCTCTTGGGCTCAGAGTGCTGGGTTATTTTCATTGGGATCTGTCAATGTGGTCAGTCATTCCATCTGTACAGATCTCAACTCATCTACACCTTCTCATCCTCTGTAATTCTTATCCCTATTCTCTTATAGATCCATAGAACATATTGGAGGCCTTCCTCCAGGTCCTGTATTTTCTGGTGCCCTTGGCACATAAAAGGCCCACTTCCTTTCCCAATCACACATAGCCTCATTGATATTCTATCCTCATCTACCACTTCTTGAATGTAGCTCATTCTTGGAAATGTGCTACAGCATATTCATGCCCATCATGCAGCTTCTTATTGCCCTTTGGGTCAGGGAGCCACAATCTTGCCTCCTCATAGATACCATGGTGCCAAGATTTGTAACCACACCTCATTGATGGGAAAGCAGGAATTTTTTTAGGTAGGTATATAAGAGAGTAGCTTAGGATTGTTAAAACAAACAAACAGAAACCATCCTGCAGTTCCCCAAAAGCAATCCAGCCTGCTTTCTTCTTCCTACTCAATTCTGGATCCATCTCATTGTCCATCTACAATGCCTGTCCCAAATAGACATATCACTTAAACACTCTGGACCTCAGTTTCCACAATGGAGGACATTGGAGTAAATAACTTCTGAGATCAATTCCAATTCATTTCAAAATAATGTTCTTTTAGAGATTTTCTTATTTAAAAAAAGACAGGAGACATGAATGGGTAGTTATTGATATTTATTCTCTCTTTTTTTATTTTTTTATTTTCCCCATTCTTTTGATATCTTCCTTTTCCTTAGACACCTTAGATGTATCTAAATCCCTTGATGCCTTCAATGTTCAATGCTCATGCAGTTGATTTTTTAAACCCAACGACAGAATTTCCTACATAACACTGTTTATTTCATTCTATTAAATATTAATATGCCACTGAAGTATTAGAACATTGGAGCTTGAGATATTGGCCCATCATTCCAGTCTATAAAGATCTTTTGGGATTATATTTTTGTTGTTTCATTTGTTATGCTTCCTAGCTTATCTTTTCCTCCCTCTCCTCCAATAATTTCATAAGAGTCATTAATAAAAATGTTGACCAGCCCAAGTGTGGATCCTTGGGGCACTCCATGACTGACAGCCTTCCAAGCTGACACTGCTGTGCTAATCACCACTCTTTGGGGGTCCAGTTACCCAACCTGGTCTGTATCAACTGCATGCTAATTGCAGTATCACCCGATTCACATCTCTCCATCTTGTCTACAGTGATATCTGGAGGAGCTTCTTTGAATACCGTCTTAGAATTTAGTATTACTTTGGTCTACCAGCCTTGTAACTCTGCCAAGAAAGGAAATGTAGTAAGTCTGGCCTGAGCTGTTCTTGATGAATCCACATTAGCTCCTAATGTTCACCATTCCCCTTTCTATGTGTTTATAAACCATCTCTGCAAAAATCACTGTCGAAATTTTAATTTTGCCGGGAATCAAAGGCAAGGTCACCAGCCCATAATTCAAATAATCTACCTTCTCCTCTTTTCCTACTTCCATTACTTATTGGAACTAGAAGGGACTTTGTAAGTCATCTAGTTCATACCCTACACTTTAGAGGCAAGAAAGCTGAAACTTAGGTTTAAGGAGGAAAAAAAAATAACTTCTCTCCTATAAAAAAGACAGACAGAATTTTAGTCAAATGAGACTTCCCATGAGAGATAAGGAAATTATCCCTTTCTCCCAGTCACACTCTTCCTTCTCCTCTCCAATCCTCTCTGCCATTTTCCTCTCCTTCCTTCTCTGCTTTCCCAGTCAATAAACATTTATTAAGTTCCTCTTATGTGCCAACTTCTATGCTAAGAGCTTCCCCTCCCTCCCCTCCTTCCTGCTTTTCTCTCCTCCCCACCTTTCCATGACTCTCCTTTCCTTCTTTTCTCCTCTTTTCTTCCCTCCTCTCCCCACCCCTACTCTCCTCCAACACCAAGAAGTTCTTCAGAGAAACTTTACAAGGCAAAGGGACTGTTGGGGCTAGAAAGTGCTGCCCAAGGAGCTTTGTTTGCTGAGTTCCTGCCTCCTTCACCGGTTTCCTGACAACTCCACGGTGCACCGCTGTGAGTGAGAGAACATAAAAAAGCCAGGTTTTGACAAATAGTTGAAGAAAGGGGGGAAATGAATACTAAAAAAAGGTGCACAATTCACCCATGAGAAGGCATCTCAGCAGAATCAAGCCGGGGGAAAATAAACTGGTGAGTTAGCAGATCAATTTGCAATGCCAACTTGGGGATGGGGAGGAGTGGTACTGGCAGCAGAGTGAAAGAAGGGAGAAGTTAGCTGGGGTGGGGGAGGGGAGAGAAGGGGCAAAGAGAGAAGGATGGCAACCACATTCTAAGAACAGCTAGGAACCATATTGGTTTCCTGAGAACCAAGAGACCCAAGTGAAATGCTATCTTTCAAGGAGAGAAAAGAGTGGAATCCTGACATTGATAGGGTTGTTTTGTTTAATGGGATCTGTGATTTCATTGGTTAAAAGGGAATTCTCAGTGAAGAAACTCCTTCCACCAATGCTGATCAGCTCCTCCTAAGCAATTTCTGGGTTTAGAGAATTGCCTGGGGCAATGGCAGGTTAAGTGACTTGCCCCAGAGTCACAAAACCAGTCTGAGTAGGAGACCAGACCTAAAGCTAGGTCCCCCTGATGTTGGGGCTGATTCTGGAGTTAGGAGGGATCTTGAGGGCAACTAGATCCCCTCATTTTACAGATGAGGAAACTGACGTCCAGAGAAGTCACCCAATTAACAAGTGCCAGAGATAGACTGGAGACTAAGAGGAGGCTCATCAGTTAGGGAATGGCTGAACAAGGTATGTTATACGAATGTACTGGAACACCACTCTTATGCCATAAGAAAAGATGGCAGGGAGAGTATCAGAAAAATCTGGAAAGACTTACATGAACTGATGTAGAATGAAGTAAGCAGAACCAGGAGAACAATTTCTACAATAACAACCACATTATAAATACAAACAACTTTGAAAGAATTCAGAATTACTCATGGCAAACTCCTGATGAATTAAGGATTCTACCAACCTCTGGGCAAGGAAGTGACAGACTCAAGATACAAAATGATACATACTCTTTATTTATGTATGTATGTATGTGTGTATGTACGTATGTATTTTTAGTTTTCAACATTCACTTCCACAAAATTTTGAGTCCCAAAATTTCTCCCCATCTTGTCCCTCGGGAGGTGGAGCCAAGATGGTGGAGTGAAAGCAGTGACTTCCTTGAGCTCTCCCCCAAACCCCTCCAAATACCTATTAAAAAATGGCTCTAAACAAATTCTAAAGCAGCAGAACCCACAAAAAGACAGAGTGAAATAAATTTCCAGCCCAAGACAATCTAGATGATTGATCGGAAAAGTATATCATGCTGGGCTGAGAGCAGAGCGCAGTGCGACATAGGCACGCAGGCCGCAGAGAATCTGGAGCAGGCCTCAGAGGACTGAATTTCGGGCAGCTGTGGTGGCTTCCAGATCTCTCAACCCACAAACACCAAAGACAACTTAGAAGGTCAGTGGGAAAAGTCTGTTTTTGTGGTGAGATAGGAGCTAGGTCTCAGAGCCAGTTCTAGAGCACAGAGCGAGGGTGCAGGGGCGGTGGCTGCATCCTGAGCTTCCAGCCCACAGACTGAGAGGGAATCAGTGGCTGATCAGAGGGGGATTGCAGGGATTTATTTGCCAATGCTGAGGCATGAATCTCTTGCTTTGCCCATGCTTAGATCTGGGTCACAGTTCTAGGTGGCAGTCCTGGGGCAAGGAGGAGAGCTGGCATGGAGGAGCTTGTAGTGGCTGTGGAGAGAAAACCTTCCTCACAGTTCCAGGACAGAAAGGAGTGCTTGTGGTCACTAATAAACCAGAGCACAGGCCAGGAAAGGAGTAAACACCTCACCCCTTATCATACCACCTTGGAAGAACTGAATATTTATAGGTCCCTACAAGTATCTCTGAAAACAGCTGTATAAACCCCCAAAGCTTGGGACGGTACATTCTTCACATTGGAAGAAGACTCTTACCTTAACAAAGAGTTTAAAACTCAAGTAATTGGCTGGATCATGAGCAAGCAGCACAAAAAGTCAGACTATATTATCTTACTTTGGTGACAAAGAAGATCAAAAATACAACCAGAAGAAGACAACAAAGTCAAAGCTCCTACATCCAAAGCCTCCAAGAAAAATATGAATCAGTCCCAGGCCTTGGAAGAGCTCAAAAGGGATTTTGAGAAGCAAGTAAGGAAGTAGAGGAAAAACTGGGAAGAGAAATGAAGTGATGCAAGAAAATCATGAAAAACAAGTCAACAGCTTGCTAAAGGAGACCCAAAAAAATACTGAAGAAAATAACACCTTAAAAAATAGCCTAACCCAAATGGCAAAAGAGGTCCAAAAAGCCAATGAGGAGAAGAATGCCCTAAAAAGAAAAATTGGCCAAATGGAAAAGGAAGTCCAAAAGCTTACTGAAGAAAATACTTCCTTAAAAATTAGAATAGAGCAATTGGAAGATAGTGACTTTATGAGAAATCAAGACACTGTAAAACAAATCCAAAAGAATGAAAAATTAGAAAACAATGTGAAATATCTCATTGGAAAAACAACTGACCTGGAAAATAGATCCAGGAGAGAGAATTTAAAAATTATTGGACTATCTGAAAGCCATGATCAAAAAAAGAGCCTAGACATCATCTTTCAAGAAATTATCAAGGAAAACTGCCCTGATATTAGAACCAGAGGGCAAAATAGAAATTGAAAGAATCCACAGATCTCCTCCTGAAAGAGATCCCCAAAGGAAAACTCCTAGGAATATTATAGCCAAATTCCAGAGTTCCCAGGTCAAGGAGAAAATATTACAAGCTGCCAGAAGGAAACAATTCAAGTACTGTGGAAACACAATCAGGATAACACAAGATTTAGCAGCTTCTACATTAAAGGACGCAGGGCATGGAATATAATATTCCAGAGGGCAAAGGAGATAGGATTACAACCAAGAATCACCTACCCAGCAAAACTGAGTATAATCCTTCAGGGGAAAAATGGTCATTCAGTGAAATAGAGGACTTTCAAGCATTCTGATGAAAAGACCAGAGCTGAATAGAAAATTTGACTTTCAAATACAGGACTCAAGTGGAACATGAAGAGGTAAACAGGAAAGAGAAATCATAAGAGACTTATTAAGATTGAACTGTTTACATTCCTGCATGGAAAGATGATATTTATAACTCATGAGACCTTTGTCAGTATTAGGGTAGTTGGAGGAAAAAAATATGTATGTATATGTAGATAGATAGATAGAGGGCACAGGGTGAGTTGAAGATTAAGGGGTCATATCTGGAGAATAAAATTAAGGGATGAGAGAGGATTATACTTGGAGAAGAAGAGGGAGAGGTAGAATGGGGTAAATTATCTCACAAAAAAAAACAGAAAAGAAAAGTCTCTTACAGTGGAGGGGAAACAGGGGAAGGTGAGAGGGAATGAGTGAATCTTATTCTCATAGGATTTGGCTTAAGGAGGGAATAACATACACATTCAATTGGGTATGGAAATCTGTCTTACCCTACAGGAAAATAGGGGGAGAAGGGGACAAGAGAGCAGGGGATGATAGAGAGGAGGGCAGATTGGGAAAGGGGTAATCAGAAGTAAATACTTCTGAGGAGGGACAGGGTCAAAAGAAAGAATAGAATAAATGGGAGGGCAGGATAGGATTAAGGGAAATAGAGTTAGTTTTTCACAACATGTCTACTATGGACATGTTTTGCATAACTGCACATGTACAACCGATATTGAGTTGCTTGCCTTTTCAATGAGGGTGGGTGGGAGGGAGGAAGAGAAAATTTGAAACCTAAAGTTTTAAAAACATATGTTTAAAAAAATGTTTTCACATGCTACTGGGAAATAAGAAATATAGGAAATGAGGTACAGAAGTGTATCCTGCCCTACAGGAAAATAGAAGGGGAAGGGGATAAGAGAAGGGGAGAGAGATAGAAGAGAGGACAGACTAGGGGAAGGGATATTCAAAATGCATGCCTTCTTGGGGTGGGGGGAGGGGGGAGATGGGGTGAAAATTTGGAATTCAAAAACTTGTGGAAGTGAATGCTGAAAACTAAAAACAAACAAATAAATAAATAAATAAACAAACAGATAAATGAATAAATAAATAGATGAATAGGTAAATAGGTAAATAGATAAATAAATAAATAGAGTTTTTAAAAGTTCAGCAGAAAAAAAAACACAAAAAAAAGAAAAAGAAAAATTTGCCAAATGGAAAAGGAAGTCCAAAAGATTACTGAAGAAAATACTTCCAAAAATTAGAATAGAGCAATTGGAAGCTAGTGACTTTATGAGAAATCAAGACACTGTAAAACAAATCCAAAAGAATGAAAAAATAGAAGACAATGTGAAATATCTCATTGGAAAAACAACTGACCTGGAAAATAGATCCAGGAGAGAGAATTTAAAAATTATTGGACTATCTGAAAGCCATGATCAAAAAAAAAAAAAAAGCCTAGACATCATCTTGTCCCTCCCCCCACCCCAAGATGGCATGCATTCTGAATACCCCTTCTCCTAATCTGCCCTCACTTCTATCTCTCCCCTCCTTCTCTTATTTCCTTCCCTTTCTGTTTTCCTGGAGGGCAGGATAGATTTCCATACCCCATTGCCTGTATATTTTATTTTCCAGTTGCATGTGAAAACAATTTTTAACATTTGTTTTTAAAACTTTTGGTTCCAACTTCTCTTCCTTCCTCCCTGCCCACCCACCCTCAATGAGAAGGCAAGCAAATCAATACGGGTTATACATGTTATACATTTTTGAATAAGAAAAATGTGGGGAATTTGTTTTACTTTAGACATACTTGTTACAAGGCAGCTAGATGGTGCAATGGATAGAGTGCCGACCAGAAGTCAGGAAGATCCCAGGCCAAACAGGTTTAAATGCTCAACAACCTTGGGAGATAAGTGCTATTATTCCTATTTTGCAAATGTGAAAACTAAGGCTAAGTTAAGTGATCTGTCCAGGGTCATGCAGGTAGTATCCAAGGCAGGATTTGAATCCACATCTTCCTACACAAAATCCATCACTCTATCCACTAAGCCACCTAAGACCTAAAAACATGGAAAGTTAGCCATGTAAGAGTCAACTAAAGATATCTTTATTTTAATATTTCAAAGAGCTGTGATTTCTTCTATGTGGTAAGTCTCTTCCCCAGTGTAGATCCCCACTCTTCTGCACTTCAGGAGACTGTTGGTGAGTTGTTCACAGTCCTGTGGTGGGTGAGCCTTTCCCCACTTAGCTAGACTGGTCCTTAGCAGACAGGCAGGTACAGACCTTTCCAGCCTGGTAGGGTCTTCCTGAGCTAGTACTCCACAGGCATACCCATCAGAGATTCAAGATCATCTCATAGTGGCCTGACATAAGACAACAATAATGTCTCTGAGTCTCAGTTTGCTTCTTGCTAAAATGGGGAGGTAGGATGAAATTATAGCAAACAAAAGCCCACACTCATGTAGATTACAAATCATTTTACCCACCACAACTTATGAGGTAAAAGCAATGCAACCATTACTCTGCCCATTTTATAGAAGAAACTGAGGTTCAGAGTGGTTTACTTGCCCAAGTCCCACAACTAATAAATAGTAAAAACAGTATTTGAACTCATGTTCTGACTTATAGTCCTGTGTTCTTTCTGTTTTTTCCACTAATAGTGGCCAAGGTCCCTTCCAACATCAACTCAAAGGGAGACCTTGTGGGACAGCTATGGGACCACTACCCTTTCTTCCATCTTCTTGAAGACATCAGAGGCTCTGTGCTCAGGAGGACTGGAATTTCAGAAGCTTTGTTACTCACATTTCTTCCAATGACTTCTGCTTAATGAGAAGTCTGGCAGGATGGAAAGACCTAAGGATTTTTTAGGAAAGCCCTAACAAGACAGTGTGGTTCAGCAGAAAGTGTACTGGCTTTGGAGTTAAGGGATATGAGTTCAAATTATGCCTGTGTGCCATTTGGCATATCACTTAACTTTTCTATGCCTCAGTTTCTTCACTTGAAAAAAAATGCAAAACCAAAACAAAACAAACCAAGGGGGTGCCTACATGGCCTCTGCAGCCCCTTCCCGCTCTGATGCTCTAATCCTATAAACCATTTCTAGTACACGCTCCCCCTGACCCTCTTCTTCAGCTTGGAGCCAAAAGGTATGTGAAAGGACAGGTTCCTCTGACAAGGAGCAGACCATTTCAAGTTGGCTGACCTGTCCTTCTCTGCTCTATTGAAGGGCCTGTCTTTGACCTCTGAGGAAAGAATGAGACCCGTTCCCTCCATGAAGCCTTCCCAGACTGCCCCCTCGAGCCCACACTGATGGCTTCCTGGTCTCACTTCTTTTCTCCCCTAATATCTGCAGCCTTTATTTATCACCTGCCCTTGTGACATCTCATATTAGAATCATAGACATTTAGGTGATGTGCCTGCCAAGGGCACACAGTGAATTAGTGGCAAGCCCAAGATTAGGACCCAGGTCTCCACAATCTCTATTAGGGAAGAATAGAAAAAGTACTAGACTAAGAAATCTGAGTTCTAATCCCAGCTCTGACGTTACCTAGCTGAGTGACCTTGGACAAATCACTTCTTTCTGGGTCTCGGTTTCTTTATTTGTAAAAGTAGAGGATTACACTCTAAGGTTCCTTATAGCACTTATGGCCCTGAAGTCCCATGATTCTTTGCATTGCCCATTCATCTTTCTAAGCTATCTGTCTGCCCTGCTTCTTTTCTTCTCTAGGCCAAATACACCCAGCTCCTTCGACTAGGCTAATCACTTCTCCTTTCGAGGCCTCAGCAAAATAAACTGACATAGTGTAGCAGATGGGGTGCTGTATTTGGAGTCAGAAAACCCTGAGTTCAAATCCTGCCTCGGACACTTACTAGCTGTGTGACTCTGGACAAGTCACTTTAACCATTCTGTACCTCAGTTTCCTCACCTGTAAAATGAAGGGCCTCTAAGTTCCTTTCCAGCTCTAAATCATTGATCCTATGATCCTACATTCTCTCCAAAGTCCCTTTGACCTCTTCGGTGTGATTCTGGGCACATTCACTGGGCCAGCAGGGGGCTATGACATGAGCTACCGTTTCAAACTCTATAAAATAAAGGGGCTGACCCAGCTGTCCTCTTAAGGGCTCCCTCTCTCTAAGACCCCAGGAGTCTATCAAATCTAGAAGCAAATAAAAGCACTCCACTCCAGCCCCTAGAGATGCAGGAGGCTAGGAAAGATCTCAAAGTGATCCCACCTGGAAATCCACCTTCAAATAACTTGTCCTCCTTACTTTCCCGGCCATTGGAGGAGGCTGCCCTGCCCAGGCTCGATGCAATTCAATAAATATTCATGTGCTAGGTGCTGGTGTCACAAAGACAGCAATAAAATCAATCTTGCCTCAGAGGAGCTTACATTCTCGTGCTATGAAAACAACACGTACACAGATAAGGAACACAGAGTATAAGCAAAAGTACAAATTCATGTTGGAGAAGCGGAAGCATAAGAGACAGAGACAGTCAAAAAGAGAGAATCAAAGAGACACAGAGAGACTCAAAGATAGAAACAAGGAGAGAGTCGGAGAAATAGAGAAAAAGAACATTTATTTAGCACTTACTATGTGCCAGACATCATGCCACATGCTAGAGATACAGATGTAAGCAAACAAGTCCTACCTACTCGGTGCTTATATTCCAATGGGAACCAAGTGGAGGAATAAAAAACTGAGCCTAGCAGGAGGCTGGACTTGAGCAAGGCAAAGGGAACTCACGTGTCTCTTCAGGGGTTCGTCAATGCTGAAATGGAGATGGGAGCTTTGGGGAGCAGGTATGTGGAGTGTCTCTGCTGCAGTCAACCTGGCCCTAACCCCCACCTCCCACTCTGACCACGGGGTCATCTTAGACTTGAGGAGGAGAGGGAGGACTGCTCCACAGACTGTCAGAGCTGGAAAAAGCCTCCAAGAGCATCTAACCTCACCATTTCATTTCACAGAGGAGGAAACTGAGGCCTAGAGAGAGAAAAGGACTTGGTCTATGCCCCCCAGTTAGCCACTGGCAGAGGAGCTGGGAGCAGAGCCCAGATCTTGTGTAAGAAGCACCATGTCTGGTGTTCTTTCTACCTCACTGACTCTGACCTTCAGACATGTGACTCCTCTCCCCAAAAAGTGGGGCAATAGATTTAGAGCTGCCTAAAGCCAGGAAGGCTTGTTCAGTGCCCCTTCACCCCTGGCCTCTGTCACACACACACAAACACACAGAGCAGCAGCAGCAAAGCTCTCTTCTCTAAGGAATTTCCTCTCAATTGTAGAAGATGTCGAAATGTAGACAGAAAATTACGGGAGAAAGAAACAAGGGATGTAGAGAGAAATCAGTCTCTCTGACAAAGAAGTAGAAAACATCTCTGTAGGTGCTTATCTGCCCTCAGAACCTTCATGGGCAGAGGGAGGGGACCCAGCTAGGGTCATCAGAGCCAGAGGAACACCCCAAAGCAGGGTGGGGAATAGCCTTCCAACCTCAAGCTGCTCTCTGCCTAGCTTGATGAGGTGGGGATTGGGTTGGGGGGTTGGGGGAAGAGTGTTGGGGATGGAGATGGATATAGGGATGGAGATTTAGACAACGGGGGGGCAAAGTGGGAGACGGAGCAGATGTTCACCAACAGCTGTGTGGGGGGTGTTACTCACGAGATGCTGACGAACACAAACACTACAGCAGCAAGCTGACAGTTCCCTGGCAGCAGCAGCAGCCCTGTTCCACCGCCTTGACAGACGAGTTGAATGCCTCTCTGTGGAGGGCAGCCCCCCAGAGAGGATCAGAGGGTCTGACTTCTCCCCACATTACTGGAAGCCTCAGGCCTCCCTCGCCCCAGAATGGTTCCTAGCTCCCAGCAGATGGGGAGGGAGGAGGAAGAAAGGGGATAAGTTAGCAAGTGGGGGCAATGTCAGGAAGAGATGCTGGCCCCCACCAGACAGCCCATGCCCACAGTCTGGATTCTACCCCTGGTTCTGCCACTAACAAGATACGTCCATTTGGGCAACTCCCCACTCCTCTGTGGGCCTCCACTTCCTCCTCTGTAACAGAAGGGACTTGGAAGAGATGCTCCCCACAAAATGGTCTCTTCCAACTCAACCATTTGAGTTCCCTGATGAAAGAACTTGGCCCCATCCCCACCCCGCAATGACCCATGGAGGCATAGACATTGGAGGGCTTATCAGATCTGTGGATGATGGGAAACAGGGAGGGAAAACCTACCCAACAGACAAGAGAATTTGAATCCAAAAATATCTCCACAGGTTGGAACAATGGGCTGAAATCTAAGGTGAGATTTAATAAGTATTAATACCAAAAAATGGCGCTTCTGCAGCTCTTTGACCATAGACTCAGAGCTGAAAGGAACCCTAGAGGTCATTGAGTCCCACCTTGTAGTTCTAGAGATGAGGAACCCTAAGAACCAGGGCAGTTAAGTGATTCACCCAAGGTCTCCCAGGCAGGAAGCAAGCCCCGCTCCTCTGATTCCAGGGGGTGTTCCATATCCACTCAGCTCTCTTTTCCAGGGTCTGTGATGGTGTCAGTGCGGGCACTCTCCTGACTAAAGCAGATCTCACGCCTTCCACAGTTAGTCAGAATTCAAGAGTTTTCCGTCCCTCAAGTTCATCACCCCATGACTGACTTGACGATGAGTCTAGCTAGGTGGGTCCTTGGATTGTCTATGACAGGCCAGTATCCGAAGCTTCTCCGTCTTCTTCAGACCTGCCCAAGCTTGCATTCAGCTTACATAGCCAAGTCCTACACTTGGTTCAGAAAATCAGCTGCCCAGGTAGACTCCAAACAGAAGAGGTGTGGTTTGATGATGGTTTGTGTGAAAACGAGCTGGGGATTCTAGTGGATAATAAGCTTAATTGGAATCAACAACATGACGGGGCAGGCAAAAAAAAAAATTAACATGATAGGAGACTGCATTGATAGAGGTAGTGTCTAGGTCAAGGGAGGAGGTCAATACTCCCTAGACCTATCAGCGATCAATCAGTCAACAAGGGTTTTCAGGGGCAGCTAGGTGATGCAATGGATACAGCACTGGCCCTGGAGGTAGGAGGGCCTGAGTTCAAATCCACCCTCAGACACTTACCAGCTGTATGACCCTGGGCAAGTCACTTT
Organism: Phascolarctos cinereus; assembly: GCF_003287225.1. Taxonomy (NCBI): domain Eukaryota; kingdom Metazoa; phylum Chordata; class Mammalia; order Diprotodontia; family Phascolarctidae; genus Phascolarctos; species Phascolarctos cinereus. Next base: position 49,371,721 of record NW_027555736.1, on the reverse strand, counting down.
ACCCCCATTGCCTTTAAAACACACACACACACACACACACAAATAAAACAAGTGTTTTCTAAGCATATATAAGCACCGGGCATGGCACTAGGCCCTCGATACAGAAAGGTACAAAGGGACCAGTCCCTGCCCTCCTAGCAGCTTACAATCTGGTTCCACTGTACAACGCCCAGGGCAGACCACATTGAGGCCGTTGTACTTGGTTCTGGGTGCCACATTTTAGGTAGGACGTTGGCAAACTTGACCCCAGGAGGCTGACCAGGATGGGCTCATAGAATTCAGGCTTGGAAGGGATCTTAGAGGAAAATCATCTAGTCCAACCCCTTCATTTTACAGATGAGGAAACTGAGGCTGAGGGAGGGCTGTTTGGTTTTTTGGCTCACAAAGCTAATATATGGAGTCAGGATTTGAACTCAAGTCTCCCTGCTTCTAAGTCCTGTGCTCTAGCAACTATACCACCTAGTTTCCTAAAATGTAAAGCAGTCAGGATTGTCAGGATTCTATCTCCCTCTCTAGGAAATGGGTCTTAGGAATGGGAACCATCCCTCCCTCTCAGTGAAAGAGGGCTTCTGCTGGTTCTCCCTTAATTGGGCTCCCTCTATCTGGTGAGGGCACAGTAGAGGCTAGAGATGAGTAGAGTGAGGCCAGATGAGAGGGAGCACCATGGAAAAAAAGAAGAGAAGAGGCACTCCTAGAAAACCAGGATCATACTTTATACCGGTAATTTCCCCTAGAGTTTATAAGGCTTTTCCCCATACTTTTTCCCCCAGCAATTATCTTAAATTAATTTACTTATTTTACATTCATTTATTATCTCTCCCTCCCACCTCCCACCTCCCCTTTCCCCAATGGAGCAATTAAAAGAAAAAGAAAAATTCATCAGAACAAATACGTATGGTTCAACAAAACAAATGTGCCCTTGGCCATGGCCGATGATGCACATCTCATACATTCTGTCTCCTCCATCACCTCTTTGGCAGGAGGTGAGTTTCCCCTACTTTTCTCATTTTCAAAGCAATCTTGGAAAGTAGATGGAGCAGGAATCATCATCCCCACTTTAGAGAAGAGAGAACTGAGGCATAGAGTAGAGACTGGTCAAACATCAGGCAGGAAGCCACATGTGAAAGTGGTGTGCCATGGACACAACACAGACTTTGAATTCAGAAAACATGGGCTTGAGTCATAATCTGGCTCCTTTCACCCTGTGACCTTTGGCAAGTTACTCCCCTACAGGACATATGGCCTCAGTTTCCCCATCTGGGAAATGAGAAGAATAGGATCTTGGCTCTGGCGCTTGGAAGAGACCTCAGGAGTTATCTGTTCCAACCCCCTCATTTTACAGATGAGCTCACTGAGGCCCCAAGAGGTGAAATGACTTCCCCAAGGTCACACAGGTGAGTGTGAATAAAATCCAAGTCCTCTGCCTGAAAGTCCAGAGTTCTTTTTTCTCCCCAATGTTATCTCTGCTAATATTATTTGTTGTGCCTCCCTCAGGAGCTCGCAGAGGGCTTGTGTGGAGAAGGCTTTGTAAAGAGCCATAGAAACATGAGATTTTATGTTGATGTTTATTAGAATTGAATCTCCTGATTTGCTGTTATGGATTCCTTGAGCCACTCCCTCCCCCCTCCACCTGCTGGGCAGATGTAAGCCTAGCGTTGGGGCTTCGCAGGTCACCTTAAAGTCCCGGCTGCCCCTTCTGTCAGCGCAGTAAATGCCCACTCTGTTCATGGCATCTGGAAGTGGCAGGCAAGAGTAGACACAGGAGAGCACTTGGTCAGGCACTAGAATAGCAGCCACGATTACATTTTAAAACAGAAGAAGGGGAAAAAAAGCCTCTTAGCCTTTAGGGAGCCTCAGGGCTGGTATTAAGTGAATGGGGAAGGGGGAGTCACCCACAAGAAGATGAAGAAGCCGGAGGCAGGATCTGCGCTAGGGAGGGGAGCTAACTAGGCGTTTCCAGGGTCCCTCCACCTCCACCCTTATCTCCCTCTATCTTTCCTCCTTCTCCTCCTCTTCTTCCTCCATCCTTCTCATCCTTCTCCACTTCCATCCTCCATTCTCCCCCGCTCCTGGTCATCCTCCTCCTCTGCCCTTCCCTAGATGCTGCTAGCTCTTAAAATAGGCCTCCCTCCCTCCCTCCCTCCCTCCCCTAAGTCTGTATTAAACCACTATCTACTACAGTGGAGTTCTTCTTCCATCAGGGTGGAGGGGAGGAGACAAGGTCACTTAAGTCACAGCGTCCTAAAGTAGGCTCTCTTGAGGTCCCAGTGACCCAGCAGCTGGCTCTACCAATGGCCCTCCCCAGACCCCTGCCTTCTCCACTTTGGGTAGGAGTGTATGTAGGCCCCTGCTTAATTAAATCAATAAAGTACAAGTGAATGTCTGGCTGGGGGCCAGGTTTTTACTGACGCAAATGTGGATGCTTTGCATTAACAGCTGTCTGAGGAGGGCTGGGTGGGAGCAGAGGGGAGGGGAGGCTGAAGAGGGGGAAAATGGCAGAGGGCTGCAGGACTGAGGGACCCAGCAGGGGCCCTGGATGACAGTCCTGGCTCGAACACTAACTAGCCATGTGTCCTTCATTAAGTGACTTCCCCTCTCTGGGTCTCAGACACTAACTAGCTGTGTGTCCTTCATTAAGTGACTTCCCCTCTCTGGGTCTCAGACACTAACTAGCTGTGTGTCCTTCATTAAGTGACTTCCCCTCTCTGGGTCTCACTTTTTCCTCTGTAAAATAAATGGGCCATTGCAGTCGATTACTCCCTTCTAGCTCTAACATTCTCTTATTTATACGGGCTGTGATGGGATACAAAATTGGTCTCCACATACCCCAGGTGGCACGGTGGATAGAGAGCCTGGCCTGCAATCAGAAAGGTGCATCTTCCTGAGTTCAAATCCAGCCTCAGACACTTACTAGCTGTGTGACCCTGGGCGAGTCACTTAACCCTGCCTTCCTCAGTTTCCTCATCTGTAAAATGGGTTAGAGAAGGAAATGGCAAACCAGTCCAGTATTGCTGCAAGAAACCCCCAAATGGGGTCAAGAAGAGTCAGACATGACTGAAACAACTGAGAAACAACAAATTACCCAAATTCTTCCTTCTTCACCCTTCTCTTGGAAAAAAATTTGAATTTCTTTCAATATCTTTCATTTTTCTATTACCTATGTTTCCCAACATATTCCTCTCCCTTTCAGTGATCTATCCCTTATAATTAAGAATAATATGGTGGGCAAAGGGGACCCCATTCAGCAAAACCAAACAGCACATCAACCAAATTGAACATCATATACAACGTTCTCCACCCTGCCCTGCCTCTTCGGTGAAGGAAGGGAGGTTTCTTCACTCTTTCCTCTTCTCCCCAGCCTCCATCATGGCATCAGTTTCCACCCTCTTCTGCACTCCCACTCCCCCAACAGGGCTGCTTTCAAATCTGCTCTCAGAAATGAGTCTGGCATCAGCCACTTACACTGTAGTGTAAACTTCAGTCACAATGTTCCCTCTCCCAAAAGGATTCAAGGTGTCATTTCCAAAGCAGGAAAAGAATTTAAGGGAAGGACTGAGGGGTTTCCATCAAACACCATTCTGCTTTTTGCTCTGGGGGCAAGAGAGGTTTCCACTCAGCCCAGGAAAGATAAGCAAGCCGAACCATACTCCTGGTTTCCACTAGTCTAGTTTGGTCAAAGCATAGAATTCCTAGAGGGTTGTAATATAAGCCTGGAATAATAGTGGGACTGAAAAATAACAGGCAAAGGATTCTGGACTTTATTGAGTAGGCAATAGGAAGTTGCTGGAGGGTTTTGTTTTGTTTTGTTCTGTTCTGTTTTAGCAAAAATTAGCCAGTAGTGTGAAGAATGAGCAGAAGCAGAGAAAGAGAGGTGGGAGGGAGTCCTGTTAGGAGGTTATTGCAATGGTCCAGGCAGATGGCCATGAGAACCTGAGCTAGGGTAGGGGCAGTGAGAATAAAAAGAAAGGGAGGCATATGAGTGGTGTTGCTGAATTGAGCCCACACAGCCTCTATGTGATGAAGGAAAGAGAAGAATCCAGACTAAGTCCAAGTTTACAAACATGGGCACAGGAGCGGTTGGCTGATGATGTCACAGACAGAAATGTCAGAGCTAGAAGAAGGTGCAGATTTCAAGAAAGAAAATGAAAAAGAAAGAGAGAGAAAGAGAGAAAGAGAGAGAGAGAGAGAGAGAGAGAGAGAGAGAGAGAGAGAGAGAGAGAAGAGAAAGAAAGAAAGAAGAGAGAGAGAGAGAGAGAGAGAGAGAGAGAGAGAGAGAAAGAAAGAAAGAAAGAAAGAAAGAAAGAAAGAAAGAAAGAAAGAAAGAAAGAAAGAAAGAAAGAAAGAAAGAAAGAAAGAAAGAAAATGAATTTGGATTTGGACCTATTGAACGTGAGGTCCTATTCAGGAAGCCTGGTGGGAATAGCCTGTGGGCAGTTGGAAATCCCATGTGACCTAAGATTTAGAGCTAGATGAGGTTTTTGAGGTAATCTAGTCCAACACACCCCTCTCATGTTACAGATGAGGAAACAGGCCAGATAGATGAAGTGATCTGGCCAATGTCACAGACAGATGGATAAATAGGTAGATAAAGAGATGACAGTTAGATGGATTGAAGATGGATGGACAGATAAACAGCCACAAGTATTTATTAAGCACCTACTATGTGTCAGGCACAATTACAAAAAAATGAAACAATCCCTACTCACAAGGAGCTTATATTCTAATGGGGGAGAAAAGTAGGGATATTCTTCACCTCTGATGCGAGAAAAGAAGAAAGAGGTTAACAATGATGAGAAGGGTCAGGAAATGGATTGTCTCCAAAGTCAGCAAACCTAGGTTTAGATCTGGCTTCTGCCACTTAGCACCCATGTGATCTTGGGCAAGTCACTCTCCCTGGGCCTTAGTTTCCTCATCTAAAAAATATGAAGGTCGGACTATGGTCTCTAAGGTTCCTTCCAGCTCTAAACCTATAATCTTATGAGTTCACATAGGATTATCTCAATAATCTCGGTGAAATGGAAGTCTGAGTCATCTGTTTGAAATGCAGAATGTGTCAAAGATATACAAGGAAATATATAAGATGCAAATATGTAAGACCAACAGCCATTCTCCAAAACATAAGTGGTCAAAGGATAGAAACAAATAGCTTCTGAAAGAAGAAGTGCAAACTGCACACAAACATGTTTAAAAATGTTCCAGACCATTCATCAAAGAAACACAAATTAAACAACTCCCACTCATTAAATGGGCAAAGATGGAAATAGCGTAGGAGGGGCTGTGAGAAATTAGGCACACAGATACACCCCTAGTCAAGATGTGAAGTGGATCAACTATTGTTCTGGGAAGCAATTCAGAATTATATGAGAAAAGTGACAAAACTATTCATAACTTCTGGTCTGTCAATAATGCTACTGGACATATAACCCAAGAAGGTCAATGACAGAAGGAGAAGGTACCCTACAGAACTAAATACTTAATATGAACTCTCCCTGGAGTCTTCGTGGACTGCAAGCTCTTTGAGAGACCAAAGTGGGACATGGTGGACAAAAAAGCTAATGCAATTTTAAGATTAAGTGGAGTAGCCTTTCTCAAACAAGAGAATCGTCCCACTCCATTGTCCTAGGAAGACCACACCTGGGATATTGTGTTCAGTTAGATGCACCATACTTCAGGAAGGACATTGAGAAGCTAGAATGTCCAGAGAAAGATGAACAAGTTGATGAGGGGACAGGAGAATTAGGAATGTGTAGCCTGGCAAGGGAAGACTTAGGGGAGATGTGATAGCTGTCTCTAAGTCTCTGAAAGGCTTGTGGAATAAGGATTTCCTTCCTGTATGTCCCCAGAGGGCAGAACCGGAACAATATGTAAAAGTTTCAAACAAGGCAAATTTTGTCCCAATGTAAGAATTCCTATCAATGATACCTGCCTATAAGTGGAAAAGACTGCCTTAATAAGTAGTGAGTTCCCCATCAGTGGAGATATTCAAGTAAAAGGCAGTTAACTCTCGTCAAAGATGACATGGGGGATATTCCTACTCAAATATATTAGATTAAAAGCTCCTTGATTCCAGGGGCCATTTTTACTTTTGTCTTTGTAACCCCTAGTGCCTGGCACGTGTTGTTGTTCAATCATTTCAGTCTCGTCTGACTCTTTGTGACCCCATTTGAGGTTTTCTTGGCAAAGATACTGGAGAGGTTTGCCATTTCCTTCTCCAGCTCATTTTACAGATAAGGAAACTGAGGTAAACAGGGTGAAGTGACTTGCCTAGGGTCACACAGCTAGTAAGTGTCTGAGGCCAAATTTGAATTCAAGAAGATGAGTCTTCCTTACTCCAGGCCCTGCATTCTAACCACTGGCGCATAGGAGAAATTTAATAAATGCTCAGGGAATTCATTTGCGTGCTGTTTGAGATCCCTCCCAACTCTGAAATCTTATCAGCCTATGAATCTGTGATTTAGCTCTCAGCACCAGGCTGGAGCTTGCACTGAGTCCTAATAGAAATCAATCAATCTGTAAACATTTACTAACACGTACTATGTGCCAGGCACTGTGCTACACACTGGGAATTAAAAAAAAAAAAAGGAAATGATAGTCCCTGCCCTGAAGGGGAGATAACACACAAATAAATATATACCAAGTAAGTTCTATACACGGTAAAAGAATGTAAGCTCCCTGAGGGCAGCCCCCTTTTTTTTTGTCTCTATATCCCCAGCTTCTAGCATTCTAATCATGGGTACTTAGTAAATGCTTATTGAATACTGAATGATAAGTGGGTGGATGGATGGATGGGTGGATGGATGGATGGATGGATGGATGGATGGATGGATGGATGGATGGATGGATGGATAAACAGCCTTGGTTTTGAGAAGATCACAGTTCAAGAAAGGCAACAGCAAAGAGGACCATCATTTAGAAGACCCCTCCAGAGAGAGACCCTGAGCAAACACATCCATGCTGTTCATATGGATGGTAAGCTGGCAATACTTTGTTAATATCCCATATGGTGAAAACCAGAAAGGCCCTCAGAAGCCACCTTGACCTCAACCAAGAGCATCAGATTAATTCTCTCTCTTTTGGGAGCTGCAAGAAGTCTGCCATGTCCCAAGGGATTCCTATGGAGTTAAATATGTCCCACCATCTCTGGGTCCACGAATTTCCAGTGCTTTCCTCACAAGGAAAAGGAAGTAGTCCTAAGTCATGGACATTTTCATATAATGAATGCTTGTCTGATGGAATTGAACTGAGTCAAAACCTCAAGGAATTAAGAGTCCCAGCCTCAAAGAATGTTAACACTGGAAGGTTCCTCACTGTCATTTAGCTGCCAAAATGAGTCCAAAGAGAAATACTGTAAAATTCAAGACACTTTAAAAGGCCAGAACCCTGGAATGTTATCCTAAGCTATCCCAGGCATTGTGGTCTAGTGGCCAGAGAGCTGGACTTGGACACTTATTAACTCTGTGACCTTGGGCAAGTCCTGTGCCTGGACTCTCTCTGGGCTCCTTCTCACCTAGCATATCATCACCTTGGATAACCTTCCCCTTTCCCCCAGGTCTTCTCTCCTTCTAGAGAGCCAGCCTCCCTGGGACCATCATTCATCCTTCAGCTCACTCATACCTGAACTCCTTCTCCTCCTCCTCCTCTCTTTCCAGGATTGTCCCACCCAAGTACCTCCCTCTCCCCCAACCAGCTCCCTTTTATGTATTGTCTCCCCACCTTAGGGCACCAGCTCCTCCCAGAGATTCCATTACCAGGCTTACACCCAAAGAGACCATCGATAGGAAGTGTCCCCATATTCACCCAAATATTTACAGCAGCAATTTTTGTGCTAACAAAGAGTTAGAAACAAGAAAATATCCACTGATTGGGAAATGGCAGAACAAACCATGGTGTGTGAATGGAATCAAATGGTCCTGGGTGGTAAGAAATGATAAATGTGATGAATACAGCGAGGCGTGGGTGAGTCTCCTTGAACTGATGCAGAATGAAGTAGCCCAAGCCAAGAAAAATAATGGAAAACAAACCAAGAAAAAGAAAAAAGCATTAGCCAAAGAGTACAATTAGTTCATTAGTTAACATGGCAATGTTCAAATTTCCAGTTGTTAAAGACAACTTCTTAATCAAAAAAAGAAAAAAGACATTTTTAAATACTCCTTAATGGTCATCACGAGGAACTCCAAGTTCATCTGGCTGCTTCTTGGTTATACATCTTAATAACAAGTAGTTAACAGCAATGACTATAACAGTGCAAGTGGACAGAACAACCATTTACAGACTGAAAGTGATTATTACAAAATTATTTTTTAAAAAAGTGTGGCTTAAAAGAAGGTAGCTACTATTTTGATCTTCATTTTACAGAAGACAAAACTGAGGGCAAAGAGAGGTAAAACGACTTGCCCAGAGTCATATAGCTAGTGAGTTACTGAGGCTAGATTTCAACTTGGGTCTTCCTCACTTCAGACCTGACGCTCTAGCTGCTCTGTCACCAACTGCCTCTAGAAAATGTCTTTCTTGCTTATTTTCATCCCCAGCACTTAGCATAGTTTCAGGCAAATAGTAAGTATTCAATAAATAATTTCTCCATCCACTTATCTTACCATTCATCCACATATCTATCCATTCATTTATCCATCTATCTATCTAGGTTGGCACAGTGGATGGAGCCCTCAGCCTGGATTCAAGAAGACCTGAATTCAAGTCCCGCTACACGTACTAGATCTGTAACTCTGGGCAAGTCACCTAACCTCTATTTGCTTTGTCTGTAAAATGGGGATAACAATAGCACCTACCTCAGAGGATTGCTGTGAAGATCAAAGGACATAATTTGTAAAGTGCTTAGCACAGTGCCTGGCACATAAGTTCAAAAGAAATGTTAGTTATTGTGATTACCTATACATCAATCTATCTGTCTATGACCCAATCTCCCTAGGCAGCTTGCTGCAGTGAAATGAATGCTGGGTCTGAGGTCAGGGGGCCTTACTTTGAATTCCCCATCCTCCACAAAAACACACTCAGTGATTCCCGGTTAAACGGCTCACAAAGAGGCCCCTACGGGGTGCCGGCCCAAGCTGAGGCCTTTGTAACTTATCTCAAAAGAATCTGTGTCCCATTTTTTTGAGGGGGGAATGATGAGGTACCAGCCCTGGGACATCTCCCCCGACAACTCTCCTTGAGTTTTCTCCTACATGGTCAAGTCTTTGGTGTTCGCCTGAGGCATCATCCCAGTAATCCTCTCAACTGGCCTTTCATTGTGGCTACTTTCATTGTAGCTGTGCCCAATCTCCCAATTCTGTTACCCTGACCCAGCCCAACCTTCATTGGAGCCCTCAGCCTGGATTCAAGAAGACCTGAATTCAAGTCCCGCTACGCGTACTAGATCTGTAACTCTGGGCAAGTCACCTAACCTCTATTTGCTTTGTCTGTAAAATGGGGCCCCTGGCCACTTCCCACCCTACAGCCTATCTAGACCCCATTCTACTTCCCAGTCACTCCCATCAAGATCCTTCCTAGACTCCTCCCAGACTTCTCTTCACAGTCACCCCAAACTACTTGGCCACTTCTAGATCCCTCCCACAGTCTTTCTGTATATAAGGTCCATCTTGTCTCCACTAAGGTGCTCAGATTCTTAAAATCTAGCCAATGGTAGAGATTTACTCTAGCTTGCTTGTCAATACAAGCCACAAATATTTAGATTCCTTAAGAATCAGGCCAATATGGCTAATCTTTAATAAATCTTGTCTTTGGCTGAAAGAAGGCTTGTATCACATTCATTCAGGCAGGACCCTTGTATCACTTTTTCAGTGTCCCAGCATCCCTAAACTTCAACAGTCCAAAGGCTACTGCCCAAAACTCAGAACAGTGCTTTCAAATGCCTGCTCAAAGGACCCACAGGTGGGTTTCAAGTCAATGCACCTGATGATGAAATTCATTCAAGTTGGCCTAGGTGTGCATCATGTCCTCCTAGCCCACCTCACTGGGCAGGACACTTACCCTCTAGGCCTCATTTTCCCAAAGTATGAAAGAAAGAGATTGGACTTGATCAGAGGTATCAAATCATAGCCAACTAGACTCACTCTGCTTACAACCCTGTCAAGTGTCACTGAACCAGATTAAAATACAACTGAGAAATACTTAACAAAATAAATAAAAATTCAACAAAACCGATATTACATTTTAAAACTAAGTCAATATGCAGCCCACAGGAACCTTACACTTGGATCAGTGGTCTCCTGAATCTCTTTGAGTTTGACACCACTGGTGATCTCGAGGACCCCTTCAGATCTAACATTTCTGGGATCCTTTCTACTCTGTACCCCAGGCCATGGCCTGCCCATCCTGAACTGACCAAAAAAGACTCAAGCAAAATGGAGATGCTGGTGATGTTTGTTAGTGGTCTAATCCACCCCGCCCCTCTCCCAGTTTCCCAGTAATCCCACCTCTCCCTCCACCTTGCCAAATAACACACTGGCCCTCATCTGGCCATCACCAGATCCCCTTTGTGGGGTACACCAATAGGAGCTTTGGCTTACCCCTGCTGGATGTCCAAAAACAGACCCTCCTCCATCATTCTCATCTCCCTACAAGCTAGGTGTGAATGCTATTTGGGGAGCCCCTGTGGAAGTGGGATGTGGTAGAGAGACATCTAGGCTTGGATTCCATACTGACTCACTTCTTGGGCAAGTGACCTCATATCTTTGAGCCTCACTGTTCTCATCTGCAAAATGGGGGCAAACAGTTTTCCTTATCTGTAAAATGGATATAATAATAATAGCGCCTACTTTAGAAAGTTGTTGAGAGGATGAGAGTAAATGATCATTGTAAAGTACTTAACTCCATACCCGGCATATTTTAAGTACTACAGAAATATTATTATTATTATTATTATTATTATTATTATTATATTACAGAAATGGTAGCTATTATTATTATTATCTCTTACAGTTTTCTATTGGTCTATCCATTCTTCTGCCTATCCATACCTCAATCTCCCTACTTATGCCACAGTACTTATCAGAGCTGAGGTAAGGAACTGCTTTGTAAAGTGGGAGGTGTGTGAGTGGTAGACTACTTTATAATTATATCATCAGCCTCATCGCTTATCTTCTAGGGCAGTGATAAGGATCTAATGAGCTAATGTGTGTAAAGTGGTTTTGTCAATAGCACAAGGTCAAGGTTATGACTTAGTATTGCAAATGGCACATCCCACCTAATGTTGCCCTCAACCCTCAAAGTTGCTTTATTTTTTTTGCCCCTGAAGTTATTTCCCAAACATTATAATAATCCCTTTCAGGCATTGTCACCAAACCCCACCATATGGTCCAGAATCCAGGCCCAAGGCCAGTCAAGATTAGCCTCTGCTCCCTACCCAAGGGCCCTGAATCACTGGCCTGCAGAGAGCCCCAGCATCACCCCTCCCATCTAGTTGTAAGTTCCCACCCCATCTCACCTCCATCCTACCTTCAGCTCTGGTCCAGTGGAATTCACTCCCTCCCCCCTCCTCCTCCCCCAATATTGTTTCGCCTGCTCTTTTCAAGGGATGAGTCATTGACATAGGCTGTATATCCTTGTGCTCTGGCTATAAATGAGACTTCACAGGAATTACTGACTGGGGGGCTAAGGACTGAAGATGGGGGCAAGAATACAGGGAAAGAAAAAGGCCCAGTATGTGGACTCATCCTCAGAAATGCAATATTGATAAGAGGTTTTGGAATTTAAGATAAATTAACTTATTCATTCATTAATGAAGCATTTCTTAAGTATTTACTATGTACAAAGCAAAGCTGGGCAGCTATGTGCTACAGTGGATAGAGTGCCAAGCCTGGAGTCAGGAAGACTCATCTCCCTGAGTTCAAATCTGGCCTCAGACACATACTAACTGGGTGGCCCTGGGCAACCCTGTTTGCTTCAGTTTCCTCATCCATAAAATGGGCTGGAGGAGAAATGGCAAACCACTCCAGTGTCTTTGCTAAGAAAACCCCAAATGGGTCATGAGGAGTAGGACATGACTGAACAGCTGAACACCAACAATAAGGACATGTTCAAAGAACTGTGCTAAGCACAAGAGTCACAACTAGGAAACACAGTCCCTGCGCTCCAGGAACTTACATTCTAATGGGGAAAACCACATATATGGAAGGTCTCAGCTTCAGGTCAGATGGAAGGGTCCCATAGTCATTGATCTGAGCTGGAAAGGACCTTAGAGATGATCTAGTCCAATCCTCTTATTTTTACAGAAAGGAAAACTGAGGCCCAGAGAGGTTAAGTTACTTGCCCAAGAAGAGCAGGGATCTGACCCTAGGACCTCTGACCCCAAATCCACCATGTTGTATCTCCTTATCTGGGCACAGGTTAGGAGGTCAAGTTCTACCTATATGATAGAACTTATATTTTTCTTATATAGAAAGATAGGGATGGATTTCAAGCATTTGAGGAAAAGGCACTCATTCTTTGAAATCACCATAGAAATGTGGGCTATTAATACTATCATCATTATTTAATAGTAAGCACACTGTAGCCTCTGCAGTTGGGAATGGTACAAGCCTCAACCTCCTCAACTCCCTCCTTGGAACAAAGAGTCCAAACCCTTGAGCTCTCCACCAGACCAGAGCTGCATATGTGGGCAATGGTGGATGGGGTAGACTAATAACCTAGGCCTGCACTAATTTTCTCATCTATAAACTGGGGATAATGACAGGATATGGGATGCTGAAGGTGTAAGAAGAACTAATGAATACCTGTCCAGAACACAAAAAAATCTGTAGATGAAAGAGCATTATTAATCACAAGGTGTTATGAAGAAAAGGGGAGGAGAGGGTAGTTAACCATGGAAATCCTGATGACATCAGACACAAGTCTGGGAATCACCTCCCCAAGCCCAGGTCCACATGATAGCTCAGCATTACCTGAAGGTACAGCCTAATCCAAGGAGGAGACATCTGACCAATAAGAGCTCCTCCCCATCTCTGCCCCTACTTCCTAAAGCCCAGTTCAGATGACTGCATTTTGGCACATTTTCATTGGGCATCTCTGTGCGTCCAACACCTTTCTTGGTGCTGTAGATCACATGGAGTCAGAGAATCTAAGAGTTGGAAGAGACATGAGGTCATCGAGTCCAACCCAAACATGAATCCCCAACAAATGGTGACATCCCCCAACAGTGTGACCTGGCAACCCTAAGAGCTCCTTGTCTCTACTCAACAACCACCAGGGATGGAAGGCCTTCATCCTCCCTGAGGGATCCCATCCCAATTTGAGGAAGCTCCAATTATCAAGAGGTTTTGCTAAGATCTGCCTCTCTGAAACTCCTGCCCAATGCTCTTGGCTCCAGGCTTCTGGGGCCAAGCAGAACAACACTAATGCCCCAGTTTTCAATGTTCTTAAAATATGGTGCTCAGAAATAAACATAATAATCTAGATGTGATTTGGCCAGGTCAGAATACCAAAGGTTCTAGTCTTTCATTTGGGACTCCAAGTATGCTTCAGTTACTACAGCTCAAAAGATATCTTTGGATTGCCTTGTTCTGTCATTATTTCATCTGCTCACATGGACTGTCGTCCTGCCTCATTTTTCCTCCTGTATTTATGTGGTTGATTTTTTTTTAACCCAAGTGCAGGGTTTTGCATCTATCACTCTTCTATTTCATCTCAATAGCTTCGGCTGCTTGTTCCAGCCAATGAAGATCTTTTAGGATCCCAGGTTTTCCATCCAAGGATGTACCTTAGGGCAGGTAAGTGGCACAGTGGATAGAACCCTGGTCCTGGAGTCAGAAAGACCTGATTTCAAATCCATTGTCTGACACTTACAAGCTGCGTGAACTTGGTCTGCCTCAGTTGCCTTAAAGGTGAAATGAGGATAATTACAGCACCAACCTCCCAGGGTTGTTGTGGGAATCAAATGAGAACATATTTATAAAGCACTTAGCATAGTGCCTGGCACATAGTAGGTGCTATATAGAAAAGCTTGTTACCATATCTATCTAACAAATCTGATGAGCATTCCATCTACCCCTTTCTCAAAGTCATAAATTTAAAAAAAAAAAGTTTAACAGACATAGGCTCAAAGAATCTCAGAGCTGCAAGATACTTACCAGCATGCATTAAGCACCTACTACGTGTCACTGTGTTGGACGCCAGAGATATGGAGACAAAAATGAAACAGTCCCTGCCATGAAGGGGTTAACATTCTCCTGGGGAGAAAATATGCACATACATAAAATACTTAAGCACAGTCTTACAAAACCATATGTATTCAGATGACATAAAAACATAATATTTAACTAATAGAGATTTCTTCCAACAAAACCTACATATTAGGTATTGCTGTGGTTATATTTGTATTTGAAGATCAAATTATCAGACTATTGCTAGCCATGTCTATACTCTGATGTGATGGAGATATTTCATTTGCATGGATCATTTAATTTCTAAATAAATGTGCAAGAGGAAAAATAATATTATATACACATAAACTTTGTATAGAGATCATCTGATCTAACCCCTTTTTTTGAAGTGACTTGCCCAAGATTACATAGGAATTACAGAGGTAAAGGAATCTCTGAATTCAGATTTAACTGATGACTGTGCATCCTCCTCCACACTGCCTCTCTGTCCCCTCCACTCCCTCCACCTGTCACTGGCATGTCAATTCCACTACTAAAGAGCCATTAAATTGGATCTGGAATGATAAACCTTGGGCTATTGGCAACTAACACCACAGTGGAGAAACATGTGCCATCTTTCCTATTCTTCCAATCAGTCTGGGAAAATCAGAAATACACACTTGGAGAAGAGAAAACTTAAGATCACCTAATTATTGAAACATGTTGTAAAAGAAATACTAGGGTTGGTTCAGGGGGACTTCCTGGAAGCGGTGACACTTTAGCTGTATGTTGAAGGAAGGCTGGCATTATGTAGGCATAGATAGGAGAAGGCGTTCTAGACTTTACATTTATTCATCTCGTAAGTCAAGGGACCTGGGTTCAAATTCCAGCTTTGTCACTTTTCCTTGTGACCTTGGACAAGTCAATTCACTTCCCTAGGCCTTAGTTTTGGAGTTCGACTAAACGGCCCCTAAGGTTCCTTCCATCTGCAAATGTATGATTCTCCACTCAGCTCCTGTCCAGGGTCCTGGCTACTCAGGCAGCTGGAGAGGCAGCCAGATCTGAGCTCAAAGAAGGTGAGGTGGGCACTGCTGAAGAAGGGCGTCGCTCTTCTTCTTTGACAGGGAAATTTGCAGCATAATTAAAATGAAATGTTGATGTCTGTGTTGCATGTTGCAATATTGATGTATGAGACACATAAAACATTCCAGGAAGGTCTGGTTCCACTTGGTGATTTATGACTAGTACCGTCCCAGTGCTGGCCAAGAAGCCCAGGAAATAGTGGGTGCACATCAGGAGAAGGAATTGTGCTTCATCGTTATAAAATAAGGGGAAGGAAATTGGCGGAATTAAGTGCAGCCAACGAAGAGACAGCCTCCTGCTTTATGGGCTGAGTGTACGCCTTCTGCTGTTGGAGGCAAACAGAGGCTGAGATCCAAAGTGACCCTCTTCCTCCTCCCCTGCCTGAGACGTATCCCATGAGAGATGCTTTAGGAGTGAATGGGATCCAGGCAAACCCAAGCAGGCACCACTCCAGAAGATCCACTCTCACCTAGGCTTTCCTTCTGCCACTCTCCTTTCTCCGCCTTAGTCTATCCGGGTGTGTGGTTTTCTTACTTTCCAGTCCCCTAAAATCACTGAGGAAATGGCCTGCTCTGCCTATCTCCACCACTACCACTGGTCTTTGCCCTAGCTCATCACCCCTCATGAGTACTTCCCCCTTCTCTCCCTTGGGTCCTCAGAGACAGAAGGTGGCTTTGAAGAAAGGGCTTTCATTCCTCAAAATTAAGGTAATTAGAATGAAATCAAAACACATCACAGAGTACAGAGTACAGATACAAAAGGCTAATACATACATACACACACACACACACACACACACATATATGCACAAGCATATATACATACCACAATTATTTAGATATACAGATATGTGTATGTATGGATGCCAGGGGGATAATATAGTGCCTACTCTGTGCCAGGCACTGTGCTAAGTGCTTTCCAAATATTACCTCATTTGATCCTCACAATGACCCTGGGAGGTAGGTGCTAGAATTATCCCCATTTTACAGATGAGGAAACTGAGGCAAACAGAGGTTAAGTGTCTTGTCCAGAGGCACACAGCTAGTGAGTATCTAAGTCTGGATTTAAACTCCCACCAACATGAAGGGACCTTATCACAAGACCTATCAGGGTTGCCCCTTACTGCCCACTGTGGAGGCTTCCCATGAAGATGACATGCAAATTCATGAAGCATTCCAGATGTTTTTCAGCTAAAATACTTACCTTTCCCTTCTCTTTGCCAAGCCTTGTTTCAAAAATGGGTTCAGAACTCATCTCCTTGAGGAAGCCAGTCTCCATTAACCCCACCAGGATCCAACCATGAACGGCCCATTCTTTAGACTCCATTTTGAAATGACATAAATCTTCCACTTATTGTCATTATGGCTTTTCCACCCGTACACTGGTCTGTGGCATACAACTGTGATAGGACAACACTGTCTCTTTGGGACTCCCTATCCCTATCCCTCAGCACCCTAAGTTGGAGCTAGAAGGAATCTTTGAGATTGTTTAGTCTAATCTCCCCATTTTACAGATACAGAAAGTAAGAACTAGAAAGTTTAAGTGATTTGCCCAAAGAAACACAAATAATTGGGTTACAATTTTATGTGTTGATATCATGTGACAGAGGACAAGGATCTTAACCTAGGTGCCCAAATCTAGTACTCCTTCCAATGTAGTACATTCTGAAACACAGTTTCTTCAAGTGTAAAATGGGGCTGGTAATTTCCAGCCCTGTTATTACCGGCCTTCTTGCTGTTGCTCACATGACTTTCCTACATTTATTTCCATGTCTGTGCATATGTCTCCCAAGCCCAAAATATATCTCTCCCTCCTAATCCCCGTCTCTCAGAATGACTCATTCCCTTCAAAGCTCAATTAAAGAGCCATCGCCTACAGGAGTCCTTCTCTGATTGGCCGAAGCCTGTTTCACAAAATTACTTTGATTTACTTCATATATCCAGGACAGCTCAGTGGATAGAGTGCTGGGCCTAAAGGCAGGAAGACCTGAGTTCAAATCCAGCCTTAGATATTTACTAGCTGTGTGATCCTGGGCAAGTCACTTCACCTCATTTGCCTCACTTTGCTCATCTGTAAAATGAACTGGTAGATAAGGAAATGGCGAACCACTCCACTGTTCTTGCTAAGAAAATCCCAAATGGGGTCACAAAGAGTCAAACACAACCAAACAACAGTGCTACGATGATGATGATGATGATGGTGACAGTGACAGTGGAGACCAATGGTCATTGTCTTTGCGGTAGAGCAGTGCCCACCCCTCAAGATGAGTGTCACAGAAAGGAAAAGCTTGGTGGGACTAGGGAGAGGGGAGGGAAGAGAAGCAAAATAACAGGAAACTGAAGGAGTCTTTCATCTTCTATCCATACCCTATCTCTGTGGCTGGAAGGTGGCCTCAAGTAATCTGTAGGAAGTGACAATATGTGTAAATATGTACATATTCATTCGTGCCTACATATAGGACATGCATATGTATATATTAATTAATACATGTATATCTATTTCAATATTTCGAAGCTCCACGATCTCTCCAATGTGGACGGTCTCTCCAATTTATGCAGATAACAATTCCTCCAAGCCTGAGTAGACAATTCCCAAGTACCTGAGAAGGGAGGCAGAGTGGTGCAGTGGGAAGAGCATTGGATTCTGAGGTAAAAGAGCACCTGGATTTCAGTCCTGGCCCAATTACTTGCCAGCTGATTGACCTTGGGTACTTCTCTGGACCTTAGTTTATCTATAAACAAAGAAAAAGGGAAAAGGTTAGACTAGGTTATGTCAAAGATGCCCTCTGTCTCCAAATCTCTGATGCTATCTATGACCCCTGTTATACTTCTAAAATAGGGCCAACATAAGGAAAGAACTCTGTGAGCCTTTAAACTCCATGTCAATGTGAGTTATGACTTTAAAATCCAACACCTGGTGGCCAACTTTCTGTCTTACTTTGAACTCTCCAAACTTAAACCTCTTTGAGTTTAGGCAGGCTGGTCATTGCTTGGACTCTACTCAAAGACTTTCCAACTTGGGAAGACCAAAGGTCACCTCTGTGCCACCATGATCCAGTGGAGGACAGGTATGTAATCAACCAATCAACAAGTATTATGACACGCCTACTCTGTAGGCATATATGCAGTCACTTAAGGTAGACTTTATAAGTGTGTGTATGTGGGTATGGGTGTGTATGTGTGTATGGAGGTACAAATGTATATGTTCACAGAGAACCCTTGTAGCAAAGTGTTACGGGCTTGTAGGCTTTGGGTAAACAAAAGACCATGACAGAAGTTACTAACCTCAGATTCACGAATTCCTCTCTGGTGTCTATAGATAGATTTTAAGGGATCCATCAACTTGAACGCATCTCTATTTTCAACACCCTCTAACTGAGATTCAGCTTTTCCTTCTATTATGAACATAGACAACAAAACACTCTTCTGAGAAGGGTTTGTAGGTTTCACCAGAAGGCCAAAGGGGTCCATGACACAGTCCTTGGAATGGAGTGATTAACCTTAGTCAGTTAGTCAATCAGCAACCTTTATTAAGCACCTACTATGTGCCAGGCACCATGCTAAGCACTGGGGATACAAACGTGAAAAGGAAAGACAGTTCTTGCCGTCAAGGAGCGTCCAGTCTAACAGGAGAGCACAACACACAAAAGCAAGGGTGTGGGAGACCATAGGGGCTCTCAAATAGTAGGTTAAGTGCTAGAAGGACTGAGTAGGTCAATTATTGATGCAAGAATTGTTTTTAACCATTTTACTGTGATTTACCATAATTTCTCCTAACTGTGTAAATGCACTTCAAATAAAAATAATTACAAGCAGATATAATATTAGGGCAGCTAGGTGGTTCAGTGGTAGAGTGCCTGGCCTGGAGTCAGGAGGACCTGAGTTCAAATCTGGCCTCAGACACTTACTAACTGTGTGACCCTGGGCAAGTCACTTAATCCTGTTTACCTCAATTTCCTCATCTATAAAGAGAGCAGGAGAAAAAAATAGCAAACCACTCCAGTATCTTTGCCAAGAAAAGCTCAGATGGGATCATGAAGAGTCAGATGCAACTTAAAAACAACTAAACAATAATTATAATTTTATTTTGAAATAGAAATTTTCATCCTTCCATCTCTAATATGTGCAAATACATTATGTCAGTTGCAAGATCTTGTTTCTCTGAGGTATTTTTCAGTTCTGGTCTGACTTTCAGGGGATCTTGGACCCTCGGTTCTCCCCTAGAGAACAAGGGGAAAAGGGATTGTTAGTAGACAGAGTTATTTAGAAGTTGAGAGGCCTCCGGATTGGAAATCATCTAAAGGGAAACCAAGACTGGTCTACTTGCTTAATACAGTACAAGGTCCAATGGGTAGAAGTTACAGAGATCGATTTGGTCTGAGTATCTGGAAAATCTTCCTAATAATTCCAGCTGTCCAAACATTGCATGGGATACTTGGGCAGAAAGAAGGTTCCCCTCTTCTTTGAGGGGAGCCATCAGGCCAAATGACCACTTGTTGGGAATCTGATAGGGCAGAGGGGTCAAATACACTGCCCATGGACTGCATTCAGCAGCATTCCCACATACAGCCTGAACCAGATTAAAATCTAATTGGCAAATATTTAACAAAATAAATAAAAATGGGGGCAGCTAGGTGGATAGAGGCGCAGTGGATAGAACACCAGCCCTGAAGTCAGGAGGACCTGAGTTCAAATCTGGCCTCAGACCAAACACTTGATACTTACTAGCTGTGTGACCCTGGGCAAGTCACTTAACCCCAACTGCCAAATAAATAAATAAATAAACAAACAAACAAATAGACAGATAGATAGACAGACAGATAGATAGACAGATAGATAGATGAATGAATGAATGAATATATAAATAAATGAATGAATAAAAAATAAATAAATAAATGTAAGATAAGATAAAACATAAGTAATGTTACATTTTAAAACTAAGGCAATATGCAGTCTTCGGGGGTCCTTCTCAGTGAATTAGGGGCTCTTGTTTCTAGGAAAGTTTGACATCATTTCTACAGAAGTCATTCTTGTTCAAGTTCAAATTTGACTAAATGGCCTCTAAAACCCCTTTAGATTCTGAGTCTGGACAGTAATTGGGCAGAGGGTGCCTAATGACTGAGCAAGCTTCTGTGAGGCCTGGGGTCAGCAAGGGAGAATCCAGAGTGGTCCCCTGTAGATGGCTGTAGTCAGGTCAGGTGTTTCTAGCCAAGGCAAGAGAGTCCTGGAATAGTCCAAAGCCACAGGACAAATTTCTTCACCTGAGGAGGGACACTGCTGGTCACTGCTGGCTGGAAGCTGCAGGGCCAAAGAAGATGCCACCTGCTGGTAGCTGTAGAGAGCTAGGGAAGTGATAGGAGATGCATCAGCAGCTGTCTGACATGGAGAGGATGGTGAGCATCACCTGCTTGGATCTGCCAACAGCTGCAGTAGGCACCTGTGCTGAAAAGTCCCAAGAAGCCATGCCTGCCAGGTGCCTGACAGTACAGGGCTGTACATGCTGAGGCTCCCAAATCTCTAAAAAGGGTCTACTTATTGGAGTGTGCCAGTATTTTCCATGCAAGATTTCTATTGTTTTTCTTAAACTTTGAAAAAAGAAAAATGAAAACTTGTTTTTTCTTGGAGCTTGGTAAAACTTATGCTTGCAAGGGGATTTGGTGAATAATACCCTGGGAGGTACAGAGTAGTTCCCAGATTTGGGGGTGAAGTTAAGAAATCAGAAAAGTGGAAAAAGCCCCAAAAGGTACTTGGGCCCTTCATGTGAAAGGTGCTGACATGAGAAATTTTTTTTTTTGTATAGTGGACTTAGCTTCCAGGGGCACCCTCTTAGACCCATGCCCCCATCCAAGTAAGCTCTACATGGGGCCAAAATAGAAGCTCTGTTACTTGGTTTAAACCAAAATTTACTGAGAGATTTATGAGGGGGAAGAAAGTGAAAGCTGAACAGTGTCGGCAGGCTGAATTTGTAGTTGACATAAGGTAGGAAGGTACATGACTCCTCTTCTTTCACATCCTCCCCTTCTCTTCTTTCTCCCTCTCTCTCCCCTCTCCTCCTCATTTTCTTCCTCACCTCCTCTCCCTCTCCATCCTCCCCTTCTCTTTATCCTACTGTCTCTTCCTCTTCCTCATCTCCCCCCTCATCTTTTTTCTTTTCCGTTCCCTTCCTCTTTCTTCCTCACTACTGTCTCTTCCTCTTCTTCCCCTGCCTTTCTTCTCCCTTCTCCTTCATTCCCTTTCTCCTCATCTTCCTCTCCCCCTTCTCTTTCTTCTCCCTCTTTCCTCCTACTGTCTCTTCCTCTTCATCTTCCTACTCTTCCTTTCTTTTTTTTTGGGGGGGGGTTTGGACAATGGGGGGTTAAGTGACTTGCCCAGGGTCATACAGCTAGTAAGTATTATGTGTCTGAGGCCAGATTTGAACTCAGGTCCTCCTGACTCCAGGGCTGGTGCTCTCTCTGCTGTGACACCTAGCTGCCCCATCCTCTTCCTTTCTTCTCCCTTCTCCTTCATCCCCCTCCTCCTCATCTTCCTCTTCCCCTCCTCTCTTGTTCTCTCCTCCTCTTCCTCCTCCCTCCTTTTCTTCTTTTCTCCTTCCCCTTCCTTTCCCTCCTCATCTTCCCTTTCTCTTTTTCCTCTGTCCTCTCATTCTCCTCCTCTTCCTCATATTCTTCTGCCTCACTCCCTTCTTGTCCCTCATTGTGCTGCACTGGCCAGAAACCCAAGAGTGCACCCCAGTCAGACCCTCCACTCTGTGGATAATTTACTGCAAATGAGGAGCATTTCTATAACGGAAAAAGGCCTGCCCATCCCACTAGACCCCTGAGGGTGATTTGCTGGGGATCTCTCAATAATGGAAAAGAGAAGCTTCACTCATCAACATTTCCTTGAAGAGCTGCCTGGGGGAGGGGAGGGGGAAGTGGGGAAGGAGAGGAGAAAGAACAGAAAAGGGGAGTAGAGAAAAGAAACCTTAGAAAAGGACAATGGAAACATGGTGAAAGAAGAGGAGAAAAGTAGGGAAGAGAAAAGAGGGAAGAAGAGAGGGGAGGAAACCAGAAAAGCAAGAGAGGAAGGCATGGGGAGGAAGAAGCAGGGAAGGGAAAGGAGGAGAGAAGACAAAGGTGGAGAGGGAGGGAGGAAATGGGAGGAGAGGGAAGGATGCTGGTGGGAAAAGGAGAGGAGAGCAAAGAAGGGGAGAGATAGCAATGTTCAGATGACCTGGGAAAAGAAAGTAAGACAATGAAAACGGGGGAGAAAGAAAATCACCACCAAACCACCCCACAGCTGAGAGTTAAAAATAGATTTGTGGAGAAGACAGAATGAGAGCAGTTGTCTTAAAAGAGGAAGGAATAGGGATGGAGACAGAGGAAGGAGTTACAGAATAGTTCCAAAGGATGAAAAATGACAAGAGAATTCAGGCTGCCCCATATGTGTCTTCAGGTGGCTCAACCCAGGGCTAGGAAATTTAATCCATTGGCTTCATCAGCAGTCATATTTGGCAGACACTGGGCCTGGCCTCCCTAGAGCCAGCTGGGCCGGCCCTGGGACACCAATAGCCCCCCTGGGGTTCAAATCTCAGCTGCTCCTTCCCCACTAGGAAAGAACCATCAGGGAAGGTCCCTGCAAAGGCCTCCAAGCTTCCCAAGGAACCGGTAGTTGGGGGGCAGTGGGCACTGTGCATAGATCTGATTCCACTTATCCACTTAGCGCCAAATCAGCTTCAAAATCAGCCTCCTAATACAAGAGTTCACAGCCACCCCAAGCAAGGGTAGGTCACTCTAGAAGCTTTGGGACCTGGAGTCAAGAGGTCTGGGTTTATGTCCCTTAAGTTACTGGGTGGTCTTGGACAAGTTACTTACCCACCCCAGGCCATGGAAGAGGTTGTGTTAAATAGACTGGATGGTCTGACCTCCTAATAATCTATAGAGCTGCCCTAACAGTAACAAATGGAGGCTGCTATGGCTGAAATCAAAACTAGTTTGAAAATTTCCAGCTAGGAGACCTCCTTGTCCAGTCCTCTGCCTTAAAAAGATTGAGTATTATTTCCCCCACTTGACAGATGAAAAAACTATTGAAACAATACAGTGTAGTGGGAATGTTGAGGTTTAGGGGTGTTGAGAGCCCAAAATAGCAACCCGTGGGGTCCTGCCTGAATGAATTTGATCCAAGCCTTCTTTCAGCCAAAGATCAGGTTTATTACAACACCGATTGCGGTAAGCGAGATTCCTAATAAATCTGCGCTATTGGACAGATTTTAAGAATCTGAGCACTTTAATGGCAGCCAAGATGGATCTTATATACAGAAAGACTGTCGGAGGGATCTAGGAGTGACCAAGTAGTTTGGGGCGACTGGGAGGTCACATGCCAGGTACCTGGACTTCATGGCCAAGAAAGAATGGAGTCTAGATATGATTAAGGGTGGGAAGTGGTCAGGGGAGGTAACCAACAGAATTGGGAGATTGTGCATAGCCACAATGAAAGTCCTGTTGGAGATGACCATGTGGGAAAATCCAGGGCTTTTCCCTTTTGGGGTTCAGATCCCAATCCCATCATGAAGAGCCCTGGATTTGGAGTTGGAAGACCTGAGCTCCAACCTGAGGTCTCCTGTGCTCGACCCCTGCAATCTTTAACCCATCGCCATCCCGCTCCTGAGCCTCAGATGCGCCCCCTCTGAGATGAGGGGGGTTGAGCTGGAGAACCTCTGAATACATTCCAGCCATCACTCAAGGTCCCACACCAGGTCAGCAGCAAAGCCAAGCACTTGCCCCCCTTCTCTTGGCTCCTTACCTTGGACTCTTTCATTCACTTCAGACATCAGTGCCCAGCCCAACCTAGGCAAACATGGCCACAGAAGAAAAATGCACCAGTCATTGGAGATGGACCTATTTGGGTCCTATTTGGGGGCGTATGGATGACCTATGGAGCCATTGGACCTATAAAGGAGATGATCCCCCAGGATGGAGAGCACCGGATCATCTCCCTTTATAGGTTCAAGAGTCTTTCCTGGGCACCTCCTGAAAGTCTAGTCCTGTCCTGAGTGTTAAGGGGTATTGGAAGGGTACAGGAGTCACATTCACAATCTTCGTTATTGTTCAGTCATTTTTCAGTCATGTCCGATGCTTTGTGACCCCATTTGGGGTTTTCTTGGCAAAGATATTGGAGTAGCTTGCCATTTCTTTCTCCAGCTCATTTGATAGATGAGGAAACTGAGGCAAACAAGGCTAAATGACTTGCCCAGGGTCACATAGCTAGTGTCTAAGGCTAGATTTGAACTCAGATTCTCCTGAGTCCAGGCCCAACGCTCTATCCGCCTGTCACCCTCAGAAAGCCTCTAATCCAGAGTGACCAAAAAAGATGAAGGCACACATAATCTACAGATCTATGTGGAGTAACCTGATATAATCAGACCCGTCCAAGGATCGGAGGCAAGTTTATCTTTTTAACTATATCTGCTGGCAATAGTGAGCATACCTTTCTGGGTGATGAGTTCAAAAGTAAATATTATGTCCGTGCTTTTATAGAAATACATTAGTACTAGAGGGATTTAAAATGAAAGAGATCATATTACCCAGACAGGTGGCACAGGAGACAGAGCCCTTCACCTGGAGTCAAGAGGACTCCAGTTCAAGTCTGACCTCAGGCACTGGCTAGCTGTGTGCCCCAGGGCAAAGGCACTTAACCTATGTT
Source organism: Phascolarctos cinereus (assembly GCF_003287225.1). Taxonomy (NCBI): domain Eukaryota; kingdom Metazoa; phylum Chordata; class Mammalia; order Diprotodontia; family Phascolarctidae; genus Phascolarctos; species Phascolarctos cinereus. Next base: position 49,346,862 of record NW_027555736.1, on the reverse strand, counting down.
ACCATCTGTAAAATAGGAGTCATACTAGCCCTACCTCCTAGGGTTTTTGGAAGGATTAAATTAGCACATAGTAGGCACTTCATACATTTTTGTTCCCTTCTCCCAAACCTTAATTTTACACAGGAAGAAAGTTGCCCAGGATTCAATTCAACAAACATTGACACAAGCAGTAATACTGAGCCAAGTTCAGAACACAGAATCTCCAGTTCCAAATCCCAGCTCTTTTCTACCATACCACACTGCCCTCAAGAGCATGGAGAAGTTGGGCAGCCTATTGGTCCTTTCCTCAGCCCGGCCCTGAGCTCTCACCACCCCTCCCTCCCCGTGGCCTCATTGTGTGGCATCCTGGAAGGGCCACTCCTTCCACAGGCCCATTCAGGAGATTGACAGCTGGGGATTATCCAGAGTCATGAAGCCAGTGCCAAGCTGAGAACCAGGAAAACATTCTGTTCCCTGCTGAGCTCCACCCTGACTTGGCTGTGTGGCCTCCCTGGAGCTTTGGTCCTTCTCTGGGCCTCTCCAAAGCACCCCAAAGGAGCCTAGGTTTCCTCCCCCAACAAGAAGCTCTAATGAACTAATTAGGAGCGTCTCTGCATAGGCAAAGTCCCCCATAAATGTTTAGCTTCACGAGCAGCAGGAGCTTGGGAGGGTGACCAGCTAGAAACAGCAGCCCTGCTGACGGGGCTGGTTTCAGTGCTTGCACTGGGGATGCTATTATTTTTGCTAGGAGTAGGGATTAGTATTAATGTTGGATGCTGTTCATAATGCTTTTATAGAGCCTTGATTCCAGGGACCATGAAGTACTTCTCTGCTGGAGATTCCCTGGGAGGCTTGGAATGGGTAGGAAGGGAAAAGAAGGTGACGTAAAAACAAAGAAGTGAAACACCAGAAAGCCTAATTCATTTGGGCAATCAGAGAGCAAAGGAACAACAGAACTGGATTGGAAGTCACAGTCTCGGAGACACTGCCTCATTTTTCCTCCTTGTCATGAATCCAAAAGTAGTCTTAGGGATTGATTCCAACTCCCTCGATTTGGGGGGGATTTTTTAGATAAGGAAGTTGAGAGGAAGGGAAATGACTTGCCCAAGGTCACACAGCAAGGGTCCAATCTTGACTCACATCCAGTTCACATGACCTCTTCCTTTCTCCTCTCCTCCCCTCCCCCCCCCAGCTTGAAGTTTTGCAAAAAGTTGGACTTGTTTTATCTCATTTGAGCTTCACAACAACCCTAAGAGGTAGGAGCTATTATTAGACCCATTTCACAGTCAATGGTCAAAAAGCATTTGTAAAGCACTTACTTTGTGCCAGACACCACACCAAAAAGTGCCTGAAAAGCAAAAAGCCCATCCCTGACATCATGGAGCTTACATTTTAATGGGCGAAAAAAACACGTAAAAGGAAGCTAGACAGTGGGAGGGTGATGGAAAAGCCCAAATGAGGAAACGGAAGCAGGCAAAGAATCGGTGATTTGCTCTGGGTCACACAGCTAATGAATGCCTGAGGTAGGATTTGAACTCAGGTCTTCCCACTACAGGTTCAGCACTCTCTCCACTGCACCATTTAACTGCCTAGTGGAAAATAGCAGAGCCTGGATTCTAGTTCCTCTGATTCCAAATTCCTTTCCAGCACAGCTATTGTTGACTGATCAACTGACTCTCGTGTGCTATCCTCACCCCATTCACCCTACATAGTAGTGAATAGTAGTGCTATTTACCTCCCAGACCCAGACTAACTCCTCCCACATTTAAGAGTAACTATCAGTATTAGGTCATCAACAAGCATTTATGAAGCTCCTACTATGTACCAGGCACTGGGCTGAGCCCTAGGGATACAAAGTAAGGTAAACAGACAGACCCTGTAAGGGATTAAAACCAGAAGCCCAGCTCCCTTCCCCCAAGACCAGCTTTGGCTTATGTAGACTTGGCCAGTGTGGTGAGGTGGACAAAGCACCAGCCTGGGAGTCAGGACACCTGAGTTCTAGTCTCAGAAATGCATCACTTCCCTTCTCTGGGACTCAGTTTCTCCTTATGTCAAATGAGGAGCTTAAACTCAGCATGTCCTAATGTTCCAGTTCTGAAATCATGCAGTTATCAGTGGCTTGCAGAGGAGGGGTCCTCCCTGCTCCAAGATTGTTTGCAGTTTGTAGGAACTGGCTTCTGACATCAATAAATATTGATCTCGTGGGCTCTCCTGCTGGGCCTTACATGAGGACCATTAGGCATCTGCTTCACAAAAGTACTTGTCTCCACAGTTCCAGCAAGGTCCTGGGGGATGTGAGAAAGCCTGTACAGAGGAGCTCCCCACCTGACTCAGGACAGGGTCCAGGCTGGAGGGAGCCAGGCCCTCTCTGCCGACTCTGCCCAATGCCAGAGTCCACTAATGAAGATGGATGGACTCAGCCTGGACCTGGGGGCACTAATGAAAATTGTTTAATAGTCAGGAGGGATCAAGAGAAGTGGTGATTAATTATCAAGAGGAGGAAGTTAATGGCATGGGTTGGCTTGAAAAGGGTGAGATAACTGGGACTTTTGCCTGCTTGGCTCCGCAGCTTCTCCTGACATTTGGCTCTCCTTGAGAGCTCCAACAATCCCTGGTGCTGCCCCCTCCCCAGTGGGTACCTGAGCTGCAGTGAAAGAGGAAACACATCCATGATCCCAGGGTCCCTTCACTAACGGGGCTCCTTCCTCTCACTCTGGGGCAGATCCAGCTCAACGAAACAGCTACAGCTCAATAAAATTGGCATCAATTAATTTCATGCATCCTTATAGATGTGCACATGGCTCATAGAATGCAAGCTTCTTGAGGGTAGACATTGCTGCATTTTTAGCTCTGTATTCTCAACACCTAGCTCAGTGCCTAGAACATGGTAGCCTCTTAATAAATCCTGATTGATTGATTGATTGATTGATTGAGGAGGGAAAGAGGATAAAGTGAGAGGACTACTATTTAGGGTGAATGGGGTGATGATAGCACATGAGAGTCAGCTGATAAGTCAACAAGCTTTTAAAATTCAGTACTTAACATGTGTCAAGCCTTGTGCTAAGCACTGAAGATGCAGAGGTTAAAAAAAAGTCACTGCCCTCATGGAGCTCATGTACTAATGCAGAGATGACATGTAAATTACTAGGCATATACAAAACATAGAGAGAGGAGACAGAAGGTAATGAGAAGCAGCTGGGGCAACCAGAAAGTCCTCCTACAGAACATGGGCTCGGAGCTGAGTCTTCAAGGAAGCCAGGGAGAAAAGGCTGAACTTCTCAACTCTGAGTTGGTGTTTTTCTCTTATAAGGAGAATGATCTTTGGACTAGAAAGGACAGAATGCGTGTGGCTAATAAGGAGCTGATTCCCAGGAGAAGCAAAGAGAAATTAAGAGAGCCATGAACTGCCCTTGAGTTCAAGTCACCAGACTCAGATGAACTCTATCTTCTCATAATGAAATGGGCAGATGTGATTGCTAATTGATTGGCACCTGTAGAGAAGTGGCTAGTGGATGCTATCCACCTAGAGAAGGGCAAATGATGTCCTGACTTTCGCAAAAGGGAAGAGAATGGAATCTACAAATACAGGCTCATGCATGAGCAACACTTCAAATCCTGGCAAAATGCAAGATGATGTTTACAATTAAAGGAATGAATCTAGAAATCTAGAAACATCTGGAATATCTAGAAAATCAGATAGAATAGATACAGAATAGAATGTTTAGAAAAAGAAAGCAGTGATCCCAAAGAAATGGTTTGGCTTCATCAAGGAACAGTCATGTCAGTTTAACCACATTGTCTTTTTTGACAGGGTTAGTAGCCTGGTAGAGCAGAGCAATGCTACAGATATAGCCTGCCTAGATTTTAACCAAACATTTGACATGTCTTTTATGCTGTTCTTATGGACAAGATAGATGCATTTCATATGTGTCTTACAAATAGCTATATATGTACTCATTTCCCTTATTAGAACATAAACTACTTACTTCACTCAAAAAGCTACTAAACTGTGCATCCCCTTTAACTCAGTGATAGGAGTGCTAAGTCTATACCCCAAAGAGAACCAGAGACAGAGAAATGGAGAGAAAAAGATAGAGACACAGACAGAGAGAGAATGAGAAAGAGAGAGGAATGAGAGAGAGAGGATGAGAGAGACAGACAGGGAGAGAGACAGACAGAGAGGACGCATATATACAAAAGTATTTGTAGCAGCTCTTTTTGTAGTGGAAAAATCTAGAAACTAAGAGGGGAAGAGAAAGTCCCTTCTGCTAGAGAATGAATGGTTGCGCAAACTGTAATATATTAATATAATAGAAGGTCATTGTGTCATAAAAAAATTATGAAAGGGGCAGTTTCCGAGAAAATTCAGAGATTTCTGATACAAAGTGAAGTGAGCAGAGCCAGGAGAATAATTTATACAATAATAACATTGTAAAGAAAAAAAATTTAAAGACTTAAGAAATATGATCAATTCAATGACTGAGCAGGATTCCAGAGGACAAAAGATGAATAGATACTGGGATGATGGAATCAAGATGCAGAATGAGACATATATTTTTTCGACATGGCCAATGTAAAAAATGTGTTTTGCTTGAATAAACATATTTGTTACAAAGGTTTTGTTTTTCTTTTTCCAATATGGGAGGGAGAAAGGTTGGATGGACAGAGAAGGCTACGGATAGAGTGGCAAAAAGAGGATTATGAAGCATTTTTAGATATACAGAACAGAAGGAACATACGTGTAGAACATCTATGAAAATTACAGGTGGAATTTATCATCTACTTAAAAGGAAAATCAAGCTCTATGTAACAGAAATAGTTTCATATGCAATCCTCTTTCGTGCTACTTTGTATATGGAAGGTCTCGTTTTATTTGGTATTTGTTAAGTTCAGAATACTTTTTTTTCTTTTTGCTTTTTGGTGAGGCAATCGCAGTTAAGTGTCAAACGTCTGAGGCCAGATTTGGATTCAGGTCCTCCTGACCCCAAAGCTGAAGCTCTATCCACTGCACCACCTAGCTGCCCCAAGAATATATTTTCTTAAAGTCTTAAAAGACTACAGAGCTATAGAACAAACATGGCCTCAGACACATACCACTTACTTACTAGCTGTATGACCCTGGGCAAGTCACTTAACTCCATTACGTAGCCAAAAGAAAAAAAAGTAGAATAGGCTGCCTCAAGAGATGGTGAGAAGAGGATGCCTCAAATGAGGAAACTGAGGCTGAGTGAGATTAAGTGATTTGTATTCTATTATATTGTTCATGTGTACATTCTATATCTCCCACTATCAATCAATAAATTAGTACTTATAAAGTACCCCTCTTTTGTTAAATTTTAATTTTTTGGGGGGGGACTAGGCAATAGGGTTAAATGACTTGCCCAGGGTCACACAGCTAGTAAGTGTTATGTGTCTGAGGCCGCATTTGAACTCAGGTCCTCCTGAATCCAAGGCTGGGGCTCTATCTACTGCGCCACCTAACTGCCCCTTAAGGTATTCCTCTTATGCCAGGCACTGTGTTGGGCACTTGGGGATAATCAGGACCAAGAATGAAACCATTTCTACTCTGAAGGAACTTACATTCTAGTGGAGGAGAAAAGTATATTTACAATTTATACAGCATAAATTCAAAGTGAATAAATACAAATGCATACAAAGGAGTTAGACATAAGGTAGCTTGGGGAGACAGGTACTAGCACTTGTGGGGATCAGGAAAGGCTTCCAAGATGGTGCCTGAGTTGCGTTTTAAAGGAAGAGTGGGACACTGGGGCAGTTAAGGAGGGAGTGCATTGCAGGCATGGGGGTTAGCCATAACAAAGGCTTGGAGGCAGGAGATGGTCATGAATGAGGAACAGCCTAGTGTGACCAGGTCATAGAGTGAGGGAGGGAAGTGACCACCGATGAGTGTAGAAAGATCTTGAGGCCAGGGACCAAGCTGGTATCTATCTCCCTACCTGCTTCCCATGTTGAGCACATGCCTTACAGAATAGGTGTTTGATACTTTTCTTCGGGATGAGCAAATGCAATGGGGTCAGATTATATTTGAAATGTACTTTCGTGGAAAGAAACTAAGCAAAAGCCATTTGCAATGGGGAGAGATCTATGAGTGTCCCTTCCACCTTTGCCCTGAAGTCATGGAGATCTGGGAGATGGAAGAATAGAAGGCCAGCTGGAAGAACAAACACATTAGATAAGGCAATGGAGTTGGAATCAGGAGGATCTGGATTCGAATACTGCCTCAGACCCTTACTAGTTGTGTGACCCTGGCAAGTCATTTAACCCCTAGAAGCTTCACTTGCTTCATCTGAAAAATGAGGACATGTTCTAAGGCCCCTTCCAAGTCTAAATCTATGACTTCCCTAAAGAGGCAAGGTGAATACAATATAATAATAATAGTTAACATTTATATAGCATTTACTACATACCAGGCACTGTGCTAAGTACACCCCATTTGATCCTCATTATTATTTTTCTCATTTTACAGGTGAGGAAACTGAGGCAAAAGATGTTAAGTGATTTGCCCAGGGTCATGCAGCTAGTAAGTGTCTAAGACTGGATTAGTACTAGGAGGCCTTCTTGACTCCAGGCCCCAGGTTTCCTATTGGAACAAGACTAGAAAGGCCCTTTAGAGGCCATCTAGCCCAATTTTCTCCTTTTCTTTTTTTTTTTACAAACGGTGAAAATAAGGCCTAGAGATGTCTTGCCCAATGTAACACCAAGATTCAAAAGCCACGTTCTCCAAATCCAGGACAGACGGCTTAGATAGGAGGGAAAGTCCAGGGGAGACAAGGAGGGGGAATCATTGGATCTGTAATCAGAAGAACTGAGTTTGAATCCTACCTCCCAGAGTCACCAGTGTGACTCCAGGCAAGGCACTTCACCCATGCCTCAGTTTCCCCACCTCTAAAATGAGAGGCTTAGGTTAGGTGACGAGCTTTCAAGCCCTCCCAGCTCTATATCCTATGGAGCAATGAACCTTAACAAACCCAAGAGCCTTCAGTGACTGAGACTGGACTACGGGCTACGGGGAAGAAAATAGGGAGTTCCACAGATGTCTTTCTCTCTGGCCCTCGGCAAGGAAGACAAGATCTAGTCTTTCTGAAAGAAATGCTAAAGTTTCCTTGGCCAGCCCTGCCCCCTTGTGGTGAAAGAGGAGAGCTGCAAGACAGTAAGCACAGTAAACCTTGGGGTGCTTTATAAAGAAGGGTCAATCTGATCCTCAGTTGTTCTGTTACTCAGCAGCGTTGGTTCAGCAACCCCCATTTAGACAACTTAACTAAGCACGTGAGAAGCTTTTAATTGGAAGGAAGGAAACGGCAATCATTAAGCACCTACTGTTTGCGAGGCACTATGTTAAGCACTTTACAAATACTACTTCCCTTGATCTTCACAACAATCTGGGAAGGTATGTGTGATTATTCTACCCATTTTACAGTTGAAAAAACTAAGGCAGACGGTGGTTAAATGACTTGGCCATTGTCACAGAAATTGTATGTATATATACACACATACACACACACACACACACACACACACACAAGCACACACACATATAACCTGGCTCAGGATTTGAATCTACATCTTCCTGACTGACTTCAGGACTCCATCCCTAGAGATACCTACATGGGGGAGATGATACAGGTTATATGGAGTGGAGGAGGAAGTGGAAAATACTCAAGAAAATTAGTTTTGATGTTAAAAGAGACTCCTAAGGTCAACTAGTCTCCCAGTGCAAAAATCTTCTCTACTACATCACAGATATTCAGCCATTTTTGAGCACTTCCAAGAACAGAGAGCTCACTACTTGTCATGGCAGTACATGACATTATTCACAGAATTTAGAACTGGAAAGGACCTTCTGGGCCATTTTAGGCATTATATGCCTTTTCTAAAACCTGGGAGGAACCTTAGAGGTCATCCAGCCCAGCCCCTTCATTTTACTGATAGGGAAATTGAGGGCCAGCTCGGGATCACACATGTAGAGAGTAGTCAAGCTGGGAATACAACCATAGAGCTATTCAAGAAGGGGCAGGATGCTCAACCTCCGAGATTCTGTTCCCTTTTCACTGCACTCTTCTCCAGGGCTCAGTGTTGGAAAGGCTTTTAGTTAGGGAGCCAAAATCTCAGAATATTTGGATAGGGTTTTCATGTCTTCCTTGGGTCTTCTCCTCTCCAATGGAGAGCGGAGCCCGGGGCCCTTCGGCCAGTCCAGATCTGAAATGTCCTCACACTCCTTTGCTCTCTCCGGAGGTCATGCTCCTGTGGGCAGGCTCCAGCTAGTCTGGATCCTTCCCAAAATGCTGCCTCCAGAATGTGCTCTGACCAGAGCCCAGGATAGGAGCCCTCTGACCAGCCTAGCTCCAGACACCAGGCGTCAATGAAAGCACCTTAAGAAGCAATGTAGCCCACATCAGACTGGAACGGGAGCTCCAGCACTGGGAGGGAGGTCAAACTAGTTTACCTTGGAAGTCCCTTTTAATTTCAAGTCTATTATTTTTGAGTCGGCTCCACTCAACCCCGTATAACCTTGCATTTTCTCTGAGCCCAGCTAGGTGGCAACAGTGTACAGAGAGCTGGGCCTGGAGTCAGAAAGACCTGAGTTCAAATCCCACTTCACACACTTACTGGCTGTGTGACCCTGGGCAAGTCACTCGGCCTCTGTCTGCCTCAGAAAGAAAAAAAGGAATCAATCCTTTTAGCTGCTGTGTCACATTGTTGATTCTAATTGAGCTTGTAGTTCACCAAAACTCCAAGATTTTTTCATACAAATTATCTAGTCCTATCTTCCACATCCGGTACTGTCATCATCTTCATCAACATTTATATATTGACGTGCCTCAAGTTTTGCAAAACACTTTATTGTATAAATTATCTCATTAAATCCTTATAACAACTCTGAGCCAGGTTATATGTGTGTGTGCTTATATATAATATATATGTGTGTGTGTGTGTGTATGTATATGTATGTGTGTATATACACACATATATATATCCTCAGAGCTGTATATATAATATGTGTATGTATGTATACACACATATGTGTGTATGTGTGTGTATGTATCACATATATACTGGCTCAGCGTTGTATATAAATGTATGTGTATGCATGTATACATTTATATGTATGTATGTATATGAGTGTATATACACATACATATATCCTCAGAGTTGTATATACAAATGTATGTATGTATGTGCATATATATGTGTGTTTGTGTATATGTATACATATACACAGTATATATATACTGGCTCAGAGTTGTATATATAATGTATGTATGTATATATATGTATACATTTATATGTATGTATATGTATGTATACATTTATATGTATGTGTGTATATGTATATATGTGTGTATATGTGTATGTGTATATACACATATATCTGAGTTGTATATATAATTGTATATGTATATGCATATATATATATGTGTATGTGTGTGTATATGTATACATATACACATACATATATATACTGGCTAAGAGTTGTATATATAAATATATGTGTGTGTAATATGTATATACACACACATATAAATGTATATATGTGCACGTATATATACATTTATATGTGTGTGTGTATACACACACACACATATATATAACTGGCTCAGAGTTGTATATATAAATATGTATGCATGTGTATGTATACATACATTTGTGTGTGTGTGTGTGTGTGTGTGTGTGTGTGTAGAAATATAGATGTTATCTCCATTTTACAGACAGGGCTTAGAGATATTGCTCCAGGTTACATAACTAGTAAGTGTCACAGGCTGGATTTGAATTCAGAGATCTGCTAAAGAGGGTAAAGCAGCAAAAAGAGTGACTCCAGACAAGTGAGGTCAGTCTGCTTGGACTGAAAGAAGTTTTGAAGAAGCACAGAGGCCCAGAATGACCCCAGGACAACAGTTTTAACAGCCTGCTCCCATTCAGGGGAAAAGGCCAATTGGAAAAATCAAAAGCCTTGGGAAGTGAGTTTAATTCAGTACTTAAACCTATTTGTGAGGGTTTCATTTTGTTGGATGGCGGAGACTGGATTAACCAATGACAAATTACGGAGACCCAAAAGTGAGATGAGAGGCAGAGTGGGACGGTAAGAGCACTGAGTATAAAGTCAGAGGATCTGGGACTGAATCCCAGCTTTGCTAATTACCACCTGTGTGACCCTGGACAAGTCATTTCACTTCTGGTTTACTCATCTTCAAAATGAGGGGGATTGGACTCATTGACCTATAAGGTCCCCTTCAGCTCTAAGTTATAGAATATATTACGTTGATAAAATATTCACAGTTCCAGGTTCCAAGTTCTGGGCTAGCAGAGCTCACACAAATGGATTCCCACCCAAAAAGTTGGAACAGGGTGTACAGCCCCTCCCAAAGAAGGTTTAAAAACTAGTGTTGGGGGCAGCTAGGTGGCACAGTGGAAAGAGCACCAAGCCCAGAGTCAGGAGGACCTGAGTTCAAATACAGCCTCAGACACTTGACACCTAGTAGCTGTGTGACCTTGGGTAAGTCACTTAACCCCAATTGCTTCACCAAAAAGCGGGGGGGAAAAACTAGTGTTATTGGCCCCAAGAGGTTTTAAGCCTTCCCTGAAACACATCAGTGACATCTCATCAGTGAAGACCTAAGAAATAAAGAGAGGGCAGGATTGTCTGGTGATCCAAATATGTGCAATTTTTCAAAAGTCACATGAGAGTCGGTTCCTTGCTGTGTTCTTTCCCAACCCTATTATAGGACTGTACCCTGGACGGCTGCCTACCTTGCTTACCCTGTGGTGTCCTGGAAGCTTCCGATGAGACTTCCCAGTTACAAGATGGCAGGCAAAGGTGAAGGCCAACTCCTAGGGCTCAAGTTCCTAGGCACAAGAGAAATGAGGAAGTAATAATTCTGGCAGCGAGGTGCCACGGTGGATAGAAAGCTGGGCCTGGAGTTAGAAAGACCTGAGTTCAAATCCTGCCTCATTTACTTACCAGCTACATGACCCTGGGCAAGTCATTAGCTTTCTCAACCGTACATGGGGATAATAATAGCACCCACTTCCCAGGGTAGTTGTGAGAATCAAATGAGATAATATTTGTAAAGCACTTTCAAAACCCTAAAATAAATGGCAGCTACGATGGTTATGCTTATCGTCACCATAAGGAGAAAGGACCTCAAAACCATTCCGTATGAGCATCCACTGAAGAAAACAGAGCTCTTTCTTCTGGAAAGCAATTGGAGAGAGGGTGGAGCATGACAGTCTAAAAGTATTTGCAAAGCTGTAGAGTGGAAGAGGGGTCTTGGGTCCTCAGGGCAGCCCCAGGAGCAAAAAGTGGAAAAAGGAAAGAGACCAAGTAAGTGTTGACCAGGAAAAAAAATGAGAGCTGTCCATGGTGGCCTGGGCCTCCATGAGAGGCAGTGGGTGCTCAGTCTCATGGAAGGTTTTCAACCAGAGGGCTAAAGGACCATTTGCCAGGTATGCTACAATGGAGGTTCCTTTTGGGTATAGGTTACACGAGGCAGCCTCTGGGGACGCTCATGGCTCCAAGATTCTGTGTTCAGGGTTCCAATTTTCATTCAATTGGGCCTGGGGAGTGTGGTAGCTCTATACACACCCCCACACTCCCAACAGGCTTAGTGCCAGTCATGGATCAATGGAGGAGAAATTTAAAATAGGTGATATTTGCAAATCATGTCACAGTCAACAGAACGTGTTCAGATGCCCTGGCTCACTTGGTCCTCACAATCCTACAAGGGTAGGAAGAAGAGGGAATACTCGTGTTTCACATAGCTGTGGCACTTTCCTTACAACTTCGCAGGAGGAAGAAAAGGAAGTAGGATTATCCTGTTTTATAGATGAGGAAACTGAAGCTCACAGGGGTTAAGTATCTGGCTTGGGATTTAAAGCCAGGGAGAAATGCAGCGTCCTAGAAAGTGCAATGAGCAGAAAGTCAGGGGACCTGGGTTTTGAGTGGTAAAGAACCAAGCTGGTTTGCTGTTTGACTCTGGACAAGCTCCCTTCCCTCTCTGGGACCCAGTTCTCTTCTGTAAAAGGACAGAGTCGGTTGGAATTATCTGAGGCCCCTCCTCTCTCTAATGCTCTGTGATTCGAGATCCCTGGGAAAGAGAAAGGGCCATAAATGCTGGCTGAGCCTCCACTAGGAAAGAGCCCTCCTCTATTAAACATTAACTTGGGAGAGGGCAGCAGGCCTGCTCTGGTTTCCAGGCATGGGCTCCCTTTTTCTTCCCTTTGACTTAGGTAAAGAAGAGGCTTTTCTGGAAGCTTTGATCAGAAAAGGAGGGCTAAGGGGAGGGTCAGAGAGAAGGAAACTCAGAGATCATTTTCCTGCTTAAAAACCAGGGCTGGTCCCTCAAGGAGGGGTAGGAGAATGATAAAGCCCAGGAAAGAGTCTAGGTTTAAAGCTGGAAGCCCTGAAGAGCCTTGCCCCCTTCCCTGGCCAAGCCTTCTCCCCACCCCCAGTGTCCCTCCCCTCCCCTGAGAGCTGGCCCTGGCTGGCTAGGACCGGAGAGGAGCCAGACAGCTGTTGGCACGGGGTGGATGTGAGCCCTTTGCCACGCCCCCTGCTATCACAGCGGCCAGGGAGCTTTGGCCTCAAGCTGGTTGAGACTACCTCTCTAACTCCCTCCTGTCTCAGCTGCGGTCCTCTGGGGGATTCTCTCGTGCACCCACCCCTGATATGGTAAGGGCCCCATGCTGGGGAGGGGCAGGGGACATTGGGGAAGCGGCTGCCCAAGCCACAGGACTGAGTGAGGCACCAGATTCATGTGTGTCCAGGGCAGAGCCATTGAGGGCTGGGAGAGGAGGCAGAACAGCCTAGTCCCTCGGTTAATGAACAGCTTGCTTCCTCCCTGCAGACAGTTCCTGGGAAGGGAAGGGGGAGGGGGGGATGTGGGGCAAATAGGGCTCCTGAAAGGAATGCCTCTCCTCCTGGAGCCAGGCAGAGAACCATCTTCCATCCAGAGGGGCCAGAGACCCCCGATAGGCCAGCTGAGAGGTGGAGAAGGCAAAGATCCAAGGAGAAAGATGGCAAAGCACGCCCAGACTTTCCCACTCTGAATCCATGTTCCTGTGACAGATCGATAGGGAAGGGATTTGCTAAATGACCATAAGGCACAGAGTGGTGCTGACAACCCAGAATAAGAAAGAAAAAGGCAGAGGTCCAGGGTTCAAATCCCAGCTCTGCTTCTTATTACTTCCATGACCTTAAGTATCTCAACCTCTCTCTGGGTCTCAGTTTCCTTATCTGTAAAATGAAAGGGATCAGACTGAAAACAAGGTCCCTTCCACCTCTAAATCTTCAATCCCAAAGGATATTTTTGGGGAGGCAGAGGAAAGCAGCAGACGTTGGCTTCCCAAAGACATGGGTTTCTGAGAGAGAGGGAGGGTTAGTATCTCTGTAAACCTGGTGAAAATGTGCAGCTGTTGGTGCAGGAAGAGGCAGCTGTGAGATGTTTGCCTGGTGGCTTTGTGGTAAACCAGCCTCAGTGGTGCGGGAAGGTGCTTCCCCACTGGGATCTGTCTCACCCTTTTCTATGCCATGTTCTAGTTCAGAGACTGGTGGAGTAAAATGGGCAGGGGGAAGGAGAGGCTTGAATGGACTTAGGAAGCCAGAGAGAGGTCCACACCTGCAGAAGGGGCCAGGCTTGCAAAGAGGCATTTTCTTGCTCAGTTTAAGCCAAAAGGTTTAATTGGAACTTTAGAATTGAAATGAACCTTAGAGATAATTTAGCAAAGCCTTAAAATGGGAGGGAAGAAGAGATGGAGGTGGATGGAGAAAGAGGGTCGTCCCTACAGAGTAGAGTCTGTGTCTAATTGGGGGAGGGGGAAGAAGGATCTGACAGGTGGGGGGTGGAGGGAAGGGTGGTCATTTTCCTTCAGCCTTTCACAGCCCAGGATGCTGGACTAGGTGAATCTCTCTCTGATTCTCTTTGCAAATGTCGTCATGTCTCAATCCTTTGACCTGAAGGTCAGAAAGGTATTTATGTTGGGAGGCTACCAAATCTGGGCCTCTGGTGGGAGTGAGACAGAAGAGGTGGAGTGACCGCTGAAGAGAGGAGATCACACCCCTTCCAGGGCCATCCCTGAGCTCTGCCTCCCCTCCCCCCACTCCCACCCTACCCAGACCAGACAGCAGATATTAAGGCTCAGCCTGACGTCTGGTTGCCAAGATACTTGGATGGAGCTTATCAGCCAGCCTGAAAGGGCAGGGGTGACAGTTTCTAGATCTGTGTTTACTCTCAATCTTTCCTCCCACCATGGTGTTCCACCATCTCAGCAGCTATCCAATAGGAAAAAGAGGAGGGGAGGGGAGAGAAGGATAATTCAATTCGACAAACATTTACTGTTCGCCAGCTATGTGCAAGTCACGGTGGGGGTTACAGAGACTGGCAGGACACGATCCCTGTCGTGATGTTTACAGTCTAGTGGAGGCGGTATGACTTCTCCTATCTGTTCAAATCCTATGCAGTTCATCTCAAGCCCTGACTCCCTGAGGAAGTCTTCCTTGATAACTCCAGCCATCACTGATCCCTCCTCCCCCTGAAGACTCCCCTCCCTCCCCCCACTGTCTATAGGATACATCTGGGTAGGTTATGTTACCCCATTTAACTCTGTCCTTCACTAGTATATTCACTGATCTCCTGTTTTCTGTGTCCAATGCAATATAAGCTCTTTGAAGACTGGGACAGTCGCTTCTAGACTTTCTTTGCCACCCACATGGGGACAGTAACTGGGAGGGCACATGGTGCCTGCAAAGAATGCCATATTGGAGTCAGAGTACCTGGCTCTGATACTTACTTGGTCATTCAGTTATTTTTCAGTCATGTCTGACTCTTCGAGACCCCATCTGGGGTTTTCTTGGCAGAGAAACTGCAGTGGTTTGCCTTTTCCTTCTCCAGCTTATTTTACACATGAGGAAACTGAGGCAAATGGGATTAAGTGACTTGCCCAGGGTAGGTGCTGTCATGATGCCCATTTTACAGTTGAGCAAAACTGAGGCAGAGGTGAAGTGATTTACCCAGGGTCATACAACCTAAGCCTGGATTTGAACTCAAGTCTCCCTGACTCCAGGCCCAGGGCTCTATCCCCAGGGCCACCTAGCTTGCCTTGTCCCTTAACCTCTGTGAGCCTCAGTTTTCTCATCTCTAAAATGGAGGGTATGTGAGGGAGAGGTTGATCTTGTGATGTAAGACCCACCTATTAATTTGTTCTGCCCAAATGATCAGTGGGAGAGGAAGGTGGTATGTGATCCTGAGTCAGTCCTCACTAGACTTCTCTGGGCCTCAGTTTCCCCATCTGTAATGGGCAGTAGACTAAATGCGCCCCAAGATCCTCCTCACCCTGAGGTTCTAGGAAGTCAAGGAATGAATGATTCCCGCCATGATGGGCCATCCAGAGCCCCCTCCTTCCCTGAGTGCTTGTGCCATCTCTCATTTGAATCTTGTTTCCCCTGGCTTCTTAGAAGAAGAGCCCTTTCATTTGGGGTGGGGGTGAAGGGTACGGCCCAGTGGGAGTCCTGATTTAGCTAGGATTCTTGCTACTGAGAAGGAAACAGAGGCAGGCCCGGAGGTGGAAAGTGACCTGCCCAAAGGGACCCAGAGGGTGAAGAGACCTAAAGTTTCTCCACAAGAGGACCCCATTGAAGGCGACATGATAACTGACCAAAATATAGAGGACTGCCAGGGAGACCCCAGAAGGCTGAATGGGAAGCAACAGGTGGAAATGGTGGAGAACCAAATTTCAGCTCAATGTAAAAAAAAAAAAAAGATTAGAGACATCCTAAAGTCTAAGGGGTGTGAGATAGTGAGCTCCTCATCACTTCCCAGGCATGCCTGGATAGCCGTTTGATGGCAGGCAGCATTGTGGAGGGGATTTCTGTTCAGGATTAGGCTCAATGGCCTTGGAAGGCCTGTAAAAGTCCCACAGACAATCAGCTGACGGTCCAGGAGAAGCCCCCAGGCCCTCTAGCCTTCAGCCGCACACCCTCCATCAGCCCTGTCCTTTCCAGTTTTGTAAGTTGCTGAAGGACCTGGCACAGCAATTTCAATGGTGCAGGGAACTCCCAAGTAAGGAAACCACCTCCACCGGTGCAGATCCAACCTTCTTGGCAACTTAAGAGTCGCAGAGGGGCAGCTAGGTAGCGCAGTGGATAGAGCACCGACCCTGAAGTCAGGAGGACCTGAGTTCAAATCTGTCCTCAGACCAAACACTTGACACTTACTAGCTGTGTGACTGGACAAGTCACTTAACCCCAACTGCCTTAAAAAGAAAAAGTCACAGAGAGTCACATAGGCCATAAAGCAATTGTGTATTGCCTCACAGTCCCCCAGACAGTACATTCCACTTGGGGATGGGGGCAGGGGGGCCATGCTGCATTCTCCCCCCCTCCACCCGCCCCGGGGCTGTGCTTCTGATTCTCAGCTGCTTTCTCCCCCTGAAGCATCTCTTCTCAAGCCAGCTCCTTCTGAGGGGCCTCCATTTGGGGGACAGGCCCCGGCTGGCCGTGCTTCCTTCCCGTGCCCTCCTCCCTGTCCTCAGATCCCTATTAAGTGCTGTCATTGGAATGTAAGCTCCCTGAGGGCAGGGGCTTTACCCACCACACCGCACTGACATCTCTATCTAGGCATTATGGCACCCATTTTTTCTCTCAGGCAGGAAAAGTGCACAGACTGAGTGCTGAGGAGAGAGACCAGCTGCTGCCCAACCTGCGGGCCGTAGGCTGGAATGAGCTGGAGGGCCGAGATGCCATCTTCAAACAGTTCCACTTCAAAGATTTCAACCGGGTATGGGACCAAGGGCCTGGGGAGAGTGAGGATTCTTGGGCCACCCTCGAATTCATTTTGAGGAGTGCACATTCAGAAGCTAAGGAGTGGCCCCGTGCCAGGAATGCTTTCCTCTCATAGGGGCCCTTTAGGAGAGCTCCTGGAGGCCTTTGCTAACCCACTTTGATGAGGAAGGTGCTCCCCACATAAGGCTGATGGGGAAAAACAGAGTTGATGGGCCTTGCCCATGCAGTTGGCTCAAGGGAGACTGGGTAATCCAGTCTCTAATGAGAACGGCAGTTAACATTTAGATAGCCCTTTAAGGTTTGCAAAACACTTAGTTGATCTTCGAGACAACCTTGTGAAGTAGGTTCTATTATTATCTCCATTTAACAGATCAGGAAACTGAGGCAGGCAGAGGCTGTGACTCACCCAGGGTCACACAGCAAGCCTGATTCCAACCCGTCTTCCTGACTCCAAGCCCAACACCCTATCCACTGCACCACCGAGCTGCCCATCACAGAGGCTTCGGCTGGGATTTTCCCCCACCACTCTGTCCTAGTCTTTCTGGGGTTTCCATCTCGGGTGGGCAGGATTGGCCCTGTTTCCTCTTCACTAGATAAGAGGAAAGATAGTATATTAAACCTAGTATATTAAAGCCAAAGGCTCCTTAGAGCTGGGTGATCCAGTCCATCTCCCTGCCTCTGAGGAGGTGACCCTTATCGGACCAGTTATCTGTCATTCCCATGGCACGGTTACAAGGCTAGCTGGGCTCTGTTCCTCCCTTCCCTAGGCCTTTGGGTTCATGACAAGAGTTGCCCTGCAGGCTGAAAAACTGGACCACCACCCAGAATGGTTCAACGTGTACAACAAGGTGAGCTGTGCTCCTGCCCACCCCCAGCCAGAGCCTGGATGCCTTTAGAGCCATCCTTGACCTCCTCAGCCCACTCATAGCTCTCTCCTCCCCACCTGGGATTTCACTCTGAATTGGAACACTTTTTGTATTGCTTCCTGTGTTTTTTCTTCCTAACTAGATTGAAATCTGTGAAAGCAGAGCTATCTACTCTGTTACCTTTAAAAACTGATTCTGGATATCCCAGTGCTGGGCACATAGTAGGTGCTCAAGATTCTTTTAATTTTTTAAATCTGGCCCTGATTTCATAGCAGTATAGGATATTCCAGGCATGGAAATGCCTTCCACTAATGCAGATCAACAACTTATCTGCTATATATCATCTCAGAGCTGCCTAAGGGCATGGTTGACTGGCCTATAATCAGTCACACAGCTCATATGTATCATTCTTGTACTCCCAAGCATCCAGTGCAGCACCTGGCAAAGAGTAGGTGCTTAATACTTATTGACTCGAACCCAGACCTTGACTCCACAGTGAGCATTCCAGGTTGTATTTCCCTCAATACTGGCTGGGTGACAAAATGACACGCAAAGTCCCCCTAGTG
This sequence comes from Phascolarctos cinereus, assembly GCF_003287225.1. Taxonomy (NCBI): domain Eukaryota; kingdom Metazoa; phylum Chordata; class Mammalia; order Diprotodontia; family Phascolarctidae; genus Phascolarctos; species Phascolarctos cinereus. Next base: position 49,328,659 of record NW_027555736.1, on the reverse strand, counting down.
AGTAAGCCGCAGGAATGGAATTTAGGCCAATCATGGGAATCCTTCCCATGAGGCCTCAATGAAGTCCCCTGTTTTTCAGTTCTGATCTCCTTCCACTCCAGCTCTCCAACATAACCTATTCGTACCCATTCCCTGTTAAGATGTTATCTTCCTGTAGACATTGGCAGCCACATTAGGTGAAAGGTCTGGGTCTCTGTCTGGCACTTGCCCAGGGGGTTGATGCTAACTATGGTGGCACAGAGTGCCCAACACCCAAGGAGCCCTTGGCTGTGTTCATCGTAGTGGGAATGGTTAAAACAGTCAACACAGAGTGCACTAAAAATCAGAGAGGAGATATAGCAAAGGATTTGTTAGCTCTTTTTTTTTTACGGGCTTGAGAATAACTGTCTAAAGCAAGTCGGTGCAAAAGTAGCAGGTACTCCTGACTTCCAGGGGCAGGTTGGTGGGCTACCACCTTTTACAAGTTTAGTTGAGGCCCAAGGAACACTGGACACATACACATCTCCTGCATTCAGAGAGGTTGTACACATGATAACTTCTACTTGGAATGAATTGGCATTTGGTCTCTGGTTTTATTTTTCAGGTCCACATCACCCTGAGTACCCACGAGTGTGCAGGCCTGTCGGAGAGGGACATTAACCTGGCCAGTTTCATTGAACAGGTGGCTGTGTCTCTGGCTTAGACCTCACTCTCCCTCCCTCCAAAGTCCCTTCCACTTGCTGCTCTAGGAGGGTGAGGGTGTTGGGGGGACACAGGAAACCCTAGACAATGAATGGATCAGATTCAATGGTTATAAGGGGGTAGGTGGGGAATGGACGCGAGGCGACATGTACACTGTGAAATACGCCCTTGTTCTCAGCACCAGACCCTGTCCTCTTTGCCCACTGCCTAGCCTCACCCTGTGCTGTGTGCAGAAATTGTGCCAAGTCCAATGTAAGGCAGCTAGATGGTTGGGTGCAGGGGCAGCCAGGTTTTCTTCCCTTCTCGTATCCTGTGAGTGCAACAGTGAAGTGATGATTTCCTCCTTCTGGCCTGTTTAACATTTCACCATAAGCTACTGAACTATAACTAGGAGTCAGCTAACAATGTTCTGTCCACTGTAACTCGGAGATGGGACCCTCAAGGAAAAACCCAATTGTAACGGACAAATGTGACCTCATTCCTCAAATAAAGCTAGCCATGGATACTCGGTCGTGAGCTCTGTCGTCTGCCTTTCTGGAGGTGGGGCCCAGATGGGGTCAACGCTTAGTTTTAGGTGACCCCCTTGGAGATTCTTTTCCAGAACGTTCAGTCCATCATTCTCATTAGCAGCAGTAAAAAAGCTAGCAAGGTCATCAGTCTGGAAGCGGGGCCTTTGAGAAGAGGCTTGCTGAACGTCCTCCATCAGGACCAAGAGCTACAGGTGCCCTTCTTCCTGGGGGATCCTGGGCTCTGTGACAGATCTCCCTCAAGCTCCTTCCCAATCCTCAGTCCCAATCGGCTCACTCTGACTTGCCCTCTGCTGGGCAGACAGGGAGCTGGGGTTCGGCCAGGCTGTGAGGACTAAGGGCCCTGGGTTAGAGTCCCTCCTCTCCCCACTACCTGGGGGATCTGAGACAGCTCACTCTACGAGGCCGAGCCTCAGATTGCTCAGTTGCACTAGCTGAGGACTGAGGTCCCTTTCAGCACAGACTTGCTGTGCCCAGGGCATGGCTCCTCTGAAGGACTGGGTCTCAGCTCACTCGGTTTACCTGGTGATGTACATGTAGTGGGAAAGGACACTAGGGCCAAGGAGGAAACAGCAATAAACCAGGGCAGGGGTGGGATGATTTTTTCCAGCTGAGCAGTCAGGTAGGTCCGTTTCCACTGGCCAATGCCCTTTCTCTGGAGAACGCTATTCACGCACCACTCCCCTGAACTCTAACTGGCCTTTCCAAAGTCTGCTGGGCTCACAAACGCCAAGCACCCTGAAGGGGTTTCTCTTTCCAGGGCCAAAGGAGAGGTGGTACAAAAGAAGGAGGGAAAGGGAGCTGCGAGGCTCTGCACCCACAGCTTCCATCCTGCCCTCAGCTCCCAGGGTTGCGTCATGTGAAGACTATTCCCACCTCGGGGCAGCTAGATAGAGGGCCCAGGCCTGGAGTAGCAAGACTCCTCTTCCCGAGTTCAAATCTGGCCTCAGACACTTGCTGTGTCACCCTGTTTGCCTCAGTTTCGTCATCTGTAAAATGAGCTAGAGAAGGAGATGGCAAACCACTCCAGTACCTGTTAAGAAAACCCAAAATAGGGTCACCAAGAATTGGACATGCCTGAAACAACTACACAACAAAACTCCCACGTCACTGAGCAAGGGAAAAAGACCTTCATGGTCCCACTGTGTTCCCTGATTTTGCTTCCCAAGACTGCGGGCTGCTGAAGGCCAACTCCTGATGGCAAAGTGGAGCTGGATCACCCTTGCCTCCCCACTGCCCCATCTGAAATCCACTCCTGGGAGATACTGAGAAGGGCAGTGGGAAACGCCCAGCGAGAAGGCACTAGGGTTCAGGATACATTGTGGCATTAAAAGATTCTATTTTGGGGGCAGCGAGGTGGTGCAGGGGATACAACTCCAGCCCTACAGTCAGGAGGACCTGAGTTCAAATCCCACCTCAGACACTTGACAATTACAAGCTGTGTGACCCTGGGCAAGTCACTTACCCCCGATTGCCTCGCCAAAAAGGAAAAAAAAAAAGATTCTATTTCTAGAAAGGTAACTGCTAAAAAGACAACAGGGCTTAGAAATAAAAAATTTATTCTACAATTAATCCAAACAATGGGAATGACAGGCCTGGAGAGAAGACTCAGTGGGGGAGGGGATAGAGGAAGTATTTCATCACTGCTGAGTTTCAAGAGAAATAAGGTCGTGAAGTGTTCAAATCAAGGTGAGGGCATGGAAACCTATGCCCAGCTTACAGAGGCAAGGGTTGGGGGGGAAGGAGGCCACGTGGTGTCTGTCCCTCCTCTTTTCTCCCTCTATGCCACTCCCCTAGTGCGATCTCATTAGCCCCTGTGGGCTCAATCACCATCTCAATGCTGAGCATTCTCAATCTCTACAACCTCCAGGTCTATCTCTCCAACTGCCTTTCAGACATCTCAAATAGATGTCCAGTAGACACCTTAAACTCAACATGGCCCAAACTGAACTTATTCTGTTCTCTCCTGTCCACCCTTAAACCCTCCCCAAATTTCTCAATTTCCTATTACTATCAAGGTCTCTCAACTCCCCCTAGCCAATCTGTGGCCAAAGCCCATCGATTTTACCTTCCTAACATCTCTTGTACCTGCTTCTTCTCCCTTGACTCTGCCCCCACTCTAGGCCAGACCCTCATCACCTCATCTCCTTCCCATGAGGCCTCAATGAAGTCCCCTGTTTTTCAGTTCTGATCTCCTTCCACTCCAGCTCTCCAACATAACCTATTCATACCCATTCCCTGTTAAGATGTTATCTTCCTGTAGTCATTGGCAGCCACATTAGGGGGAAGGTCTGGGTCTCTGTCTGGCACTTGCCCAGGGGGTTGATGCTAACTATGGTAGCACTCTTTAAATAGCCTGCTGATAGATCTACCTGCCTTGCCACCCTCACCCCCAGGTATGGGGTACGTGGGGCATTCAGGAGGACTAGCACCACTGATGTGAGGGCTTCTCAGGGCTGCTCATCCACTTTCAGCATCCACCCATCACCCAACTCTCACCTGTGGCTCCAAGAAGCTGGAGCCCCCTACGTGGCCACACCCTGGTAAACTCCCAGCAACAGGCCAAACCAGGCTGAAGGTAACCGACAGGCCTCAAACCGAGGTGAGTTAGGGGGTGTCTACCCCAAGCGCTTCCCCTGGCGGAACGAGTGGATGAGAACAATTTGTTCCAGGGCCATGAAGGCAGCCGAAGCAGGCGCCATGGAGAACTTGGAGCTCGGTCAAGCATTGAAGGTCATCCAATGCATCCCCACACATGGTCAGTCATCCTGGCCCGTGTCTTGCCACCGCGCCTGGAGGACGCTAGAAGACAGTGAGGCTGAGGACCCTGCGACTTTGCCTCAGATCCAATTCACTAATGAGTCAGAAACGTCATTGGTCTTTGAAAATGCAGGGCGAACAACAATCACCTGCCTGAAGTCTCTGCTTCTCAGCTGTCCGAGTCATCTTCCTAAAGCACAGGTCTGACTGTCTCTGTCTCTGTCTCTCTCTCTCACACACACACACACCACAATAAGTTCCCATGCCTCCCTGTGTCACTTGCAGGATAAAATATAACATCCTGATTGTCATTCCCAGCTCCCACCTCTTCAGTCCTCTTACACCTTTACAGAATACAGTGACCACGGCCTCCTGACTGTTCCTTTCACAAGGCTCCTCCTTCTCCCCACTGCAGACATTTTCCTGGCAGTCCCCCAGGCCTGGAATTCTCTCCCTCTTTCTCTCTGCTTCCTGGCTTCCATCAAGCCCCAGCTAAAACTCTGTCCTCTACAAGGAGCCTTTCTTGCTTCTCCCTTTTAATGCCAGAGCCTTACCTCTCTTACTTAGCATGTATTTCCTGTTTTTACAGGGCTGTTAGCATGCTGTTTCCCCAGGGGATTATGAGCTTCTAGAGAACGAACACACACAGTCTTCTGCCTTCCTTTGTATCCCCAGTCCCTGGCACACAATAAATGCTTAATAAATGTTTACAAACTAATTTTATGGCTTTGTCAGATAAGGCCTTAGGCATTAGTTTGTTACGACTAGGGGAGGATAGTTCCCTTCCTGTCCACCGTGGACAGTCATGACAAAGAGTAAAGTATTCATCTTTTAACAAAAAGAGAAGCAGCCCCCACCACCGCCCCAATCCTTGAATGAACCCAAATTTACTAAGCCTCAAAGCTGTGGATCACCTGCATCTTCTTCCTTTGGGGTGCTATCCCCAAACAAGGAAGTGTATCATCAGTGGAGCAGCCTTAGCCTCCTTTAGCACAGTCAAGGCTATTCTGAAGCCAAGCTAATGGGAGTCCAGAGGAGCTGAAACCCAACTAAAAAAAAAAGATGGTTTGCCTAAGTCAGCTTGGCTCCTGCATGCCCAGTTTTTAGAATACTTTTAATATCTAATTCCTGTCTGGAACATCAGGTGACACCATGCTCAAAGCTCTACCATCACCACCACCTACCACTTCCTGGCAAGGGATGCTGGGACTAAACCTTTCTGCCCTTTTCCTTAGACCAGAGTCCCATCACCAAGACAGCCAGAGAGCCAAACGAAGACTGTTTCATTATGCCACAGGCTTAGTTAGGCTAAGGAGATATTCCAGACCCTGACAACTTAAGTGGCAAGGACCTGCCTGGGAACCAGGAGTAGGGTTCTCCTCCTCTCTAAAATAGGCATCTCTAACATCTCTGCCTCTCCTTCAGAGGGTGTGAGAATGAGTCCCCAAACACTGGTCCAAGTGCCTGGGAATAAGTGCTGTGTGGGCCTGCAGGTTATCACTCGTCACAAGTGAAAGGATTCTAGCTCAGCGCCGGCATTCCTCCCCGACAATGGCGGTCCCTGTCCGACAGCCAATGCCAGGGTTTTGGACCAAGGTCCAGCGTTGAAAATCAATGCCACTACCTCCCGAGAGAAGACCGCTCGGCTGCGGTCCCATCAGAAGTGACACCTCCCATCCTGGAATCTCCTGACACTCATGTCGGGGTTATAAATGACTCCAGTCTTCCACGGTGATGAAGGTTTTAGAAGTTTAATTGTTTTTCAAGGTTACTACTGCAGCTTGGCAGCGAGGTCAGAGAGGAGAAGCGGGGAGGGTAATAGGGGAAAGTACCATCAATTTTCAGATTATGAGGCTGAAAACAGTATTAAGAGTGAGTTGACAGTCCATGGCTCACACAGCTACTTCTCTACGAGCCAGAGAAAGGAGAAATGAGAGAGTGAACCAAGGGCAGAGCCACTCAACTCGCCCTGGCCGCTGACCAGCTCACACACACCATCACAGTACAATTACATAGCAGTTGGAAGAGAGAAGGGAAGAGACTTGAAAAAAGAACGAAACCTGGAATTAAGGCTGTGTCAGGACTGACAACTAGTGGGGCTCTCAGAGCCATGGGGGCGTGGTCTGCTCCGCCTCTGCATCCTGGCCACCAAAGGCAGAGGAGGGATGCCTGCTGCCTGCTCCCGGGGCCCTGGATCCCCCAGAACACCTGAGACCCAAGGACAGTTCCTGTAATTTCCAGACCGTTGGCACCATCACAAAGCGGCGCCTTACACAGAGTAATTAAATGGGTCACAGGGACGGTTGATGAAGAAAATGAAGCGTGTGATTCTCAGCTCCAAGGGACTTCTCCCCTTCCTCCAAATCCCTTGGGGCAAAATGTACAGGAAACAGGGAAGAACAAACAACAGGAGTCAGCCATATCATACCGCCACATAACTCACAACAGCTGGCAGTTCCATTCCTCTGGTACGCGAAATAAGCAAGACAAAGATGTGACTCTCCTTCCCCACTAGCATGTGGAAGTACAAATTCACAGCACAGAGGTCATAGGATCTGCCAAGCTTGTGCCAGGGGATAAGGATCCCTGAAGAAGGGAATGGCCCCCCAGGAAAATGTCATGTGGCTTTGTCATAAGAATTCCCATGCCCAGGGTTGGTATTAAAAGAAGTCAGTGGGTACATTTCACCAACACCCGGGGTCTGGAGTGGCTGCTTCCTATGGCAGAGAAAGGCACGCTAGTAAAAAATCAGAAAGCAGGGCAGCTCCGGCAGAGCAGGGCACTAAAGAGAGTGAGAGCGGAGAGCGGATGCAGGATCTGCATACTCGCCCCACGCCACCTGAGATACCAGTCTACCAAGGAATTGCAAGGACCAGGACAGACTGCAGTCCCCATGAGGCCCCGTATTTCTAATAAAGATGTTGCCCAGAGCCTGCTCCCTTTTAGCTAGAGATGAAAGAGAAAGCCTGAGGCTCACCTGCCATAAGGACCATGGGGACTGGAGCAAGGTTTGGGGCACTGACCAGGCCTGTAATGGGGATCCCACATCCTCCTCAAAAACAGCCAGGAAAAAGTCAAGGCAAATTGGTGAATGCCCTTTAAAATGTGCCTTCAAGTAGCCAGGATCACAGCTCATTTACCAGTTTTATGCTACAGAATGGCTTGAAGAAAAAAAGACAAAGGTAGGAACAGAGAACAAATTCCAGTGCCATCCCCAGCTTGGGTCCCCATCTCACTCCAATACAGTGGAGTCTAGCTTCTGATTGCAGCCAGATCTTGGAGGGGGTGGGGGCTTAGGGGGGTAATAGACCATCTCCAGTTCAGAAAAGAAACTCCAGGGACAGAGACGCCAGGGTACCTTGGTGAGCATTTTCTTTATCCAACCCATGGAGGACCGGAACCCATGGGAGGAAAAGGACCATGAGTAGCAGTCCCAGGAATAAGGGCAAAAAACAGAACCAAAAGGGATTTTTGATGTAGAAATGGCTAAGTCCAGTCCAGTCTTCCCTTTGGAGGGATGGCAGGACTGAGCTGAGCCACTTTGTGTGGGAAGAAACTGACCGATCCAACCTTATCCCTCCAGAACAATGGTTCCAGCCGGCCGGCCTCCTACTAAATAAAAAGTAATCCGCCATGATCGTCACAAGTGGGTCCAGCTGCCTACTCCTGGTGCTAGCTCCGAGGAAGGCGGGTGAAGGTTCCTACTTAAGACAGACAGACCTCCACTGAGGATGACAAAGAGAGACTAGTGGAGGCTGCTCCAGAGCCACACCCTCGCTTCCTAAGGAACCAGGAGAGGTCAGAAAAGCCACACAGTAATTACGAGTGAAAAGGCTAACAAAATGCCTTGGGAGGGATGAAAACTGGGACAAGATCACTACGTGAGGAAATCTTTCGGTTATCTCCAGATTAAAAGCAACCCTGGAGGCTCGGAGAGAAGACTCCCTCAAATCCAGATGTCTTGAAGTTGCTCTTGAAGTGGAATGTGAACAACAGCCGTGGTGCAGAGCGGCCCGCTCCTCTGAGGGTCAGCCCAGGACCATGGACAAGGCATCCCCGGGCACAGGATCAGTGAGATTTGGGGGAACCATTCTTTTGACTGCCCTGACACGGCTCTGTGGTGAAAAGACTGTCCAAAAAGGCTTCTGTCAATTCTGCTACCATCTTCCTGTCAGGGACAGTCTGGGACATCCCATAAATGGCACCCTGCAAATCCAAACAAGATCTGACTTTACTGTTGCCACAAAGGAAAGGAAAGGAAAAAGCTGTGGTCAGCAGTCCCAAATTAAATTCCAACTCCTCACTGCCTCGCCGATCCTCCCGCCAGCCCTGGGAGTTTTCCACTCTTTCTTCAAGCCTTCCCACCCATGGTCACGATCCCCTAGACCGAAACAGAAAGACTCTCAGAAAGAGCATCTCAGCTGTTCCCTGCCCGGCTTCACACAAATATTTCAAAAGACCCGGGGCCATTTTCCAGCTCGGGCACTTAGCGCCCATGTGACCGGAAGCAGCGTCATCTTTGAGCTACGTTTTCTCTTTCACAAAGGAGGCTGTTCTAAATGAGATTTAAGGACTCCCTCAGCTCTAAAACCCTATGACCCCATGTTACCCCTCGCCCTACTAACTTCCAAAGAATGTAGAAAAATGGCTCCGTACCATGCCTGTTGTCCTGGCTTTAGGGTTCTTCATGATCTGCGTGACAGACTCCCGGACATCCTTCAGAAACAGCATGGACACCTTGGGACGGGTGTGAAGCAGGGTGATGCAGATGTGGATGCTGCAGGGAAAATAACAGGAAGAGAATTGTAAAGCAATCCACTTGTCTCCTGCTGGCACTTTTTCCTGAAGCCAAGTTCATGGGGTCAGCTAAGTTATTCAAGTCACTGGTCTCCTAAGTAGTAGTGCACACACCAGCACTGTGACTCCCAGGCAGGGCCAAGAAACATCTAGGATAAGGAGAAAAGAATGGCACCCCCCAAAATACTCCATTCCCTTTAATCCAGATTAGTGTGGGTTCTGTACAGCTAGAACCGTCAGAAGCCATGCCCCATTTATCTGTGAAGCACCTGAGAGACATCACAAAGAGGCAGGAATTAGTCAAGAACTTTAAATCCCGGCTACACATTTGTACCCACAACTCACTTTAAAAGAGCCCGAGCTTCTGGAAGCTGTGGAGATCCAGACTTTGAAAGGAGTCTGGGCATGAGCAGAAAACACCCCCAACCTGGACACCTGATTGTGAACTCCAACTTGGACAACTATGAGCTCATAGTAAATGAGTAAATGATAATCTCTCAAAACTTCAGTTCTTCATCTGTAAAAAAGGACTGATGACCTCCCAGGACTCTTGGGTCTCAGAGAAGGAGCTGACCCTTACATTCTCCCATCCAGCCAACACGTACACTAGGGGATCCTTAAATACCCGAGGGCTTGGCTCTCCTGGCCCGCAGCCAAACTCCCATGACTTCCCTGGCCACAGATGCTCCGTGGTGGGTCACCTTGGAGAGGACCCCTAACCAACAGCAGACTTACCTTGATGGGAATTGCAAAATATTCAAGTTCCAACCCTTGGCAGTCAGGAGATTAGAGAGTCGAAAAATGTCAAAGTCATGAGAGCCCAAGGCAATGACTGACACCTGAGGGTTCCCAAAAACAAAGATGCCTTTGATTTTTTCTAGCCTTAAAAAAAAGAAAAAGAAAGATGTTTGTTCACAGGTGGTCCTTTTATTATCATCCGCTTTAAACAATATCCTGCATGTTGAAAGTACTCAATAAACTTACGGCTTCTAAGGTCCAAGCCCTATGACCTATGTGGAATGAAAGCCTTCAAGGACACGCGCAAGGACACTACTCATCAAACCTAAAACATTTTGTGCCTTCTCCTCTGCTCTTCTATCAGGCTTAAGCCAAAGCTATGAACAGATACTTATGCTGAACATTGAAAATTCAAATGCCTCAGTCTGAATCAGACTCCAAGGGCAGTGAGGTAAAAGCTCACACCTCAGCCCCGTGAGGACAGTGTTCTGAGGGGTCACCACCCACAAGGCTGAGATGCAGGAGTCACTGTCACTATCTGTGGCATCCAGGTCAGCGGCCCAGCATCACCAAGAGGCCTGAGGTTAAAGGCCAGCCCTTCCTGGCCAGAGGCTTTGGTTCTTGGGGCATGGAAGGAGAGAAAGAACAGAAAGCTGAACAACCAAGCATCCTGGACAGACATACTCTGACTTGAGGAAGCGCGCGGTTCTGATGATACTCTTGGTGGCCTCCACGTAGCCATTTTCGCCCATGTGCATCAAGGTGGCCCAGCAGGCTGCAATGATGCCGCCAGGCCGCGATCCTGCTACGTTGGGAGAAGCGTAGATCCCTCCCTGCCAGTCAGGGGAGATGAAGAACTGGTAGCGTCGATACTCCTTGCTGCTGTACAGCAGCACAGACGAGCCTTTGGGAGCATACCCATACTAGGGGAGAGAAAGCGGAAAGATAGCAGCACGGACAGAAGGAGAACAAAGTCAACGGCCCACGAGGCCCTGGCCGAGTCGACACAGAAGCAGCGCCCATCTCCTGTCCCCTCTGGCAGGCGCCACTTCTTCTCTGAACTAATCCACTTCCCTTTAGCCTCCCCAATCAAATGCCCCCTTTAATAATGACTCCAGGCATTTCATGTTGGCACAATTGCAATTCACATGCTGTCAGAATTCACCCAGACTCCACAGGTGACTTTTGTCTTTCTTTCTTTCTTTTAAAAAAAATGTCACCAACATGTTGTCAAAATAACAGGCAGTAAGGTCGACATGGAAAGAGCAAAGGACTTGGAGGCAGAAATCACAGCCTCTTACAAGTGTGTGTGACCTAAGTGTCCTCTTTGTGAAATGAAAGGTTGGACTGAACTCTTTCTAAGATTGATCCTAACTCTAAAAATTACAATAAAGAGCAGCTAGGTGGCGCAGTGGACAGAACACTGGCCCTGAAGTCAGGAGGACCGAGCTCAAACCCAGCCTCAGACCAAACACTTGACACTTATTAGCTGTGTGACCCTGGGCAAGTCACTTAACTCCAAATGCCTAAAAAGTAAATAAATAAATAAATAAATAAAATAAAATAAAATAAAATAAAAAATAAAAATAAAAATTACAATAAATTCCCATGAGGAAGCAGGAAAGTGTGGAGTCCAAATGCTGGGAGCACAAGCTTAGAGCTTGTTCCACATACACCATCCCCTCCTGCCAAGAAGCTGACTTTCTTGTTCAGCATTTCATCGGTGAAGGAATGATCTTGATTTCAATCTTTGGAAAAAGGAAAGCCATGGAGCAAAAAAATCCAATAATCACTTATGTTTGGCTGAGAATCCACACGATTTCCTTACAGCAAATCTGCCTCCCTACTTGGATCCATCATCTGAGCAGACCTTGGCTGGGTGGTGGGGAAAGTCTATAGAAACTTTCTAAGTAGTGACAAGGCAGCAGGCTGGGATCAAAAATTCACTGCTGAGCATTCACACATCAAAAAACACGACTTAGCTGTTTAACTGACATTCTGAAAATTCAACCAAAGCTACTGAAATACCAGCAAGGCAAACAATGCCTAACCCCACCTTTGACCCCACCATGCTTGCCCAAGGGTCCCCATATGGCTATCATGATATATATTCAGTCTATTTCGAGGTATATTACAAATGGGGGGGGGAGGTAATGGCTTCCAAGTTCTGGCTACACCCACTTCTTTATATACTCCTACCCCCATGATCTCAAGATTTCAGGGAAATAAGAAACAGCTTTTTCCTATAAAAAGTATGGAGACTCCTATGATAGAACTCTCAGTTTACAGACATTCGATCAAGATTCCTACAGTCACAAAGAGGCAAAGATCAGCAGAGTAATGAATTCTAATCTGCTCCTTCCAGCCATTTCATTTAACCAGGCAAGGAACTCCTCCTGTCTGGCTCTATTGCCTCGGTGGGAGCTAAGAATCAAGAGTCAGATTTCCCGAACAGGAGACTGCTCAGAGATGTGAAATACTGGCCAGAAGTACCATAGGGCATGTTCGCTTCCTCACAGCAGAAGTGGCTATCTTAGCTGTCATTTTTCTCCATCTTGTCTTACCTTATGAGTATCTGCTGAAATGCTAGTCACGCCTTTTACCCGGAAATCAAAGAGCTGATCCAGAGGGTATCCTGCTTGTTGCATGAAGGCGATGAGGAAGCCCCCCAAACAGGCATCTACGTGGAAAGGAATTTTATACTTGACAGCCAGCTGCACCGAGAAAATAAAGAACAGAAGAAATCACAGAGGACACTATGACAAACCCGACGGTGGAACACAGCAGGAAAGGTGGACTCAACCCAAAGTTATTCTGTATTTACGTCTTATGCAAGAAGAAACAAAAATCAGAGATGCCCCAAGATCTCTACGGTGTTTCACACAAAGGCATGCTATTTCAGAAAGCAAAATTCTCCTTCTTTTTATACCTCATTCATCCTTTAATTCTATTCAACCACAAATTAATATCTTCAGTAGCTAACTTTCTAATTTTTTTTAAAACTCAATTTTATTTCATTTTCAGTTCCAAATTCTCTCCCTCTCACTCCCCTCCCCCACCCATTGAGAAAGCAAGAAAAACAACAACCCTTACAAATGTATGTAGTCAAGCAGAACAAAGCCCCACATGAGCCGTGTCCAGAACACGACTACACACACACCTGTGCATATGCACATGTATTATACAAGCCTCAATCTGTGCTCTGAGCCGTCAGCTCTCTCTGGAGGCAGAGAGCACGCTTCATCACGAGTCACCCAGAACTGCAGTTGGTCATTTTACTGACCCAAGATACTGAGTCTTTCTTTCTCTTTTCAGTATCGTTGCTGTTGTATAAACTGTGCTCCTGATTCTATTCACTTCACTTCGTATCAGTTCATACAAGTTTTCCCAAGTTTCTTTGAAACTGCCCTTCATTTTTTTTTTTTTGCTTTTTCATGAGGCAATAAGTGACTTGCCCAGAGTCACATAGCTAGTAAGTGTCATGTGTCTGAGGCTGGATTTGAACTCAGGTCCTCCTGACTCCAAGGCCGGAGCTCTATCTACTGTGCCACCTAGCTGTCCCACCTTCATCATTTCTTACAGCACAATAGTATTTCCTCATCTTCATGTACAAACTTGTTCAGCCATTCCCCAATTCATGGTCATCCCCTTAGTTTCCAATTCTTTGCCAATACAAAAAGAGCTGCTATAAATATTTTTGTAATATGAGTCCTTTTCCTCTTTTATCTTTATCTCTTTGGGTATGGACCCACTAACAATACCAATGGATCGAAGGGTTATCATGGGCTAATAACTTGTTTGGCATAGTTCCAAATTGCTTTCCAGAACAGCCAGAGAAGTTCACAGCTCCAGCAACAGTACGTTACTGTACCTATTTATCCACAACTCCCCCAGCATCTGTCATTTGCCTTTGTTGCCAACTTTGCCAATCTGATGGGTGTGAGGCGGTACCTCAGTTGTTTCGATTGGCATTTCTCTAACAATTAGTGATTTAGAGCATTTTTAAATGGCTATTTATAGCTTGTCTTTCTTCCTTTGAAAAGTGCCTGTTCCTATCCTTTGTCTATTGATTAGGGAATGGTTCTAATACTTATAAATTTGACTTGGTTCCCTATATATTTGAAAAATGAAGTCTTTATCAGAGAAACTTGCAAAAAAATTCCCCATTTTCCTGCTTCTCTTCTAATTTGGGTGCACTGGTTTTATTTGTGCATGAACTTTTAAATTTTATGTAATCACAACTGTCCTCTGTGCCTCCTGTGAACCTCTCTATCTCATTTGGTCATGAATTCTCCCCCTATCCAGAGATCTGACAGCTCCCCTATTTTATAATGCCAGCCTTGATGTGTAAATCATGTACCCAGTTAGAACTTGGCTTGGTATATAGTGTAAGATGTTGGCCTACACCTAGTATCCACCCAATTGTTTTCTAGTTTTCCTAATAGTTTTTGTCAAATAGTGAATCTTACCCAATAGCTGAGCTCCCTGGGTTTTTTAAACACTCGACTACTGTGTTTATTTGTTTCTGTAAAATAATAATAGCTAACATTTATATAGCATTTATGACGTGCCAGGCATTACGTTAAGCACTTTACAATTATTATCTCATTTTATCGACAAACAGTCCTGGGAGGTAGATGCCACTATTATCCCCATTTTATAGATGAGGTAACTGAGACAAACAGAGGTTAAGTGACTTGCCCAGGATCCCACAGCTAGTAAGTGTCTGAGACAACATTTGAACTGAGGTCTTCCTGACTCCAGGCCCAGCGCTCTATCCACTGTGCCACCTAGCTGCCCATACAGGTATTATTGTGTACCTAATCTGTTCCACTGATTAACTTCTCTATTTCTTACTCAGTACCAAACCATTTTGATGATCATGGCTATGTAATAAAGTCTAAGATCCGGTTCTACTAGGCTCCCTTCCCCTTCAATCTTTTTTTCATGAATTCCTCTAATATTCTTGACCTTTTGTTCCTCCAGACAAATTTTGTTACTATTTTTTCTAGCTCTACAAAGTAATCCTTTGGTAGTCTGACTGCTATGGCACTGAATAACTAAATCAGTTTAGCCAGCATTGCTATTTGTATTCTATTGGCTTAGCCTGCCCATGAACAATTACTATTTGAATCAATCATTCTGAGCTGTCTTTATTGTGTTGACACAGTTCTGTGTTTCTTGGTAGGTAGACTCTCAAGAAGTTAATGCTTTCTGTCCTTATTTTAAATGGAATTTCTCCTTCTATCTCTTCCTGCTGGATTTTGTTGACAATATACAGAAATGCTGATGATCTGTGTGGGCTTATTTTATATCATCAAACTTTGTTGAAGTTGCTCATGTTTTCAATAGTTTTTAAGCTCTCTAGGCTTCTCCAAGTAAAGTATCACATCATCTGCAAAAAGCAGTGACTGCTTCTTCTTTGCCTGTGCTCATTCATACTCCAATTTCCTGTTGGTTTCTTATTGCCACAGCCAGCACTTCCAGCACTACGTGGAACCATGATGATGAGAGGGAACAGCCCTGCTTCACTCCTGATCTTATTCCAAAGGCCTCCAGCTTATTCCCATCTACGCTGGATAATGCTGGCTTTTAGTTTTGCACAGATAGTACTTTGCATTTTAAGGAAAGCTCCATTTGTTCCTATGCTTTCTAGGGTTTTGTGGGAGTTTTTTAATTTTTTGAAGCAGCAATGAATGTTTTATCTTGTCAAAAGCTTTTTTTGCATCTTTTGATGTGATCATATGATTTTTGCTGTTTTTGTTATTAATATGGTCACTTAGGCTTATGGTTTTCCTAATATTGAACCAGCTCTGCAGTCCCAGCATAAATCCAGGTTAATCACAGTGCATAATTCTTTACAATACATTGCAACAGTATCCTTACTAATATTTTACTTAAAATTTTTGCATTGATATTCATTAGGGATGTTGATCTATATTTTTCTTTCTCTGATTAGATATTCCCTAGTTTAGGTATCAACACTACATTTGTATCATAGAAGGAATTTGGCAGGACTCCTTTTCTTATTTTTTTTTTCAAACAGTTTACATAATATGGAATTATGCTTTAAATGTTTTGCAGGATTCACTTATAAATCCAACTGGTCCTGGAAGTTTTTTCTTTGGGACTCCACATATATAACCTTATTCAATTTCTTTTTCTAAAATAGTGTTACTTAAGACTCCATTTCCTTTTCTGTTAATCTGAGCAGTTAACATTTTTGTAAATACTCATCCATTTCATTTAGGTTGTCAGTTTTATTGGCATACAGGTGGTCAAAATAGTTCCTAATAATTTATTTTATTTCTTCATTGGTAGTAGATTTACCATTTTCATCTTTTTCATTTTTAATACTAGTAATTCAGTTTTCTTTTTTTCTTTTTTTTTTAATCAAATTAGCTAATGAGTTATCTGCTACCCTACACACACACACACACACACACACACACACACACACACACACACACACACATACACACACACACAAACACAACTCCTAGTTTTATTGATTAAATCAGTGGGACTTTTTGCTTTCAGTTTTGCTAATCTGTCCTTTGGTTTTCAGGATTTCTATTCCGGTGCTTAAGTGGTTGTTTTTAATCTATTGGTTTTCTAATTTTTTTAGTTGCATGCCCAAATTAATTGGTCTGTTCTTTCTCTCTTTTACTGATGAAAATGTTTAGAGAAATACATTTCCTCCTAAGAGCTTGGCTGCATCCCCAATATTCTGGTATGTTGTCTTGCCATTGCCATTATCTTTAATGAAATCATTAATTGTTTCCATGATTTATTCTTTGACCCACCCATTATTTAGGATTGTTATTCCATTCCAATTAATTTTTAATCTTTGCTTCAATGTCCTTTTGTTGAATGTAATTTTAATGCATTACGGTTGGCAAAAGAAACATTTAATATTTCTGCATTTGTTAGATCTTTTATGCCTTAATTCATAGCCATTTTTGTGAAAGTGTCATGCACAATTAATAAATAGGTCTCTTCCTTTCTGCTGCCATTCAGCATTCTCCAGAGGTCTATCATAAGTAGCTTTTCTAAAATTCTATTCAGGTCCTTCATTTTTGTTATTTCATCATTAGATTTATCTATGCCTGAGAAGGGTAAATTGTCTATTTCTCCCTGTAAATTTTCCTTTAAGAATTTAGATGCTGTATCACTTGATGAATTATGTTTAATATTGATATTCATTCATTGTCTATAATACCTTTTAGAAAAATGTTGTTTCTCTCTCTCTTTTAATTAGGTCCACTTTTGCTGTTGCTTTATCGGAGATCACGTTTGCTGCCCTTGTTTTTTATTTTTTTTTCTCCTGCTGAAGCATAATAGATTCTGCTCCCACCCCTCATTTTCACTCTTTGTGTATTTTCTTATTCAAGTGTGTTTCTTGTAAACAACATATTGTTGGGTTTGGGTTTCTAATCTATTCTGCTACCCTTTTCTGTTTTACAGGTAAGTTCACTACATTCACAGTTATGAGCGATAATTACGCATTTCCCTCCATCCTATTCTCTTTTCCTTCTCCTTGCTTCTCACCAGCTCTTTAAGAGTTTGCTTTCCTTCTGACTAATCCTTCCCATAATCTGCCTTCTCTCTTGCTGCCCCTCTTTCCCTTAACCCCTCTCCCTCCTATTTCCTTGCTGGACAACATGCATTTCTGTGCCCAGCTCTGCGTTTATGGGTCTTCTTCTATCTTTCAACCAGTTCACATGAGAATGAGGTTCAACTGTTCCCCGCTCCTCCTCCACTCCTACTTCCTGGCTGTACAGACCTCTGCTTACACTCCCCATTTTTGTCATCGAATTTTCCCCATTCTTCCTCTCCCTACCCCCACTTCTCCCAATGTCTTCCTCTTCCTATTCCTTCCACTCTTCTTTTAATACCAATAAAACATAACAGAATCACTCCCTCTGTGATGATGATAGGGTTCTGAGGGGCCTCACGTGTCTTACCCCCAGACAGGAAGATACACAGTTTAACCTTGTTTAGTCCCTTAATGACTGTTCATTCATGCATATCATTTTGTGCTTCTCTTGACATTTGTATGTTGAATTTCTTATTCCATTCTGGTCTTTGTATTGAGAATACTTGGAAAGCCTCTGTTTTATTAAAGGTCTGGGCTTTTTTTTTCTGCCTATAGAATTACATTGTTTTTTAAGGTAAATAATTCTTGGTTATAAGGCTAGTTCTTTTGCCTTCTGAAATATCATATTCTAATCTCTCCACTCCTTCATAGTGGTGGCTGCTAAATCTTGTGTGATCCTAACTGTGGTTCCTCGTTACTTCAATATTTTCTGTCTGCTTGTAGTATTTTTCTTTCTTTGCCCTGAGAACTCTGGATTTGGGGTTTAACGTTCCTGGAAGTTTTAATTTTGGGGTTTCTTTAAGGAAGTGACTGGTATATTCTTTCTATTTCTACTTTGCCCTCTGTTTCAGATAGTCTGATAATTCCTAAATTAGTTTTCCAGGTTAGTTGTTTTTGCTATGAAAAACCTAACATTTTCTTCTATAATTTTTTTCATTTGACTTTGTTTTACTATTTCTGGATGTCTTATGTAGTCATTAACTTCTATTTGGTTAATTCTTTTTTTTTTTTTTGGTTAGGCAATGGGGTTAAGTGACTTGCCCAGGGTCACACAATTAGTAAGTGTTATGTGTCTGAGGCCAGATTTGAACACTGGTCCTCTCGAATCCAGGGCCGGTGCTCTTCCCACTGCGCCACCTAGCTGCCCCTGTTATTCTCATTTTTAAGGATTTACTTTCTTGAGTATGGTTTTGTGCCTCTGTTTTCCAAGCTGTTAATTCCCTTTCTATACCTTTCTTCAATTGCTCTCATTTCTTTTCCCATTTTTTCCTCCATTATTCTCATTCGGTTTTTAAAATTAATTTTAGTTCTTTAAAAAAAAAAAAACTCATGTTTCCATTCTGGTTGGACTTGTGTCCAAGTTGAATTGTTCTTCGCAGTTTTATTTTTAATTGTTCCAGATACGTGTCTTGAGATTCCTTGTCACCATAATGGCTCTTTAAGGTGGAATTCTTTTCCTGTCTCCTCATTCTTCCAGCCTGCTTTTTCACCGTGGACTTGATCTCAGTGCTGGTCTCTACGTACTTCTGGGGGAAATGTCTGGCCTGAGTTTCTCTCCTCTTACTTCCTTCTGCTGGGTTTTTTTTTTTACTTTTTGGTGAGACACTTGGGGTTAATGACCTTCCATCTATTTCACAAGTGTCTTGTATGTACATAATTGTTGGCTTCTTGTCTCTCCCATTAAAACGTGAGCTCTGGGAGGGCAGAGACTTGGTTTTTCCTTTCCTTTCCTACCCCACCCCCCCACCTGCTTACACAGTGTCTAGCACATAGTAAGAAACACCTGTTGACTGACTGAGAAAAATGACCTCAAAGACGAGAAGACCTGTGTTCAAGTCCTACATCTGACCTAGGAGATTCTGAGCCAGTCATTTTACTTCTCAACCTTCCCCCTCCATCCCCAAACACACACACATTCACATTTCTCTAAGACTATAAATTAATTGCAGAGGTGACAATCTGCCCTTTTTTGTTGTTGTTATTGAGGCAATCAGCGTTAAGTGACTTGCCCAGGGTCACACAGCCAGTAAGTGTCAAGTGTCTGAGGCCAGTTTTGAACTCCGAGGCTGGAGCTCTAGCCACTGCGCCACCTAGCTGCCCCTCGTCCTGCTGTTTTCACAGCTCAGACTGGGGGCCTGCAGGTTTTCAGCTCCTCCAGCGGGACGTGAGCCAGGGTAGAGTCTGCTCGCCGCTCTCTTGGTCTGGGATCTTCTGGTTGCTAGCCCCCGGGTTGGGTCTGGTAGCTCGTCCCTAGGCAGGAGTTTCCACAGACTGCTGCCAGACTCAGCCACAGTCCACTGGCGACTCTGCGTGTCCCGAGAGACTGAACTGCGGGCCCCTCTTCGGCCCTGGTTATCCCCCTGCCGCTCGTGTGCTGGGCTGAAGACGAGCACCGAGCCCCTGCTCTGCTCCTGCTGGTTTCAGAGCTTCTTCCTTCCTCAGGACACAACCAGAATCTGCCCCCCTTCTGTGGGACCCTCTCCAGCCTGGGTCTGCAGCCTAGGACTCGGGAGGGGGTGACAGAGCTGCCCTCACTTAGGGATCCTCTCAGATTATTTTCTGCCCTGGGGCGGCTCTGTCTCTTTGAATCCCTGGACACCAGAACGCTCCTCTCACAGTGCATTTCTGGCCAGACCTCGGCCCCAGAGTCAGCAGGCCTCTCTATCATCCTAAGATGCCCTGAGCTGGGAGAATGACCGCCTATGACTTTCTCCTGGATTTCCCGATCTGAATTCGGCTTAGCGCTTCCCTTATCTTCGTGGGAAGGTTTGTGGAGGGGGCCAGGCGGCCTTTCTTCCTGATACTCCACCCACCAATAGCCAATTTCTGACATGCAAGTTGCTTAAGCAGTTAAATAAGTGCCATACATGCATGTCACTGCAACATTATTTGGAAGGAAAAGAGCCACTCTCGTTCAAAGGTCACACTGTCTTAGAGAGTGGGGACGAGGGGATGTTTTGTGAACTGGCTTCAAGTTTGTACACAATGATGACAGAATCCTACACCCACCCTCCTTTCCCAAAATGCTGCTGAAGTCCCCTTCCTACCACCCACCTGAAGCACATGTCTAGGGCCTTTCTTAGAATGCACAGAGGGTAAAGCTTTGAAATCACCTAATGAACTCCTCAGAGGCCACATCTGTCTGCCACTGGCACGGCTGAATCCCAAACCTAGCCATCATGTCTAACCAAACAAAGCTGACTCGAGCTCCGATGAAGACCCTCCACGTCACTCATAACAGCCCACCGCTCCCCCAGTACCTTGGCTACTTCAGGGATGGGATCTATCACCCCATGGGGGTACTGAGGCGCTGAACAGACAAGCATGGCAGTGTTTCTGGAAATGGCTCTTCTCATTGCCTGGAGACGTAAAGAGAAAGAAGGAAGATGAGAACACCCATAGCGCGACCAAGAAGGGTGTGGAGCCACCACATGGCCGTCCCAACCTCCCTGCTCTTACTACAGCTCCCTGCCCGGGAAGACGGCACCGGTAGATCCTGGCAGAGGACCAAGGGCAGGGCGACAGCCTGCCAGTGTGGAGGAGAAGGAAGGCAGGCCCTTCCCACGCCGCCTTCAGAAGCCCATGGGAAGCGTGCTCCTGATCATCCTCAGGGGCTCGCGTGAAGTCACCTGAGACAGAAGAGGACCCACAGCTCTGCACTCCTTTTTAAGAATCACTCTGAGAACATGTGGTGACCTGAGTTTTCAATATTCCAGGTATTATCAACGAAAAAAATATTATTAAGTGCCTATCTGAACAGGGAAAGGGAGAGGGACTGGACCTGTGACAGAGGTTAAGTGACTTGCCCAGGGTCACACTGCTAGTGAGTATGTGAGGCTGGATTTGAACTCAGGTCTTCCTGCCTCCAGGCCCAGGGCTCTATCCAGTGAGCTGCCCTCCTCTGAAGCTTATGGTCTTAGAGAGTTGCCTAGAACACTGAGAGGGTAAAGTGACCTGCCCAGGGTCTCAAAGCCAGCATGTGTCAGAGGCAGGACTTGAACCCAAGTCCTTGTGACTCTATCCCCCATAACCTACCACTTCTTATTTGAATGTGACCATGGATAAAATGAACCACGTGGATGCAATCCTCATCCTCCTACAAGGTGAGGTGGTCAAGAGGAGCTCTGACAAGGAAACTCACCTTGACATCCACCTCCATCTTCTTATTCAGTGGGACGCGTACCAGCTTCATCCCAAAATAATGTGCTGCCTTCTCGAAGGCAGCGTGGACGCTGACAGGGGCCACACTAGGAGACAGAAGCACACATTCAGAACAGATGAAGCGACTGAGGACTGGGAAGGGTCAATGATTTGTCCACAGCCACACAACTCATAAATGTCTGAGGCAAGACTGAAAATGCAGATTTTCTTGACTCCAAGTCCAGAACTCCATCCACTACATCAAAGGGGAAAGGTCAACGCAAGGCAAAGGGGAAAGAGTGAACCGACAAGCAGAGCTAAAAACCAACTTGAACAATGACAAGCCAACCTATCTTTTTTAATCCCCTTTCTCCTTATTCCTGAAATACCATCCTGGTGACACTGTTAAAAGAACTAGAAAGTAACCTGATCACAGGCAACCTGTGAACACAAGAGTCTAATAAAGAAGTAAAAGGAGAAATTAAAGTCTCCTTTTTGCTTTAAGGAAAAATTCTCTCAACTAAACAGGATCGAACTTTCAAACAGTACTGACAGAGGAAACTAGTCAAACTCAGGTCTTCTTTTTCAGACTTACTGCTATTAACTCTCAGCATCCCCTATCTCAGAAACAATAAAGAGTTTCCCTCAATACCAGCCACCAAACTGTGACTTTTAAGCATCCAAGGTCATAAGATGCACATGTCCCCATTGAAGGGAAGGGACAGTACCAGTTGACCCTCAAGCACCATTGATGAGCAGAGATCATGTGTAACATTAGCTCTTGGGCACTGGTCCTGCTTCAGATACCAGCAGGGAGGGAAAAACAAATGCTAAAAAAGGTCAGTCCACTGGGTGGCAGCAGGTCAAGGCTCCTTGACAAAGGATGACAGAGACAAAAGGATGGATTGTTCTGGGGTAAACTAGGGGCAGCTTGTGGCTGAATGGTCTGTCTGAAGTCAAAACAAGGAGAAAAGGCTTTCCTCAATCGACTGAAAGCTTACAATCCAACAGGAAGAAGTCAAACACATCCCAAAAAAACACATCTGAGTCACTTCACTGGTGAGGTGCGTAAGAGCCTGGGGCCGAAGATGGCAGGGAGCTCTTAAATCCCAAAGAGTACCAGGCCTTGTCAGTGCATGTCCCTGGCCAACCAGCTTGGAACAAAGACTTGAGGATGAGAAGAGGCCCAGGTGCCCCCTCCAGGGATTCTCGTTACCTGGCATTCTAGCAGGGGAAATAGATCAAGGCTGGGAAGCAGATACATACATTTCTGGAGATTTGATGCCCTTTTCATAGGCTAGGTCTCGATAGGCTTTGCAGGCCATCAGGATGCTCTCTGTCCCCCCTGAAGTCATCTAAAAGGAAGAGGAGACATTAGCCATGGAGGCAGCTGAAAGGAGCTTCCAGAATGCACCGGATGTTCTAGCCTGTACAACCACTGGGTTCTGGTTCGTCGGCCAAAGCTAACCTTCCTGCAAGAAGCAAAGGCTGCTGAGATACTGATTCTTTCTTTTGTTTTTCAATAGCTTATACATGTCTGAAGGAGGCTGGATGTGGCCAACAGACCTAATCCAAAACCAGTCATTTTTCTACCTCCCTCTACAGAGTAGAAAGAATATTGGATTTAAGGGATCAGGAGACTTCAGTCAAAATCCTGTCTCATATAAGTACAGCCATGTGCTCAGGGATCAATCACTTTGATGTCATGCTCTGAGCCTCAGTTTCCTCATCTGTGAAATAAGGATAATCCATTATATATTTCACAGGACACTACAAAAATGCTTTATAATTGTTAAATGGCTACAAAAAGTGAATCATTATCACAAACAAACCTATACAGACAATGTATATGTGTGTATGTATGCACATATTTACATATATCTGGATAGTGACAAGTAGGCCCGCTGCAATGGACCCCAAGCTATCTTATCTGTTTACAAATAAGAAGGTACTGCTGCAATGCAAAAAAAAAAAAAAGTCATTTGATCTAAGAAGTCCACTAACACAAATGGGAAACTACTAGTAATTTCTGATAAATATTATAAGAAAAATGAACCCTTAGAACAGGGGTGGGTAACTTGTGGCCTCAAGGTCACTTGTGGCCTTGGGTATGGACTTTTGACTGAGTCCAAGTTTTCTAGAACAAATCTTTTTTCTTTTTTTTGGCTAGGCAATGGGGTTAAGTGACTTGCCCAGGGTCACACAGCTAGTAAGTGTCAAGTGTCTGTGGCCGGATTTGAACTCAGGTCCTCCTGACTCCAGGGCCAGCGTGCTATGGTTCCCCACCCTTGCCTCAGAGGCTGGTGTTACAGTTTAAACAAGAGAAAGGACAACAGAAGTAGTGCCCACTTAGTCAGGAAGGGGATTATGATCCTGTTTACCTAAGATAGAAACCATATGCATCACAGTTATGAAGGACCCTAAATATTTCTCTATGATTCTACCATCTATAGACTGAAAAGAAGATGGTTCAGAGGTCATTTCAAGAACTCCCTGGGTTCCACATAGTATTGTCATCCTACTATAAAAAAGAAACGACTATCTATGGAGATTCCTTGGTCATCAGTACAGCAGTACCAATACAAGTTCACAAGCATGTGGCCCCCTTTTAACAATGCCTCAAGGTGCCAACCCAGAATATTTAGCAGATATTTTTCAGATGTGCAATTTCTAAGCACACTTTCTCTTCAGATCACATGTCATGTATACACAGATGACATGTATTACATGCATGCTACACATCTACATACACACAATATATATTAATGGAAACAACCTATTTGATACATTGATAGAAAACTCCAACTCCTCGGCTTCAGTGAGACTGGGCTAGATGGTGGTTCGGGCTGGCTTCCAGAGAAGGTAACCTTGCCAAGAAAAGACCACTAAGCCCTAACACTGCTGGAATGAGGAGCTATTCTGAAGATCTTTGGAGAAAAGTCAGCCACTAGGACTCGGGAAGTCCTTATGAAACACGTGACTTTCACACCCTTAACTAGGAGTAACCATGAGAGTTCCCTTGTTTGGTAAATGATGCGTCACCAAATGCCTAAACCAAAAGGAAATCACAGTTTTACAAATGGGGTCAGAGATAAAGCCCCAGTTCATTGAGGCAATTCCCCAGGGTGTAGCTTGTGGCCCAGTGAAATCTCAGAATGTCATTACAGGAGTCAGACTGGTTCTGAAGTAAACAACAGGATGAGTGAGGCACCAGCAATGCCTCTGCCTCCACTGACTCAATCTCTGTACAAAGGTCTGGGCGTGAGCTAAGCAAAACCACTTCCCCAAAACACCAGTCACCAGAATCACATGCCCAACTTGGTCCTATAAAAAGAAAGCTGATGTTAGCATCTCCAATCAGCATCTGTGCAGAGAGAGAAACTCCTAACGTAGCACTAATGTGCTACAAAGTAACAGCTATATAGGACTAGATAGGAAAATGGACAAGAATTTACTTATTCGGGGCCATATCAATCAAACTACCAAAAACTTATTTTATAGAACTAGAAAAAATAATAACAAAATTCATCTGGAAGAACAAAAGGTCAAGATTATCAAGGAAACTAATGAAAAGAAATGCTAGGGAAGGTGGCCTACCCATACCAGATCTTAAACTGTATTATAAAGAAGCAATCATCAAAACGACTTGGCACTGGCTAAGAAATAGAGTGGTGGATCAGTGGAATAGGTTAGGTACACAAGACACTGCAGTCAATGACTATTATAAATTACTTTTTAATAAACCCAAAGACTCCAGCTTCTGGGATAAGAACTCCCTATTTAATAAAAACTGCTGGGAAAACTGGAAAATTGTATGGCAGAAACTAGGGAGAGGCCAACATCTTACACCCTATACCAAGATAAAGTCAAAATGCGGACACGATTTACATATAAAGGCTGATACTATAACCAAACTAGGGGAGCAAGGAAGAGTTTACCTGTCAGATCTATGGAGAACAGAAGAATTTATGGCCAAATAATAGAGAACAGTATGAAATACAAAAATGGATAATTTTGATTACATTAAATTGAAAAATTTTTGCACAAACAAAGCCAATGCAACCAAGATTAGCAGGGAAACAGAAAGCTGGGAAACAATTTTTACAATCAGTGTCTCTGATAAAGGCCTCATTTCTAAACTATATAGAGAACTGAGTCAAATTTATAAGAATACAAGTCATTCTTCAATTGATAAATGATCAAAGGATATAAACAGGAAGGTTTCAGATGAAGAAATTAAAGCCATCTATGTCACATGAAATAAATGCTCTAAATCACTATTGATTAGAGAAGTGCAAATTAAAACAATTCCGAGGCACCACATCACACCTATCAAACTAGCTAACACGACAAAACCAGAAAATAATAAATGTTGGAAAAGATGTGGGAAAATTGGAATACTAATGCATTGTTGATGGAGCAGTGAATTGATCCAACCATTTAGAGCAATTTGGAACTATGCCCAAAGGGCTATAAAATGTGTACCCTTTGACCAGCAATAGCACTTCTAGGGCTACATTCCAGAGAGATCATACAAATGGGAAAAGGACCCACATGTACAAAAATATTCATAGCAGCTCTTTTTGTGGTGGCAAAGAACTGGAAATTGAGGGGATGCCCATCAACTGGGGAATGGCTGAGCAAGTTGTGGTATATGAATGTAATGGAATACTATTGTGCTATAAGAAATGATGAACAGGCGGACTACAGAAAATCCTGGAAAGACTTGTATGGTCTGATGCTGAGTGAAGTGAGAGGAACCAAGAGAACGCTATACACAATAACAACCACGTTGTGCAATGACTAATGTTGATAAACTTAACCCTTCCCAGCAATACAAGGATCTTAGACATCTCCAAAGGCCTTGTGATGGAAAATGCTATCCACATCCAAAGAAAGAACTATGGAATTTGAATGCAGATCGAAGCATATTATTTGCTATTTTTTTTCTCTTCTGTTGAGTTTTGTTACCTCTTTCTGGTGGTTCCTCCTATTGGTTCTAATTTTTACTTACAACATCACTAATGTGAAAATATGTTTAATAAGAATGTATATATATATATAGCCTATATCAGATTGTGCACTGTCTTGCGGAGGGTGGTGGGGAGGAAGGGGGAGAGAAATTTTAAACTCAAAAGCATATGGAAGTGATTGTTGATAAATCAAAATAAATTAATAAAAAAAATGGAAAAAAATAAAATAAAGCATTACGTGAAAAAAAAAAAAGTTCAACCAAAAAAAAAAAAAAAAGAAAAGAAATGACGAGCAAAGGGACTTCAGAAAAACCTGAAAAGACTTATATGAACTGATGCTAAGTAAAGTGAGCAGAACCAGGAGAACACTGTACACAGTAACAGTAACATTGTGCTATGACTATGATAGACTTAGCCCTTTTCAGCAATGCAAGGATCTCCAAAAGTCTCATGATGACAAATGCTATCCACATCCAGAGAAAGAACTATGGAGTTTGAATGCAGATAAAAGCATATTATTTGCTTTTTTCTTCTGTTTTGTTTTGTTTCTTCTTTCTTGTGGTTCCTCCCATTGTTTCTAATTCTTCTTTACAACATCCTCCCATTGTTTCTAATTCTTCTTTACAACATAATTAATGTGAAAATATATTTAATAGGAATGTATATGTAGAGCCTATATCAAAATGCACATTATCTTGGGGTGGGGGGAAGGGAGGGAGGGGAAAAAATCTGGAACTCAAAATCTTATGGAAGTGAATGTTGAAAACCAAAAATAAATTTTTTCTAAAAGAAAAAAGGATAATAGACAAGAGCTACAAGAACTATAGGAATGTATATGTATGTGGATAACTGATAATTTGGAAGAATCCCAATGGTTAGTGCAGCAGGAAGAAGGAACTACCAGCAACCATGTTTGTTGCAATAGATGAGACATAAATAAGTTTTCATAAAACATGTGATGCTAGCCTCCTTAGAAATCTGTCTCTTAGATGCCATTTAGAATATTTAAGTGCACTTATAGAAACTTTTCCATTTCCCCCCTCCCTATTTGGGGACCTCAGCTTATCTAACGCCACAGGGTAAATGAGGTCACCTAAGATAAAAGAGTTTTGTTGGTATAAAGGGGTAGAGGGGAGCATCAGACCTGGAATCAATCTATAGATCACCTAGATAGCTGGGGCAGAGAACCATACAATGCACTGCTGGAAGGGCCCTTTGAGAATCTTCCTACTTCTGTGGTGACATGAAACTAATTTTCAAATATATTTAGACATCATTATGATTTTTAAATGCAAACTACTGAATTCTTATTAGCTTGTCATCACAAATTTACCAAAAAAAGCAGCTATGAATAGTATAATTACTAACATGTGGTGATATGTTTAACATTAAAAGAGGGCTTTCATTCCAATCTAAAATCAGAATGTTGAGGGCCTTGGACACCAGGATGAGGAGTTTGCCTTCCTAGAGGTAAGAGAGACCTTGAAGATTTCTGAGCAAGGGAATGGCACAGTCATACCTACCTATGTCTCAGGAGTATTATTTTGGGAGCTGTGTGGAAAAAAGATGGGAAAGGGAAGATACTAGATGTAAGGAGGTTGGGTGACAATTACAAGAGTCCAGGAGAGGAAGTTAAGACCTGAACTCAGGCCTTGGCCTTGTAAACTGAAGAAGAGGAAGGACTATGAGATGTTACGAAGGTAGAGTCAAAAGGCCTTGAGGTAAAGAGGGAGAAAGGGAAGAGTCAAGGACGATTCTGAGTTTACAAACCAGGGTTTCAGGAAGAACGGTGGTGATGAAAACATCACTTTTATGTGCTGAGATGTCTAGCCGTGAGCCAGTGTACAGGAGAGAAATTAAGGCTGACTATACAGATGTGGGAGTCAGCTACACAGGGATGATGACTGAGTCCGTCAGCTCAGATGGGATTACCAAGGGGCCCAGGACAGAGCTTTGAAGACACTCGGTCTTAGGAGGCAGGAGCCATCCTAAGGTGAGGAGCCAGCAAAGGAAACTGAGAATCAGTCAAAAAGTACTCCTCTGTTCTAGGCACTGTGCTGCATCCTCGGAACACAAAGACAAAAAGGAAATGGGGCCAGCTCTCAAAGAACTTATGTCCTATCAGGAGTGAAGATATGTACGTAAATTCATACAGAATAAATACAAGGTAGCTGAGGGAGGGAGAACAATAGAAGCTGAAGGATCAAGAAAGGTTTCATGTAGCAAGTGGGGCTTGAAATGAATCTTGAAGGGCCTCCATGAGGCAAAAGTGAGGGAGTGTATTCCCAGCAGTGGGAGCAGCCAGAGGAAAAGTACAGAGATGAGAGGTGGAACAGCGAGTGTAAGGGAAAGCAAGAGGGCTCCTCCAGCAACCCACTGGAATGCAGGAAAGTCAGCAATGTAGACAGGCCCAGGACAGAGCCCCGGGCTATGCTCTCAGTTCAGGAAAGGGATGTGGAGGAGCAGTAAAGGGGATTCAAAACAGGGGGACAGGTAGATAGGAAGAGAACAAGAAAAGAGCTATGTCATGAGTAAGCCATCACACAGGTGGCTTTTTCTAGGAGTTTGCAGTTAGGACATCAGCTCAAGGGATAGAAGGTCTTCTTATAGTGTTTGTCCTTCTTTCTCAAAGAGGACCATGACATCTGGTAGATGATGACATGACTTGCAGTTGACTTTGATCTGAATAAGGGAGGGCTGTGAAAGGTCACCAGCCTCACTTTCTCCTCCACTGCCATCTGGGTCCAGTGGCCAGATATTCATCAGGACGACTGGAGATGGTGCAATGGGAGACCCTGGCCCTCTTAAGCTAAAGTCTTTTCAGGTTCTCGCTTTGAGTGAGGCAACGCCCATTCAGTGAATAGGCTTCTTTAAGAAGTGAGTCAAGAGATGGCCCCTTTAATTAAAAAAAAAAAATCAAACTGGGAGGGCAAGACCAGCCAAGGTTGCTGACCAAAAGAGAAACAGTTACTATTTACATCCACTCTGAGCTTGGAGGCTCATTAAGTGGTGCCTGAGCAGGGAGCAGTTGTTGTCTGATCTGTGAGATCCAGAGCGAACTGGGTTTAAGGCTTGGTCTTTGAGAGAGAGATCTAGCCAGTAAACCACAAGTGAAATGGACAGCTTTTGGCCACCAACATTTACCTTCTTTTGGGCATAACATTCTCAGAGGCGAGGAGAGGAGAGGACCTTAGCTTAAAAGGGCCAGGGTCTCTCATTGTATCCTGGGCCATGTCCAGTGTATTCATCATGTTCTGATGAATATCTGGCCACTGGACCCAGGTGGCTCTGGAGGAAAAAGTGAGGTTGGTCAAATCAAAGTCAATTGCAAGTCATATCATCATCTCTCTGATGTCATGGTCCTATTCAAGAACGAAGGACACCTGTGAGTAGTCCGAGCTGCCTGAATGGAGACCCAGCTGGCCAGTTCCAGTTGGGTAACTCCTCCTTTTCCTCCCTGCCCTTCCTCTCCCCTCCTCTGCCCCCCCCCTTCCCAGAAGGTTTTGCGAAGGTTTTTTTAGGGATGAAGGAGACTTGGACATGTTCATAGGCAGCAAGGAAGAAACTATCACATATGAAATGAGAGTCACAAAACCCGAGGGAATTCAAGTTTGGGTTCAATAGTATAAAAATATTATACAATTAAGAAATAACTCCTAACCTTGGAGAGAGCACCTTCAGTTGAATGGTGGGGTCAGCGCCAGAACACACATGGAGGTGACAAGCAAGAGGGAGGTGAGGAGGTGAAGGCAGCAAGCACAGACCTTTCTAGGAGTGAGGCCAGGGAGGTCAGAAACAGAAAAAGTTCAAAGGAAAGACAGGCGAGATCTAATCCCATTTGTAGAAAACCCAAAAGGAGGCAATACACAGGGAGAGACAGAAGATGAGAAGGGAATGGTTGATAAAACAATCTCCTGGATTAAACAGAGAGAGGTAGAATCAAGTCATAAGCAGAGGAGTCAGCTGTGGCGAGGAGAAGGCCACTTCTTCCTTACAGAATGTAACAAAGGAGAGGAGAAGATAGAGAAGAAAGACTCCTTGAGTAGCTGGGGGAATATATTTGGAAATATGATGTAAAAACAAAGACAAAATAAAAAGATAAAATGTAGCAGCATTCTGAGATGTAGCGTAGGGGGAAAAGAGGGAGCTGATAATGGATATCTTCAATATTTCAGTGAAATGAGAAGCAAGACCATCTGCTGAAAGAGAAAACAATAGAGGTGACTGCAGGGACTCAATAGAAGAGAAAGTTTGGAAGCACGAATGCAGAGAGTTCAAGAGTGAATCAATTAGTGATTAACCAAAGGAATTCTGTGTAAAAGTAAAGGCTGCACTGTGAAGAGAGAACAGGAATCCCCATCCTCAATCTTCTCCCAGATTTTATCATCTGCTATTTCCATCCACCAGAGCAGTTCTCAGAGAGCCTCCTTTTCGCTCTGATTCTGTTCTAGCCACCTCTTAATCCTCACCCCCTTTCTTCATGCTGATTATGAATTAAACAGAAACTGACTATTTGGTTTCACCCGAACATTCTGACCATGAGTACCCTGAATCAAGGCCATAACTTTCCAAGTGCCTCCAGTATGCCAAACAGCTCCCATACAGAGTGAGTCCAGAGCAGCTGACTGGCTGATAATGGCTGATGCTGATAATGCATGATAATTCCCAAGAAGGCCCAACCTATAGGGGAAAGCTGGTGTGACAGATGGGATGGGTTGGAGGAAGAAATGCACTAACTGTTCATGCTTTGTCTAATTCACTACACTGGTTTTCAAAATCAAGAATCATACACACAGAAGCCTTCTACAGTCTGGCTTTGTAAGAGATTGCACAGTTGAGCGTGCTGTTAGGGTAAAGATGGCGTTGCATGTTCATTCAAAACCAATTCTCCCATGTGTACCTACCCTGCACAGCCGCAAACCAGCACAAAACGTAGAAACAAATGCACAATCCTAGCTAACATCTATTCATTCCACTTTGAAGTGTTATGAGGGAAAAGATCCCCACCTACAAAAACTGCTTGGCATATCTACAAGGCACTGCCAATGTTATCTTCTTCTGGTTACAAGAAAAAAACACTGGAAACAATAGTCTCAAATATAAAATCTGCATGTGTCATCTGTTCTCTGGATCACATAATTACAAAAGTCTAAAGAGTCTGTCCTGTTTTGCTACCTAATCTGAAACATCCTTTCTTATTGACTGATTCCTAACAGCATGACTGGCAGGCCCCAAATACTAGCAAAGGAATTTAAAAGAATAAGTATGTTCAGAAATTCCTGCAATCGAGAACAACCAGTTCTTAAGCCCATCGGACAAAACTGGTACAGCTGCCAGCGGGGAGAAAGGAGCATTAGGCTACCCCAGCTATACAAGGAAGCCTCCTATGCACATCAACACGTCCCTACAAGCTCCTCTGGTCAGGTGACAGGCCCTGCACTCCAACCAGAGAAATCTAGCGTTCCTTCCCACTGAAGTACCAGCAACAATTACTGGCCCAGACACAACACGATCTGACGTGCTAGTTCATTTCTTAACACTGTAACACAAAAGAGGTTCAAAAAATAAGTAGCAGCCTTATGAAAAATGGGAAATGAAAGAAAACACATCAAAGCCACTGGCAACCATTTCCTAAAATCAGAGAATTGAAGATTTGGAGCCAGCAGAGACCTGAAAAGTCTTTAGAAAATTAAACCAATTTAACCGCAGCCAGGAAGCCAAGAATCTAGAAACCACTATGTCCAGCAAATACTGTTCTCTGACCCAGCAGAGACATGACAACCAAGGGCAACACCGATTTAGAATAAAAAATCATTTGTAAAATCACCTGAAGGAGGAAGATAAGAAGTTATCTATACTAACAGCTCATAAAACAGTGAGAAACAGTAGAGGGGAAAATAAGTCTATAAGAAACCATAGCAAGAAACCCAGTGATCTTGAGAGTGTTTAAGGATGAAATAAGAGAAGTCAGACAGGAAATAAAGACAAATGACAAAGATCTGTAAAATTTCTGTAAAAAGTTATTTTCTCCAACAATGACAGTGGAGCCACCATATTTGTCCTGTATTATTGTATGAGGAAGTAGAAACTGCCCTCAAGGCAGGAAGGAGAGTAGAACCAGACCAAATAAATGTCCATGAGAAATGTTCATGCTTGAGGCAAAAGTTAAGCACCAATTCTCAGGATACAGAAGCAGGGAATGACGATCAAACTCTTGGGGAAAAAAAATGGATATTAATACTACAGGAAAAAAAAAAGGACACTGAAACACATCAAAAACTACCAACCTACTTACTCAGCTCTACAAAATCCTTATGAAAATAATCTTTACATGTACGAGGGCAATTCCTGATAAAAGGATAAGAAAGAAACAAGCAGGCTTTCACAAACACTGTTCTATAGTAGACCTCACCTTCATAACACAGCTCACTGAAAGGTTCAAATAGGACAAGACTTCACTGTTTGCTTCACTATACTAATCAGTTGGATCTGATACAGCAAAATGCCTTACAGGCTACTCTCCTCCAAGTTGATCTCTACGGATATGATAAAATTATGTAAGATTCCTTGAAAGCTGAATGAATGAAAAAGCATGTATTAAGTGCTTACCAAGCACTGTGGATGCAAAGATCATCCATGCCCTCAGTGAGCTTATGTTCTAACGAGGAAGACAACACACAAATGGGGACTGGTGGCCAGGAAAGGATACTTTGGTCCAGAAAGGCAAGAGGAAATGAAATAAAAGACATAATGACAGAACTTTGATTAACAGCCCCAATAATTAACATTAAGTAAGGCATATAACAAAGAGACGTGGTCACTCACAGTATTTACTACCATCACAGAGGATGTCCAGCTTCCAAAAGTAACAAGAACTCCCTATAGTTGTAAAGACAGTAAAAACAAGATGTTCTTGTTTGTGGATAACATTGTGCTAAGTGCATGAACACAGCAAGGAGGCCCTTACATGAGAATCAAAATCACTCAAAAGTGTGGGCCTAACTATCCACTCAGGAAAAAAAAAGGACAAAGAATTCCCATATTTCAGACCATGATACACTTAAGTTGGATAGACAACCCACAGAGGGAATTCATTACTTGGGAAATTGTGGAATCCTTCTAAGAGTACAAGCTTCTAGGGCGGAGCCAAGATGGCAGAGTGAAAGCAGTGACTAGCTTAAGCTCTCCAAAGCCCTCCAAATACCTATAAAAAATGGCTCTAAACAAATTCTAAAGCAGCAGAACCCACAAAAAGACAGAGTGAAACAAATTTCTAGCCCAAGACAACCTGGATGATTGATCAGAAAGGTATATCGTGCAGGGCTGGTAGCAGAGCCCAGTGCAGCATGGGCACGCAGGCCACAGCAAACCTGGAGCAGGCCTAAGAGGAGTGAATTGTGGGCAGCTGTGGTGGTTTCTAGACTTCTCAACCCACGAATGCCAAAGACAACTGAGAAGGTCAGTGGGAAAAGTCTATTTCTGCAGTGCTGAGAAAGGAGCGCGAGGTCTCAGCACCATCCCCCAAGAGCACGGCCCTGGGGGGAGCAGCTGCCTCCTGAGCTTCCGGCTCACAGACTGAGGGGGAATTGAGTAGCTGATCAGAGGGGGATTGCAGGGATCTCTTTGCCAGTGCTGAGGAAGGAATCTCTTGCTTTGCCCATGCTTGGA
Source organism: Phascolarctos cinereus (assembly GCF_003287225.1). Taxonomy (NCBI): domain Eukaryota; kingdom Metazoa; phylum Chordata; class Mammalia; order Diprotodontia; family Phascolarctidae; genus Phascolarctos; species Phascolarctos cinereus. The sequence goes on along the minus strand of NW_027555736.1, from coordinate 49,294,775 downwards.
TCTGGGTCACAGTTCTGGGTGGCAGTCCTGGGATGAGGAAGAGCGCTGGTGTGGTGGAACTTGTAGTGGCTGTGCAGAGAAAACCCTCCTCACAGTTCCAGGACAGAAAGGAGTACCTGTGGCCACTAACAGACCACAGCACAGGCCAGGAAAGGAGTAAACACCTCACCCCTTATCATACCACCTTGGAAGAACTGAAAATTTACAGGTCCCTACAAGTATCTCTGAAAACAGCTGTACAAACCCCCAAAGCTTGGGACAGTACATTCTCCACATTGGAAGACGATCTTACCTTAACAAAGAGCTTAAAACTCAAGTAATTGGCTGGAATCATGAGCAAGCAGCACAAAAAGAGTCAGACTATACTATCTTACTTTGGTGACAAAGAAGATCAAAACATACAACCAGAAGAAGACAACAAAGTCAAAGCTCCTACATCCAAAGCCTCCAAGAAAAATATGAATCAGTCCCAGGCCTTGGAAGAGCTCAAAAGGGATTTTGAGAAGCAAGTAAGAGAAGTAGAGGAAAAACTGGGAAGAGAAGTGAGAGTGATGCAAGAAAATCATGAAAAACAAGTGAACAGCTTGCTAAAGGAGACCCAAAAAAATACTGAAGAAAATAACACCTTAAAAAATAGCCTAACCCAAATGGCAAAAGAGGTCCAAAAAGCCAATGAAGAGAAGAATGCCCTAAAAAGAAAAATTGGCCAAATGGAAAAGGAAGTCCAAAAGCTTACTGAAGAAAATACTTCCTTAATTGAGAGGATGCCCATCAATTGGGGAATGGCTGAGCAAGTTGTGGTATATGAATGTAATGGAATACTATTGTTCTATAAGAAATGATGAACAGGCTGACTTCAGAAAAACCTGGGAAGACTTATATGGTCTGATGCTGAGTGAAGTAAGCAGAACCAAGAGGACTTGGTATACAATAGCAGCCACATTATGCAATGACTAAGAATGTTAAACTGAACCCTTCTCAGCATTACGAGGATCTAAGACATCTCCAGAGGTCTCGGGATGGAAAATGCTGTCCATATCCAAAGAAAGAACTATGGAAGTCGAATCGCTCTCACTTATTTTTACCTTCAGTTGAGTTTTGTTTCATCTTTCTGATGGTTCCTCCTATTGGTTTTAATTTTTACTTACAACTTCACTAATGTAAAAATATATTTAATGGGTATGTAAATGTAAAGCCTATGTCAGATTGTACGCCATCTTGGGGAGGGTGAGGGGGGGAGAAAAAGGGAGAAAAAATTTTCAACTCAAAAGCATATGGAAAAAAAAATTAAAATAAAAATAAAAATAAAATACTTCCTTAAAAATTAGAATAGAGCAATTGGAAGATAGTGACTTTATGAGAAATCAAGACATTGTAAAACAAATCCAAAAGAATGAAAAAATAGAAGACAATGTGAAATACTTCATTGGAAAAACAACTGACCTGGAAAATAGATCCAGGAGAAAGAATTTAAAAGTTATTGGACTATCTGAAAGCCATGATCAAAAAAAGAGCCTAGACATCATCTTTCAAGAAATTATCAAGGAAAACTGCCCTGATATTTTAGAACCAGAGGGCAAAATAGAAATTGAAAGAATCCACCAATCTCCTCCTGAAAGAGATCCCCAAAGGAAAACTCCTAGGAATATTGTAGCCAAATTCCAGAGTTCCCAGGTCAAGGAGAAAATATTACAAGCTGCCAGAAAGAAACAATTCAAGTATTGTGGAAACACAATCAGGATAACACAAGATTTAGCAGCTTCTACATTAAAGGACCACAGGGCATGGAATATAATATTCCAGAGGGCAAAGGAGATAGGATTACAACCAAGAATCACCTACCCAGCAAAACTGAGTATAATCCTTCAGGGGAAAAAATGGTCATTCAGTGAAATAGAGGACTTTCAAGCATTCTTGATGAAAAGACCAGAGCTGAATAGAAAATTTGACTGTCAAATACAGACTCAAATGGAACATGAAGAGGTAAACAGAAAAGAGAAATCATAAGAGACTTTTTAAGGCTGAACTGTTTACATTCCTGCATGGAAAGATGATATTTATAACTCATGAGACTTTTGTCAGTATTAGGGTCGTTGAAGGGAAAAAAATATATGGATAGACAGACAGACAGATAGATAGATAGATAGATAGATAGATAGATAGATAGATAGATAGATAGAGGGCACAGGGTGAGTTGAAGATTAAAGGGTCATATCTGGAGAATAAAATTAAGGGATGAGAGAGGATTATACTGGAGAAGAAGAAAGGGAGAGGTAGAATGGGGTAAATTATCTCAAAAAAAAAAACAGAAAAGAAAAGGCTCTTACAGTGGAGGGGAAATGGGGAAGGTGAGAGGGAATGAGTGAATCTTATTCTCATAGGATTTGGCTTAAGGAGGGAATAACATACACATTCAATTGGGTATGGAAATCTGTCTTACCCTACAGGAAAATAGGGGAGAAGGGGACAAGAGAGCAGGGGATGATAGAGGAGGGCAGATTGGGAAAGAGGGTAATCAGAAGAAATACTTCTGAGGAAGGACAGGGTCAAAAGAAAGAATAGAATAAATGGGAGGACAGGATAGGATTAAGGGAAATAGAGTTAGTTTTTCACAACATGTCTGCTATGGAAGTATTTTGCACTTGTATAACCTATATTGAGTTGCTTGCCTTTTCAATGAGGGTGGGTGGGGAGGGAGGAAGGGAGAAAATTTGGAAGCCAAAGTTTTAAAAACATATGTTAAAAAAAAATGTTTTCATAAGCAACTGGGAAATAAGAAATACAGGAAATGGGGTACAGAAGTCTATCCTGCCCTACAGGAAAATAGAAGGGGAAGGGGATAAGAGAAGAGGGGGAGAGACAGAAGAGAGGGCAGACTAGGGGAAGGGATATTCTGAATGCATGCCATCTTGGGGTGGGGGGAGGGGGAGATGGGGTGAAAATTTGGAACTCAAAATCTTGTGGTAGTAAATGTTGAAAACTAAAAATAAATAAATTTATATTTAAAAAAATATTCATCATCGTAATTACACACGCACACACACACACAAAAGAGTCCAAGCTTCTATCAGAAACGAAAACTCAGATTCTGAACACCAGCAGTCTTCCGGCGTTGTTACAGGGCTGCCAGTCTTAGTGTACTACAATACCCACAGAGCAGTGGAGCATAATGAGGCTGCCACAAGAAAGCTGCAGAATATCCCTAACACGCCGTGCGGCTTGTGTTCTTGGTTCAGAAGACACGGAAGAGTTAAAGAGGATGAGGTGAGGATGGATTGTAATCTGTACCACTGGAATGTGAACACCTAGATCTAGTGAACAACCCACGCTTTCACACAAACTCGACTCCCAGACTTTATACAAAACTCCTAAAGATTTTAAGTGACCTACCATGCTTGTCTCAGTTTCTCTAGCTGAACAAAATCATTCCTTCATCACGCCTCTAGGCTAAGCCTTAAAGTCCTTAAGTGATCCCTACATGCAAGAAAATTCCTGAGGAGTCAAGACAAATTTCCCTTTTTTTCTTCCCACAAGTATTATTTACCTACAGAGGCAGCTAGCTAGCACAGTGGATGGCAGTTAGGATTGTTGTTGTTTGTCCTTCACTCTGGAAGAGGACCATGGCATCAGGAAGGTGATGCCATGACTTGCAAGGAGTCAAGAAGACCCGAGTTCAAATGCAGCCTCAGATACTTACTCACTGTATGACACTGAACAAGTCACTTAACCTCTGTTTGCTTCAGTTTCCTCAACTCTAAAATGGGAATAATAGTACCTACTTCCCAGGGTTGTTGTGAGGATCAAATGAGATAATATTTATAAACAGAATAGCACAGTGTTGGACACATAGTAAGCACTTAATAAATGTTTCCTTTCTTCCTACGACATATATGAGTGCATATATGACATTATATTACTAAGTCTGAATGCAGAATATTCATCGTTCCAACTATAAAGTGGACAAAATTCTTGTTCGTGTTCCTCAAATAAACTCTTTGGAAAATGTGCTTATATTTACCTTCATTCCTGACAAGCCATGACACAGGTACCATTCTAGCAGCTTTATGGACAGATAGCTCAATAGAATATCACTCAGTTTTTGTAGTAGGGTAAAAGCAGAGGCAATGACTGCTTACCCAATCCAAACAAAACCATACCTGAAATGTTCTCCCATCTTCAATTCACACAGTTTAAGTTTAGACTTAAACAACAACAATAAACAAAATGGCCTGGAAAATTCAATTCAAATGAACATTTATTAAGTGCCTTACTATGTGCCAGGCACATCTCTAGGCATTGGAGATACAATTAAGAAAAAGACAGTCCCTGCCCTCAAGGAGCTTACAATCTAATGGGGCAAGATGACCCATAAAAGGAAGCTGGAAAGTGGTGGGACTGGGGGGACAGAGGACACCAGGGGAGGCCCAGCTTGAAGCCAAGCAGAGATGCACATAGAAAGTGGGGAGTGAACTGAAAAGGCCACATCCAGACTTCTGGAGGAAAGCTCCAGGAGGAGCTGAGGGCAGCCTCCATTCCTCCAATCGGGGGGGGGGGGGCAAGGAGGAAGAGGCCACTGGAGATGGGGAGGAGCCTGAGGAGCCACGGCCCAGTTAACAGCCCACTCTGGAGAAGGTGCTCTCTTCTCCCAGGCTCCTCCCCTGACCAGAAGGCCCTGGGGATGGAGGGAGTGGGGCAAAACCTTCTTTACCAAACAGCGTCATTGGTTTGGGGCATTCTTCTCTAGGCTCAGAAATTCATGTGAAGATCAGGGCCATGAGTAAACTCCTCATGAGATAGCTTTTAGCTTGGGATGTTTATGCTCCTCATAAAAAGCCTAGATATCATTTTTAAAAGTAAGATTTTAAAAATAGTTTTTAAGGAAAAAAATTAAAGTCTCAGGGCAAAGATGAAAAAAAAGATGAACTGGAAGGAATACAACCCAATCCAACATATATTTGTTTCTTAAGTGCCTCCCAAGGACAAAATACTATGTTAGGAGCTGGAGGTAACAAAAAAAAAACAACCCCAACAATTCCTGCCTTCAAGAAGCTTACTCTCCCTTGACCAGCCTGGGGGCTCTGAACACAAAAAATTCACTGCTTCATCCTTTTGTCTCTAGGGAAGCATGAGCCCAAGAAGATAACATCATCCCTTCAAAAGTAAATTCAGCGTGGAGGCTTAGAAAGGTCTCTGTGAGGCTCCCTAATCATTTTCCTACACAGGATTCTGAACAGTCAGCCTAAGCAGGGGTGGGGAACCTGTGCCCTCGAGGCCACATGTGGCCTTGTAGGTCCTTTCATGCGGCCTTCTAGGTCCTTCTATGCGGTCTTCTAGGTCCTTCAGAGCAGCCTTTTGACTGACTCCAAGTTCTACAGAACAAATCCTTTTATTAAGGGGATGTGTTCTGTGAAGTTTGGGTTCAGTCAAAGGGCTGCCCTTGAGGATCTAGAGGGCCATGAGGCTGCAGGTTCCCCACCTAACTGAGCCTGAGTTCTCGCCTGTTCCCAAATGCCAGCACCTGCTGGTCTTACCATGGAGTGTGAAGAGCTAACTAACACTTATCTGATGTTCTAAGGCTTCCAGAGGGCCCTCCTACCCACAGCTTATAAGGGAAGTAGGGAAACATCATTTCCCAAGTCTGAAAGGACTGATGGACACGTCCAGACCCACATGGCCAGGGTTCCATCCCCAGTTTCCTGATCTCAAGAGCAGCATGGTCTCCGTGACGTCACGTTGCTTTCTGCCCACAGCGACAACACAACCACACAACACAGAGCGAAGGACACCCTCCCCCCGACTGCCCTAACAGCCTAAGGAACTTCTCTGAGCAAACCCGAAAAGGAAATTCCAGGCTAAGAAACGGGAGACCAGTCAAGAGGGGCAGTTACTTACGCAGCCACAAGACTCTGGTCCACCATTAAAGAGGGTGCAGACTATCCTCACAATCTCCGCCTCCATCTTCCGAACCCCCGGAAAGACTTCTGGATGTAACGGATTGCTCCATGCAAAATCCCCATAAACCTGCAAAGAAAGGCAGCTCAGCACCTAAGGCAAGAGGGGACCATTCCAGGAAGGACATTGAACCGTGCCAAGGGACGGCTAGGCAGGCCCAACCATCCGTCTGGTTACTCAGGGAGGCCCCAAAAGTACCGCACAAAGGAGGAGGGGAATTCATCCTGAAAATTTTGTTTTCCAGCTTGTGTAAAACAGGATCTGTGGAAACCGTAATTGGGCTTTCACAACTTTTCATCTTCTTCGAACTGCTCACTTTCAAGCTTACCATGAACACAAAACATGCCCCTCTACTCCCTAACATCCATCTAGGCCATCACACAATTAACCCTCTCTTCCTTTCTAAGCCACTAATCTCTAGCCTGATCACTGCTAACTCTGACAAATCATTCCCAGGATTTAGAAGTTCAGTGTTGAATGTTTCCAAAACTCTGTTCTCTTTGAAACGGGATACGTATCACACGGTATTTGGTGTGTTGACATCTCCCCTAAAGTAGACGTCATTTACCTTTACAAGAAGTTCAGTGAGTTTTTCATCACCGCTGTACACTGTCCCAGAGACTTTCCCATCTTGCCAGTGTGAATTTCCTGAAAAAACAACCCCCCAGCCACAAGTTAACGTCATTTGGTGCCTCATCAGGCACTGATATGATACCTAAAGGAAGAGGGTTTGTTTCCAATAAAAGCCAAGGAAAAAAACTATCCAGGAAGAAATCTAGCCTAGAATAAGGAAAGAACAGTTGTGAACTGAATGGCAGGTCTATATCAAATTAAGAGGCTAAAGATTTCAACAATGATTTATCAACCAATCAGTGTTACTCAAGCACTTACTATGTGCTAGGCCATGTGCTCAGCACTGCAGAGATAAAGCATAAAGTGAACCAGTCCCTGCCCTTCAGGAGCTTGCACTCTAAAGGAGACACGTGCACACACAAGTGGATACAAAACACACACTAAACGGACACGAGGTAGTTTGAGCCGAGGGAGATGAAAAAAGACTCCCTAAAGAAGGCGGAGTTTGAGCTGAGCCTTATGCGAGACGAGAGAGTCAGAGGGAGGCGTGAGGAGGGGGGCACTGGTGCAAAGGCACTAAGACGGGTGAGGGAACATCACGTCTGTGAAACAGCAAGCAGAGCAGGGGGACTGGAGCCCGGGGGGGGAAGGGCCAGCCTGGAAAGGGCTCTGACGGTCAAACAGAAAGACCTATTTTTGATTCTCAAGGCAAGAGGGAGCCACTGGAACGTATTGGGGGAGGTGACACGATCATACTTGGGCTTCAGGAAAATCCCTCTGAGAGTGGTAGGCAGGGAGATTCTGGCGACCAGTGAGGACAGTCCTCCAGGATGGCGGCTGTGTGAGTGGTGTACGCTGGAGACGCCGTGCAAACGGATGACAAGACGTGGCATCTGATTGGAAATGGCAGGCGGGTAAGAGCAAAGAGTCAAGAGTGACCAGGAGGCTGTGAACCTGGTGACTGGAAGGATGGTGGTACCCCCCCACAGTAACAGGAAACTTAGGAAGAAGAGTTGGTTTGGTGGAATGACAAGGGGCTCTGCTTTGGACGTGCTGAGTTTGAAATGCCCATGGGACATCAAGTCTGAAATGTCCAGTAGGCAGTTATACAGGAGTTGAGGAGGTCACCAAGAGAAAGAGAAAAAAGAGAAAAAGGCCAGAACAGAGCCCTGAGTACCCCCAGAATTAGGAGGCACGGCAGAAAAGTGAGTCAAGAGAAAGACGTGTCCGGAAGAACCACAAGAGCAAGTATCCAGGAGAAGCTGGTCAGCAGTTTCCAATGCAACGCAAAGGCCCAGGAAGGGTAAAGGCTGAGCTGAGGCCACCCGGTGTGGCGACGAGGAAATCGCTGGAAGCTTGACAGAGCAGGCTTGGCTGGCTGGCTGTTTGAGATCGGATCTCCCCACTGACCAGGCGGGAAGCGCAGAGGCTACATGTGTGGGCCAGTCCCAATCACCAACCGCTTTACCTCACATCCAGAAAACTGGCAAAGACAAAAAAGGATGGAAATAGTCCTGGAGGGCCTGTGAAAAGGCAGGCACATGGATGCACCGTACGATCATTCTGGAAAGCAATCTGCGATTCTGCTAAAACATGTAATGGAATATTGCTGTGTCGTAAGAAAGCACGAATAGGGAGGCCCAAGAAGCATGAACAGGACTGTGCAAAGTGAAGTCAGCAGGCCCAAAACGACAGCGTACACAATGACTACAACAATACAAAGAAAGGCAAAAAAGGAGCATTAAACGCTGCATCATTTCTGACCTGGAGGGAAGAACATGCCTCCCTCCTCCTGGCAGAGGTGCAGAAGTGCACCTCCCAACAGGGCCTGGGCTGTCAGACCCCGCTGACGGGTTTGGTTCGATGGCCTTCCCCTTACCCCCTTTTGGTTTGTTGTTATTTTTAATATGGGGTGCTCCTTGGCTAGGGGACGGAGGAGAGATAACATTGGAAATGAAGGGACGTAAAAACTAGGGATATAGCAATAACCATTTTTAAAGGTGATAGAAGAATGTATGTATCCACATAGTTATAGAGTCTGTCACCCAAATAAACAAGGCCCATTGGCAGCCAATGCTCTTTGCTGAGACTAGCCAGGCAAACAGAAGGAATGACTTTTGCTTCTCATAAAAAATCTGCCAAATACCCGTCTGATAGCTATCTTCCCCCAGGCAGTGCCTCTTAACCCACAGTCTAAGAAGCGAGGAAGGGGTTGCTAGTGGAAAAGGTTTAAGAAGCCCTGCCCTAGAGTACACTGCTTTTGTGCTGTGCCAGTCTTTATACCAGGGCTCAGTACCATTTCAAGTGAGGTGGCTCAGATTCTGACCCCTGTTCTTACTCCTTGGGTAAGGTGTGTGGAATGGGGAGCAGGGAGTATAAACATGTTGGCACTCTTAAGGGGTGATATAACACCAAGGAGTAACCTGAGAAAGCACAAAAAGAGGAGCATGGCCCATGCCACTAAAAATCATTCTTATGCCTTAGGTCATCGAACCCTGCTTTATATACCATAAACATTTGGAGGCTGGCCTGCCCCTAATTTTATACTTTGTAATATATACTACCAAGCACTCTCAAAATATACTGATGATTAATTTTTAATTTTTATATTAATTTTTAAAAATTCTACTTTATATACGCCCACATGAATTTTAATGGTCCATAAGGTTTTAAGTCCCAATTGTTTGTTGCTGGAATCTAAATTTAAATGCCCCTTAGATAGGGGAAATGCAATTTGGAAATATTTGATCCAGCCTTTGAGAAAAAGGGAACTGCAGTATAAACTAATGAGTCCTGACAGCACAAGTTCCAGCTCTGTGGCCCTCCTTGACCTGTGGACACTGACAGTCACCATTCAGAGGAAGTGCGTATTATGCATACACACAGACTCGTACCCAGGGCACTGTAGTCCTTGAGCCTCTCCAGAATGTCAGATGTGCTTAAACCTTCAGCTGGCAGGTTTTTCACATACTCCTTGTCCACTTTCAGGAATGACAGATTCTTGACGATGTCTTCCCTGGCCTTGTTCAATCTCTCTCTGATCTGCCAAGAAGGAAAGGACACACAATCAACAACCAGAATGGAAAAAAAAAATGAGTGTAGTGTCAGGATAAAAACACTTACCCTGGGGCCTGACGCATGTTTTCACAAACGAAAGGGAAGTGGCCAAGCTGTCAGACTCTGCTTCCTGGGCGTACAGAAGCCTGAAACAGTAACCTTCTAGAGCTAAAGAGATCTAGGGACAAAGGTACTCTTATCGCACATCCCCACTGGTGAATGTAGCTTCTTTGCTGAGGTCGGCACTTCTTGAAGGGTGACAATTTCACCACAGTCTTGTGAACAGCGAGAGCCCGATGAAGAGTCAGTGACAGAATTGTGAAGAACATCCAGGAAATGGGTCAGCTGGTGATGGGAAAGTCTCCACTTAGGCAACAATTTTCCTTCTATCACAGCAGTGGCAGCATGAGAGCAACTGGGGAGTTTGGGGTTTGCTTGGGGGGCTGGAAAGGACTGAAGCTTGGCCAGTGAGAGTGAATGCTATAGCTCCATTCAGGGGCTGGGTTTGCAGGCTCCTTCCCCACGATGGAAACCTTCTGCCCTGGAGTCTGTAGCTAATCTGCCCCGAGACACTACAACCATGCTACACCCTCTATCTCCACCAAGCATCCTTTGCAAACGCCGGATCTGAGCCTGGATCTGCTACCACATAAGGAGGCACTACTCAGTCCGTACTTCAAACAATAACAACAAATTCTTGCAGAAGTAAAGGGCATCTGGACACCAAGCCCTTTGCTTTCCAGAAATGGGACTGTGGCTCCAATCAGAAGCCCAACATACGTTGAACATACAGAGTATCTGACTGTGCACCATCCTCCGCCATCTTGGGAAGAGATAAAAGAATTGGTGCCAAATGTGAATTCTGCCAGGCCCCAAGAGCCCCAATCCCCAGACATTTACTGATCTGGAAAGCAGGCTGATTTCCTTTCTTAGGCCCCCTTACGATCAGATTTGCAACAATGCGGACCCAAACTCCTCGTTTCCTAGATCACACCCTCAGATGATCAAATATGCTAAGAGGTGTGTTTAAGGTCACCCAGGTAAGGAAGCAGTAAAGCCAGAATTTGGACCCAGGGCCCAATCCAGCGCCCTTTTCATTATCATCACACTACTTCTGCTTCTCTGGTGTTTGCAAGAAAACATGTTGATCCCTCCCTACCTCAGCCCAGGATCACTTTGAGGGGGAATCCCAATCAAACGGTACTTTCCTATCACATGACTAACAAACTCTCACAACCTCTTTTGCTAACTCTTGATTCAGAATCACCAGCTGCCTAAGAGAGTCCCTTCAGAGAGTGCCTTCACCCACCCTCTCATTCCCATTCCATCAACGCCCTTCTAATATTGCGCCCTTTGCAAGCCCCATTCTCAAGTCCATAAACTTAGGAAGCAGATCTCTTTCTTTTCCCTCTCTCCCTCTTCCTTCAGCCATAACTTCACCCTTGAGGCTAAGTGTGAAAAATCCATTTGGTGCCTTCCTCCCTGCCTGTGTAATGGGAGAAGAGCACCTGGAAGTACAAGGGTCCTTAGACATCGCCTAGTCTAAATCCCTCATTTTACAGACGTGGAAACTGAGGCCCAATCAATGAGCAAGATTAATCAGATGTCCCTGCACCAGGCACCAAGAATACAAAGACAAATGCCCCCAAAAAGCTTTCACTCCATCAGGGAGACAAAAGGTATGTGTCCAAGGACGCCCAAAACAAAGAGCGGGCAGTAGCAGCTGGGGAAAATCAGAAAAGGTTTCTCCCAAAAGGCTGCATATGAGCTCCCCGGGCTTCTAAGAGGCAAAGATGGCGAGCAGCACATTTCTGGCATGCAAGACAGCCCGCACAAAGGCCCCCAAGCAGGACCAAAGGGGGCATGAAGGGAAGCGAGGTTTAAGTCTGGGAAGAAAGGCTGGAGCCACGTGGCAGAAGGGCCGAAAGCACTACAGAGCCAAGGGAGGTTCTGTACGCCAGAGGGCTGCATTTTGGCAGCTGGGTGGTGAATGGAATGGGGAGAAGAAAGACTGCAGCAGGGACGCCCATTAGGGAGCTAAAACAATGCAGTCCAAGCAAGAGGCGAGAAGGGTCTGAAGAAGGGTGGGGGCCATCTGAGCACAAAGTAAATGAGAGGTTACGGAGAGAAATTGAATGACGTGGCTGATGTCACAATTGACACTACAAGGTGGCAGAGGGGTTAGCCAACTCCAGCCTGGCAGCACCTTGCCAAGGCAGTCCACCCAAATCTTCACAACATCCAAGTGGTTCCTACTAGTCCACAACATCTCTGTCAGAGTCTGAGGCAGCACACACAGCACACTTGGCTTGCCAGAGGCTCACTTATTGTGCTGGAGAGGGCAGGGCTAAGGAGAACATGCCGTAGGCTCTCCTCTGCCCCCAGAATCCACACGTTCCGTTGTACCACTGGAAAAGATCACTGGGGTGATCTCAAGCAGACCATGATCCTCTCTGGGCCTCCAACCTAAGACTTCTTCAGGTCCACTGGGGTCTTCCCGAGAGTAACTGCAGAATTCTCTAATTAGGATCCTAGATGGTTAGAACTAAACGTAGCTACAGAATTCATCACTAAAACTAGTGGGAGATAAAAATCTTGTTTACCTTTACCTATAAAAAAGAAACACCATACAAAAGATACAAAGGTCAGCGTCTACACATGTTACTGGCCACAGACCAGAGTGCAAAGAGCGGAGTTCCTTATCTTCTTGACTATCTAAGCCAAGCAAACAGCCTATTATGGTTCAGAAAAACACCTTGAGGCCCAGACTCTGGATCTAAGAAGCTCTCCGTGCACTGGTCACACCCCTTCTTTAGAACCCTACGTATCTGGAAACTTCTTTCCTTGGAACCTCCCCAGGCTAAAAACTGCCAGTTCCCTGCCAACTTGAACCTCCCTGGTAGAACCTTATGGGTGGAAAACCATTCAGACTCTTCTGACCAGAACCTTGCCTGCCTCCACCCCCACCCCATTAAACACTTGACTTACTCAGAACCCATGAAAGCCAACAAGAGCTTAAAAGCAGGCAGGAAGGAAGGAGGGAGAGAAAGCACCTACTATGTGCCAGGCACTGTGCTACTCGCTTTACAAATATTGTCTCATTTGATCTTCATAACAACCCTGTGAGGTAATACGATTACTATCCCTATTCTACAGTTGAGGAAACAGGCAAACAGAGGTGCAGTGACCTGCCCAAGGTGTCTGAGACTAAATGTAAGCTCAGATTAAACTTTAATCCCTAACTCTAAAACTCAGCGCCCTACCCCCTGCACCACCTGGCTGCCTTACCACTCCCTGGTAGCATCCTTTGCTTTCTCTCCACTTCCCTGTTCCACTTGGGAGGTGTTAGTCCCAACCCCAGTGTGTGCATGGGGCATGGGGTGGCAGTTAATGCTTCCAGAGTACTTTTCTTTGTTGCCTCTGCCTCACCCTCCATACTCCCTTGGGGGGGGGGGGGTCTCCAGATAAGCCGCATGGCCTTTCTTTAAACAGCTGAAATAAAAGGTCTCATTGTTTAGCACTGACTGGGCCATTTGATTCTTCTGCAAAGAAATCCAAATAATTGGCCTCAACATATCCAAATTGGGCAAATATGGCCAAAACTATGGGTGCCAAATCATGAAGTGATTCCTGCCAAGTTTTCTAACTTTTTTTTAAAGGTATAAAAGCTAAAGGAAAAGATAGAGAAAAGGAAATATGACTAGAAAAAAGGACACAGACATCCAGGTCTTGTAACCAACAAGATGGAGAATTGACATTTTCTCTGATTCTTACAACCTCTAAAACTTCTCCAAAACAGGAATTCTACATGAGAGGACAAGTAAATTCAGCTGTCTCCATGACCTATAACACTAAGGGGTTAAAAGTGCAATGACCTAATAGCAGAAAAGGCTAACTCCTAACTCACTCGGCACCATGTCTCCCACTAGTCACCTCTTGGGTAACCCAATCCACAGACTTGCAATAGATCACAAATTTGCCACTCCCTTCTCCCAGAGCTGGAGAAAATCAAAAGGCAGAAGCTTGCTCAGGAAACTCTGTGATGCAATACAGCTAAGCCTAAGAAATGAGGAACACAGCAGACTGGGAAAGGACATGTATGCATATGGCTGAGGGAAAGAGCCTGGCATCCAGTCGGACCCATTTCTGTCTTCCCAGAAGTCAACTGGGGGCAGAGACTGAAGCCAGGGAAACACTGAATTGCCCAGCATGAGAGAAGCTCAAGACAGCTTTAAGGTTCAGTACCCAGAAAAACCAAAATGAAAGGGGAAAGAGTCAGAAAGTGAGCAATAAGGAAAAATAAGGAAAAAAGACTAAAATGACCAAAAGTCTCAGGAGAAAGAAAACCCAGTTAAAGACCTTGAGTAAAAGCAGATATGCCAACAGAAAAGATATTAATACCAAAAGGGAACATGATCTCCAAATAAGCTAAAAGTCCAGGCATTTACCAATAAATGTTACAAGAATAAGAAAATGAATCTATGCCAGATGAAGCAGAGGAACCTGTGGATTCCTTACAGAGCATGGAACAAAAGCATTATGTTCTCAAATAATTAAAAAGAGAAGTAAGAATTGTGAAAGAAGAACTTATGGCCTGAACAGCAGAAATAATTGACAAAACAGAAAAACCTGAACTCAGGGTGGCAAGTCAAAGAAAGAGTAATTGAGAATGCAAACATAAAGAAGTGAAGGATAACCTGGAAGAAGAAGACAAGATGCAAAGAAAAAAGTGAAAGATTTTTTTGGCTTCCAGAATAACATGACTATCAAAAAATCTGAATATTATAATGTAAGAAATAATACAAGAATTCACAGATCAGCTCCGAGGGGGGGAAAAAAAACCTACACTACAAACTTCAAGAGATACATTGGTTAAATCAAACAATCCCAGCCCTTTTTCTCCCCTCTCCTTTCTCCCTTCTCTCCCCTTCCTTTCCCTTCCCTCCCCTCTCCCTCTTCTCCCCCAATCCCATCCTTCCTTCCATCCTTTCTCCTTCCTCCTTTCCCCAGCCTAGACGATGCCATGGTGGAGACGGCCAAGGAAGCCACGGAGCCCGCCGAGGCAGACATCACGAGGCTGTGCCAGGACATGTTCTCCAAAATGGTACATACCTCACAGATGAGCTGACAGTCATGACTGAAGACTATAAACTTCTGGGAAAAAATGAACAAAGTGACTAGCTGGAAGTATCTAGCAATGAACGATATTGCAGTAAACATAAGCAGAAACCTAACAGACCTGAAGCAGAAATCTGCAGCACTTCAGCCTGATCCAGATCAGATTGCTTTAACTGAGGAGCAAGTAGAAGCCTACAGGTTGGATGTATACTCAAAGAAACTAGAAGCAAAGTACAAGAAGTTAGAGAGGCGATGAAAGAATTCTTTAGCACAAAGACTTTAACTACAAGAATGTTTCCTAAGAGCTGAAATAAGTGGGATGGAACTCATCACTATGCTTCAGTTCCTACAAGGAAGTGCTGCTGCTGATCCAAGGAGAATCCCAGCCCTCACCTCTGGCTGGATGTGTGACTTTGGCCACCCCTTGATGTTTCCTAAACCTGTAGCCCCTGGAACCTCATCTTATCGTGTGCTTCACTGTGTGCCCTGGACCAAGGCTCAGAAATCAGGATCAACTCTGTCTGCAGCAGACACAGGGGAGAGGCTCTCAGCTCCCTGTCTCCTCCCTTGCCCCCTCTCCCCTAGGGCTCCACCTCGGACTGTTATGAATGTTCCCCACCCCCTTCGTAAGCTGTTCTCCAACTTAAACAATAAATGCCGACTTATGACCCTCAAAAAAATTCTAATGACAAATAACAAATTCTACAAGTTATTACAATAAAAACCTTCAGGAAAAGAAATTCAAACACCGCACCCACCAAAAACCAAAGCAGACATAAGAATGACCAGAGCCAATGAACAAAGGAGCTCAAGATGCAACCCAAGGTAACATGCTCCACCAACCTGAGACTAACCTTTAAATGTGAACATTCAATAAAAAATAAGTGGTTGACTTCTGGTCAGGTGAGCAACAAGACTGAGGACTAGACATTTTCTCTGAACCCCTCGCCCTCTCAAACCTTTCCAAAATGGAAATTATTTGCCAAAGATAAAGAAATTTCAGCTGCCTCCATGATCTAGGACATCCATTCTGAAAAGTGATTTAAAAAAAAAAAGAACAAACCTGTGAACTGACTTTCCTGCTCCACCTACTGGACTAGCTGACCCACAGGAGATCTGGACAATACCCAACTCCATCCCCAAGTCTCCCCCCGCCCTTTTCCAGTGGAAATCTTAGCTCCAGCTGAGGGGTAGGAAGAGAGGAGTCAGGGAGGCAGGGGAGAAACCTCTGCAGGAGAGTCAGGAACAGAGGGAAAGGGGCAGGACGTGAAGGCTTTTGCTGTTGCTCAGCTGTGTCTAACTCTTCTTGACCCCACTTAGTGTTTTCTTGGCAGAGATACTGGAGTAGTTTTCTATTTCCTTCTCCAGCTCATTTGACAGATGAGGAAACTGAGGCAAACAGAGTTAAGTGACTTGCCCAGGGTCACACAGCTAGTAAGTATCTGAGGCCAGATATGAATTCAGAAAGTTGAGTCTTCCTGAGTCTAGGCTCAGCACTCTATTCAATAAGCCATCTAGCTGCCCTAAGTCAGTTCTTGAGTCTTCTATAAAGGAAGGCTTTGGGATGAGAAACTATGATGACAGCAATAAATACCTTTTTTGAAAGGGCCGAAACACTTCAAGAAATAAAAGCAGACTTGAACCAGTCATTTGCTTCTCACATACCCCAGATACAAAAACATGAGAAGGATAAACCAACAGAGCCACCAAAGACAACCGCTCCCCAACTAACAACAGAGAGGCCATTAAGAGATTCCTTTCTAAAAGTACTCAGGGAGTTTTCTTCCATGAAATGACTAATGTGGGGATGTTGTGCATGACTGCACACGTATAGCCTGTATCAGATTTCTTACCCTCTCAAGGATGGAGGACAGGAAGGGAAGGACAGAATCTGGAACTCCAAACTTAAAAACAACAAATGTTGAAAATTATTTTTACATGAAATTAGGAAAAAATAAATATTAACAAATAAAATTTTTTAAAAGTACTCCAGGATAAAAGATGAAAGCAGAAGGCAAACAGAAGTTATAGTGGAGAAACAGGCCTGAAACACCCTGGACTAAAGCTCACATCTTGCTTAACGGTGAATCAATGCCTTTGTGAAACCACATAATAGAAGAAGGGAGCACCTAAAGGGGGAGAGGAGAGAAGGAGATAGAGGCAATGGATGATACACCCTGATCGAGTCAGGGTTTGACAATGAGAGGGCAATAATTCCTACAGTCTCTCAGAAAGATGAGATGTTCCAGGGAGGGAGAGAAATCAGACGGGGACCAGACAACAGATATAATCTACTCTTGTCTCAGGAGAAGGGATCACGGAACTTGGGGGTCACTGACACCCAAAGGGAGGAAGTTCATGGGGGGAGGGGTCGAGGGGAGATGACCGAGTAGAGTGCCAAGGTCGATAACAAAGTGCACGGGGCAATGACAGCCTCTCCGTCATCTGCAGGACCTACAAGAGAGGGAGAGAGCCAGGAGGCAAGATGTACATGGCAGTAACGTGGAAATGATTCTGAAGGAGGAACTTGAAACAGATTCCTGAGAAGCTTTCAATTCCACGAATGTGACCAAAGAATTCTGTACTATAAAAAAAAATGACAAATGGGATGAACACAGAGAAGCGAGGGGAAATGTCCACGAACCGATCCAGAGCAAAGCAAGCAGAGGCAAGAGAACAATACGCAGCTGGATCCGGATTAGTGTCAATGACAAATCTGGGAAAGTGGTCGTTTTACCATCTGAAATCGTAACCATGTGTAACATGTAGTCACTTGTTCCAGCCCAACAGAACTACAGGATGAATTTTTTATAATAAAGTTCAAATCTAATTATTAATGTAATAGAACAGGAAAGAATAAGAAAATGTATTTCTGATTCATGTTTATTATACAGTAATAGAGTAGGTTTAGCAAGCAAAAATTTAAAAATTAAAAACTTACTGAATAATAATATCTAAAGATGAGCCTGCACTGATGATATGATAAAAAACAGTATTATCATCATCATGATTGAAAAGATTTTAGCAGCATAGACTGAACTGTCTCCTCTTTTCCTAAATCTTCATACCTACGGTGGGAGGAACAGAGAGTTTTAAACACATCTCCTCAAATCCTCATGAATGGTCACACTCCCACACACAACACCAAGTGTAGTTGGATGATCTGGGGCATTGCCTGAAAATCAATAGTGCTTAAATGCAACATGACTGGACTTGCATTATTTTTCAAGCACTGGGCTAAAATAACTCAAAAATCAGTCTTCAAAAATAGCTTTTGGTCACCCATGCTTCCTTATTTGATCAGTAAAAAACTGGAGGCGAAGGATGGTTGTAGCCTCTCAGGGCAGAAGGATTTTGAGACTAATAAACAGGCACTGGTCTTCATTTTAAATCCCCTTCTGCATTACCTCCTTACAGTAAACGTGTTAGAAGATCCTTGAACACTATAAATCCAGGACGAGCTTTCTCTTTCTTAGAAACATAAGCAGCCCGTCATTCAGTGGCAACCAAACCTCCCTCACTCAGGTGCGTGACAAAGGTATCAAACCCATTGCATCCTTTTTCAGAATAAGCCTGCTTCATCCACATCAAAACTTTGCTGATCAGCGTCTCACTATCATCGTCACACCTCTATTTCTTGTAATTGTTTACAAATCTGATGCCACTCAGGCCTCTTCTCTCGTTTCGCCCATGTGCTTGATGACATTCCACACCACATTCGTGCCAATCAATCCCACCAGATTTCATCCAAATACAGTAACGAGCTGCTTCTTCTTTGCCCTGGCACTGTTTCCATCTGAAGTAGTCTTCCTTTGGTCCATTTTTCAAGGTCTCCTTTTTGAAAAGTTAACACAACTGCAGGTAACAGAGCAGGCAGCAGCACAGCACATCCCTCCACACCTGATGTGGGCAAGTGCAGATCACCAATGCAGGGGGCCTCAAAACTCTCAACAAGTGTACACGCATGTCATTAATTGCATTTTGGATTGCTTTACATGAGATGTATTGTTTTATAATTTCACTAAATTGAATTCTGCATTATTCAAGCTCCCATTAATCACAACTAGCTGTGCATAACGTAAACAAAGAAAAGGTCAACCACAAAAAGTCAAAAGTCAATGTTTCAAAATAATAAAAAATCAGCATGGCTGGAAGAAAGAGACAGAAGACATCCACACCCCACCCTGTGTAGAGGTGAGAGGCTCACCAGCATCACACAAGGCACACGTTTTTAGGCTGTTTTCAATGCACTAATCAGTTATGCTGATTTTTTTATTTTGTTGTTGTGGTTCTTGTTGTTATCTTTAGATGGGAAGACTCCCCAGGGAAAATTATGGTGATTTTTTAAAAAGACAACAATAAAAACTTATTTTTAAAAAAAGGACACAGAAAGATTCTACTTACCTTAGTACCGATAATAGGGACTCTTCTAATGATTCTAAAAAACTTCTTTTTGGCCCTTGAAAACAAGCCTGAAAGAAGCAGAAAGGCCATGAGTCAGCAGCTTCCAAACCTCCCCCACTCAGGCATCAAAGTCACAGCAGCACAGAACTCCCCGAGGAAGACAGAACCAGGGAAGATGGAGTTGGAAAACGTCTAACAAAATTTTAAAAGTACAACATGTGAATTTGTGGTTTTCTAAGTCTGCAAGCAGCCAGACCACAGCTCGACACCAGTGGTACACAGCTTCTGGTGGTTTCCCTCGCCCTCAGGGCCCTGCTACCAGCTTTACTTCCAGTTTCTCCAAACCTCCACCCAACCTCCACTTGCCCCAACAAGAAACTTCCAATTCATGATGTCTTTTGACAGACTCTACCCCCCTGTTCTTCAACAACAACACTTTGGCGGAAATTTCTGGCCCCCAGTACTCCCTAGTAATCACGGAGGCCCACCAAATCCCACAGAGGACAGTACAGAAAGTACGTAAGACCACAGTGTCTTCCTGCTTTCTCACAGGTCGTTGTCTTCCAAACCATCAAGTGAAACGGATTTGTTTTTCAGTCACCCTTCCTGACACCCTCTTTGCAGCCTCGGACGCTGCTGACCAAACTCCCTCGCACTCTCCTTCTCCCTTAGATTCAGCACCGCTCTACTCTCCTGTTTCTCTCTCCCTACCTGCAACACTTCCTTCTTTTCTTTGCTGCCTCTTCATCCCCTTCCTAACTCTTTAAGGAAAATGCCCTCCTTCTCTCCATGCTCATCCTTAGTAAACTCACTCCTTCATTCCTACACCTCCAACTCACCCCACACACTGCCTACAACACACTGACCTTGATGCTCCCAAAGCCGATATCCGCTTTGGACCTCACTACTTCTGAACCTTGATGTCATCTTTGACTGGCCCCTTTCGTTGCTCCTGAGTAGTGGCCCCTCCCAACCCTCCTCCTCCACATACCTACCAAAATAACCTTCCGAAAACACCGACCTCACAGTGTCAGTGCCCAGCTCAAGGACTTTCTCTTGCCTTTAGGATACCAACTCTTCAGCCTGGCATTTCAAGACTTCAGAACCAAGCTCCAGCCCACATTTCCAGAACTGCTTTTACCTTTCTCCCTTTCCCGCCTATTCCAGGAAAACCAGTCCATTTGCCATTGCACAAATTCATCATTCTTCTCACACTCGTGCAAGGGTTATCCACTGCCTACAATACATTCCCTCCTCGCCTCTACCTCTCAGATCCCAGAGATTCCTCCAAGAACCAGCTCAGGCACTTCTTCTGATCTTCTCATCGCTGACTAGTTCTCTCTCTCTCTCTCTCTCTCCTCAACGTCCGATGTTTTTTATCCAAATGTTTATATGTTGGATCTCTCCGGAAGAATAAAAGCGTCCTGAGAAGGGTGTTTCTGTTCCCCTCTCACCCCAAGGGATGCCCTGCATCCTAACACACTTCATAAATGCCTCCTTTCTCATAGCTACTCAGCCACCCGTCCTGTTCCCTAAATCACCAACTGCTTGGGTATGTCTGACCAAACAGCCTATACATACCTCATACTTAACAGCATCCAAACAGAATTTATTGCCTTATCTCGTCTTCATCCTTACAACAACCCTGGGAGGTAAGTGCTATTGTTATCATCATTTTACCAATGAGGAAATGGAGACAAGCAAAGGTGAAGTGACTTGCCCAGGGTCACACAGCTAGGCTGTGTCTGAGGCTGGATTTGAACTCAGGTCTTCTTGACTCAAGGCCCAGTGCTCTGTGCACTGTGGCTCCCCCCATCTCCCCTAGTCTATCTGCTGGAAGAGGAGAGGGTCTTCAGCAACCTCAGATGCAGCAGAGAGGCTGAAAAGCAGGATGCTTTGGTTTGCATCTGGTTTGTCAATAAGGACGTTTTCTAAAACAATTCTAGGTGACCTCGAGAGGCTTCGAGACTCACTTCTGATTCTGGGTTTGTGACTTTGAGTCTGTGTGAACAGTTTCTCATCAGTAAGTATGTGAATCAGTGAATCACAAAGCATTTATTGAGCGGGCGCTGCCAAGCACTGGGCTGAGTTGCAGAGGCTACCCCTGCCCTCAAGGAGCTCCCCTTCAGATGAGTGAGAAGCACAGCGAGGCACATGTAAGATACATGTATACACAGAGGGGAAGGGACGAGGGTACTGGAAAAGGCCTCCTGCAGGGGGATGAGCTTGGACTGAGCCTTGGAGGAAGCCAGAGAAGCTGAAGGTAGGGATGAAAGAGCAGACAGTTCCAGGCATGCGGCTCAGCCAGTGCAAAGGTCTGCTGTCAGGAGATGGAGGGTCATGTATTAGGAACAGCAGGGAGGCCAATGTGGTCAGATCTTTGAGTACTCAGAGGGGAGCAAAGTGTTGCATGTCCAATTCATTGATTTGCTCTCTTTTATTGATGTACACATTTAGAGATATAAATTTTCCTCTAATTACTGCTTTGAATGTATCCCACAAATTTTGAAACGCTGTCTCATTTTTGTCATTCTCTTTAATGAAATTATTGATTGTTTCTATGATTTGTTCTTTGACCCATTCTTTAGGATTAGATTACTTAGTTTTGTTTTTTGGGGTTTTTGAGAGGCAATTGGGGTTAAGTGACTTGCCTAGGGTCACACAGCTAGTAAGTGTCAAGTGTCTGGTCTGCTTAATTTTCAATTAATTTTTAATCTATGCTTCCATGGCCCTTTGTTGAATGTAATTTTTATTGCATTATGGTCTGAAAAGGGTGCATTTAATATTTCTGCTTTTCTGCATTTCGTTGTGCGATTTTATGCCCTAATAGAGTGTCAATTTTTGCAAAGGTGCCATGTACCTCTGAAAAGAAGGTACACTCCTTTCTATTCTCATTCAGCTTTCTCCAGGGGTCTATCAGATCTAACTTTTCCAAGATTCTATTCATTACCTTAACTTCTTTCTTAAGTTTCTTTTATGGTTATATTACTCCAGTTCTGAGAGAGGAAAGTTGAGGTCCCACACTAGTATAGTTGTACTGTCTATTTCCTCCTATAATTCATTTACATTTTCCTTTAAGAATTCGGATGCTCAATTGAGGATTGACTGAACAAGTTGTTGCATGTGATTGTGATAGAATATATTGTAATATAATAAATGATGAGCAGGATGCTCTCAGAAAAACCCGGAAAAACCTACATGAACTGATACAAAGTGAAATGAGCAGAACCAGGAGAACACTGTACACGGCAACAGCAACACTGTGCAATGACCAACTTTGACAGACTTAGCTATTCTCAGCAATACAATGATCCAAGCCGACTCTGAATGATTTATGATGAAAAATGCTATCCATCTCCAGAAAAAGAACTAATAAAAGTCTGAATGGAGATCAAAGTGTGCTTTTTCTTTATTTTTCTTGGTTTTTTGTCAGTGTTTTCTTTCACAACATGACTAACACAGAAATATATTTTGCATGACTGCATATGTATAACCTATATCAAATTGCTTGCCTTCTCAATGGAGGGCAGGGCAGAAAAGAGGGAGGAAGAGAATTTGGAACTCAAAAATTTTTACAAACAAATGTTAAAAAATTATTTTACATGCAATAGGGGAAAAACAAAATTTTAAATTAAAAAAAAGTAATTTGGATGCTATGCCATTTGGTGCATATACACTTAGCACTGATATTACTTCACTGTCTATGGTACCTTTTAGCAAGATGTAGTTTCCCTGCTTATCCCTTTTAATTAGATCTATTTTTGCTTTTACTTTGCCTGAGATCATGATTGCTAACCCGTCTTTTTCCCTTCAGTTGAAACATAATAGATTCTGCTCTAGCCCTTTAGTTTAATTCTGTGTGATTCTCTGTTTCAAGTGTGTTTCTTGCAAACAACATATTATTGGCTTCTGGTTTCTAATCCATTCTGCTATCTGCTTCCATTTTATAAAAGAGTTCATCCTATTCATATTCACAGCTATAATTATTAACTGGGCATTTCCCTCTATCTTATTTTCTTCTGTTTATTGTTCTCTCTCTCTCTCTTTTTATCCTGCCTCTCCTCTAAAGTCTGTGTCACTTCTGACCACTGCCTCCCTTAATCCATACTCCCTTTTATTACCTCCTCTTTTTCTTATCCCCTTCCCCTCCTATTCCCCTGCTAAGTAATACAGATTTCTATTACCAATCGGGTATGTATAATTTTTCCTTTCTTTGAACTAATTTAGATGTGAGATTTGAGCATTGACTGTTCCACCTCCACCATCTTCCCCTCCACTATAAAAGTTCTCCCGTGTATACCTCTTTTGTGTGAGATAATTTTCCCTATTCTTCATTTCCCTTCCCTCTTCTCACAGGGCACCCCCTCTTTCTCACCTATCCATTTTTTCACATCATTTCAACATAACTGACTCATGTCTGTGCCTTCTTTCTACATAGAATCCTTTTTTTTTAATATAAATTTATTTATTTTTAGTTTTCATCTAAACCCCATCTCCTCCCTCCCCAAGATGATGCACAATCTGATATAAGGCTATACATATGCATTTCTATTAAACATATTTTCACATTAGTCATGTGGTAAGGAAGAATTAGAACCAATAGGAGGAACCACCAGAAATTCACAAAACAAAACAGAAGGGGAAAAAAAAAGCAAATAGTAGGCTTCAATCTGCATTCAAACTCCATAGTTCTTTCTTTGGATGTGGATAGCATTTTCCATCATGAGACTTTTAGAGATGTCTTAAATCTTTGCATTGCTGAGAAGAGCTAAGTCTGTCAAAGTTAGTCATCACATTACATGGCTGTTACTGTGTACAGCATTCTCCTGGTTCTGCTCACTTCACTCAGCATCAGAGCATACAAGTCTTTCCAGGTTTTTCTGAAGTCAGCCTGTTCATCATTTCTTATAGCACAATAGTATTCCATTACATTCATATACCACAACTTGTTCAGCCATTCCCCAATTGATGGGCATTCTCTCAATTTCCAATTCTTTGCCACCACAAAAAGAGCTGCTATAAATATTTTTATACATGTGGGTCATTTTCCCATTTTTATCATCTCTTTGGAAAACAGCGCCAGAAGTGCTATTACTGGGTCAAAGGGCATGCACATTTTTATAGCCCTTTGGTATTTACGTTGTTGTTTGATGGATTCTCAATGTCTCATAGAGTCATTAGCTTCTAGTTGATCAACTCTAACTTTTAAGGTGTTGTTTTCCTCAATTAGCTTTTGTACTTTCTTTTCCATTCAGCCAACTGTACTCCTTAAGGAGCTGTTTCCTTCAGTTGACTTGTGTATCTCCTTTTCCATATGGCCAATTGTACTTTCTAAGTAGTTTTCCAAGCTATTGACTCTTTTTTCACAATTCTCTTGCTTCACTCTCATTTCTTCTCCCATTTTTTTCTTCTACCTCTCTTACATGACTTTTAAGCTCCTTTCTGAGCTCTTCCATGAGTTCTTTCCGGGCTTGAGACAACTTCCCATTTTTCTTTGGAGTTTTGCCCGTAGGTGTTTTGACATTGTTGTCTTCTGAGTTTGCATCTTGGTCTTCTCTGTCACCATAATAACTTTCGATGGTCAAATTCTTTTTTGTTGTATTTTTGCTCATCATTTTTTTTTTGGCCTTTTTCCTTTCTTTTAAGTTTGAGCTCTGTACCCGGTATAGAAGGGTAATTGTCTCAGGCTTCTTGTAACAGTGGCTGCAGGCCCTGGCTATTTACCTAGTGCTGCCCTGATGTTGCCCTGAGGCCCCCAGGAGACCTTCGTGTCTGGTGCTGGGCTGAGACGGTAAAGTGGGGGGTGGCTGGCATGTGCTGCTAGAGGCCAGCTTACCTGGTGCTGAGATGGGCCATAGTAGTGCTGTGTTGCACGTGCTGAAGCCTGGTGGGGTGTTTCTGCATTTCTTGGCATTACACTGAAGCACGTGGAGGTCCAGCTACTGGAAGATGCCTATTTGCCCTGGGCTATGCTAAAGTATGTGGTGGTTCTCAGAGCTGTAGTCTGCTGATTCCCCTGGCTATGCTAAGGCACATGGGAGGTCCTGGTGTTGGCACCTGCCTGCCCCACCACACTGAGACTCAGCATCTTCACCGGTTTGCTGAGGTGGAGCTTGCTGGGATGTTTCCTGTCCTGGAATGTGAGACTGACCTTTCTTGCTAATCTTCCAAGTTTCTTGGGCTAAAAGATTGTTTCACCCTGTCTTTTTGCTGGGTCTGCTGTTTCAGGATTTGTTTGGGAGCACTATTTTATGGATATTTGGAGGTGAATATGGGACAGTTACAGCAATTTACTGCTTACACCATCTCTTGGCTCCCAGAAGTTCCCATCTTAAATAATTTTTTTTTAGTTTTTTCAAGGAATTCTTTTTGAGCTTGTGTCAAATTCACATTTTTCTTTGAGGCTTCATTTGTGGCCATTTTGACTTCATGGTCTTCTGAGTTTGTGTCTTGATCTTCCTTGTCACCATAGTAGCTTTTTATGGTCAGGTTCTTTTCTTTCTTTTTTTTTTTTGCTCATTTTTCCATTTCTTGATATTGAACTTTATGTTAAAGTTGGGATTTATTCCCAGTGTAGAAGGTGAGTAGGGCACTGTCTCAAGCTTCAGGGTTTTTTGCAGTGTTGTTTTCAAAAATAGTTCTGGGTGTCTGGAACTTTCTGGTGTTTCCAAGGTGTTACAATCTGGGGAGGGATGTGGTCACTGCTCTCCTGGTCTGTACTCTGGTCTTTACCCAGGAAAGGCCCCTGATCCCTTGGGACTGCAATTGATACTGCTCCTCAGGGCCCCTGTTCCCTTGGGGTCATGATACTGTGCCTTGGGGTCTCTGAATCCTGATGAATGAAAGCAATACTGCTCCTCAGAACTCCTACTCCCTCTTGACTGAAGATGCTCCTCTCTGCCCTTGAACTGTGACCCAGAAGTAGGTATAGACAATGGATTTGCCAAATAGCATCTGGTCCTGCACTCAGTGCTAGCACAGAGGTCCCCCATAATCTCAAACCAGTTGCCAGGTCCTCTTACCATCTCTGGCTTGAGAGCTCCTAAAGCCACTGCTGCTTGCCACCACCATCCTAGTCCCACCAACAGTGTTTCAAGCATCATTTTTTCCATTACATTTGATGGCCTCTAATGAGTAATGAGGATTTCTGGCTGCCCCAAAGGGCCAGCCAGAAGACACAAGGCCCCTCCCAAAAGAGTGATAACACATTTAGCATCACACTTTAATTAAGGGCATGACCCAAGTGTGAAGTTTTTTCCTGAATCCTTAGGAGAGAATCATTCTAATAACAGCTAAAATTTATTAACTGCCCTGGCCACCTCAACTCACAAAGATCTCTTCTTTCTCAACTCTCATGTGGTTCCAAGCACTTATTTGGCACTTACCACATACTGTCTGGTGTCAGTATTAGTTTTCTTTTCACAAGCCTACGCCCTATCGCTCCAACTAGACCCTGACGACCTCCTAGACCATCAGCACCAGTTCCCACCCCCACCCCCAGAACATACCAGTGCTCAAGAATATTCGATTGATTGCTTACTTTAGGAAGCACAAAACATGAACGGCAGGTATCATCGTAATTTATTTCCACAAACTTGTATAACAGCTGAACGCTGCTTTTTCACTCTTTGCTCTTTAAAATTTATATTACAAGTTATAGTTGGATAGCTACAACCAAGAATACAAGGGAAAAGGTGGAATTAACTTGCATTGTAAAGTGTTTGAGAGCTGGAAGAGATCATGATTTCTGATTTTACCAATAAGCAAACTGCCTCTCAGAATAAATTAGGAGAGACCTACAAATGAAGGAAACTGTATTAGGTTCCCCCAAAAGTACATAGATGTAAAGGGGCAGAAATAAGAAAAAAGATAAGAGCAATACTGTGGATGAAAGCAAGGAAAGACAGGAAGGGTAAGAGTGAGAAAAAGCAAGATATCTTATGAAAACCAAAGAATGTTGCCCAGAAGGCACCTGAAATGTCCAGTCCCAAACGATAGCTGTCTGCTCCCAAGCGCACTCCATGAGATGTTTTTTCAACCAAAGCATGTTCTTAGCTAATTAGCACACATGAAGAGGGAAGCCGGTAGCACTGAACCTGCTCTCACTGTATGACTGTCAGGACAACAGGCCTGGGTCAATTAGTAACTGTAAGTGAACTGCACAGTCATTACGTTTATGCTAGAGAGTTCCATTCACATGAGGCCCCTTTCCCTCCCCACTCAAAAAGTAGGATGCCCTACTTTAGCCCAGCTCTCTCATTTCACAGATGAGTAAGGTCCAGAAGGGAGGGGTCACAAGATGACAGAATCAGACCTAGAAGGGCCTCCGGAGAGCCCGTCGAATCCAACTTCCTCATTGTAAAGATAAGGAAATGGAGACACAGAGCAGTTAAGTAATTTGTGAGGGTAGGCAGCCAAGGCAGGATTCAGACCCAGGCTTCCTGATTCCAAGTCTAGGGTCCATCTACTCCTTTGATGACACGTCCTCTCTTCAGCCAAGCACCTGAGTAGTCCCACAAGTGAGTTCCTAGATTATGATACAAGTTCCCACCTCCTCAAAGTCCCTGAAATATCTTTTTTTCTTCTCATTTTTGATTTTACATGAATTTGCTGATTCTTCCATCCTATTGCCCCCAACATTAAACAATTCAAAAAAGAAAAGGAAAAAAATCTTCATAATATGCATAGTCCAAAAGAGCAAAAGAAAGTCCCCACATTAGGGCCATGTGCAGAAATGCCTATCTCATTCTGTATTTTAACTCCATCCTCTTTCTATTATAATTAATCTTCAGTCCTCTGGATTAGTGCTTGATCATTGCACTAATCAGGGTTCTAAAGTCTTTCCAAGTGGCTTCTCTTTACAACGTTACTGTTGTTTACAAAGTGTTCTTCTAGTTCTGCTCCCTTCTCTCTGGATGGGCTCATGGAGGTCTTCCCAGTTTCCTCTGAGGCTGAGCACTTCATCCTTTCTTATGGCACAATACTATTCCATTACACTTATATATGCCATCATTTGTTTGGTCTTTACCCAATAGGCAGGCATCCCCTAAGTATCCAGCTCCCATAAATATCTTTGTACAATAGGGGTCTTACTCCTCTTTCTTTGATCTCTTGTGTTATCAGCTTAGTGGTAGTATAGCTGGTTCAAAGGAGTTGTCTGTTTTAATCACTTTGGGGGCCTATTCCAAATGGCTTTCCAGAATGACTGGACAAATTCCAGTTCTCCCAAGGGGGCGCTGCAGGCTCTCAAACATAATTTTCTCCTTTTGCCATCTTTGTCAAACTTAGGGTAGAAGGTATAACCTCAGAGTGATTTAATTTGCATTTCTTTAATTAACAGTGATTTGGAGCACTTTTTCATATCATTGGTGATAGTTTGGATTTCTTTCCTTGAGAACTTTTGTTCATATCCTTTGACCACTGATCTATTAGGAGAATGGCTCTTCAGTCTTATAAACTGTAATCAGGTCCTTTTATACCTTGAGTATAAGATTTTTATAAGAGAAATTTACTGCAAAGATTTTTCTCCCAGTTAGGTATTTCTCTTCTAATTTTAACTGCATTAGATTTGCTTGTGCAAAAGCTTTCAATTTTATATAATCAAAATTGTCCATTTTATTTCCTGTGAACTTCTCTGTCCCTTCTTTTGTCATGAATTCTTTCCCTATCCAAAGAGCTGAAAAGTTAATTTCTCCCTCACCCCTCTAATTTGCTGAGGATGTCACCTCTTATGTCTAACTTATAAATCCATCTGAATTTATCTGGATACATGGTGTGAGATGTTACAGATCCTGGAGCATTAAAGCATTTACTATGTGCCAGATCCTTGATCCCTCCAATCCCTTAAAGGTGCCTGTCCTGATCTCCCACTCCAGGAGCTTAGCAAATCTGCAAGAAACAAAGCTGAGAACCAGCACACTGAATGACAGCCAGCATCCAACACTTTAATGATCATACACAATTTAATAAATTCTTATTTTAGGTTAAATTTCATGTAAAAGTATAGGACTGGGGAAGGATAAATAGTCTGCGTGAAAGGAATCTGGATGAATGAAGCACGGCAACCCAAAAACTAACATAATCTCAAGTGACATGAATAGCCAAGGTATCCAGGACAAGGGAGGGGACTGACAGTCTGCCTGAGTTCTGCTCTGGTCACACCACACAGAGAATATGGGATCAATTCTGGGCCTGAGGCTTTAGGAAGGATATTGACAATGTCCAGCTTGTCTAGCAGAGGGTGACTGAGATGACAATACTAACAATGACTGCATATAACTTGTCTAAAGCTCCCAATGACTCTGTAGATAGGAGAGTGGAGGAAGCACAGAGGTTGCCCTAGGAGACTCTAGACTAAAGAGTGCTTCAAGCATTTGGAGAAGGAATCTGCTTTATCTAACTGACCTCAGAGAGCAGGACTAGAAGCAATTTTGGCTTGATATTAAAAGGGAAAACTTCCTAAATAATCAGAGTATTGAAAAAAGAAAGCAGAATGGGTGGCCTTGGAAGACAGAGGACTGCTCATCACTGGTGGTCACCAAGAGATAAGCCTTGGGAAGGGCTGTCCACCTTCCACAGCAAGAATGCTCACGCCTCTGTTTCCCTGAGAATCTCTGGTTTCCATCAAGACTCAGCTCCGGCACCACCACACCACCCTTTCTCGATTCCTCCCATCTCCCTCTCAAACTCCCTTGCATACAGACATTCTGTCTATATTTACACGTGTGCACACATTCTCCTTGGGATAATGCAGAAGATCCTTGAAACCAGGGCATCTTTCACTTCTGTCCCTGCATCCTCAGGCACATCAATAAATGCTTAGTGTTTGGTATGACATTGATTCTCTCTTGTCAATGGAAGCAAAGTTTCCCACCTTACCATTCCCAGTTCTGAAAGCCGGCACAGCACAGTGGAGTGAACACTTAGGATCAGACCCTGGATTCAAACCCTGTTCCAACACTGACTCTCCAAGCCTCAGACTTCTCATGTAGAAAATGGGGAAAATACAGCCCTGTTGTAAGCAAAGAGCTTTGTAAACCTGGAACTGCTACAGAAATTACCAGGGTGATGCCTGAGAAAGAGCGCAGACTAAAAGAAGAAGCCTTCTGAGCTACAGGGAGAAGCGATCATCGCATGCAGAGACAAGGACTCCAGAAGCCAAGTAAGGCTCGAGCAGAAAGTGGAAAAGAACAGCCGCTGGCCCCGCACCTCGGCAGACGGGCACCCAAGCTGCTTCTGAGGCTCGCCATTACAACCAAACAATGGCATATCTGCAGAGACAAGAACAGCTCAGCGGCTCGGGTCCTCCTTCCAGGTCTCCACTCCTTAATATCCGGGTTGTAGGAAATGCTCCCATTGTTCATGAGCAGCTAATAATTCTGGGACTCTCAGGGATAAACTAGAGGGTGGGCAGGCAGTCATCAAGAGCTAAACCAAGTTAGGGCTGATATGTCAGTCCCACAGAAATCCGCTCCAAACACACTCATGCCAAAAGTTAACTTTTTAAAACTTAATTTCCCCCATAAAAGAAAACTTAAAAACCCTACCAAATACACAATACAAGATACTTCATATAGTGTTTTAGGAGCATTTACTTAAGGAATGTTCATTAACGTTTATTACTAGGTACAACATACCTAAGCCCAGGGAGGATACAAAGATAAGCATGACACAGACCCTGTGCTAATGAAGCTTACAATCTGGTAGAATGGCTGTATTGCTAGCATACTAGACAACAGAGTCCAGGTTCAAAAAGATTTTGGCAGTCTAGGATATTAAGCTGACTCTAATAGACTGAAATGTAATAGGGATAAACAGGATCACAGACTAGCAGATCCCAAGTTGGAAGAAGCCTCAGAGACCACATAACGTAACCTCTCATTGTACACATAAGGAACCTGAGGTTGACATATGTTGTGACTTGCCCACAATAACACTGAGAACAAGCATCAGAGGCAAGCCCCCTGACTCCAGAGTCAATGCTCTCTTCAGTCCCTACATGCTGCATCCCCACTGCAAAGTCTTACAGTTGGGTTAAAAAAAAATTACTTGAAGATGGGGGAGCAATTCATCAGGAAAAGATCTAGGGGCTTGGGTGCACTCCAAGCTTAAATGTCTTAAGTGGAATACAGCAGTGAAGAAAGCCATGTAATCTCACCGAGAAAGGACTAGTGTTCAGCACTAGGGATGTGATTGTCTTGCCAGGTCAGACCACATTAAGAGAATTGTGTCATTCTGGATGTCACAGGTTAGGAAGAACATTGATCTGCTGGAGAACCAAGATGGCGAGTTTGTGCCATATAACAATTCAATGACGAAACTAGAGATGTTTAGCTTGGGAAAGAGAAAGCTCAGTGTGGCCATGCGAGAGTTATCTCCAGTGATCTGAAGAGCTTTTGCAGGGACAAGAGATAAGAAGACTTGCTCTGCTTGATTCTGGAGGGCCTAAGCAGGAGAACTTCCCTACTAGAAGTCATAAGGAGGTTTCTGGTAATCAGAGCTCTCCAAGTTTGACTATTAACACTGAAAAAGAATCTGACCCATCTGAATAAAGGGTCATGGCGCAGCCGGTCATTCAAAACAACGAGGCTGCAGTGTAACAAGGGCTTGAGATGAGAAGCCAATCGTTGGCACACGACGTGGAAGACCCTCTTTGGAACATTTACAGGAAGATAAATCTGAGCTGATGGGCACCAAAAGACCTTGCTATTGGAAAAGACCAAAAACTGAAAGTTAAGGGTAAAGCCTACAGGCTCAAAGAGAAGGAGTTAAGGCTACTTTGCAAATAGCCATTGACCTACTGTAGTAAATTTATGTAACACAGTGACATAGAAAGAATGCTTGATATATTTCTTTTATGGACATGCTAACCTGGGACACTTTCATCTGCCCCAAAAGCATGGCTAGAGAAACTGAAATCATCCACAACATTCTCAAATGCAGGTTATTGCAGCCACAGAATACAGGGATTTTCTACCTGGGGTCCATGAACTCTCATGTTAATATTCTGACAACTACATTCCCCTGTACTTGGTTTATTTTGTAATTCGTTGTACTGTATTTGATTTCATGCATTTAAAAACATTATTGTGGGAAGGGGTCCACGGATTTCATAATAAGACAATGCCCAAGGGTTCCAAGGCACATGAAACAGAGTAAACTCCATAATAAACAAACAAGTCTTCTTTTCCTTCTCTCTCCACCAGTGATTCTTCTCACTTATTCAGCACTGAACTTGATTATCTGCTATGCACCTACTAATCACAAGGCCCTGAGGCCAGGCTTTGGGGAGAGGAAGTCAACATGAAACTCATTCCTGTGCTCTAAGACCTTAGACATTTAAACCCAGCTGAACTCTGAAGGAAACTAAGGCTTTAAAGAACAGAAGTGAGGAGAGAGGCAACTCTGGACTACAGAAGATGGAATGCAGATTTTGGGCAAAGTAAGGAGACCCATATGACTGAAGAGTGCATGAGTTATGGGAAATAAGTAAGGAAGGGTGGGCTGAAGGATATTTGTGAAGGGCTTTAAACGTCAAGCTAAGAAGTCTGCATTTTATCTAACGATCCTAGGGAAGATGTATGAGCAAGGAAAAAACATGGTCAGACCCATGCTTCAGGAAGATTATTTTGACGAGCATATGGCAGAGGGCCTAGAGAAAGGAGTTACTAACAATAGTTAGTAGGCTATCGCAATAAATCCAGGCAAGAGGTCATGAGTGCCTGAATTGAGGGGATATCTGTGTGAGAAGAAAAGGATGGATTTGAAAGAGGTTGCAGGAGTAGAATTGACAAGCTATGGCAATTGATTAGATGTGGAGGTGTTGAGGTTTAGAGGTTTAGGGGTGCTGGGACCCTGAAATCATGACACACAGTCCTGCTTAAATGAATATGACCTAAGCCTTCTTTCAGCCAAAGACAAGGTTTATCAAAGAGCTACCATATTGGCCAGACTCTTAAGGAATCTAAACATTACTGAGCTATTGGCTGGATTTTAAGAATCTGAGCACCTTAATGGAGACAAGATGGACCTTATATACAGGAAGACTGTGAGGAGGATCTAGGAATGACCAAGTAATTTGAGGTGACTGAAGGAGGGGTCTAAGGAAGATCTGGATGGGAGTGGCCAGTAAGCTGGAGTGAACAGAAGACCAGGGATCTGGACCATGTGGCCAAGGGAGAATAGAGTC
The DNA here is from genome assembly GCF_003287225.1 of Phascolarctos cinereus. Taxonomy (NCBI): domain Eukaryota; kingdom Metazoa; phylum Chordata; class Mammalia; order Diprotodontia; family Phascolarctidae; genus Phascolarctos; species Phascolarctos cinereus. The sequence continues at coordinate 49,261,483 of NW_027555736.1, read as the reverse complement.
TAGCTAGGATTAAGGGTGGGAAGTGGCCAGGGGCAATTGGAAGGTAACAGAACAGAATTGGGAGATTGGGCATAGCCACAATGAAAGGCCAGTTGATAAGATTATAGCCTCAGGTAAACTCTGGAGATCTGGCCAGGTGGGAAAGTCCAGAGTTTTACCTTTTTGGGGTCCAGATCTCAAAGACATGGTCTTTTCCTTTTAGGGGTTCCGATCCCATCCCCATCAGAGGTAAGAGAAAGTCAGGCAATGAAGATGACTCAGGCTGCATACCTGTCTGGTATCTTCAACAGAGAAGAGTTGGGAGGGATGGGTTTAAGAGGGAAAACTATTAAGATCCATTTCAGATACACTGATTTTGGGATGCTTAGGAGACATGTAGGTAGAGATGTCTAGCAGGAAGTTAGTAACATGGGACCTGAGGTCAGGAGCAACATTTGGACTGGATACGTAGATCTGTGATTCATCTACAGAGATAACTGAAGTGACAGGAGGTAACATGAAGGCCAAGTGCAGGGCTACACAGAGAAAAGAAGGCCCGAGACAAAACTATGGTCAATAGTTACTGATGCACAGTAAAGAGAATGGAACCTAGAAGATGATCCGGCAAAGGAGACTGAGAAGCAGATCAAGGAGGAGAGACAGGAAAGAGAAATTAGCATTAGATGAAGTGATTTCTTATCTTAAGTAACTGAGTCCATTCAGATCTTTCCAAGGAGGAAGCAGCAGGACCCAATAAAAGGCATTGTATACCAGGCCCCAATATCTGCACAGAGGTGAAATCATAGCCAAATGATTACAATCAACTAAACCATAAGCATTTAGGAAGCACCTGCCATGTGTCAGACACTGTGCTGAGTGCGACAAATAAAGGCAAAAGACAGTCTAGACAGACTCTCAAGAAGCTCATGGTCTAATGGGAGAGACAGCATGCCAGTAACTATGTACAAACAAGCTGCAGATGGGATAAACTGGAGACAATGAATAAAGGGAAAGAAATTAATAGGGGATCACAAAAGGCTTCTCATAGAAAATGGGCTTTTAGCTAAGACCTGAAGGGAGTCAAGAAGGCCAAGAGGTGGAGATGAGGAAAGAGAGAGTTCCAGGCATTGGGAACAACCAGAGAATGCCCAGAGCCAAGCGGTGGAATGTCTTGTTCAAGGAACAGCAAAGAGGCCACTATAACTGGATCACAGACCACTCGGAGGGTAAGGTACAAGAAGACGAGAACAGCAGGAGGGGACTGGAGTGTGAAGGGTTCTGAATGCCAACAAAAGATTTTATATCTGATCCCAGAGGTGATACGGTGCCACTCAAGTTTAACCGGGTAACATGGTCAGATCTTCACTTAAGATTAGGAAGATTAATTTGACAGCTGAGTGCAGGAGGGACTGGAGAGACTTGAAGCAGAAAGACGAACTAGCAGGTACGAGGTGATGAGGGTCTATACTAGGCTAGTGGTGATGGGGTTGGGATCTGCACCCCAGAAAGGAAAAACCCTGGACTTTCCTACATGGCCAAATATCTGGCTGTCTGCCTTAGGTTATAATCCCATCAAGTGGCCTTTCATTGTGGCTATGTCCAGTTCCCCAATTCTGCTAGCCCTCCATTGTCTCACCTTCCTATGGCCCCTGGCCACTTCCCACCCTTAATCCTAGCTAGGGCTCCATTCTCCCTTGGCCACTTGGTCCAGGTCCCTGGCATTCTGTTACCTCATAGTCCCCGTAGACTACTTGTCCACTCCTAGATCTCTCCCACAGTCTTTCTGTATATAAGGTTCATCTTGCCTCCATTAAGGTGCTCAGATTCTTAAAATCTAGCCACTGCTCAGATTCTTACCATGTAGCCAATAGCTCACAGGTGCTCAAATTCCTTAAAAGTCTGGCTAACGTGGCGGATCTTTAATAAGCCTTGTCTTTGGCTGAAAGAAGGCTTGGGTTGAACGGGCAGGACCCATGTGCTCTGATTTTGGGGTTCCAGCACCCCTAAACCTCAACAGTGGCACTGTCAGAAGAGAGAAGGGGGCATCAGACATGTACAAGAAATGTAAAATCAACAGGCCTTGGCAACAAGTTGGACATGAGGAGTGACGAGTTGAGGATAACAGCTAGGCTGTGAGCCTGGGAGGCTGGGATGATGGTGGTGCCCTTGCCAGAAGCAGGGTGGTTCAGAATAGGGCTGTGCCTCAGGAGCAGAGTGAAGGCCAGTTTGGATGGGTCTCAGATTGAAGGAATGGGAATACAGTCTAACAAAGCTGGAAAGATCCATCGGAACTGAGCTGTAAGCTAAACAGAGTTGTTCATACAATATCCTATGGCACTGGAGCTGAGTGAATAGGGAAATTGGTCCAGTCAGATCTGCACTTAAGATCTGGCAGCAGAGGTTTACCAATCACTTTACAAATATTATCTCATTTGATCCTCACAACTCAGAATCTAGGTGCTATTATTATCCCCATTCTACTGTTGAGGAAACTAAGGAAGACAGAGGTTAAAAGACTTGTCCAGGGTCACCTGTCTAAGGCCAGATTTGAGATCCTGACTCCAGAGGCCAGCACACTATACACTTTGCCATTTAGCTGCCTAAAGTAACAGCCATGAACAGCCATTCCAAAATAATTAAGTTTGCATAGCTAATCCAATTTAGGGGTGCTTTCTTAACAGCCTAAGTTACTCCTCAGGCTTGAATCTGCAGAAGTTTACAATGCCCCTTACTTTGATTTCTGAGAAGTTAAGGAGATGAATATAAAAAGAGGTAGGCCATAGAGGTGTCATTACCACTCTCCACAGAAGCCAGATTCCACAAAGCCCAGTGACCAAGAAGGGCTGGTGTCCATCGGAGGCCCATCCCTCTGAGTCTCGGATCTGAACACAACAGAAATGACTTTCCTCCTCCCGAGGACAACAGGCACACTTACTCTCAGACTGGAAGACAAAACCGTAGAGCCACACCATCAGCAAGGTCCACAGCACACTCCACGCAATCAGCTGCCACGGTTCATATTTGGTGCAGTGTCCATTGACATAGTTCTTGGCATTGATTAAATATACTTCCAGGATTTCCTGATAGGGCTCGATGGCCTTCTAGAAATAAAACACAAGACAAAGAAATGTCATAAGAAAGAAAAAGAAAATTCAGTTTTTGACTATTTAAGTACTCTTGGTTTATTTCATTTCCCAACTACCATTTTCTTTTACACTTAAGAACCTCTATACTCTTACCCCCAAATACCTAATTAATTTCCCATCCAAAAAAACCTCAATTCCAGACTGGCCTACTATCTTAAATCTTTTGCTCACATCCTTTGCTTAGGGAATATACACACCAAAATAAACACAAGGTAACTTAAGGAAGGAGAGTAAACTGACAGCTGAATTTAAAGAATGTCCCTGAGTACCTGAGTCTTAAAGGAAGATGAAAATTCAGAGAGGCTGGGACACAACCCAGTCACGGAGGCTTGCCAGCATTGCCCTCCTGTGTCAGTTATCATTTCATGTGACTATGTCTTAGCTTCCTAACTGGCCTACGAGTTACAGAGGGGAAGGGCCCATGACCCTCAGAGAATATGAGAGTCAGAAACAACTTCCAGGGCCATCTGGCTGAAACCTGAGCAAGAATTTTCTCTACAATACACTGAACAAATGATCCCTGCTCAAAGACTTCCAGTGAAGGGAAAGGCACTTCCTTTTGAGGCAGCAATTCCACTTGGGAACAGCCTATTTGGGTATCAGGCTAGATAAGCTCTAAGCCCATTCCATGGCCAAAACCTCAGACCCTATGAATTAAAAGCTCTTTGAGACTGGTTTAGTGGAACAAGCCAAATCCCTCTCCCCCATGAGGGTCCTCCCCGTACATGACCCAGAAACAACAACCATCACACGGCCACACACAGCAACAAGTACAGTGAAGTCACATAAATGCTACTGCCGGTGGCAGCACTTCTGAATGGCCTCAGCAATACTCCCCAAAAGAGAGCTGGGAGGAGAGAATAAGATCTGTAGCATTTTGAATCACTACCACTCAAAGAAGGAATCGGGACAAGCGTTCTTCAAATTCATAAGACAGAAGGGGAAAAACGGCTTCATTTTGTTTGAGGGCTCTAGCATAATTAGCACACAGCAAGTAGGAGGCATTCTCTATAGGACCCTACAGAAACACAGCAGCTCCTCTGGAGACTGATGTCTATCCTTGGCCACTCCCCAGGGCCACACTACTGCTGTCACCAAACACAATCGTGTTGAACGCTGGCAGCCGCCAGAGTCCATGCTTTGGTAGGATCTAAAGACGCTGTCATCCACAAAAAGTGCTATCACGTTCCAACGGCTAAAAAGAGGCTTCTGGTGAGAAAGTCTAGGTCAAAGAAGTCAAATTAGTGACTGAGAGACAGGGAAAGTCAGTCAGAGAGAATTCATCTTGAAGATGGTGGTTTCTACCTAGTTACCAACAATCAGGACTGACAGAAGGGAACAATAAACATTTCAGCTGGAGAAAAATAAATCAAAATGCTTGGGTGTTCATATACAAAAGGAACTCAAAATCCAAAGTTTGTCATTTTTTCCAATTAAACTCAGTTTTGTCAATAAAATATGCTTCACAGCTATAGGAAGAATCAATAAAAAGTCTCAGAGAGGTTAAATGATTAGCCCAGGGTCACAAGGTTAAAGGCTGGTCCTCACACCCCCAACTCTTGACTCCAAATCCAATATTCTTTCAACTGCATCACAAAGACTCCCACTAATTCCTCACTGCCCACAGGTAAAATGGGTAACCAACGGCCCCCATTCTGAAAACTCAAAATGCAAGATAACTCAGCAAACAGCTGCTTCAAGAGACACTGTCTCCTGTTAGCCACAGAATCTTGTTAAGACCATACAGTTCACCCAGTCTAAACCCCTCAATTTTCAGAGGAAATTCAAGTCCAGAAAAAAGTGACTTTCCCATGGTCACACAATAGGTCAGTGACCACAATGTCCTTCTCACACTCGGGGCCAAATCCTGGGCTTACTGATAGTGAATATCAGTGCCGGTGCCAATTTAGCATAAACAAACAGGCTTAGTCCTTGGGGGATGAAAAGCCTTGCAGCACCGCTCAGCTTACACATTATTGGGCTCTGTGGGCCTCTCGGGACAGTCTCATTGGGAGGAGGCTGTTCTTTGGTGCTCTGGGTGCAGGCATAACCCCCAGAGAGAATCCTGATGTAACTCAGCCTTAAGGAATCTTTTAACCCCTTTTAAACCACAGGCATGCCAAGATTTACTTTCTCTGTTCCCAAGTTCCTGAATGACTTCACCTTAACTAGTAAAAACTATGCACATGGGGGCAATTTGTGTAATAACAAATGGGAAGATTGGCTCTACAATGTTCTGTATGACAAGCTTAAATGACAGTTATGTCATGGCTTATAGACAGGAATGTAGATAATGATAGCAAGAGAAATGAAAACTTCACTTTTTAATAATTACCTTTTTTAACCATATCTTCTAGCTTAAAGCAATACATTCTTTTACCATGTGCACACACAATTATTACTCTGTAGCCTAAGGTGATTCCAATTTACTACACCTAAGTATGAACGCTCAGTGTTTACCCTGCCAGAATCCAGTGACTTTCCGGGACAGGTCTGGGAGTCATCCCCCTCCTCCAGATCTCATTTGCCTTCTGTGGGACACAAGGGACACAAAGCTAGCCCCCACCAACACACAGAAGAGGAAGAACATACCAGCAAACAAGGAAATGTGCTGTGTAGGAGAGGTACACAGTACCGTCTTCAAGGGTTATTCGGGGTAGGGGCAGAGGGCAGGCACTACAGGAACACAGATAAGTAAGTCTGAGACAATTTGAGGACGAGGAAAGCAGGAATAACTGGGCGAAATCACATAAGAGTTGGAAAAGAGGTGGCACCTACGCTATGCTCTGAGGAAGCCAAGGATTCTGAAAGACCACAGGGAGGATGAGGAACACAGAAGTGCCCCCAGGCACAAGGGCGAGCTACAAGAAAGCTTGGAGGCAGGACAGATGGAGTATGAGGTTGGAGGCAGGGTGACAAGATGGGAGGCAGCAGGGTGGAGGGACAGAAGGGCATAGCTCAGTTTGGCTGCAGACTTCACAAAATGAAGAAATATTAAGATGAAAAAGGGAGACGAGAGCTAGATTGTGAAGGGCTTCAAATGCCAGCTGAAGCAGTTTGCTGATCCTAGACCCCAAAAGGGAAGAGAAGAGTGGTGGGCAGGGGAGGACATGGTCAGACCCTTTAGGAACACCAAGGCAGCAATGAGGCACGGCATGGCACAGTCATTAGAGGAGCAGCCGTGGACTCAGGAAAGTCTAGGTTCAGCCTCCAACGCTAACACGTATTAGAAAGTCACTCAGCCCACCAACGTTCCATTGAGCTCTCTAAGACTAGCTTGCCAATGGCATGGGGAGTGAAGGGAGTTTTCAAGTAGGAGTTCCCCACACTGATGAAATCCCAGATTAAGAAAAAAAAAGCAGCTGTGGGGAGGAAGGATTAGCGACAGAAGAGCCTAGGCGCCAGGACTACAAATAGGAGGCTTTGTAAACAGTTCAGGCGAGAGGAGATACAGGCCTAAAATACTGAGGTGGTGGCACTGTGAGTGGAGAAATGACAGATGAGAAGAATGTTGTGAAGACAAAATCATTAAAACTTGGCAACTAATTGGACACTGGTACAAGAGAGAAAAATTGAGCATTTACTTCAATTAAAACTTTATGAAGCACTTACTGTGTGCAGGGCACTGTGCTAGACCCTAGGGATATGCAGCCAAAACAGCCCGTTTTTAAAGGCACTTACATCCTATTGCTTCCAGTCTGGATGACTGGAAGGATGGTGGTTCTCAACAGAACTAGAGAAATCTGGTGGAGGGAGAGGTTTAGAAAGGAAGATAACGGTTTGCACATGTGAAGCTGTCAACGGTACATCCACAGGAAGACATCCTCCAAGAAGGGACAGTCGGAGACTGGGGGTCAGGAGAGATACTCTAAAGGTGGCTTCTGTGGAGTGATAAGCTACACAAATATATCATAGACTTAGAACTGAAAGAGGCCAGTGAGGTCAGCACCAACTCCTTCCCATCAAGACGAGGAAACTGAGGCCAAAGGAAGCTAGGTCATTGCCTGAGGCCAATTCCACATTAGGAATCACAGCTCGGAGCTGGAACCTGGCCTCCCACCCGGCCTCCCCAGGTCACTGCTCCTTCCACTGCCTCTTGCCAGACCTCTTCTTCCTTCCCAAGCCTGCAAGCATTCTTCACGACTGTCTGTCATGGCAAACGCTCATCACATACATGAACCAAGATGACCGGGCATCCCATGAAATGATGTTTCTTGTTGCCCTTGGGTGCAGGATAAAATCCAAAAAGGCCAGAGCGCCATCTTTGTCTTCTGGTTTCCTTTGCAGTGGGAATGCCAACACTGGCATGACCCAGTTCCTCCACAAGCACACCCACTTGCCAATTACTGGACAAGGGTCTCACATCCAGTGTGCCAACTTCTAACCACATTCTCACACAGTTTAACAACCGTGTAAGCCTTGGCTCCTGTCACTGAAGGAGTACAAGGGGGCCCTGCAGGACTGAGGGCCATGAGGAGGCAAGAGAATTCATCACCTGGCTGACAGCATCCTAGTGACTTGTCTCTCTGTACTTAGCTAAGGGTAGTACCAGAAAAACAGAGGAAACTGTGGCCTTCTAGGTCCTTGGGTGAGGCCTTTTGACTGAATCCAGATTTTATAGAACGAATCCTTTTATGAAGGGGATTTGTTCTGTGAAGTTTGAACTCAGTCAAAGGGCTGCACTTAAGGGCCTAGGGGGCCACATGTGGCCTCAAGGCTGCAGGTTCCCCACCCCAGAAATAGCTCGTGTGACCCCTGTTAAGTCACTTCTCCTTTCTAGAGGGGAATCTTAAAGGAAACGTGTTTAGCCTCTAAATGTATTAAAATCATACTTAAGTAAATCTTTTTAAATGATGAAACAAATGTTTATTAAATGCCTACTGCATAGCAAAACACTATGTTGGGTGTTGCAAGAGATAAAAATTTTGAGAAAACAGAGTCTCTTATTCACAGATGAAATAAGCCACAAACTCAGGTAACCATAATATACAACATTATGTAAGTGAATTAGAGAAGTGTAAAACAATACATGACGTGAAGTCTAATTGAGAAGGTCTTTACAGGAATCAGGGAGGGTTTGATATATTTGAAGGGAAAATGACCTTTTTTTTCCAAATGAGAAATTTATTTGAATAAATCAAATAAAAAAATGTACCCTATCTCTGCATTTAGAAGAATATGGTGGGCATCTTGGTAGTGAAACGCGATTTGTGATGGTGATACCAAACTCCACGGGGCAGTGGGGAGGAATGAAACTGCTTGACTTCAGGCCAGTGGTACTTGCTAGCAAGAATTTCTTCTACTTTCATGATACGGATGGAGTGGGCCCAGCCACTGTGATGGGTCCCCACATCTTAGTAGCAATGAGTGATAGCATCAGCAGTGGCCAGGTCCCCATACTCCCTGTACATGACATGGGTCCCTCTCCTGGAACTGATACAAAATCAGATGCCAAAGTTTTTCACCCTTAGAAGGAACTTCTCAAAGACCAGTCCACAGTATACAGTTTCTCTAGAACTCATCATCTTTTTTAGCCAGAAAATAAAGTGCCAGAACTGAGACTCTGCAACAACACTGATTAGGAGCAAAGATACCCAACCAATAAAGGTGTGGCATTGGACTCTTGGGAGTGAGCCAGTAGCCCCCACCTACTTTACACTCTCTAAGGCTTCGCGGTGCTGGAGCTTCACTCCCTGTCAACTCCAAAACACAGAAAACAACTTTTAGGGGAAAAAACCATGCTCAAAATGTTAACAGTTTTTTGGCAGGATTCCAGTCAACAAATCAGCACACTAGTAGATTTTTGCCTGTCCTAACCATCCTATTTCCAACAAAGTTGAAGAAGAAACAAGGTAACTAAAGGCCAATATCCTGTTAGAAACTGACAGTAGCAACAGTGACTGTCGTATTATTTCTAAAGTAGATGATTAATCCAGTTTTTCTGTGACCCTTTGAATCTAGCAATGGACTGATTGGCCTGCCATTCAGGTGGGGCACCAAGTCCATTGAGTTTATAGGGAGAAATACAAAAGTCAGTGCCAATCCTGATTTTTCAGCATTACATGCATAAACTTCCACTGATAGCTTACCATTCATACCTAATCTTTGGCAAGATATTACCTAAGATTAAAACCTTCCACCCTGAAATTATGTGATCAGGGAATAGGTTTTAATCTCCTCTGCATCTCCCTTTCTTCTCCTCTGTCACTACTGCACAATGCAAATCCCAAGAGCTTTTCAAGAAGAGCTGGAAACTCTGGCTTCACAACCTAGAAAAATGTGGAAGACAGAAGCGTGTCCCACCCAGATTCTCAGAGACTGCTCTGGGAAATGGTCTATAAGACTGACCAAGACAAGCTAATGAAAACTACATGGCTTAACAAGAATTAAATTTCAAGCTAAGGAATAAGGTTACATAATAAAGTGACAGATTCTTCAGGAAAACAGCCAGGGAGCTGAGACACTGTCTTTCTCCACAACAACCTAGAAGAACAGAGAGCCAAAGGAAGAGCATTTCATCCTCTTTCATCAAGTCACAAATCTGTAGCTTCAAAATCCAATTGTAAAACTGGTAAGAAAAAACAAACATTTTGGGGGGGCATCTCAAAAGGCACTCGATTATAATGACCAAGACTAGTGAATTCCTCCCTTCCCTCCATCTTGAATGATGCTCATTGAACATAAGGAACCAAGTCTTAGAAGAAGTGTTAGAATGGAGGTGATCTGCCAATCTATGCTCTTTCTCCTAATCACAAGCTACTGATCACAATCAATGGGAAGACACGTATTGTCAGTGATGATCAGGGCACCTTTATTAAGTGCCTGGTGTGCACTGAGAACTATGAAAATCAAGTAAGGCTCTCTTCACTAAGTTGATCATTGTGGCAACACAGAAACTCACTTTCATGTTCACAAAACAATATGACAAGTACCCAAGATAAAATCACCCCATACAACTAGCACTCATCTCCCCAACCAATCCCAATGGGGGCTGGGGGGACCGTGAAACAAAAGAAAATAAAAGCTGAACTGCAACTAAATAACTATCTTGCTAGCAAGGATGAACAAAAAGGAATCAGAAAAACAGATTTCCCCAAAGGATCTTCCCTTCTCTAAGAAAGAAAAGACAGGCAGAGCTGGGAATGAGATCTCTGAGACCTGCGCTGTGATTCAGATACCAGATGAATGACAGGTGGGCAGGGGAGAAGGAGGTTTTTGCTTGTAAGCACCCATACCTTGCCCTCTGCCATTCTTTTCCCCGTTTAGGCCTCAAATGCTCCCCCATTTTCTCTCTGGATATCACTTCCCTTTAACCCAGAAATGCTGCAATTGTCACTACAGCCCCATTGTCACAAATACAACTATACATACTTTATATTCTAGCTATATTATCAGGGGACTGAAGAGCAGAGAATACTAAAAGAATACTGAAAAGCCTAACAAAGAGGAATAAAAATGAGGAGCTTATCATATGGAAGGTTGGGAAGTAGATACTCCTCAGGAAAGAAGCCTCAAACGGTGCTAGGCTTTATAATATAGAAGCTCAATTGACATATCTTTTGCTTGAATGAAAAGGTGCAAAGCTAAAAACTACTGTGTAAAAAAGGGAGGCACAATACAAACTAATACCAAATAAAGTCACCAAATGCTCCTATTTATTAACTACTGGCCAAGAAAATCAATCAAGGTGAGGTGAATTTTGTAAAAAATGCAAGGATTATCTGAGATTCATTTCTGAGATCTGGGCTAAAACAATTATTTGAATTACTACCTTTCACAGGCCTTCTCCACGTAAAGAGAAAAAATATGATAGAAAGAACCCCAACATGTCTCTTGTGGAGAAGAAATGATCTGGGCTCCTTTTTTCCCGACTCTCAGCTCCTAGATATGACTACGTATTTCTAACACTGAAGATGAATTAGCTTTTCTAAATACTGAAACCCTTTGAAAATTTCCCTCAGAAGTTTTACTGCTTCTGTGGATGGCAAGGATTGAAAACATCCTGAAAAGCATTGCCAAAGAAGGCCGTAAAGATCACATTTCCAATGATTTTTTTATGAAAAGCCATGGTTTGCGTACAGTCTGATCCAGAGGAAAATGGACTTCCATTGGGCACTTTGACTTCTTCCCAGTCCTAGGTCTTTGGCTGACCTTCATAGTTACAACGCTTTCCTTCCAATCCCAAAGTTGTATCCTTTAGAAAGTAACTCTATGCGAAGTCTACTCATCTATGGGTCACTTTTAAATGAAAAAAGCAGACCCATCTCTAAGGAGATGCAAGGTTTCTTATTAGGGCAAAAAATACCACCATTACTCATAGCAAGTGCTATTCTAACACAGCCTTCAAAGCAAGAGTTAATTCTCTTCTCAGCTTCATATAGGAGTTCTACTCTATCAAAACAAGCCTACGTTTTCTAGGGGAAAGAGGAGAGAGGGGGTCGGTGGAGGAGGAAAAATGAGGGCAAAGAATACAATCACTCTGGATTGACTTTGCCTATGATCTTCCAGATAAAGCTCCACCCAGATCAGGAACAAAGGTCTCGCTCAAGTCATGTCTCCTAAAATCTGGCTGATCCAAAGCCTTTTAGAGATAAAAGCTTCTCATATAAAGATTGTAAAATGAGCCAGAGGTACAAGAATCTCCAAGAAACTCTAGACACTCAAAGACTGCCTGCTCTGTTCCAAATAAAGGTCAAGAATAGGCCAAGAGCATCAGGGTCAATTATCTACCTAAGTATTCCATAAAAAGAGTCATTGATTAAGGAAGCTATTTCTAAAAAGTGATCTATCAGCTTTTCTCGCTAGTGAGTTTTACTGTTGTCTTCTTGAGTGAGCAAATAAATCTCACCCCTGCTCCTATGTACGCTCAGAACAAGAAAGTCACGGCCAGATCTCCACAGAACTGGATGAGCAGCTCTCACATACCAGGAAATAGATGGACATTCATAGAATCAGTCCAATCCAATAATGAGGTCATCATCCAGAGAGTTAACTGGAACAAGAAAGCACGCATCACTCCTCCTCTGTCTCCTTCAGAATGAAGCAGGGGCCTTGCCCAGTGGAGCTTTGCAAAAACAAGAGGATCATAGTCTTGCAGTGAAAGGAACCTCTGAAACAGAGGGCATCGAGGCTAACCCACACATGACCAACAACTCCCTCCCCAACAGTTCAGAGATTTGGTTAAACTAAACTGTAAGAACAAGCAGAAACCAAAGCAGCTCAATGAAGCTTGCCTCTGCCAAGCGTCTGGAGCAGACGACAGAGCAAGCATACATGACATCTACCTGGAGTGGATGTATGGATTCAAAATGCTGGCCCACCTGTCACAAACTTATGGTTAGGCTGGTGGAACTCTACCAACATTTTCTCATAGCAAGGATTTCCACTGATTTCACAGAACCTCCGAACTCGGAGGGACTTCAGAGGTCATCTAACTAAACCTGTACTTGAACAAGCATTCCTTCTACAAAATTCCCCACGGAACTCCAGAGGTAGTTTTGGGATAGCTCAAATTGTTGGGCAAATTTATCCTTAAGTCGAGCCTAATCCTGCCTCTCTGCAGCTTATATCACTGCTCCTATATTCTACCCTACAGAACTGGAGTGAGCAAATAAATCTCACCCCTGCTCCTATGTACGCTCAGAACAAGAAAGTCATGGCCAGATCTCCACAGAACTGGATGAGCAGCTCTCAAATACCAGGGAAAGACAAACAAACAAACAAACAAAAAATAGGAGGAGAAGTAGAGAGACACCAAGGGAAGGTAACATCACAGGTAAAAAAACTGTAAAAGCCTGGAGACAGGTCCTGAAGATATCCTGATCCTAGCTCTAAGCAATGAGTGGTAAGGTAGCATCTGCCAAGCACTGAGAAACAGATGCTATCATTCTTCCCAAAACCATAACTCAGATGACACCAGGTGCCTGGGCTTTCTATAACTGTACTGATTCTAGCAGAGTTCCCAGTACTGTACCCTCTTACCTGCCTCAAAAGCAAGAGTAAGTATTAAATCAAGTCCAGAATGTTTATAGCCTATAAATGAGAGCGACAGATAAGAAACCAGACCAGCACCAGAATCACCTTTACTAGGAAAGCCCAGAGACTTTCCTGTCATCGAGAGGGATGCGATGTAGGAGCCCCCAGATGCCCTTCTCCCCGGCCCCAGCACATCCACACAGGGCACAAGCCCAATAAAGTGGTGCCAAGCATCAGGCCTCCGGGTTCCTCCTACACGTTCAAAGTGAATGTTTCCTTTTGCCTAAATCTTCTCATAGATCTAGTACTACCAAAACAATTAATTACTGTCTCAAAAAGTCTATCCCTTTTAAGTTACTTTACCAAAATTACTTTCAACCAGAGGAAAGCAAACAAATGAGCTCAAATAAATGCTAACTCTCCAAAGAACTATCTCCTCCCAGCACTGAGCATACCTGTAGCAGTCCAGACCCTCAGATTCCCAGGGCCCTTCAAGAGGTGATTTTTGTCCTAAGATCACCGACCAGAAAATAGGTTCAGAAAAACTCTGGACTCACATGCTGGTGTACATTCTAAGAGCAGAGTTATTACTCTGTCTCTACACAAGCGCTATCAGTGGTTGTTATCTCTAAGATAAACTGAGAAGAGTAAAAGTATCTTGACAAAAAGCTGATTTGCTCAAGAGTTTCCCAGAGGAAGAAGTCTCTTTGTGAGCCATGAGAGGGAGGGGATCTAACCTAGAGCTGGCAACCATTCTGATTTGCTCTGAGTCACGCTTCCATAATTCAAGGATCCTGATGGCAAAGCACACGATGGCCTTTCCTAGTAGTAGGCCAGTCTCCATGAGTGACTATGGCCAAAACCAGTCATCATGAGGTGCCCAACCTCTCCAGACCTGTGAGGCAGATTTCAGATGGTGGCAACTGGTAACCCTTGTACTCTAGCGGCACAGCCTGGAGAACCCCAGGGTCACCTCCACATCATGGTACAGCATCAGGATTTTAGTGAAGGACACTGTAACACACAAATCAAAATCTTCTCCAAGTCTTCACTGATAGCCAGGTTCCATAAAGCCAGTGAGGCATGAAGTGTTAACTCACATGAGGTATTACTCTTCCCAAGCTATTGCCACACATTAGAAGCAAATCTTTCTGGGATCTCACTTCAGAATTAAAGTTGATCTATCTGTAAAATTTGTAATGAAGTTATTCTTACGTTTTTCTACAACTGCAAAAGGAAAACTCATAAAGATTTTGTTGGACACAGTCCTAATGAAGCTCTCCTTCCCAAAAGGAAAAAATCTTAACTAGCAGAAGTTGAAAGGAGGTGAATGACGAAGAGATGGGGAAAAGGAGACCAGTAAGAAGACACAATGTTGTGTTGTTCTTTTTTAGAAGACTATATAGACAAGTCATCTACCCTTATGCCAAACTAATGGAAAAATATGAGGGGTAGAAACTTCAACTGACCACAGTAGGACAGAATGTCTAATCTAACAATTAAGAGTTACCCAGTAATGGGATAGGGCCGTCTGCGTAGCAACTTCTCATCATTGGAAATATTCAAAGAGTGGCTATAGGTGACCACTCTAGGATGTTCAAGAGAAGATTTCTGCAAGGGTAAGAGGGTGAAAGAAATAAATCTGAGGCCCTTTCCAACAATATAATATTATACTCCTAGAGAATAACACTAGGCTCCCATTTCCACACCCAAAGCAAGAACTCTCAGCAGGTTGTGAGTCCACTCTTCCATTTTAATGCAGCCTACCCTAGTAGATAAAGCACTGGATTTGGAGTGAGACAGACCTGAGTTCAAATCCAGCTTAGGACCCTAGCTAGGCATGTCATTTCACTTCTGTAAGCCTCAGTTTCTTCATGCATAAAACAAGGCTGGAGTAGATAGCCTCTGCATAGGTTCCCAAAGTGTGAATGATCCAGGGGGGCAGTAGTAGCCTCAGCTACAATTGGGAGGCATTGAATAAAAATAAAGGGGCAGTGGAAGAATAAGGAAAGAAGAAAAAGATAAGAAAATTTTGAAAAACCATACATGTCTCATCTGGTGTAACAGAGTTAAAGTCGCAGTGATTACATTATTTTCCAAATAAACACACAAAATGCAAGTTATAACCAATCAGTGGTCAAGTCCGCCAACAGATCCTAACAAGCAAGTGTTGGCAGGTAAGCATGTCGTGCATTGTTGGGAAGTCCAGCATGCATCGGCAGGAATATGTACACGTAAAGACTTGTTTACAATACGATATTATATGGTTACATGATACAATATTGTGTCATCAAAATTTCAATGTGGGAAAAAAATACAAATTCACAACAAGTTATTAAATTTAAGACATCTTTTTTTTAATTTATATTTTTTTGAAATGATGCAAATTTCCAAAAAAAAAAAAACCATTAAAGGGTTGAAGAAAGTACATTTCCAGGGAGGTGCCAAGTAATTTTTTTTTAAGGCGCAGTAGGCCAAATAAGTTTAGGAACTTCTGCTCTAAAGTCTCTCCCAACATTAAATCTATGATCTCAGGATCTTTTTATCAAAAAGAATCATCTCCCTTTCTTCCAACCACATCTCTCTCCTTCAGTATTGTCCTCGAAGATGACCTCCTTCTTACAGGCTTTCTAAACTAAATAGCCCCCCAGCCCAGTCACTTCTCTGGAAATAAATGAACTATACCCGCACCCCAGGTAAGCTCCCAGAGGACATAGATGTATCCTCAGGACCAGTGCAATACTTTAGACATAGAAGGGGGAATTAATAAATATTTACTAAGCTAATTCCAATAAATTACCCTCACCTGTACCCTTCTCTTCTCTCCCAATTAGTTTCCTTGCCATAATATTTTATGATTTTATTCCACTCTACCCTGAAGTTCCATGTATATTGCTATAACTCCAATTTATATGTTTACATACTTTGGCATTTGGACTTATATACATGAAAATCAACTCCCTGGGGCAAATGTTTAATCCCAGCCTGGCTTGCCCACTTTCAATTAGTATATTCTGAGGGAATACAAACTATGTATAACATGAGACTAGACAAAACACAACTAGGAAGGCAAATGTTACAAAAACTACCGGTATATTACAAGGCCAAAAATATTTTGCTTTGGGAATACACTACTGCTTCCATACATTATCAAAACCTCTAGGAAAATGACTGTACTTATTGTCTGTTTGATGCTCCCATTAGAATGAGACAATAATATAAAATACAGTTACCTACCCAGGACACACATTCAAATATAGACTAGTAAGAATCTCTACCTTCTGGGGACCCTTCCCACCATCTTGAACAAGTCTCGTCCAAGTCTTAGGAACAGAAATAATTACAGAACTGATTTTTCAGTGTGTACGTATTCAACTCAATTCAATAAACATTTATTAAGTTATCTGCTATCTGCCATACACATACAAGGGATATAAAGAAGAAAAGAAAGACTGCCCTCAAGGAGCTTACAATCTGCCGGGGGGGGGGAAGAGTGAAGGGTAGGGAGGGACACAACACACAAAAAGCAGATGGAAGGGAGGAGTAAAGGGCAAGGGGGGATGATGTTCTATGGAGTCAAAAACAAGCTGAGCAGCTAAAGGAGAACTGAGAGTTACCTGGAAAGTTCTGAAAGTTCAGAGCTCTCTATAAAAAAAGGCTTCGCAAGGAGTTTACTGCTCCTCTACCCTCTACTGCTCCAGTCAGGAGAGACAATTGAGGAAGTTGACAAAGTGCTGAGTATCAAAAACTGAGTCTGCAGAGAGAAATTCTGGGGCTTTGGGGGCCACCTGGCTCAACCTGATCTAAAAACAAATTCCCACCCCAACATACCCAAGCACTACCTCACCAGACTTCACGTGAAGCTCTCAGACAATCCACTCTACTTTGCACAGAACCTAAATCCCCATCTCTGCCTACCTGTCACCACCACTCCTAGGCCTGCTGTGTGCGACCATGGCTTACCTACCCTGTAATGGACCTGGGAAAGAGGGCATTCCAAAAAAAAAAAAAAAAGGTCAACCAAACTAACTCAGACTTTAGATGTGAGCCTTTGAGCCCAGAAATCAGGATCAAAAAGCCCATGCAGTGATGTTTCTAGGCCAGGAAAGGCATCCAGTTTCTCAAGAAATGATTCTTTTGAAGAAAGCCCAACAAAGCCCTAATCTCCTGAATAACAAGCCCACATCAGAAAGGTCTAATCTACAGGTGACATAATTTTAAATAACAACTGTCTTTCATTCCACAAGCTCAGTAAACTCTTAGAAGAGGCCTGTGTGGCTCAAGCACCGGACTTGAAGTCTGAGGATCTCAGGTAAAATGTTAGCTCTCATACTTACTCCTTGTGCAATTTGGGACACACAACCGAGGTCATTTCCTATGCAGAATATTATGAGGGCTGAAGAATAGCTACTCATCTTCTTTATTACATTTAGCCCTGCATATTAATTTTGACTCAGCTCTACCACACAGCCTCCCTCCCCACTTCGGGCACTACATTTGCATTGTAATGGCAGAAACCGTCCTTAACAGAGGTTCCAGCAGAAAATGATCAGAAATCTGAGCACCCAAGTTTTACACCTCCTATCTGGCTAACTACATGCATGTCCATTCTAGAAACAATCCAGTTTTTCCCATCTACAGCCCACAATTGTTCTATCCAGAGCAGAGGGCCCCAAGCAGCCAATCACAAAAGTCCAAGTCTGCTCTGGGGGATTCAAGGGTAGAAGCACTTTCTCTGAAATCTGAGATCATTTCCAGTAACAAAAGACCCAGGCCACAGTTGGAGGGCCCCTACAGTCCTCTAGTCTCCTCCCTATGTCCAAATCAAAGTGCCATCACCATCTTGCCTGCAGATCCAAGACTTCAGAGAAATAACCTTCCCAAGGAAATGCTGGGAATCCTGAGTCCAGGTCTGGCACTTCTCAAACTTTTTAATCTCAGGCTCTCTTTATACTCTTCTTATTTTGCTTCTATGGAGTATATGCAGGGTACCATGAGGCTTAAGTAACAAAGCAGATGTAAAGCACTTTGCAGATCTTAAAGGGCTATCTAAATACCAGTTATTGTTGTTGTTACTATTATTGTGATCATTAGCTTACCATGATCCCCAGGGGCCCAGGCTGGTGCTGACTTCATTCCCTGAGCCTCTTGCTGCACTCCTGCCGAGATTTTAGTTTATAAGCATGTTTATAGAACAGTACAGGGGTGTGCTGCTAAAGGTTTAACAACCAGGCTCTCTGGGGAAAAAAGAATGTATGCACACACAATTCTGAGTTTAATTCCCATTATTATCATCACCAAGCAAATAAAGCCCTGATTTATAGTTTTCAACCAGATTAGAACTTGTTCTAGCACAAGCCCAGTTATATCAATAGTTCTGTATTAAAACTAAAATTGATAAATTGTTAACCCATTACACATTAATAGAAAATATTTTTAATGAAAAATAGCAATATTTTCCTAAATAAAAAAAATTTGAGGAGAACAGTGGCATCGTCTTACACATTTTTGCAAATCTCTTTAATATCTGGTTTAACAAAAGACAGCTGGATTCTCATATTTGCTTTTGAATTCAATCTGAAGTCAGGAAGATCTGAATTCAAAAATCTGGTTTCTGACATTTACTAGATATGTGACCCTGGGCAAGTCACTGAACTTGTATCTGCCATAGTTTCCTCATCCGTAAAATGGGATAATAATAGCACCTACCTCACAGGGTTGCTGTGAGGATAAAATGAGATAATATTTATGAAGCCCTATATTTTGTTCTTCAGTCTTTTCAGTTATGACTGTATGGGAGGTTTTCTTGGCATAGATACTGGAGTGATTTGTCTTTTCCTTCTCCAGCTCATTTTACAAATGAGGAAGCTGGCGCAGACAAGGGTTAAGAAACTTGCCCACAGTCACACAGCTAGTGAGTACCTGAGGCCGCATTTGAACTCAGGTCTTTCTGACTCTAGGCCTGGTACTCTGTGCCACCTAGCAGCACTACCTAAGTGTTTTAGTTAAAGAAAATCTGGCCTCACAAAAATATACAGTTGGAAAATGGAGGGGTATTTAAATAGGCAAATAACCTCTTAGCATTATTTTGAAGACAGTTTTGACCTCAAGGACCCTACTTGGAGTACCACCACCCTAGCTTACGGCAGCCTTTCCTCTCACATCCCAATCTGTTGATGCCAATTCAGCTAACGACCCCATCTGGTCCATAGTTGGGAACAGAGAATTCCCGATGAATGACGATAGTAATGAAGCCCCTTTCTCTTTAAAAGCTGAAAGTGCTTGCCAACCACCAGTGTGTGGTGCCACGCTCCTGGTCCTCAATGTCAGCACACGAGGGAGTGAAGAAGGTGGTTGCCAGCCTGCAGTGAGGAGGCTAGAAAATCGGCCACCTGCCCTCCTCTGAGTGAAAGCCAGGACAACTGAGCAATCTTCATTGAGGATTCGTGGACTCCAAGGGCTGGTTCCATGTCCGTCACTTCGGTCCTCATCACTCCCACTACCAGCACCCTGGTAGTGATCTTTTGCATCATCAAGAGTCCTGTGCTATGTGCATTGGGAGTTACAAAGAAGCCTAAGACATGCTTCTGGCCCTACGAGTGCTTATGGTCTAGTGGAAAAGATAAGACATAGGTGTGTGTGGAAAAGACAGCTACAATAATAAAGCCGCATGTTATAAGTGATGCAGACAAGAGTTGTAAGCTATTGCAACATCTTATTTTTAAGTATACTTCTTTTTCATTAACAAGAATTTTCTTTTCTCTTTCTTCCATTTCCCCCCTTGCCACTGGGGGAAAAAAAGGATAAACAAAACCCTTATAACAATCATATATATTCAAGCAAAACAAATTTCCATATCAGCCACTTCCAAAAATATGTACCTCATGCTACTGTAATCTTCTTAACTCCTCACCTCACCTGGAATCTCCCCCAACTCAAACCATCCTCCAGACAGGGCCCTCCTGCCTCTTCCTAATGGACAGCACTCATCAGAGACAGCTTGGCCTAATGGGCGTACTTGAAGTCAGTAAGACCTAGATTCAACCCTGCCTCTGATATCTATACAGCACTCAACAGACTACCACCGATCAAGAGGTGGAAGGGACCTCCGAGGCCACGTAGCCCAACTTGCTCATTTTCTAGATGAGAAGTCGCCACCTTGAAGAAGGGGAAGGGACCTGTCCCAGATCATGCAGATGGTGTCAGAGACAAGGTGGCCAGACTCTAGAGCCAGGAACTTTCTGCTCAGATCTTACCATCCTGCTCAAAAATCTTTATATGGCTCCTTGTTGCCTCCCATATAAAGAAGAATATCATTAGCCCAGCATTTAAGGACATTCACAATTGGGCTCCAAACCACTTTTCTAAACTAATGTTACGTTGCAGCCAAACTAGACCCTTGCCACATGCCACCCCTAAACACATCCTATTCTTTGCCATCCCTGGGCCTAGCCCTCAGCACAGGTGTACCACAACCAGCCCATCTCTGTCCCTCAAAATCTTCACCTTTTAAAGGTCCCCTCAGGCGTCCCAGGCTTCATGAAGCCTGTCCCCCTTTCAAGAAGAGTGAGACTTCACCTCCTCCCGTGAGCTCATAGTATTTTATCTGCACTTCTCACCCACTTAAGATTCTAAGTTACTGGAGAACAAAGGCCATATTTTCCAGGCCCATATCACTTTCACATCCATGAAGTGCCTGCCCACAGTACTTAGTCTCACTATTTTTTCCACAAACTTATATCTTATATACACTAGGCCATATGCTCCTGGAAGGCAAGAATCATATCTTATACCTCTCTGCTGCTCACCTAACCACACACACACACACACACACACACACACAGCAGGCAATCACACTCTTAAAGTGAACCAATCACAGGGTTCTGACAACTGTGCCATCCAAAAACACACCGCACCTTGGCACTAGCAATAGATTCTCTACCATCCCACCTTACATAAGAATTCAAGAAAAGGGCAGCTGATTCTTTCCAATAAGATGGCCTCATGTAGTAATTGTGCTATCTTTTAGATACTATGTGAATCCACACCAGGACAACTGGTAAAACAGTTCCACTCCCAAAATACAGACAACATTATGCAGTGCTGGAGAAATAGAGAGCAATCACCTACCATTTCTAAATCAACTTTGGCTGACAGTCCTTCTAAAGAGTCAGTATTCTGAAAGTAATTAATACTGATTAGTTTATGAAACAGGACCTAAGAATCCATGAAGTAATAAGTCCATTCATGTACATAGCACTCAGCTGTACCTTATACACAGGAACTTACTGCAACGAGAGGTGGGGAGAAGGCATGAAAATCAAGCAGGGTGAAGACAGCAGTAAATCAGATCTCTTCTAGGAAGTTAGCAACAGAAGAGGAAAAAAGAAGCTTCTACAATTTAGACTCTTTAAAAAAAAAACAAGAAAACAATGATATCCCCAAGTCCACAGTAAATACACATATATGTCTCTTATATATCTGTGTATATTCATATGTGCATGTAAATATGGACATATATATGTGTATATAACTACACATGCATATTGATAAATGTGTGTGCATATATACATGTGTGTTTATATGTATGTGTGTGTACATAAACTTATACACATATGTGTATTTCAGAAAGGGTTCTGACTACTAATAAGACCTACTGAAAATACCCAAAATTTCACTACAATCATTACTGGTACCTAAAGTCTTAAGTAAGGTCTATGAAGAGGCCAAGCCTAACTGAATCACAGCCTTACTAAAATCACCCACATTCCCCAACTACAATCCAGATCTGATTACCACTTTGCCTTCATCTATCTACTCATTTTGCTACTTGGGGAAATAATCATTCACAGAAGGAAAATCTCAGGACTAGATCCTGCCCATTTCCCAATGATGACAACCAGTTCTATAAAGCTAGTGAAGTAAAAAAGAAATCAGGAAATAAAAACATTGGTTAAAATAAAGAAGAAAACTATTGAACAAAACCCAAACCAGCAAGGAAGCTAAAACTTCCCTACACCTAAGCCAGGAACAGAGAAAGAAAGGAAAGTAACAAAGGTGAAGCCAAAATGTTCTCCTTCTCTGGTTCTGTCTGTCTGTCTCTCCCCCCACAACTCTCTATTTTCAAGATATAACTTAAGCCTTAAGGAAAGGAGGTCTAAATGCTCTCCTGTCCCTAAAAAAGCCACAAGAGGTGGAAACTACACACCCAAGTGTCCTGATTCATGCTGCAAATTTGTTTTTGCAAATTTGCAAATTTCCTTTTCAGTCACAAAAAAAACCGCATCTGGAGAAGACTCACCATCTTTAGGAGGCCCCAGTCAAACATCTTCCTCCTCCTCTTGCTCTTCCTTCAAGTGCCTTCTTGCTGTAGAGGAAAAAAAAGAACCAAGTGGTTTAATTGCAGGGCTAATGATGAACACCAACAGCCTCAGCCGAAGCAGTCAAAAAAGATTTAGCTTCCTCCTTTGAAAGCTCAGGTTTCACTCCTAGGGACTAGGCGTCGGGCCCCGCCCCCAGTCTCTGGTTGAGCGAATCAGGAGCGGGCTCCCTCAGGCTCCACCCAGAAGATCCCTCCCAAACTGGAAGTCCCAGTGCCAGTCTCTGGTCAATTTCAGGGATCAGTTTCCTCCCTACCCTACAGCTCAACATGGCACAGAGGAGGGGGGGGGGTCACCCTCAATTCTACTTTCTCCCACTAAACACCAACCTTCACTGTGCCCCAATCCCAACCCGGATCTGATCCACCTCTGAACATCCCCATGCCCCGTAGAACGGGGTCCCTGCTGAGGCTCGGATGAGGATCCCATTGCACCCCGCCCAGTGCCCTCAGAGGTACCTCACCCAGGATACTCCCCCCGACCCTTTGAGGATGAGATTGATCCCTCAGAGACCTCCAGATAACCCAGAGAGTCCTTGGAGGGACACTCCTCAGAACCTTGAGCCCACTCTGAACCAGGTGCGTCCAATCCCCCTTGGAGTCGGGTCCCCCGTAACCATTCAGAAGGACCCCATACAAAGGGCCCTGATCCTTGGAGGGCATCCCCGACCCAAGAACCCTTTAGCCCTCAGAGGGGACCTCCGACTCCTCAGAGGAACCCCCAAACCTGAAGAATCCCTGACCTCCAGATGGATCCCCAAACCAGAGGGACCCCTGACTCCTCAGAGAAACTCCTCAGACTCTAAAAGCTGGGACCCACCACCTCCCGGAGGGACCCCTAAACCAGAGGAACCCAGACCCTTAAAAGGGATCCCGGAACCCCTCAAAGTTTGGACCTCCGACCTCCAGGAGGAATCCCCAAACCAGAAGAACCCTGACCTCTCAGAGCAACTCCCTCAATCCTTGAGATCTGGGACCTCCGACCTCCCAGAGGGACCCCCCAAAGCAGAAGAACCCCACCTCTGAGACCTAGGACCTCCGACCTCCCGGAAGGACCTCCAAGCCAGAGAGAATCCCAACCCTTGCGATCTGGGACCTCCGACCTCCTGGAGGGATCCTCAAACCAGAGGGAACCCAACCCCTGAGACCTGGGACCTCCGACCTCCCGGAGGGACCCCCAAGCCAGAGAGAACCCCAACCTCTGAGACCTGGGACCTCTGACCTCCCGGACAGACCCCTAAGCGAGAGAGAACCCCAACCCCTGGGACCTGGTACCAGAGACCTTCCGGAGGGACCCCCAAGCCAGAGAGAACCCCAACCCCTGGGACCTGGTACCAGAGACCTTCCGGAGGAACCCCCAAACCAGAGGAACCCCGAACCCTCAAAACGATTCCCCTAACCCTTGAGAGCTGGGACCTTCGACCTCCCAGAGGGACTCCGAGATGACCCCTCAGGGCAAGCTCACCTCAGCCCTCTCCCTCCTTCTCCCCTACCCTCTCCTCACCCCGCAGCGGGCTCGCTCTTCCCTCCTGCCGAGGCCCGAGCCGGACCCGGAGCCGGGCCGCCACCACCGAGATTGGAGCCGAGGCTGCTCCTCCCCCTCCCTCTTCCCCTCTGGCCCCTCCCACCGCCGCCACCGCCTCCTGCGCCCGCTCCCAGCCCGGAAGTGGCTCCATGGACCCGCCGAGCCCTCGCTTATCGCTCAGGCCCAGAGCTGCCAGCTCCGCGCATGCTCAGGAAGCGACGCTGACGGACGCGCAGGGAGACCGGAGACAGAGCGCCCCCACCCGACCCCGAGAACCTAGAAAGCGCGAAGTGCTCCATCTGGTGGCCAAGAGGAGGAACTGCACCCTCCACCTACTGGGACATCCTCCGGGGGAGAGAAAGGTTCGAGGTGAACTCACTCCATCAACAAGCATTTATTAAACGCCACTTATGTGCTAAGCTCTTTGCTGGGCATGAGGATAATCAAAGGATCCTAGGGCTAGAGCTTCAAGGGCTGTCAGGGGCCATCCAGTCCAACCTGTCTTTTACAGGTGAACCATCACAGAGCGGATTCAAACCCGAGCTCCGACTGCAGAGCCAGTGTGCTTTGCACTGCACCAGGCTGCATAGAGTAGGTAGGAGGCATATAATAACTGGCTTGAGTGACTAAATGATGCCCCCCATCCTTATCAGAGTGCATCCTTGGCATCACTGCAGGAGCTGTTATGAGGCTCTGAACTAGGCGTGGGGACGGAAGATGAAAGGTGGTAGGGTCTCAAAAAGATGGATAACCCAGCAGGGAAGATTTGACTAATGACCATACAAATTAGAATACATATAAGTGCACGGGGTGGTGGAGGGGGGAGTACAGGAGATCAGCTGGGTTTCCTTGTCCCTTCGTGCTCCTGCTCCACTTCTCTCTTAAAAAACACACCTGCAGGTCTTTTGCTGAAATAATTATAGGTCCTGCCAGGTAGAGAGAGAAAGGAGCTGATTGTTAAATTTTTAATGTGAGTATTGGAAATAAGGACCCTTCAAACCAGGGCCTGATTTATTGTTTGTTGATTATCTAGACACAAGAAAGTGACATGTAAAAGTGTGTCCTGAGATTTTTGTACAACTAGTTGTTCAACATTTACCAGCACAACCTCCAAGTGAGTCTCCTAACAGGTATAATAATCCAGCGTGACTCTGGATACTTTTTGAATCTTGCAAATCTTAAAGCACTATATAATGTTGTCTATTAACTGGTGACATTACTGATAGAGCTTTGAATTGTCACCATCCTTCAGACATTTACTAGCTGTGTGACCCTGGGCAAGTCACTTAACCCCGACTGCCTCCAAAAATATATCTAAAAATTAAAAAAAAAATCATCACCATCCATCTCCCTTGTAATCCTGGTCATTTAGACTCTTCCCTGCTCTGGGCCTCAGTTTCCAAAACTGTAAGAATGAAAATAAGAATGCCCCACCCCCACACTACCCTCTTACACATTATACGTCGGCAGTAACTTTAACACCCACCTCTGAGATGTTCAAGACCAGGTATCAGGTACTAGAAACAATCAAAAAGAGAAACCGAAGAAAGGAATTCTAGAGGGATGAGACATTAGAAGGGTCTTGGACAGAAACACTGAAAATACAGTTATGTTTTCTTGCTTAATATAGTCCTGAGAACTGGGGAGAGGCCTTAATTCCCATCAAGTCCAACCACTGGGCAGGAGAAGAAACTGATGGCCAGAGAAAGGAAATGACTTAGCCAAGGTTATCCAACAGAATGCAACTGCCTGGGAAGTAGAAAATGTAGAGGGCTTTTTTTTTTTGGAGGGGGTGGCTTTTTTTGTGTTTTGTTTTTTTGCTGTGTGTCTCTGGCTCCAGTGTCTGGCAAACAGTAAATACTTGATAAATGCTCATTGACTGACTGGCCTCTGAGGTCCCTTCTGGCCCTAAATCTATGATTAAGAGACATTGCTGCAACTTGTTATAGACAGATTAAAATGTGAGTCTCCTGCCATGCCCCCCCCAACTCATCACTTTGTTTGAGTAAATAAGGAAAACTATTCTAATTTTTCAAAAGGAGAAATGTTACATTAGAAGACATCATGATCATGATCGTGCCTGTATATTGTGCGTTTTTAAGGAAATGTTTTTGTTATAGAGCTCCCAAGGAAATGCATTTTTTTAAATTATTAGCACTCCACCCTTCCTGTCATCCAGGTTCAAAACCTCAGAATCATCCTCAGGTCTTGCCTCTCCCCTACATCCCATCAGTTGCCTAGTTTTCTAGCCTCTATGTCCACAACATCTCTTATCTGTCCCCTTATCTGACCTCCCTGGTGGCTTATTTCATCATCACTTCTCACCCTGACCATAGTTGTATCCTCCTAATTGGCCTCTTTTCTTCTGGCCTCCGCAGAGCTGCCAAATCAAAAACACAGGTCTGGCCATGTCACCTCAAGAATCTTCAGTGGCTCCGTCCTTCCTCAAGGATAAAGTGCAAGCTCCAACGTGTGGCTTGGAAAACCCTTCACAGTCTGGTCCCCGGGGGTGTTCCAGGCTCCTTAGTGATCACCACATTTCAATCAAACTGGCCTGGTTGCTGTTTCCTTCGAGGCTCAGCAACTGAGACATCTATGTGGGTGTTTCCTGATCCATCCCTACTCCCTCGACACAAACACAGACATAACTTCTTCCCCCTGAAATTACTTTGCCTTTATTTACCTGGGTCTCAGCTGTATTCCTCAGATTGACTATAAGCTCCTTGAGGGCAGAGACCAACTTTTCACTTTGGATTTTATATCCCTAGCACCTAGGACAGAGCTTCACATATAAAAAATGTTTGTCAAGTTGTGTCTAAATAACAGAGCTCGGAGGACATAATTTGATTCCCTTGTAAAGATGTTCTAGATTATGGAACATTAATTTAACTTGGGATGATTGTTTGTGTGGCTGTCACTTCTCTCTCCCTTTACCCCAGACCTGTGAGATCGTATTTCAGATCTTACTTACCTAAATTAGCTTATTATTCCAGGTGTTCTACGCTCCCATCCTGCTATCATCTCCACTCCCAGTCCTGGAGGCTGAAGGTGCTATAACAAATCACTAAGTTTCACTGGGCCTTGCTTCACCCAGAGATAATCCCACGCCTCTATCACCACCATAGGGCATCCTTCTCACTTCTGACAGTGAGGAGGAGGTAAAGAGCTACTCGGTTGGTACTGTGGCTCACTGCAAGTCCCACCTTGTTCCTAAACCCCGGGAGTAAGTTCAACCAACGCCCTGGATTACAGATCCCAAAAAGACAAGGTGAACCTCCCTCAAGAATTCTGAGATCGCTTTTTATCAAAACAGATAACCTTTTATCATTCCTTCACTCTTTGTAGATTTGGTATGGAGCCTTCAAGCCCCAAGCACAAGGTCTTGATGACTCACATTTGTGAGTTCAAATCTAGCCTCAGACACTTACCGACTGTGTGACCCTGAGCAAGTCACTTCACCCTGTTTGCCTCAGTTTCTTTGCCTGTAAAATGAGCCAGAAAAGGAAATGACAAACTACTCCAATATCTTTCCCAAGAAAACCCCCAATGGGGGGGATATGAAACAACAGCCCTTACGTACTCCCTCCTAATCTAAGCCTCTTAGAATCCATACTAGCATTCAAAGCTCAGCTCAAACCATACATCTCATCTGATGCTTTTCCTGATCACCAACCCCATATTCTAAAGCAGCATCCATGACCTGAGACAGACAAAAAAAATACATTTATTAATATTTGTAAATATTAATATTAATATGTGTTTTCCTTCATAATCCTTGGTGTTTTATTTTAGGCATTCCAACAACATGATTCTGAGAAGGGGTCCATGGATTTCACCAGACTGCCAAGGGAATCCAGGACACAAACCAGATGGAAAGCTCCCTCAATGGACCTTATATTTATTGTGTTATGTGCTAACATGTATAAACTTAACATATTATACGTCTTGCCTCACCCTGTAGATTGTAAGTTCCTAAAGGGCACTTTTCATTTCTGTCTGGGTTTCATTCCTGTCTTTGTATCCTCAGCATATAACAGTCACCTAATAAATGCCTGTAAATTGACTGGCTGATATCAAGTGTAGGGAATAAAAGGATAGAAAAGCAGCCTGGGAGAGCAGGAAGTGATCTATCTCCTGCCTGACCCAAAAGGCTCTACCATCCTTGCAAATCCTGGGACAGGGTCAATACTAGAAAGACAGTATTACACAGTAGAAAGTGGGTTGAATTTGAAGTCAGCAGATCTAGGTTAAAATCTTGGCTCAACAACTTAAAACCTGTGTTATTTTGTGTCACTCTGGGCCTCAGTTTCCTCATCTGTAAAATGAAAAGCCTGTACTAGATGTTACCTGCAGCCCCTTCCAACTTTAAATCTTTGATTGTAAGGACAATTACAGAACATAAAGACCCTTTAAAGTTCTCTGGCCTTCATTTCTACCAATAAGGAAAGAGACCCATGCCAGTGGGCTTTGGGACAGGAGTTACAAAACTTTATCTCAGCTTCCATGTGGTTGCTGTTCCCCATAGATGGGATTGCATTGCCCATATCTGTGACTTTGAACAAATTAATCCTCTCTGAGTCTGGGGTATTCTCCCTCCTTACCCCTGCCTCTTGAGGTCCCTACCTCCTTGGCTATCTCCTGCACCTTACCTAATCCACCCCAGTCGTTATCATTCCTCCCTGCAATTACTTGGTATTTACTTAGCTGCATGCATTGTGCTTCTCCCCAGTGGAATTACTCCTTGAGGACCAGAAATGTTTTGTTTTTGACTTGGTATCCCCAGCACCCAGCATGTGTACCAGATAAGTGCTCATTAAAATAAAGTCAACAGACTGGCCAGCAGATATACCAACATATCCTATCCCAGCTCTTCCTCTGAAGAATTCTTGCCCTTGTGACCCAGGACAGGTCATTTAATCTCTCAATGCTCCGCGAACTCTAAGACTGGACATGCCAAAGCAGGCACCTAATTGCTTTGCGATGGGAAGTTTTCCTAGTAAGAAAGTCTTTACTGAAGGCATTGTTCTAGTCTTTAGAAAAAAATGATTAGTGTGCCAAGTCTGGTATGAAACAATGGTCTCTTTTAAAAGTTACCGCAGGAGAAATCAACAGGCAAAATGTAAAAGCCAAGAGGTCTAGTTGAAACAGGCTCCACTTCATTCGATCAGCTCTCCCCAGGTGGAAATCCTGAGGTAAAGAAGTAGCTTTTCTGTGACCATATACTAAGTAGAGGAAGAGCTAAAAATAGAAGCCTCATCTTTAAACCTTTTTCCCCTGCTCCCATTCAGTGGCTGTTCTCTCTCATCCCCCTTGAGGATTTTCAGGGAGTCCTCTGAGAAGTACCAATGGACCTCCAAAGTCATCACCAGGCTTATGCAAGATACACAAAAGTCTGGTGGCTTCAATTCAACAAACATGTCTTACACCTCTCACTATGGGCCAGGCACTGTAGATGTAAAGGCAAGAAAATGCAATAGTACCTGCTGTCAAAGGAGTTTACACCCCCTATTCGATTCTCTTGTGTTTGGTGGTGGTGGTTTTTTTTTTTAATTCTGGTATAGTTTTTTTTTCTTTTTTAAAATTTTTTTCTTTTTTTTTCCTAATGTAGGTTTTTTTATTTTATTTTGTTTTTAAGGCAATTGGGGTTAAGTGACTTGCCCAGAGTCACACAGCTAGTAAGTGTCAAGTGTTTGGTCTGAGGCGGATTGAACTCAGGTCGTCCTGACTTCAGGGCTGGTGCTCTATCCACTGCACCATCTAGCTGCCCCAGTGTAGATTTTTTTTAAGAGCTGGAAGGGACCATAGTCTGGCCCCACCAATTTGTAGAGAAGGAAACCAAAGCCCAGAAGAAGGAGAGCACTTTGTTCAAGGTCACTCAGCTAGCTAGCAGCAAAGCTGAGACTGGAACCCAGGTCTCCAGATGTGGGAAAGATGCAAGGTACTTTCCAGTGCCCCACGATATCAGTGATCTACAAGTGAGCCTCTCAGAGGAGGCAGCCAGACCTAGTGGTGGCTCCTTCCTCCCAGGCAAATTCTAATGCTTTTTTGCTATCTCCGTGATAAGGCAGCGCAAACAGGGAATGTATCCTTTCCCAGGGATCTTTCACCACAATAAGCTACTATTCAAACTAAAAAAAAAAAAAAAGCTAGCTTTACCTTGGTTACCTTCTGAAAGACAAACCACCCAACTGAAGGGAACCCCCTGTGTATCTAACCTAGTACAGGCTCTACAGAAAATACAGAAAAGAGGGGAAACTTCCCACCCCAGTTCCCACACACACACAAAGACTGAGAGAGACAGAGAGAAATGGGGGGGGGGATTCTGGGTGCTAACTCACCTGGAGGATGAGGAGGATCAGCTAAGACTGGAGCAGAGGGAGATACTGACTGTGCCGAGGCTCTCCCACTTGTGACTCACTCCTGGTACCTGTTTGCCACGCAGGATGTCTCCCTAGAGTGACCATTGCACAAAGAGACGAACTGTTGAGAACTGTTCCCCCCGTTCCCTGGGGGAAGCCAGGAAGCACGTAAGAAGAAGCTACAATCAGGAAAGATGACAGAACAACTGGTCCCTGGGGGAGACGGAAAGGATGTGTTGCTGGAGGGGGAGATGGTAGGGGGGAAGGGATGGGGAGGCAGGTATGGAAGAAGGCTGCCCCCACTAGAATGAGGATCGGATGGCCTTGGCAGGGGGCTTCTCAGAGGAGCCAGGGCGATGAGCAGCAAGACTCGCTGCTTCAGACACAAACAATGGTGACCAGATCCTCAGGGAACCGAGTCATTTCCAAAGGAAATCCCCTCGTTCCTCCTGGGCTTCAAAAGGTCCACCAGCAGACATCAAAAGAAGACTGAGAGAGAGTTTCCTCAATAATGAACAAAAACAAAGAGCTGAGGGGGGGAGGAATCCCAGAGAAATCAAAGCCAGGCCAGTCATCAAACACTGACTGGAAGGGGGGAAGGAAGCCCATGCTCACCTGGCAGGTCACAAGCTGAGACCCCATGGACCCAAGCCTTCAAGCTAAGAGCTTTACCTCTCCAGGCTAGTTGCATTTAAATTCCCAGTCCAGGAGTTATGTGATTGGCTGAAGCCAGCCGAGCTCCTCTTACCTCATTGGTCTAGGCCTGAGAAGAAACACCTACTAGGACTCAGTCTGTCCCAGCAAGTTGATTGGTAACTTTTAAATGTGTCTTTCCCACACCTTTCTGCTGAATCCAAAGCCTTTGTGAAGCTGCCCTAGTCAGCCACAGCCCTGTGGGTTTTTTCCAAGAGGTTGTTGCTAGGACACTGGCAACAGGTGTGGCCCACACCTGGCCTGAGCTCCAGTACTACTGACTTCTCATTCTTGTTTTCCTGGGCTCCCGGCTGACTTTAGGAACTTTTTTTGAGGGTTTTCTTTGGGGGGGAGGGCAGAGATATCTTTGCAGACCTGAGTCTTTTCAGAAAGAATTGAGCTGCTTCGGTCGCATTGCTAATTATTTCAATTCAAATGGGAAAAACTCTGTGAAAATTCGAGGTATGTTGTGAAGGGAGATCCTTGTCCCTGATTTTTACAGGCTGCCTAGCCTAAAATTCCCTTCCCTAACCATACCCTGTGACCTCATTCCTACCCATGCCAATCCTACTGACATCCGTACTCAACTCTTCAATGTCCCACAGCCAGAGCAGGGACTAGAATTCAGCCCTCTGGAAGCTCTCTCCTACTAACAGAAATCTGCCCTGAGTGACCTCTCCCCCCACCTGCCCCCTTGGAATTACTTTGTATAGATTTTCTATTTTCTGATATGTGTTTCCTCCCAATAAAGTATAAGTTTCTTGAAGCAGGATTTGTTTCTTTTTGTCTTTGCAGCCCAGGACATAGCGCATAACAGGTATCCAACAAAAGCTGGATTCGAATGAACTGGACTCCCTTGTTTCTGAGGTCACTTAAATGGAGTTTAACTGTGAACCGAAAGAATTTCGTTTTGCCTCTAAGTGATTACTGCAGGGCTGTGGTTTGCTGAGTGGGCGCAAGACAGAACAATGTATATGTGAAGAAACAACCTGTACCTTTTATTCTTTTCCCACAGACATTTCTTTGCTGTAGTTACATCTAACTGTACCATCTATCTATTGCCTTTATCCAGCCTGTTTCTACAGATGTCTGGTGAGCTGCAGTTAATTCTGGGTATCATAGATCATACATATCTTTTTTAAAGCAGGGGTTCCTTAATGGTGCTATATATATATATATATATATATATATATATATTCCCATGTATTCCTGCACCAATAGAAAAAGCATTTCCTTTGATTTTTGTTTCTTTACCATATAAAAGAAATCTTCGAGTAGATCTAATTGAGTTTGTAGTGAGATCTCTCTCCCCCTCCTCCCCCATCTCTCTCTGTGTCTCTGTCTTTCTGTCTCTCTGTCTCTCTCTGTGTGTCTCTCTCCCTCCCCTCCTCCCTTTCCCTCTTTCTGCATCTCTTTCACATTTCAAGTTTTAAAAATCTGTTGACTCTTGACTATGTCTCAGAATTTTTCCTTCAGGTACCACAACACTAGCCACAAAAAAATATAGAACTGGCCCAACCTGAAGCAGGCTGGCATTTTCGCCAGAAATGAAGCAACTTTTTTTTTTCCTTTCAAAGACTTTGATGGCCAGGGCTATGTTTAATGGGAGCCCCTAGGGGTGCCATCTCTTCCATTCTATGCTAGACTATCTTAACCTATTACAGCGAACCTGCTGCCCCCAAGGCCACATATGGCCCTCTAGGTCCTCAAGTGTGGCCCTGTTCCCCACCCCTAACCTATCCTACCTAACCTACCCTATTCTGCTCAGCATATATTAAGTACCTACTGTGTGCCAAGAATACAAAGACAAAACAAAACCAAAAAGCCCAGATACTACACTGGAAGAATTTCCATTCTACTCTGCTTTGGGCAGAACTTAACTTTTCTTTTTCTGTTAAGTTTTTTTAATTTTTATTTTCTTCCAAATTCTCTAGCTCTGGTCTCCAAGTTCTCCTTCTGGTCCCTCCCACACCCATTGAGAAGGCAAGAAATAAGATACCCACGATAAATATTAGCCATCCATATTGCAAGGGGGGAAAGCAAGAAAAACAAAGTGAAAAAAATCTGCTTCCGTCTGCATTCAAAGTTCACTGGTTCATTCTCTGGAAGTGGATAGCATTTTTCATCATGAGTCCTTTGGAACTGTCATGGATCATTGTATTGAGCAGAATAGCCAAGTCTTTCTCAGCTGATTATTGTGACAATATTGCTGTTGCTGTGTACAATGATCTCCAAGTTCTGCAGAGCTTAACTTTTTAAAATATTTCTGTCTACTCAGTCAACTTCACTGGCTTCCTAGTACATCAGGGATAAAGTATAAACTCTCTGTTTGACATTAAGGCCCTGCCCAGTGGGACTTGGCCTAGCTTTCCAGCCTTTCTATACCTTCCTTCCCTCTCCACACTCTATGGTTCCCCCAAACTGGACCTGAGGAATTCCTATTTTTCCAGATGATATTCCCTCTCCTGTCTCAGTGCCTCAGTACCCCTGTACCTAGAATTTGGGCCTTCCCTTACCTCCGCCTCTTAGAATTCCTTACGTCCTCAAGGTAGTTTGAGAGCCCCCCTCTACTTAAGCTTTTCCTGATCCTACCTGCTATTCCCCCTCCCAAAAACATTCCTTGTTTTTATTTTGCGTATACTGATTCCTCTACATGTTGCCTACCCCAACAGAATATAAGCTTTTTTGAGAAAAAGGACTATCATTTTTGTCTTCCAGTCTACAGTGCCTGGCATCAAGTAAGTACATGCTTCATAAATGCATGATTGCTTATTGATCAAGGCATTGTCTGGGGCAGAGAGATTATCTAGCAGAGGGAAAGCGGTCTTGGTGGCTGCAGCCAGAAACAAGATGGTGTGAATTTGATTAAATAGAATTTATTTTGAAGAGCACTATAAAGCATCTAGGAGGTGAAGTGAATAGAGCGCTGGGCCTGGAGTCAGGAAGACTTATCTTCCTGAGTTCAAATCCAGCCTCAGACACTAGGAAAGTCACTTAACCCTATTTGCCTCAGTTTCCTCATCTGTAAAATGAGCTGGAGAAGGAAATGGCAAACCACTACAGTGTCTCTGCCAATTAAACCCCAAATGAGGTCACAGAGAGTCGGACACAACTGAACACCAACTACATAAAGCTGAGCCAAATAGCTTCTTCTGGTTCCCAAGTCCCATCTGGTTGATGTGGATGGGGAAGGGAAGGTTCAGGTACCTGTTCTAGCCTTGTCTTGAGGGAAGTCCATCTTTGCAGGATCCCCCTCTCCTCAAATACCTGTGTTTGTTGAGATGAAACATAGCTAAGAGGCCCGAGGCCTCAGTAAACAAAGTTGGTAATTACTACCCCATTAACCCAGAGATTATCTTGACCAGGCCCAGAGAAACAGGTTTCTCAACAACTTCCAGGGCTGAATCAAATAGGTCAGCCTCTCTGACAGCAGGACAGAGAGCCCAGCCGTCTGGACAAGAGATGTGCCTTTCTCTGTAATCCTCAGAAATTCTGACTTTTCTGACTTTTCAGGCTCTGGCTTTCATTTGACTTTTTTAAAAAATTAAAAAAACAAAAACAAACAGAAACTGGAATGGCTCTCCCACAGGCAGGTGGCTATTCTGGTGTGCCTCCTTTATTTATGCAGTCCTTTCTTTCAAAGGATCATAAAACACTTTCAAAACGTGAGCTGGCTCCTCTTCACGGTGCTCCTCTAAATGGACGGATAGAAAATATCGCAGATTTAGAGGATCTTGGTCTTAGAGTCAAAAAGAGACCCTAAGATTCTCTATCCCAACCCCCTCGTTTCATCTTTTTGTTGATTGGGTGATGCTTTTTTACTTTTTCAGCACCACAATCACTTCCCAATTTTACCAGCTCCATGGAACCCTCCCCTAGAACCAAGAGAAAATTGATCAAGCAAAACCCACAGATAGAGCAACACCAGCTGACAGCGCAGCCAGTAGCCCATTCTCGGTATCTGCCCCCTCTCTACTGAGGGGGAGTACGCTTCATTACCTGTCTTCCTGAAGCCAAGAGGCATCATTACAGTTAATCATTGACTTGTTTTGGTGTCCTTTTACTTTATACCATTGCAATCATTGCATGCTGCTCTGCTGGTTCTCTTTATCTACCTCTGCATTAATTCACATAAGGTCTTTCCAGGTGTTTCTGAAGTCCCCATTCTTGTCTTTTCTCAGAATCAAAAGATCACGGAATTTTAGTGTTGGGAAGAACAACAGCCATGTAGACCAACCCATATCTGAAAAGGAATCCCTGCTACAACATGCTGGACAAACAGGCATCCATCCTCTGTTTGAAAAGAGTTATCGTGCTGCACTGAGTCTTTGCCTCTCCCCGATAAACATCCCTAATCCCTTTAACAACTCCTCACGGGCCCCAATAAACATCCCTAATCCCTTTAACAACTCCTCACGGGCCCCGGACTCAAACCCTTCCACCATCCTGATTGCCCACCTTCTGTTCCCTCCAACGTGTCAATGTCTTCATTGGCTGTCATATCTAGAACTGAAATGTGATCTCCAGAGTACAACAGGACCCTCACCTCCTTATTTCTGGAAGCAAAGCCTCTGTTAATGCTCACCAAGATTGCATTAAGGTTTTAGCTGCTAAGTCACAATGCTGATTCATACTGAACCTACAATCCACAAAAACCTATGTTGCCAGAAGACTCCATTCCAGGTATATTCCAGGTATATTTCTGGGTGTTCATATATATCCTCCTCCTTAATGGACACTTGCTCTGCTTCTAGCTTTTTGCTGTTACAAAAAGAGCTCCTGTGACAATTTTGGTATAGGTATATGGGGCCGTCTTTTCTGTTATTGATCTCCTTGAAATATATGCACAGTAGTGAATCGGAGAGGGGCAGAATGTAATTATTGAATCAAAGGTTATGAACAGTTTAATAATTTTTCAATGTAATTCCAAATTTTTCTCCAGAATGGTTGGACCAATTCACAGTTCAATCAGTAGGACTTGACCTCCCACAGCCTTTGTCAATGTTACGGGTGTGACATGAAACCTCCATCTTGGTTCAGTCACCATTCTGAAATGGTGACCTGGAATCCTCAGCTACTTCTCTCTTCTATTTAGGAACTGATGCTAATGTAGCAGCTTAATTACTTATCCATTGGCATTTTTTAAGACCTTTGGCCAGTATTCTTAAGATAGCCCAAGGCTATTACCAATTTCTACTTGTTTTCCAGGTCAGCCTAAGATGGAGATTGTGTTTCTAACATTACATATGCCCTCAAGAAGCTCCATGAGAGACAAGGAAGGAAGGGAGAAAGATTTCAGCACTGGGCACTGTTCTCTAATAAATGCTTGTTGACTTGGCTAACTGACTACCCAGGCAAAATGAAAAAAAAAATGGCAGTCCCCACAAATTAAAACAACATAGCGTATAAAATGTTCATAAAATAGGTGGTGGGCATGACCTAGGAGAAAGGTTCCTAGGGCTTTATTTCCCACAGTGCACTAGGCCAAAAAAGCCCATTGTTTATTGGGGGAGATTTTCTCTTACCATTAGTGATTTGCAGTTTTTTAGTATCAATATTAATAGTTTGCATTTCTTCTTTTGGACACTATTTGGAGCTTCTGACAATCCCCTCATTTTATAGATGGGGAAAGTGAGGCCAAGCAATCAATAAGTGTTCATTAACCACCCCCGACATCCCAAGCGTTGTGCTAGGAAACAGGGACACAAAGCATAAATGAAAGACTCCTTGCCTTCTAGAGTCTCCTACCACAAGGAATAGAGTGTGGGGGTCAGAAAGTCTTGAGTTCTAATTCTGCCTCAGACATCTACTAGCTGTGTGACTCAGGCAAGTCATTTAAACCTCTTTTGGCCTCAGTTTCCTTACTTGTAAAATAAGGAGAATAATAGCACCTACTTCACAGAGAAGTTCAAAGGAACTAACAGATACGAAGTACTTTGCAAGCCTTAAAAGTTACATAAAATTTTAAGTTACATACAATGTTATATAAATATGTATTTATATAAATATGTATTTTATAATATATAAATGTTATATAAATATATATATTTAAGGCTTTGAAGCCTTAAAAGTTATATAACTACTTACATGTATAACTATATACAAAATAAGTACCAGGAAAGGGAAGAAGGAGTAATAGCAACTGGGGGACTTTGGAAAGGTTTCACTCAGAGGTCCCAAGAGATGCTAGAAGTCATTTGGTCCCTCCTCATTTTAAAGATTTAGTAAAGTAAGTCACTCAAGACAACACAGCAAGTCAGTTGATATGTCAGGATGAGAACCCACCATTGCCCCCTTCCCTGGGACAGCTCTAGCCATCTCCAGCTATAATTCCAAGACATGATAATTTCTCAAAGATTGAAAGGGAGATCCAAGCAAAAGGATGAATGCAGAGCAAGACTACTGATGCGAGTGTGTAACTACAGCTCAGACTAAGGCATGAGGAATAACTCACTTCCCATATTTACTCCAGTGGGTTGGAACCTAAGACAAGAGAAGCCAACAACATAAGTCTGACGTGCTCGTGAACCAGCTCCTTTTAACATGAGTCTGCAGGGTGACCTGGCATCAAACTAGCTCTTGTGAATTTAGTCTGCTTTAAGAGAAGCAGCGTCCAAGAGGAAAGAAGCAATAGTCCCACCAAACTCTGTCCCAGTCAAACCACTACAGGAGTGTGATATCCATTTCTGAACAGTAAAATTTATAAAGCCAATGGCAAAGCAGGACCAGTCTACGAGATGCTGAAGGGCCCAGAGACCGTTGCATTCCAATAGCATAATAGCTATCTTCATGTATTTGAAGAACTATGTTTTGGAAGAAAGATTAGGCTTGTTCTTCTTGGGCCCAGGAAGGCAGAACCAGGAGTGATAAATAGAAGTAGATGAGGCAGAATTAGGCTCCACTTAAGGAAAAATGGCCTACCAGTTAAGTGTTATCCCAGCATGGAATGGGCTTCTCAGAATAATAGTGGGTTCCCCTTACTGGAGGCTTAAGAGCAGAAGCTGGATGACCATTTAGAAAAAAATTCATACTTAAATATAGCTTAGCTAAATGGCTTCTGAGATACTATGATTCCATGATTGACTTATGGCCCCTAATCTGCCTATGGAAGTATATAAGATTATATGGTAAGCAGTAGACAAGCAATATATCCAAGAGAATCTCCCCCAATAAACAATGGGCTTTTTTGGCTTAGAGCACTGTGGGAAATAAAGTCCTAGGAGTCTTTCTCCTAGATCATTCCCACCACCTATTTTATGAACATTTTATATGATATATTGTTTTAATTTGTGGGGACTGCCATTTTTAAAAAAATTTTGCCTGGGTACTCAATTAGTCGAGTCAACAAGCATTTATTAGAGAAAAGTGTTCAGTGCTGAAATCTTTCTCCCTTCCTTCCTTCTCTCTCATGGAGCTTTCTGAGGGCGTATGTAATGCTAGAAACACAACCTCCATCTTAGACTGGCCTGGAAACAAGAAGAGATTGTTGACATCCTTGGGCTATCTTAATAATACTGGCCAAGGCTCTTAAAAAAGGCCAATGGATAAGTAATTAAGCTGCTACATTAGCATCAGTTCCCAAACACAAGTGAGAAGTAGCTCAGGATTCCAGGTCACCATTCTGCTGGAGCACTCAGTGCCCAGATAGCAGAGAGAAACTACTTATCCCCAAACTATCTGAATAGCAAAAGTAACAGGGGAAATAATCCTCTCTTTTAAGGGCAGAGTTGTGGGGAGATAGGAGCTCTGCTACACTGCTGTAGTAGATTCACTCAAACATTTTGGAGAGATGCTGGGCAACATATATACAATAAGAGTTGCAAAATTGGCCATACCTAGTGACCCAATGATTCTTTTACTAGAACTTTATCCTGAAAACATCATTTAAAATGAAAAGAACACATTGACACAAAGTTATTCATGGCTCTACAAAAATATCTGTTCACTTTATTTATTTGTGATTGAAAAAAAAAAAAGCTAGACACAACCGATTCAGACTTTGGCTGTATCTGGGGGAGGAACAGACGTAAGATAAAAGAATGGGAATGGAAGTTGAGATTTCCCCCTACGTGCCCAATGATTGAACAGAATATGGATAAATGGCATCGTATTAATCTAGCAGAGTAATATGATGATGTTAGAAATAAGAAATGTAAATTTAAGGAGATATGGAAAGACCTATATTTAGTGATGAAAAGAGACCAGTAGCACCAGAATTGTTCCCATGTTGACTACATCTACTTTAAAAAAAAAAAGCCATAGGGGCAGCTAGGTGACACAATGGATAGAGCTCCAGCCTTGGAGTCAGGGGACCTGAGTTCAAATTTGACCTCAGACACTTGACACTTACTAGCTCTGTGACCCTGGGCAAGTCACTTCACCCTGATTGTTTTACCAAAAAGAAAAAAAAAAGCCATAAGATGAATGAACTTTGGAGGGACTTGAAACAAACACAGCAAATGTACTTCTTCTTTGTTTTATGACCTTTTGTTTGGTTCTATTATACAAAATGATGTAGCAGGTTATGTGAGACTCAATTTCTTCTTTCCAGTTTATTTGATTGTCACTATTGGTGATCAAAATCAGTTTAAATTGAAGAGGAGAAATAATCCCAACTCTCATTGCATGCAGAGTGCTAGGAAGACAGGAATATTGCTGTTGGTAGGACCACAGATTAGCTCAGACATTTTGGAGAGCAATTGGGCAACATATATGACTGTCATTTATAATATTTATAAAATTTATAAATTTAGAAAATTCATAATATTTATATTTTTAATTTATAATTTATTTTATTATATTATATATGTTGTATTTATTATATTATATTATATTATTTATTATATTATATTATATTATATATTATATTATATTATATTATATTATATTATATTATATTATATTATATTATATTATATGATATTATATTATATTAATTATATTATATTATTATATTATATATCATAAATAGATACATGCATTGGAAAGAAAGGTCTAATAACAGTGGCAGGGCAGGTGACCAGGGATAGGTGTTCAATACCGGGAGGGTGGCAGAACATTCAGTTAAGGGCTGAACTTTGGGAATAAGGATGAAAGGTAGGACCAGTGGCTAGGATGACAGCTTCAGGGGTATGTGACAGAATCACAGACTCTCAGAGTTAAGAGACGGGCTCTTCAGCACCATCTAGTACAACCTGTCCCTAGCCAACATGTCGTCATAGCCATATGCCAAGAAGTCATCATCTTCTAGCCTTTGCCAAAAGACCGCCAGTGAGGGGAGCACCTGCCCCCTCCTGAGGCTTCCTACTGCACACACGGATGGCACTAATTGTGCTTTCATCACGAGAAAATCAGCTTCTCTACTTCTGCCGGGTACTACTAACTCTGTCCTCTGAGCCCAGGCACACAGTCTGACTGCTCTTCCACCTGATAACCTTTGAGATATTTGAAGACAGCTGGCATATCGCTCCCAATTTCTTCTCCAAGCCAAACATCCCCAGTTTTTTCAGCTAATCCTTGTATGACAAGGTCTCCGATCCCCATATCATCAAAATTAAAATTACGTCCAGAATGTAACATAATGCTCCAGGTGCGTTCGGCCCAGGTCCAAGCCCAGCAGAATTATCAATCAGAAATAGAAGGAATAAGTACCAGAGATCAGGGGCTGAATACCAAGGGTGAAGGTTAATATCAGAAATGGGAAAGGAGACCCAGGAATGAACTCAGGGATGAGATGAGACCATGAGAGATGGGTATATCAGGGATGGGGAGCATTAGGAATTGGGAATGAATCCTAGGGAGTAGGAGGGTATCAATAATTAGTAATTGGGAATATCATGGGTAGGGGCCAAGTACCAGGAAGTGGGATAATATTCAGACTTAGGGACTGAGTATCTATAGGAAAAAAAAAACAAATTTATGAATGCATATGAGGCACACAGTGAAAAGGACATTGAAGGACTCAGACAGGGACGCAGAAAGCCTGAAAGACAAAGAGATACAAAAAGTCAGAGAGAAAGGAAGGGCATGGGATTTGAAAAGTGTTGGGGCTGCTGTCTTGCATCTGGTACAATGGATCACTCAGAGCCAGAAGGCTTAAACAAATAGTTCTTTTACTAATATCATATTCCAACACCCTCAGCTGGAAGCAATTCTCAAGGAAATTTACAAGAAGTCCAAGGGATAAAGGCAAATAAAAGCTGGCTGGCCAGAAGGTTAAAAAGCAGCAAGCCCAGAGGTTCAGGAGCTCCCTGGAAAAATCTCCCAAACTACTTTCATTCTCCTCCCCTAAGTTCCAAATCAGTCTACTTGAGGACAAAGTTAACTTCCTTTGCTTACACAGTGCTGGCTGGAATTGTGGGAGTGTGTGGAGTTCGCTCACTCCTCCCCACCAGTTCTACCAATGTCCTGGCCCACAACAAGGAGAAACTCAAACCTAAGAAGAAATGGTTACGTGATCAAAGCAGATAGAGAAGGTGAGAAATATTGGGATAGAGAGGAATCTCACAGAAGAAACCATCTTCATGCCTAACTTAGGGTACCCTTGTGCCTTATCTCTCCACTTGAGAGCTATAGGCTTTCAGTCACTACAGGTGAAATAAATGGAAGTTTAGGGGCAGCTAGGTGGCGCAGTGGATAGAGCACCGGCCGTCAAGTCAGGAGGACCTGAGTTCAAATCAGGTCTCAGACCAAACACTTGACACTTACTAGCTGTGTGACTCTGGGCAAGTCACTTAGCCCCAGTTGCCTAAAAAAAAAAATTAAAAAACAATAAATGGAAGTTTAAGCTTCCCTTCTCTTCCCTTCCTCCTCTTGCCCACCCATCAACTTGACTCCCAAGGTCACTAGGCACCATGGAGCTCCCAGAAAAGATCACTGCAAGGGAATAGGCCCATTAGTGTCTTGATCCCTATCGTCCTCATTTGTTGCTTGGGCTTCTTGGGTTCCAGGTGATGAGAAGGTAGGGGGTCAGTGCCCACTCCAAAATGTTGGTTTCTGGGGAGGCAGGGATCGTAAGAAAATTCATCAGGAGAAACAAAAGTTCAAGAATATCAAGGAAATCAATGAAAAAAAAAACAAAGAGAAGGGGGCTTAGCAGTACTAGATCTCAAAAAAAAAACAATTCGGTACTTGGGAACTGAGGGGATACCTATCAATTGGGGAATGGCTGAGCAAATTATGGAATATGAATGTGATGGAATGCTACTGTTAGTAAGAAATTATGAAGGGAATGGTTTCAGAAAAGCTTGGAAAGACTTGTATGAACAGATGCAGATTGAAGTGAGCAGAACCAAGAGAACAATTTTTATAATAACAGCAATATTGTAAACATAATCAGCCCGGAAAAACTTAGTACTTCTGATCAAAAATAATGACCAACCACCATTTCAATACT
Organism: Phascolarctos cinereus; assembly: GCF_003287225.1. NCBI lineage: Eukaryota > Metazoa > Chordata > Mammalia > Diprotodontia > Phascolarctidae > Phascolarctos > Phascolarctos cinereus. Next base: position 49,219,032 of record NW_027555736.1, on the reverse strand, counting down.
CATAATGAAATATGTTTTCCACATCCAGAAAGAGAGCTGATAGACTCAGTGTGCATATTGAAGCAAATTTTCTTCTATTTCTTTTTCTTGGAACATGGCTAATGAGGAAATTTATTTTGCATGTCTATACATATTTAGAATGATTTTTATTTTTCTTGCCCTCTCAATGAGTTGGGGAAGAAGAGGGGAGAGGGATAGAATTTGGAACTCAAAATAAAATTGAATTTTAAAAAGACAGCATTGTGTCTATCTAGTCCAATAACCTAATTTACAAATAGAAAAACTGGAGCCCATGGGAAGGAAATGACTTATTCAAGGTCATACAGCTAGCTAATTCAACTTTCTGTAGTTCTGTGCTTCCCATACCAACCAGTGGTAGGGAGAAGTGACTCTCATTGGGATCAAATTCCTAATCTTTCATGTTAACTCAAATATTTGTCCTTCCTCAGACCCTAAGCAGAGATTTCAAGGTCCCTTCTTCCCACAGAAATTCTCTTCTTCTCAGGTTCCTGCCATCCCCCAGAAGGAGGGAAGGATGGTGCCAACAATGGGGACAGGAGATTGAGAGAGAAAAAAAGAAAGAGTGGTAGAGACAGGAGAGAGGAGTCAAAATGAGAAAAAGAAAGAGACACAAAGACACACACAGAGATAGAAAGGAGACTGGAAATGAAAGAGACAGAGACAGACAGAGACAGAGACAAAGACACAGAAGAGAGTGAAGTAAAGTCAGAGAAAGAGAAACATATGAGAAACAGAGATAGAGATCCAGAGAAAAAGAGACAAATGAATGAACAAGAGGGCCAGAGATAATCAGAAACAGGAAAAATATATATATATAAGAAAGGAGAAGGGAATTAGCATTTACTGAGTGAATACTAGGCACTGTGCTGAGTGCACACTTTACAAAAATTGTCTCATTTGCCCATAACAACCCTGGGAGGTAGGTGTTATTATCCCCATTTTACTGATGAGGAAACTGAGGCAAATGGCGATTAACTTGTCCAGGGTCACATGGTTAGTAAAGGTTTGAGGCCAGATTTGAACTCAGGTCTTTCTGACTCTGAGTCCAGTGCTTTAGCTACAGAGCCACCAGCTCAGAGGGAAAAAAAAAAAAACAGGGTGGGGTACGGGGGAGGGAAAGGGGGAAGAAACAGACGTGGAAGGAGCTGATGATGCTCTCCATACAGGTGTAGCACAGGCTTCATGTATGTCTCCCAGGGAAGCAATAATAGACATCCCCAGCCTCTTCTCTCCATCCCCTTCTCTAAGGGAGACTATTTTCTGCCAGGAGAAGCAGAGGGTTGGAGGCAGAAATGACCACTTTGTTCTTCTCAGAGAGAGGGACTAGCAGGTTAAAATTGTATCTATCTGCTCTCTTAAGTAGAGAGCATCTAGAGGATGTGATTTTCAGGTTCAAGCTAAATTCCTGATCCTTCTTCATTCATAGGGAAAGGAGGATTCCCTTCCCACCAAATACCAGTTCTACAATGAACACACACAGCAAATAGCAAAGAAACCCATTTGTCAAAGTTGATAGGGGCAGCGAGGTGGCACAGTATATAGAGCATTGGCCCTGGAGTCAAGAGGACCTGAGTTCAAATCCAGCCTCAGACACTTGACACTAGCTGTATGACCTTGGGCAAGTCACTTAACCCCATTGTCTAGCCAAAAAGAAAGAAAATGAAAAGAAAAAAAGAGTTGATAGCAAGAAATCAGAGAAAGTTTACATAGAATACATGCCAGATAATAGATTGAAGAAACTCTCCTGTAGAGAACAAGGTAACTCAGCTCAACCAATAGAGTGTCCCAGATCTCACCCAAGAGGAAATTTCCCCAAGTCTCAGTGTGACAAGCTGGGGGTAGGGACATGATGGAGACTCCTGGCTTCTTTCGCATCAGCTTCTTCCCAGTCTTACTCTCCCTTCAGACAAGCTGAAGTAGGGTCAGAATAGTCCATCTTCTCTCTCAAAGCTGGAAGCCAGAAATCCCCAAAGCAACTGCCAAGCTCGGAAGAGACTGAAGCAAAGTCAATGAATCTCTCACCTCTCCAACTCCACCCTACCCCCTCACCCATGTGCAGGGCGTTGATCTCCACCAGTGAGAAGAGAGTCCCAAAACAATGAGCTTTGGGACCCGGTCACACTGTCAGCAAGGGAAGGGTGAAGCTGCCACTTCTTGGAGAAAGAATTGGCACACCTGGGGCTTCTCATAGACAGTGCCAGGCCCTGGTTCTTGCAGCACTAGCCAAATGAGGCCAAGGACAGTCATATATGTTGAGGAAAGTCATGGTGGGGCAGGCAAGGCTGGCCCCCAGAAACCCTGTGAAAGAGCCTTAGGAAGCCCCCAAATGCCCCACTACACATGCACCAGCTACCGCTCCTGATAATCTCCCCCGCTCCCATTGCAATATCCTCCCTTTTGGATCAGCCCTGTCCTCTCCAGACTCCCTGATCCCAAAACCTGTCCTCATGATGGGTCTCATCATGGAATCTACAGCCTGGGTTAAAGGGGAAGAATCTTGTCAGAGACTTTTTTTTTTTCAGACAAGGGGCCTTAAGGGAGAACAGAGGAGAGAGGGAATTCAAAGCAAGAAAACAAGAACAGGACTTCACAACTTTGCCCCAAGCTAGCCCTAGAGACACACAAAGGTGCAGACCCATACTTAACACAGCATACGCAAATGCATATGGTATATTCCCTGCTCCTTTATGTGCACATACACAAACCCCTACAAATACACTTCTGCAGTGGTCCACTTGTGACCCTGTAGCTCTGGTCTAGGTGTCCATCTCAGGCTACCAATAAGCCCCCCAGTTAGATCGGGTTCAGACCAATATAATCAAGGAAAAGCACAAGGAGATGGACAGTAATCATCAAATACTGAACCCTGGCATGAAATCCTTGGCCTTACTCAAATCCATTCACTCATTCACTTATTTATTCACTCTTTCATCTCTTTATTCATTCATTCAACTAATCTTTATTTAGGGTCTTCTGTGTGCCAGGCACTCGATGAGACTATTTCTGCCACTGTCTCAAGGTCAATTTTATTTAAGGAAAAAATACATTTTGAGGGGGAAAGGAGATCCTTCTTAGCCTAATTGAGAGGGATTATTGGGCAGGGGCTACAGCTTAAGAGATGCCCAGCAATAAACTGGCACTGGGCACAGCATAGCTTGAAGAAAGGCTATCAAATTATTTAAGCAGGCCCCTTCTACTCCTGTCCTGTAATCACGAGGAGGAGGGAGGAAAGGACTCAAGGTGAGGTGGGAAAGGGGAAGGGCAGGATCAGTCCTTCACATCCACGATCAGTGGAGTGAGGTGAGGTGAGTGTTTGATGCCCATCGAGAAGGAAGGTGCCTGGGGCTTATGAAGGGTGACTGTTTGCACCTCATGGGAACCAGGACCTGGGTAGTTTGTCTGGTCATGCGGGTACCCAAAGAGCTTGCCCATGGAGTAGAGAGGGCTCCGGTTCTGGTAAACTGATGGCTCAGGCCTGGTATACGTGGCCGGGCCAGGGCTTCTGTAGATATCCTTGTTGAAATGCCACAGGTCAGAAGTGGTAGCAAAGCTGTAGCATGGGGCAGAATGGTTAACAGGGGTGCCATACCCCAGCCGTCGGGGCTGTGGGTAATAGTTAGGGGCTGGGTTAGGATCAGATACACGATATGGACAGCGGTAGCCTATAGAATACTGAGGTGACCGGCGCTCCCCGGGAGGATGAACCTTCTCCCAGAAGTACGTAGGAGGTTCCGGTGTAGACCACAAACCTAGAAGTCAAAGGGGACACCATTGAGGCAGGCAGGGTTAGCAGTAGGGCCTGAGATGGGAACAAACAGCTGCCTTTATGAAGGGATTCCCAGTTTGCTTTTGTTATTTGTCCCCAGTTCCCAGCCGGGCAGCCTTCTTAGGAGGGAAGTGTGGTCTCAGCTGGACACACAGCTGTCTGCCGATCCTGACACCCAGGTTGTCTCAAACCCTTCCCCAGGTGTAACATGCCTGGCTCTAGAGGAAAGAAATGGCATGGCCACTGTCACAGATTGACATGATCCCTGAGGAGCACCCAGGCCACACTCCCTCTGCCCCCTCCTGCCATTCTCAGCAGGTAGGGTGACCAGCCAAAACACAGACAAAAGGAATGCACAGAGGCTTGCTAAGGCTTCTCAGCTAGCTTAGAGTCCTTATTGACTTTTTTGCTAATCTTAGGACTCCTCAAACAGTTCCCGAGATCATTCCAAGACACCCCTATGTGGGAGACACGTGAAGAATCACTGGGCTTTGGGGAAGGACACCAGAGAGATGCCAGAGACCAGTAAGGGAATATGCTGAGACGGCACCTGGCCATCTCACCTCTGGTGACCAGTCTGTGAATGATTCATCAGCGACTTCATCTATCTGGGAGTTAAAAGGACCCTAAAGAATTTAAGAGGGCAGCAAGTGGCACTTATTCCAGGAGCAAATGGTGGTAAGAAAGAGACCACCCCACGCCTGTTATCTTTAAGACAAAAATGCCTTATTGGGGGGAGTGAGGCGTGTGGTTGTGATCCCCTACCAAGAGAGTCTGTGGTAATGTCTGAAAAACAACACAGGTAGAAAACTGGGCAGCAGAAACTGAAGTTTCAGACCTTGCTGGGAACAAGACATGACCCACTTCTCTGAAGTTTTAAAGCTGATGCCGTTGATGTCTTCTTCACTGTGACAAGAATCCATTTAAACTAAATGTAAATAAGTAACCCTTTCAGGACTCATGCAAAAGGGGAGAGGGTATTTGAATCTCAGTGGAAAAGGGCCTGAGCCATGAGATATTTATGAGTAATTATATTCATGTCCCAATTTGATAGCCAAGGAAAGCCCTGGGAAAAACCAAGGCATTGGGGAACTGGCATTTCATGAAGGCACCAAGAAGGAAAGATTATGGCAGCCCAGGTTTTGAGCCCAGCTCAGTATTCTGACCAGATAATGTGACTCAGTAATTTAACCAGTGACTGAAATAGCTACTTCATTTAGCAAGGCCCAGTGACCAAGCTGGGGAAGCTTAAATGTGCAGGAGCTGTCTCAAGCCATGTCTCCTAGTATTCATACATGAAATACTAATCCTCCTTGTATCAAAGTAAAGCTACTATGTACAATCCAAGACATGAAGGTCCTCCTAATTCTTCATGCAACCCCACACAAATGGGAGCTTGTCATTCATATCATCATACAAAGGTTGGCTTAAGGCAGGAGATGTGAAACAATGAATAGTTTTCAATGCTTGGTGGTCATTAATGAGCCTAAGGACCTATTGTCCTGACCCTGTGAGGGTCTCCATACTAAGATACACATGTGGACCTGGCCCTCAGGGTCCAATAAATGGCCTTTATTCTTTGCCTGTTCCCTTGCTGTTTTTTCCAGTCTCATGATCACAGCAGAATGCTCTGGATTTGGGGCCATAGAATGTGCACGTCTCCTCTGCCAAGGCAGGCAGTCACTAGGGCTTCAGAACGCTGACAAGACAAAGATATGAGCTATACCCTAAAGCCTGCCTGAAATGAGAACTTCCCTGGGGCAACGAGAATGACATCCTTCTTTTAAAAAAAAACTATCAAATAGGTATATATCAAAGTTCTGCTGCAAATGCGCCATAGAAAAGTAACAAATGCAGACCTCCTCCACATGTCCCCCGGCCTATTAAGTGGTAGATGGTTGCAAGGAGCACTTACATTTTTTTTCTTTTCTTTTTTGTAGGCAGTGAGGTTAGGTGACTTGTCCAGGGTCACAAAGCTAGTACATGTCAAGTGTCTGAGGCCAGATTTGAACTCAGGTCCTCCTGACTCCAGGGCCAGTGCTCTATCCACTGCACCACCCAACTGCTCCTTAAATTTCTGGTTACCATTTGGGGGTGGGGCTAGGCAATGGGGGTAAGTGACTTGCCCAGGGTCACATACCTAATGAGTGTCAAGTGTCTGAGGCTGGATTTGAACTCAGGTCTTCCTGAATCCAGGGCCAGTACTCTATCCACTGTACCATCTAACTGCCCCGAGCACCTACATTTCTAACAGAATCTGGAGGGCCTTCCAAAACTTAGCCGTGAAATGCAACCTCTAATTGGAAACAACCTCTGCCAGGAAAAATCACAGCCAGATTTACTCCTTCAAGAACAAGACTCCTATACACATTGCAGGCAATTTCAGGTAAGAAATCAGCGGCACGTATTTGAAAAGTGGCACCTAGTACTATTTCTATGAGACTAGGTCAAAGCTGCCCCCAAATTTAGGCCTGGATGACAATATGGCCATATGGGGCATTGCCAAATGCAGAAGAATTCGAGTCTTCATGTTACCAATTTCAATCACGTTCACACAGAGCATACCAATCATGTATCCAATCCAGTCTCCAATAATGTAGGCAGATCAAGTTGTTCTAACCTCACTCCAAGATGACCTGCACTCAAGACATGATGATGGCTTCTTTTCAACCTTACTTTCTGACTTCGGGCTTTGTGTGAGAGCCAGAGCCCTTCTGGAGGTAATGACTGGGCTGTTCTCAGTTCTATTTTGGTCTCTTGGCTCCTGCTACTTTCTCTGGGTAATAATGAATGTTGTATTATACTAGAATCTCAGGGAAAGCTCAGGCTGGGGACCTGCAGGCCTTCAGTGCACTGCCCTCCTGGTGTGAGCTCTGCAAGTTCCTGGCCTGGCTATGGATCTGAGCAAACACAACTGCAGACTTGCCCCTGGCTGGAGCTCCAGTAGACTGCTTCCAGACTCCATCACCCAGCTGGAAAGTTCTGCATGTTCAAAGTGGCAAAACAGAAGGCTCCCCTATGATTTAGGCTTCGCGACCTGGTTATTCTGCTGCAGGATTCAGATCGGACTAGGGGCTGGATCTGAGACCTTGCACTGCCCTGGAATCAGAGTCATATAGCTTCTATTCACTTCTGTACTTGCCCCTAGCTCAGTAAAAAGCCCGTGACTATTTCATTTCTCGATTTTCACCCCTCAGCAAAAGCCCTTTAATCAGTCCACACTGAATCTATGACCTAGGACTGAGTAATAAATGACAGCTGCCATTTGATACCTGTTACTGCTTCTGGTAATGTCAAGCCCCTTTGTTCCAGATCTTCTCAATTCTTCTTATTCTGGTACACAGCTTCAGCCCTCTTTCAGTCTCTGTACTGGAATGCTCCTCAGTGCCACTCCTGGCTAGACCCCATTTTTAGTGTCTACAGGAACTCTTTTGAGTCTCCCTATGCTGACCTGAGCTGGGAAAAAAAATGACTCACCATGATTTTTTTCTCTTACATTTCTCAATTACAGTCTGGTGTAGTCTCGGTCTGGTGTAATTTTCAAAATCTTTTTGAAATAGTTATGTAGACAGAACTTGGCTCTGCTTCTTCTTGCTACTCCATTATCTTGCCTGGTCCCTAACCATGCTTTCTTATCACTACTCAACAATGCTGACATCATAATAGGACGCCAGGACCTCCAACAGAGAAAAACAAACCACTGCATGCCCTTAAACTCACACTGCATCCCTATAGACCAGCTGAGCTTCCAACCCCAAGCCTCACATGTACTAATTTTTTCATCTCAATGGAACAAGGCTCTAAGCCCCCAAACAACTCTCATTCATACAGATTTATTCTCCTCACTCTATGTTATTTACCAAAACTCCTTCCACACACCAAGGAGCCTCAGCTGCACAGCTGTCTCTCCTTTGCCAGTATCCAAACCACTAAATAAAGCCAACATATTCTTTACTCTAAGCACAAGGATCTCTTCAAAGAAAAATCTCAAAAATAAGAGCATCCTCTGAGCATGGAACCCCAAAGGAACACAGGTCTACTTCAAACAAATTGAATTATTGCAATCAGTAATGATCATAACCAGGGACACGCTAGTAAATGTTTAACAACTGGCTCCAATTTTTAAGTTTCATCTGAATTGTTAACATTTGCTTCATCACTTTAAGTCTAATATAATCAACAAGACAATAAATCAACAAGACCTTGATTTGTAGTATTTCCCAGTTTCCAAGGTATAAATGACCCCAGTAAAAGATTAACAACTGACTCCCGAGAGCTGGTCAGAGCTGGCTCCAGCACACTCCTGAAAGTGACATATCCCCTCTCCAAGTAGTATTGTCAGGGTTCCCAGGGCAGATTTGATGGCCAGCTGTTCCCTGCTTAGCCTAGCGCAATTTCTCTCCACCAGCATTAATTAACAGAAGTCATAAGAAGTTACACATGTTCCCAATTTAGTCCTTCCTCCCTCCCTGACACATCAATGCCACATTCTTGGTCTTGAGCCTCTCCCTCGTCTCCTCCCACCAATCTGTCAAACAGACTATTATCACATCCATTATTTCTTGTCAGATATTTGGAGACCAAAGGCTAGGCTGATATAGTCATTGGTTTCCACAAAGTACAAACCTGGAGGATTTGGGCGATCATAGCTGCTGGGCTTTCACAACTGCCTCCTTCAATGACCAAAGAGCCTTTTCCTATTCAGTTCCCCATTAAGAATTTCTGTCTCTCAATGTCCCATAATCTCTAGTACAGACATGCCAAAGAATAGGAAAGAGGTCAGGAAGCACTGTCAAAAACATAGCTATGATAGTCCTTATGACAGAGTCATCACTGACCAAACCTTCCAATGTTCTCTGAGCCCCAAACCTCAGGCGGGCTACTTATATGATCCATTGCGCAAGACATAATCAGAAATGAAAACAATACAGGGGAACATAAACACAGACAGAAAGAAAAACCTCCCTGGAGCACTATAGTCTGTGAAACCATACCACTGCACCATGAATAAATCTCACTTCTCATGCTCTCAACATCTGTGAACACAAAGATCCTGGCTCTCTCTGCCTATAGACAGCCTCAGAACAGGAAGGATGCTGGTGTCCTCTTAGGATGACTGGCAGCAGGGGCTGCCTTCCTGGTCCCATGGCTCAATTTCACTGACTCCCTGATTCAATCATCAATCATTGAGAATCAAGGAGCAAATGCACGGTAAAAGTTTACAGCACCTCCAATATGCCTTCAATTCTTGACCTCCAGCGATGAATGCTTAGACCTAGGTCTTCTGTCCCAAGGATGAATTTCCAAAATGCCACCTGTTCCTGATAGAAGGCACACTTCTCTAATTTGCATCATAAGCCATGATGAAGTAGACAGGCTATTACTTCTCATACCCGTGGTACATATTCCTATTTCTGATATGAGACAGGAAGGATATCATCCTAACATACTATACAGTTTGATCCAGGAATTCAGCAAGAACATAATTAATTAAATGCTAAAGTATTGCTGGGACATTCACCAATACCCCAGCATTTATCATGCCCAGAATGTTTGTAGAAGACCCATCTTCTGCTGGCTGAAGACATGATTCAGATGAGATTAGAGGACTCCCACAAACCCAATTTGGTACAAATTCATATCCCTCCCACCCTGATCTCCTTCTAAAATGTCAGCAGGTAATGGCTATGAACCATAATTTCATTCTAGCCCCAGTGCCACTGTGAATCTCTCCCTCCCTTCAGGCACCAGTCTCAGGGGTCAGATGAATATATTCCACAGGTAAATTCACCTGAATTTACTCCCTCAGTATCTTGTCTTTTGAGCCCACTTAGTATAAAACCTGCTTATGGAGTTTCAAGGTACCAGCTAGAGATCAGTGAGACAGTCTCAATCGCATTGTAGAGCTAAGTGGTCTGTCCTTCCCTGCTAAGAAATAAACCAAGATGGTTTCCATCTCTTTCCTCCCAATGCCAAGGTGACTGTGCTCAAGAAGGGGCTTCCATGTGTCCTGCCCGGGTGATTCCTGTTTGGGCAAGCTGAATTGATACCAGCACCACTTGATAAAACACTTATACTGGTGCAAAAAAGCCCAAAACACCATGCTAGTAATGGCCACCTTGCACGCACTACCTGTCCCCTATATCTGCCTGCCATAGTAGGAGAAGGGCCTCCTAACCAACCAAACCCCATTCCTCAAGATTGGCCTTCCACTATAACCATTCAACCGTTCATTCAAGGATGTATTTCCGCCAAGAGACACTCGCGAATCTCCTAACCTGCTATTAAACAACACAATCTTCTGAAGCCCTTGTGGACGGGCCCCAGACCCTATGTTGACTTTTACCACGAGAGTCATCATAACAAGAGACTTGATCCTTCATTGTCACTTAAGTCTCCAGTCCTCATCTATTGAACCTCAGTCTGAAAGGACTTCCCGACTCTCCTGGATGACCCTCTTTCCCACTGACTTAACCATGGAAGTTGCTCCCACTAATCCCTGTGCAGGATTAATCCCCATTGGCTAAATCTACTTCCCACTAGCCTGACAAAGATGATGCAAGGTTCCATGTAGGAGAGACCATGAAGATAAATTGGATAACCTCTCCCCCAGGTGGCTGAGATCTCCTCCAGGCTGCCAGCAATCTGGGGTCTAGAGCAGCCTGAGCTCTTGGTCTTCAATGCACCACTTCCTCTTCCTCTCCCATCAATCTCTCAAATGGGCTACCATGTCCACGACTCCCGCCAGACCTCTGAAGACCAAATGTCCTGCTTGGCAGTTTTGGGGTTCCTTTCTCAGACCTCAAGATACATCTACCCCGAGATGGCCTCCTCCCAGATCAAAGTAGCCATTGGCTGATTAAATTTGATGTACAAGCTACCAGTGCCTTCTTGACTCTTTCCCAACATGGTGTTTGATTGTGCCGGGTGCCTCAGATGTAGAAGAACTCAGAAACTCCTGCTTTGAAATGCTACTAACTCTCCAGCAGGGTATCTCTCTTCCTCCATAAAAAAGAATGGAATCACAGACTGTTGGAAAGGACCTCAACAATCCTGAGAAAGAAGCCTAACCCCAACAGACTTAACAAGTGGTCACTCAGCCTGGGCTTAACCACCTCCAGGGAGGGCAAAATGATATTCTCTCAAGCTAGCCCATTCCCCCAGGAGTCAGCTCCAGCCTCAGTTGGCCTTTTCACCACTTCCACCATTGGCCCTGGTTCTGCCTCTAGGGCTAAACAGAACAATTATATACATACGCACACATACGTATATACATACATGTATTCAAACAGAAATACATACACCACTACCATTCTCTTAGATGTCCCCTAAGCCATAAATGCTTATAAATCATGGAGTCACTCCTGCTAATCCCTGTGCAACCTGAACTAGTCTTTCTCAACTTATAGAAGAAGAGAGGGCTGATTTCATCCTGCCAAGGTAGTTGGGACCACAAGGAAGTCAGAGGTCTGGAGCTCTTGCCCATAATCCCTGGGCAGAAATGGAGGGAGAGCAGATGCCAAGGCTGATGGATCGATTGAGTCTTGGGGTCCTGAGCTGCCACAGTCCCAAAGACAATTGTGTCTCCATACTAAGCCTGGTGAGTCCCTGAGTGTGGAGGGCTACCAGGCTGCCTAAGGAGGGGCAAAACAGCCCAGGCCAGAATGAGGCCAGATCAGGTTAAAGCTTCCTTGCCCATCAGGACTGGCATCTAACCTGTGTGTGCCATTGAGCTTCAAGCCTAGGCAAGATAGGGAGACCAAGACAGAAGAAAAAGGGGAAACTGGGGCAATTATCTGTGGCCCAGAAAGTCAGCTCCTAGTGCCAATAACCCTGACAAGGACACCAGTCTCTGCTTCTTAGGTTGACTCCAGCCAATCTGTACAAGTTGAGAAAGTTCAAAATAGTGAACCAGGGTTTCTGAATTGGCTCTCACGCCGCAGAGCTGGCTGCTATGTCAGGAAGAAGTGAAAGAGCCAGATGAGGCCTCCGTGGGACTTCGGGGAGCCCGGTTTCCTGGGTGGCTTTGTCTCTGTGCCTGTGGGTTCCCCTTCTGTCGCACTGGATAGCTTCAGCAAGGGTCTGTGCTGCCCTGCTGATGGCTATACAATGCACATTAAAGGTCTTGGGCAAGGATGACACTGTGTCCCAGTGACTGTTAAGACAGTTGCATCATTGATAGTACTTTCCAAGCCCTTTCCTATGTCATCATAGGCCATGGGTGTCTACAATCACGGTTTATAGGATCCTAACAGGGTAATTCTTACCTCCCTTCCCCTAGGATTTGTTATTCTAGTGGGATAATCTTGCACAATCAGACACACAGTTAATTCTTGACTCTCAGGTTTAGGTCATCACAGACCGTCCTCAGAAGTTAATGTGCCCTTGTCAGTGTGACAGAGTGGTTAAAGATGGGTAAGATCGCTGGCAATCAAGACACAGCCATGCATTCGTTGATAAGGCTCCCAGGAGTGATCTACAGAGCGCGCCTGACGCCTTGGTGGATCAGCCTGTCCTTTCCTCCTGGCGCAAAATCTCATCAGGCAGTATCACAGCCACACCAGCAGTGTTTGCATTACTCCAACCCCAAAATGCCCAAGGAAATACTGCCTGGGTGCTGGTGCAATTACCCAAGTGCCCTCGGTGAGGTGCTAACAGTTGTTTCCAAAGCACCTGCGATTTCTAAAGCAGGGGGAGGTTTAGAAGGTGGTGAAACTGGAGAGTCAGAGCTGCTGCCCCAGCGAATGGTGGGAAGTGGGAGTCTAGGCTAGAAGCAGCTCCTTGCTGCATCTCCCAGACAGGGGGACTGATGGACACACCCTTGTCCCCAGAGGAAGAGAATCCTTTCCTCCCAATCTCACCCTATTCAGATCCCTCCTCCAAGTATGATTCCCAGCACGCTGTCCATTCCCCATCCACACACTCCTTTCTGCCTACATGCTCCCCTCAGTTTCCTGGTCACAGCCCCTGTCCCTCTCCTTCCCATGCCATGGACTACCAGACAAGAAGTGTGCTGCCCAGGATCAGGGTATGTGTGGGGAGACGGCATTGGCAGACGCCTCAAGAGGCAGCGGTACCTAGGTGGTGCAATGGATAGAATGCTGGACCTGCAATCAGGAAGACCTGAGTTCAAATCCAGCCTCAGACACTGACTAGCTGTGTGACGGTGTGCAATTCATTTAGTGGCTATCTGCCTCAGTTTCTTTAACTGCAAAAAATGGAAATAATAAAGTCACTATCTCCCAGGGTTGTTGTGAGACTCAAATAAGGATAATATCTATAAAGCACTTAGCACAGTGCCTGCCACATAGTAGACACTTAACAAATACTTGTTTGCATCTGTATACTGAGAGAGGGAGTCCTGGACACATCATGTCCATGTTGTCATGTCAATGTTCATGATGTCATTACATTGACACTATGGTATCAGCACAGGGGTACTCATGAACATTGCAGTGATGGCATCAACACATAGCTACTGGGGAGGGGCAGCTAGGTGGTACAGTAGACAGAGCACCAGCCCTGAAGTCAGGAGGACCTGAGTTCAAATCGGGCCCCAGACCAAACACTTGACACTTACTAGCTGTGTGACCCTGGGCAAGTCACTTAATCCCAACTGCCAAAAAAAAAAAAAAGACATAGCTACTGGGACATGGGCTTTGGAAGATCAGCACACAAACCCAGATAGTGTCTCAAGAGTGAATCTATAGTTCTACACCTGCATCAGTACAGATGTAGCAGAGTAAGGAGGGAAGATGCCCAGTATGCTACCCATGGCACCACTACCCAAGAGCATCCCCAGACCATTTCTGACTTCTCACGATTTGGTGATATATCCACAGAAATGTGCGTGCAACAGAGTGCAGAGGGGGCTGGGTTAGCGCACCAAGCCATGACATGGTTGATGCAATAAGACAAGAAAAAGGGAGATATTCCAAGCATGCTACCACCCCAAAAGAACACCTTCTCAGGCCAAAGAAGTTATGTGAGACAAGATATCATCTCCCAGATGCTTGCTGCTTCTCTCTGTAACCTGTTATCCCTGACTCTGTGGTAGCTTCTACAGCTTCATAAACCATTACTTTGATTCTGGTTTCTGCCTCCTGACATCTCCACAGCATTTGATAATCCTGGTGAACTTTGGCTCAACACAGCCTCTGGTCCTCTCCCTCTTCCCCTCTCTTCCTCTACTTCTCTCCCCCCCCCAAATGCCTGTCCCATTTCTCCTCCTCCCCCTAGAGGAGAGGACTCGGACTTCCCCCACCCTTGGGACACATCTGGGGTATAACTCGCAGTCCCTCTCAAATCCTCTCCATCTTAAAAAACCTCAATAGAAAGCCTCACCAGCCCACACCTTCCAATCACTAGTGACAGCCCAGCACCAACCCCTTTCACCATCTTACGTAAGCTTGCTATCCTCTCTTCCATTGGAACCTGGGAGCAGCTTGACACTCCAAAGCGGGTGACCCTGGGGTCAGGGCAATGGCAAGGCCCAGGACTGCACGTGTCAGTAATCCCTGTGGAGAGGATGGAAGAACAACATATGTGTCAGACCCAAGGCCAAGCTCTCTGACCAAAGCCAAGGGTTGGGGCCCATAGTGGTAACTTCCACTGACACTATGGTATCAGCACTGAGGCTTGTGATGATGGCATTGATACATAGACTGGACAGGGTCATGGAGCCCACCCCCCTGCCCCACAGCAGCATTTCCCTCCTCAGTGTCTTTAGATCTCTGGGTCTTTAAGCTGGCACTCGAGAGGCATATGGGGGTCAAAATAAAACCTTCCAGGCCATGTTTGACCAAGGCTGCTCCAAGAACCGGTGCCCTTTCTTAGAAGGATTAGCCACCACAAAGAGTCATTGATCTCGGTTTGAGTTCTTCCACAGTTCTGTGTCTTCCTAAAGATAGGTGGTAGGACCAAAAGGCCCCTGGGAATACACTGCTAAGAAACATTATAAACTGAGTTAGATTAGCAGAGACCTAATTTGAAAGAAATTAAACGGAGATTCGTAGAAATACAACTGTAGGCAAATAATAGTTCAACAAATCATGATCCTAAGTGAGGCTTCATTTACAGGGCCCCAGCCTTGTTTTAATCTCACTACAGGAGGCAGAGTTAGCCAGTGACCTCCTCAAAGACGCAGTGACATGTTGAGATAACAGTGGGATCAGGCACCACCATGACTCATCCAGCTCAGAGCTCCTGCCACGAAATCTACTAAAGGTGAGCTCCATTACTATGTCCTAGGGTACTACAAAAGGCTGCAGGCTGGGCTCAGGGACTGGGGTTAGGGGAACAGCATTTGGAAAGCCTGGTCCATAAGGATGAGGTGGCAAGTTTAATCCCACCACCCTCTGGATAGACTTAAATGATAAGACCTTCCCAGTCTGGAGAAAACTAGACTGAGAGCATCCTAAAATCATATGTTTAGAGCAGAAAGAGATCCTTAGATGTCATCTAATCCAATCCTTTCATTTTAAGATAAGGAAATCAAGGCAGAGAAAGGTCAAGTGACTTGTCCACAATTGCATGGATAGGAAGTATCAGTCAGAATGAACCCAGGTCCTTTGACTTCAGCTCTTTCCAGTGGACCATACTGCCTCCCATTTCTTGGGCATTGGTTCATATTTTCAGGATCAGGTTTACTGAAGGGCAATGTCTGCCCCAACAAATGCCCTAAAACCCAACTGCCATACCCACACCCTACAGAAGTGTTTAAGACACTGCCCTGCTCTATTCTCTTCCCAGACAATAGGACTTGCCCAAGTCTGGGAAGAGAAAGTAGCTTCAGCTTGTCCTTAGCATGCCCTTCCCACCCCACCTCCCCCCGCTTGCTCCCATTCTCCAACTCTACTTCTTCCCCAGAATCTCACGCTTCTCTGAGTGGCCCATGTGGAAAGTGTAGGCTGGGGCTCTGTGCTTGGAGATATCATGGCCAAGGTAACCAGTGCAGGATGGACGGAGGTACCTCCCAGGCCCAGGACCTAGCAGGGAGAGAGGAGAAGGCAAGGAGAAACGCCAATCCATCAGAATCTGGTGTGCCTTTGTCTTCCTAGGGATGATGAACAAGGCCATTCTTGGCAATCACTGTGAAGCAACCAGTTCTCAGTGCCGTGTGATATAAAGGAACCAGGAAGACAACCCCATCCTCCCACTTCCCACCCTTTCCATCAATATTTCCCCCATCACCGTGCCTGAAATTTTACCATTAGAGTTTCATTCCTTTGTGTTATGGTCTTGTCCCCTATAATAATACAATCCCCAAGTCCCTGGAACCTTTTTTTAGAGGAGGATGGAGGTCTCCACTCATTTTGGGGGGAAGGGGCTAGGCAAAGGGGTTAAGTGACTTGCCCAGGGTCACACAGTTAGTGAGTGTTATGTGTCTGAGGCCGAATTTGAACTCAGGTCCTCCTGACTCCAGGGTCAGTGCTCTACCCACTATGCCACCTGGCTACCCCTTCCACTCACTCTTTAACAGGGCCATAAGGACTGGGGTCTGCATAATTTCACGCCTCGAGGGTCGTGGTGAAAGACTCTCCTTTGGGTGCTCAGCATAGAAGATGATTTTCTTCAGTTTTTTCAGTTTTTTGGTCCCCATGATGAGGGGGCCTGGGATGCAGGTAGAAGGAACAAGTCGGCAAGAACTAAAGCTGGGAGTCAGGCCCTAAATCAACAGACAGCTAGATTTCTCTGTGGTATGTAGGGGAACAGGGTTTCCCACACACACCTCCCAGAGCTCCCTATCTCTTTCTATTTCACATCCCCTCAAAATTCTGCCTCTGTCAGCGACACTCCTCTGGCCCATTCAGCAGGGCCTGGGAAGAGCCCAAGCCCCTCGCATCACCACTTTCTGCAATTCAAGCCGTCTAGAAAATAAGATGGCAGTTGGAGTTCAGTGAAGGTCTTAGGGGGATGACATCAGATCGGAATTTGGAATCTGGAGGTGTGTTTATTTCTCCGTTGCCATAGAGCCCAGACAATGTCCTGGAGGTTCCTATGCAGACCCCATCTGCAGAACCCTTTGGATTCAGCCCACTCCCTTTACCCACCAATGCCTCCTAGGATAAATGAATAGGGGATGGGGAGGGGACAATGGGGAAGGAAGGGGTAGGGTGGGAGGACAAGGAGGTACCCAGGAGTTAGAAGGGAGATTGGTCATGTTACCAGAAAACTAGGTCATGTAGTTCTTATAAGGTTGGGGAAAGAGTTTGACAGGCAGACAAGCGGAATTATAGAATATTAGCTTGGTTAAAAGACCCTAGAGATATCCCAGGGATTCATTTCCTTGTTTATAAAGTAAAGAGGGTGGAATGGGTGACATTTAAGATCCTATCCAATTCCGACATCTTTGACATTATGAGTCTAGTCCAACCTCGCCATTTTGTTATTATTTAATTAACTAATGACCTTTTTCATTTTTTCTTAGAGTGGTAAGTAAGACACGGCGGAGAGAGTACTGGGCTTGGACTCAGGGAGACCTGAATCCAAATACAGCCTCTGACATTGCCTAGCTGTATGACCCTGAGCAAATCCTTCTATGTGCTTCAGGCAGCTCTCTAGGATTTATCAACTAAACCACAGAGGGGCTGTAATCTGCTACAAGGAACTCTCACTCCCCATGGGTGAAATTAGAGATACTTTGTCCATTCCAATATTATTTTTACAGGATACAGAAAATGGAAGTGAATAGCCTAAGACTGCACAGCAAGGTTAGTTGAAAGGGATGGTTTTGTGCAGTTGTCAGCTTGACTGCCCTTTTAGAGGTCAGATACCAGCCACTTGGGCATCCAACATTGTCAACTCAGGGGTCTATCTCCATTCTACCACGTCCCCTTCCACCCTGCCTCCTCCTCAAACTTTCTATCCTCACCCAGGCTGCCCACTAGGAGCACTGCTTTGGCCAAACAGTGGTATTGTAGACTCAGAAATAGTCAAGTGTCATAAACTGAGTCTTCAGTAACAAAGAGGCAGTGGATAGAGCACTGAGCCTGGAGTCAGGAAGACCTGAGTTCAAATCCTGCTTCAGACATTTACTAGTGGTGTGACCCTGGACAAATCACTTAAACCTCTGCCTGGGAGATGTGTAAAACAACTGTAACATTAAAAAATGAGGATAATAGCCCTACTTCCCTACCTATGGGACCTTGGGAAGTCATTTTCCCCTTTCGGGCTTTAATCTCCTCATGTGTAAGATTAGATGGAAGGGTACCTTCTAGCTCTAAATATATGATTCTGCAATTGGCAGAGGGGCACCAGGAGGAGGCACAAGACTAACTCAGGTCTCCCTCACCTTTGTTTCTCTTAAGGAAGTCACTCTTCAGAGTACTTATCCCCTTTTCTTCCCATCAGCAGCAGTATTCATATAGTGCCTTAATATTTGCAAAGCACTTTACCTATGTTATCTCATTTTTATCCTCACAATATTCAAGATGTTATTATTACATCCATTTTACAGATGAGGAAATTATAGTAGATGGCAGTTAAGTTAATACAAGTTACTATAACCACTAAGTTACTACAACTAGTAAGTGTTGAGGCAAGATCTAACTCAGGTCTTTCTAAGTCCAACGTCCTATCCACTGTACCACTTACCTAATTGCCTTTTCCATCAGGAAAGGAAGCACAGGACCTTAAACCAGAGACTTGACCCAGGAAACTACGTGAATTTGCCAGAACCCTCCAAAATAATAAAAAAAAAAAATTTAAAAAGCACCTAATTTCAGACTCTGTGAAGAAAACAAGGAAGATGAATGTCCTGCTGTGCACTCCTCTGGTAGCTCCACCTCTGAAGGATCACCTTTAGTACTGGGCACATTCTAGGGCTGGAAAGCATGTGACAAACTGGAGCATTGCCAAGGCTGGTGACTAGGATGGTAAAAGATGGAGACCAAGCCTCATGAGGACCGGCTGGCACAACAGCAGCTCTATAGCCTTCAGATTTCTGACAGACTCTCAGAACCAAAAGGAGTCATGGGATAAAGTCACCAGGAGGCAGTCTCAGTATAAGGACTATTTCCTTAACACATAGAGCTGTCTGACAATGGAAGAGGAAGCATGATAGGATTATGAGCTCCTCGTCATTGACAGCGGTCAAGCAGAACCTGGAGGTCCCTCGTTAGGAATCCTGTACACCAGATTCCTGAACGAGGTAAGATGTTGGATTAGATGATGCCTGAGGTCCATCCCTTCCAACTCCCTGATTCTGTGACTTGGATTCATCTTTACAGAATCATGAACCAAAGCATGCTTATTTTTGTTCTCATTAAAAAAATTACCAGATGAAGCCACTTGAACCACTGCCAGACCAACAAATTTTCCTGATTTTCTAAAATAACATAATCACTTGTTGACATGACCAATCTTGGCTCCAGAGAAGCAACAAATAAGTTGTACTTCCCTTGATGAGGTGGGGGACCATAAGTACAAAATGTTGCATTTTCTATCAGATGTGGTCACTGTGTGGTTTGGTTTTCCTTAACTGTTTTTCTTTGTTACAAGGAAAGGCTCTCTGGGTGGAGAGATGGCTTGCCTGTAAATGACATGTATAAAAACAAAAAGCATCAATAAAACTTTAATTAAAATGTTTAAAAAGAAAGGGGGAAAAAATGACTGAACCAAGACCAAACTGAGATCAGGACCAAAGGAGCTCAGCACAGAGAAGCTGCTTCATTATCACTGAGATAGAAAATGAATGAACTAAAATATTCCAGCCCAAGATCCATTTTCCCTAGGACATCCACTTCCCTTAAGACCATCAATCCATTCCAGGCTTGCTTCTGACAGTGCCCTCTGCCTTCCTAGGGAGATGAGAGAGAGTTTGGTTGGAGTCCCAGTTATAGCACAACATTGGTTGGTGCAAAGTCCTGGGCACAGAGCCTCCTCGCTCCTCCTCGTCAGCTTTTCCAATCCACTCCTGAACAGAGGCAGCAACAGCAGGGAGACGGGGGGGGGGGGGGGGGGGGGGGGGGGGGGGGGGAGAGAGAGAGAGAGAGAGAGAGAGAGAGAGAAGGTCTGTGTGTCCCAGCCAATGTGGCCTCCTGCCTTGTTTATAGGCCTCTGAGGTACAGAAGGAGGGCTTGAGGAAAGGGAAATTGGGGAAGGGATGGAGGGTTGGGAACCCCCTCCCACTGCCATCTCTCCAGCTGGCCAGACTCCCTGGCCTCACTCCAGTCCTCATCTCTGAAATGTTTCCACATGAGGCCCCACCCTTGCCCCCTACTTCTCCTCTGCGTCATCCCCAGAGGTTGGTCTCATTTAGGAAACTGAGGCCTGGAGCTTCCTTCACTATACAATCCCACCACACCCTGGAGTCCAGAATGAAATCTAGCTTCCAGCAAAGCTATGGGCTCTGTCTCAGGCCCCCTGAGGAAATGGGTGGCCAGGCCTGGGTGTTAAAGAAAGAACAAAATTCAAATCTGCTTTTCTATCCGCTGCCCTCTCTAGTTACTCAGTAACCTCAATAATTTAATAATTACCCCCTCCACCATGTCTCAGAGTAGCCCCTCTGTCCACACTTTCCATCTCTCTTACTGCTATTCGCCTCTCTATAGGGTGTGGATGCCCCCCTTCTCAGTTACAGAACAAAGCAATAAATGCATTTTCACAAGAGCTTGAGGCAATTTAGGAAAGGGTGAAAATACAAAAAATCAACAAGAGTTCTAGAAATACCAAGTTACAGAGTTTAAGGATGCTACCCTAGGAGACCGTCATCTATTCAGATATGCCTCAGAGAACACAGAGCCTGAACTCATTCCTATTCCCCATTCAGCAATGCCAGGCCTAGCATCTACTGGAAGCCACCATCTTGGCCCCAGAGGATGGTGCAGCATCTGACTAGGATGACCCAATGGGAATTGAGGGGGCGTCTCTTGCCACCAACATCTGACTGCTGTAACTCTGCCACACTAGCATAGCTTCACCCTTTGTCCAAAGTAATGGCCTCTTTCCCAAGTCGAGGTTTTCAGTATAACATGCAATATACAGGTATAGTGGTAGTTTCTATGATATGTTTTATCTTTGTGGTAGGCTAGGGATCCCTTGAAAGTTTCTCAAGTGGGGGGACAGAATTGTTAGACACTGGAAAGTAACAAGATCTGTTTGTGGCCTTGGTTCCCTTTTTTCCTTCCTTTCAACCATGAGAGACACTTGCTGATGGCAGTGTGGGTGGTGGGAGCCACTAATTGCCATTGCTGCCGTGACAAGAGATAGGAGCAACCTTGATCTTAAGAGATGCTTCCTGGTCACCATTCTGGGTAGCAGTCAGACTAGCCTTTAGGATTAGGACTGCGAATAGTGGCAGCAACCATGTTCAATTGCTGCTGAAATATGAGACTTGGTCAGCTCCAGATAAAAAGGAACCAGATACCCATAAAATAAGAGCCATTCCCCAGTTGATAAATGGTCAAAGAATATGAACAGTCAGGTTTTGGAAGAATAAATCAAAGCTATCCATAGTTACATGAAAAAAATGCTCTAAATCACCACTGATTTGAGAAATGCAAATTAAAACAACTCTGAGGTACCACCTCATACCTATCATATTGGCCAACATGACAGAAAAGGACAAATCCTGGAGGAGATGTAGAAAATTGGCACACTAATGCATTGTTGGTGGAGTTGCAAAGTAGTTCAACCACTTTGGAGAACAATTTGGAACTGCACGCAAAGGGCTATAAAACTTTGCATACCCTTTGACCCAGCAACATCACTACTATGTCTGTATTCCAAAGAGAGCAAAGAAAAAGGACCCATGTGTAGAAAAATATTCATAGCAGCTGTTTTTGTGGTGGCAAAGAATTAGAAATTGAGAGGCTGTCCATGAACTGGGGAATGGCTGAAAAAGTTGTAGTATAGGATTGTAATGGAATACTATTGTGCTATAAGAAATTATGAGGGGATGGTTTCAGAAAAACCTGGGAAGACTTATAGGAAACCCATGCAAAGTGAAGTGAGTAGAACCAGGAGAACATTTTATACAGTAACAGCAATATTGTAAGGATAGTCAACTGTGAAAGACTCAGCTACTCTAATCAAAACAAGGATCCAAGACAATTCCAAAGGACCCAAGATGAAAAATACTATCCACCTCCAGAGAGAGAACTGATGAACTCTGAGTGCAGATTAAAGCATACTTTTAAGATTTTCTTTATCTTTAGTGTTTTATTTTGTTTGTGTTTTCCTTTGCAACATGGCTAATGTGGAAATATGTTTTACATGACTCCACACGTACAATCTATGTCAAATTGCTTGCCTTCTCAAGGATGGGGGAAGGGCAAGAGGAAGGGAGAAAATTTG
Source organism: Phascolarctos cinereus (assembly GCF_003287225.1). NCBI lineage: Eukaryota > Metazoa > Chordata > Mammalia > Diprotodontia > Phascolarctidae > Phascolarctos > Phascolarctos cinereus. The sequence goes on along the minus strand of NW_027555736.1, from coordinate 49,196,948 downwards.
GAACTCAGATTTAAAAAAAAAAAGATTGTTTAAAAAATTTTACATGTAATTTGGAAATATTTAATGAAATAAATAAAAATACTTTTTTAAAAATGGAAAGACCCCATGATCCTTAGAGCGTGACAGCAAAGAAAATGGTAATGCATCTTTAATGCTATTTCCACTGATAAAACTATAGCCATTTCTGTATTAAGAAAAATCCCATCAGCTGATGAGATTAAGGGGGATGATGACTTGTTCCCATCATCACGTTTCCTCTGTTTCTCCTTAGTATAATTCTTGACCTTCTAGAGGCGTCCTAAGCATGCAACATTTCCCTTAATCCTTCCCACAATTTTCAGACAGTTTGAGACTATTCCCCCAAGTCGCTACAGATCTGGGAAGGTAAGTGGGAAGAGTTTCAGAAGGTGGTGGAAGGAGGACAGCTGAGTGTAGGGAATGCTTTTTCTTAAAATTTTGTTTTCACTAGATTTAATAATCTATCTGGCTAAAGTATGCTGAATAGCAACATCTTGCTAATGTAGGGAGGTTTTTTTTACAGTGAGAGGAAATTCCAGATACAGAGTGGGGAAGAGTCATAGATTTCCTATTTTTAATATTAATGTGCAGTATTTCCTATCATCTCCCAGCTAAACCTAAACCCAGTCAGTCAGCAGGCAGTTAACCTGCTCAGTGCTGCCGCTCAGAATTGCACAATGCAACAGTGAAAGAGGTTTTCCTACACATGTGCCAGAGAGACACTTGGCTGGTGGCTAGCGTGGAGCACCACCTAATAGACAAGTCAGATATCACATTCCCTCACTGGATGAGTGATATAATGACAAACCGCCATCCTGTAGGCTTAAGAAGGCTAACACATAACTACCACCACTGCAGTGCCCCAGGTGTCTCATGGTGCACACACAAAGTGGCAAAGGTGTCATACCAGAACCACGTATCATCTCTTCCTCAAGTGACTCAGGAAGAGCAGTTTCGTGACAGGCCTCCCTTTCTTCTTTTCTCATCCACTTCTCTCCTCTCCTCGCCAGTTCATCTTGGACCAGACCAAGTTGAGCCACACCAATTCTGGCTTGAGTCAACTTGGCCTGGGCCGAAGAGATCAGCCCCACCCTCCAGTTTCCCCTAAATTAATTGCATCTGGACAGCTCCTCAGGCATACCAGAAGCACAATTGTCTCCAAGCTATTTCTGAGTGGTGATCGTTATGAGCGTTTCACTCCCTTGTGGACCCCAGGCCAGAATGTCCCTTTTCACCCCTGAAGACTCCCAAACCAATACCCATAAGCATTCTATAGTCTCCAGCTTCCTTTCAGCCAGTCAGCAAGCTTCATGAGTGAGTCAGTGTCAGGCTCGGGTGCTCAATCTTTATCTCTACACAAGGACTAAGGCAACTGTCTGTCTCCCTCTACCCTCAAGGGTGAATAAACCTGGAAAAACCTCACTCCAGACCATTAACTAGAACAATACTTTTCGTCATCATTTTGTTGTTTTTGTTATTTAATTTTTCAGTCGAGTCTGACTCTTCATGACCCTGTTTTGGGTTTTCTTGGCAGAGATACTGGAGTGGTTGGCCGTTTCCTTCTCCAGCTCATTTTACAGATGAGGAAACTGAGGCAAACAGAGTTAAGTGCCCTGCCCAGGGAAGCACAGCTAGACACTGTCTGATGTCAGATTGGAACTCAGGAAGACGAGTGTTCCTGACTCCAGGCCGGGAACCCCATCCACTGGGACACCTAGCTGTCCACCAGAGCAATACTTATCCAAGATGAAATGTAGTGAACTCGTTCCCCAAACCTGCAAGAGAGAGATAAAGAAAATGCTTGTTGAATTGAATTGGAGATGGGGCAGGTGTAAGAGTGGGAGGAAGGAGAGATCCTGGACTCGAGGGCAGAAGGAAGGTAAATGGCCACAGCCCCTCTAGCTGGGGCATTCAGGCCCAACCTTTGTCCAGTCTGCCATCTACTCCCAGCAGGCCGTTCTCACCCCCGGACTGAGGGAAGGGAAGGAAGGCAGAGCCAAGAACCTTCGCCCTGATTCCATGGGACAGGGAACCGGGGCTAAGGAGGAGGCGATGCTGGAACCTCTGATTCAAGGAATTCATAACCACTTACAGGGAAGGGGACAACCTGACTCCCAAACCCCAGCCTTGATCAGGGAGATCAGGTAGCCTGAAGGGACTAAGAAACGGAACCTTGGGTTCCCAACCATGCCAGCAAAAGGCTTCTCTGTGGCTGTTCACACTGTCCCCTCCTCCACCAATCTTTGCCTGTTACTGGCTTCAAGTGACTGTGCCAAGACAACTCCTCCAAGAAGTCCCCCCTGACTAACCCCACTGAGTTCTAACAGATTCTCTACTTCACTGGGTCTTAGACTCATAGACCCACAACTGGAAGGGACCTTCCACCATCAAGTCCAACCCCTTTGTTTTACAGAGGAGGAAACAGGCCCAGAGGGGCAAAGTGACTCATGGTAAGTGGAAGTCCTTTGACCCTTTGCATACAGTCTGGACAACTGTATACACTTACTTGTACCCTGTCATGTCTTCCAGGGCTGGCCCATCACCTTCTCTTGTTTTTGTTTTGCCCCAGGACCTCAAACAACCCAGCCCTGTAATAATCTCTCTCTGGAAAGCAGAGATCATTCTATTAGGATCATATCTTCCTTCAAACCATTCATTCATTCATTCATTCAACAAGCAAACATTGAGTGCCTATTGTGTATATGATACTCATTTATAGCCTTGTATCCCCAGCTAGACTATAACAACAACAACACTAACAGTAATAATGATCGCTATGGCCAGGCACTGTCCTAGGCACTGGGGATACAAAGACAAAAACAAACAAGCCTGACTTTCAAGGGGCTTACTAATAAGCTCACATGTATATAGGACTCCAAAGTTTATTAAAAAAATCATAACGCATATTTATATAGCCCCAAAGGGTAACAAGGGGTACCGAGGTGGCGCCATAGTGCACAGAGTGCCAGACCCGGAGTCAGGAAGACATTGTTCTGAGTTCAAATGTGACCTCAGACATTTACTAGCTGAGTGACCCTGGGCAAGTCACTTAACCCTGTTTGCCTCAGTTTCCTCATCTGTAAAATGAGCTGAAGAAGGAAATGGCAAACCACTCCAGCATCTTTGCCAAGAAAACCCCAAATGGGGTCACAAAGAGTGGGACATGATTAAAAAATGACTGAACAACAACAAAAACTAACAAACACTTGCCTCACAACAACCCTGTAAGATGGCTAGCCTAACTGTTATGCCCATTTTGCAGATTTGGAAACCAAGGCTGAGAGATATTATGGGACAGCTCAAATCCCACCTCCTGCAAGAAGCCTCACCTGATCTCACTTAACGTGAGTCATGCCTCCCCTTTGTGATTATTTCCCATTTATCCAGTATATATCTTGTGCGTTCATGGTTGTTTTCAGATTGTCTTCCCTGTTAGATTGTGTACTCCTTAAGGGCAGGGGCTATTTATTTCTTTGCTTTATTTGCATCCCCAGCACTTAGCATGATGCCTGGCACATGGCAGGCATTAAATAAGTGTGTGGTGACTTATCTGGGGTCACACAAATGGCTAGTGTTGGAAGCAAGATTCCCACCCAAGTCTTCTGATCCCAAGACCCTGATCCTTCAAGACAGGCAGGGACCAGGTCATAGAAGCATACTTTATATTCATATAGTCCTTTAACAAACATTCTTAACTTACAGCCTCATTCTACAGAGGAGGAAACTGAAGCCCACAAAGGTGAGGTTGCTTGTTCAAATCCTGCTGCAAGTTAGTGTCAGAGTCAGTACTAGGACTTCGCCAGGAGTCCTGACGCCCCCCTGCTCTGGACTTTTTCCATTACCAATTTTTACACTGGAACCTATTGCTGTACCTAGCGCCCGTACTAGCCACATAAAGCACGCACCACATCAAAATACTTGTTGAATTTCATTTAAGCCTGCTAGTGGAAATATATGGCTTTCCTTCTTTCAGCCTTCATAGCTTCAATCATCCCTGGTAGGCTGCCAGGCATAGCAGAGTGAGGGTTAACAGCCTGAAATAATATTTAGAAATCCTCTCCTTCTCCCTCTTCACCCCATAAAAAAAGAAGAAAAAAGCAATGAAAAAATGAAAAAAACACATGGTGAGTACAGCCATATCTAACCATGTCCTGGTGTGCTAAGGCCACGTTTACATACATCACACATGTACACACATATGCACACCAATTTCTTGCTCACTGTAGGTACAGGGAAGAGCAGATGTTACAAGGGGACAGGCCCACAGGGTTTGGACTTCTGTCTCCATTACTCCCAGCTTGGGAGGAACTTGGAACAACTCTCTGGCTGGGACTTCCATTCCTCCTCCCCCCACCCCCCAACCTCATTGGCTTCCTGGTCCCAGCCTGGGCCCCCGGAGTGTAGCAAACAGAACCCATTTGCTCCTGAATTGTGTAATTGTTGGGAATAAATAACCCTGTTGAAGCCTTAGTCCCCCAGCATCACCCCCCTTCTCCAGGCTGACTGAGTGAGGGATTTGTGTCAAACTTGGAGAGAGCCTCCTGTGGTAGCTTCCATCTGAGAGTAGGGTGTTGGGGAAACTGAATACAGAAGCCTTGCTGGCCTCCAGGGTCTCTTGGCCCTGCTTCAGAGAATTCCCAGCTAAAGGGGTCCAGGAAACGTACTTGGATTCAAGCCATCCTAGACCCCCGCTCTTCCTCTATCCAGGCCTTCCTACTCCATACTCCAAGACTTCAGTCCCACCCCAGCCTTTTGAAGCCTCCAACTTCACTCTACCACAACTCCAACTCAACATAGCTCCCAGGCCTTTCTATACCCCATCCCCAGTAGGGGATCACAGCCTTCCTTCTCCACCTACCCTTGACCACCAACCAGCTGCAGCCCTTCCAAACCAAGCTCTTCCTACCTCTGTCCCCAGCCCTTCGTGCATCCAGCCCCAATCCTTTGCCCTGAATAAGAACAAAATGAACACTTGATATTTCAGCCTCTCTGCCCCTCACAGGAAGAAGGCACCGGTCATTTTATGTGTTGATCCCACAAGTCTTTGCTGAGCCCTGAGCCAGGTACCGAAGAGGATAACAAAAGAAGAGTAAGACCCCATCTCTGCCCTCAAAGACTCCACAGTCTGGCTGGGGAAACAGCATCAAAACACAGCCCACATCCCCAGCCTGGGTGTCCTACAGGCCAGAAGGGGAGTGTAAATACTAAAGGTTGTGGGAGAGCAGAAAGGCGGAGATCCCCGAAGGCTTAGATGGTGAGGGAAGTCTCCCAGGAGGAGACAGGGCTTGAGCCGTCCTCGAATGCCATTGTCCCCTTCTGGAGGATGGAACAGAGGAGGCAGAAGGGCAGGGCCCAACCAGTCCAGTCGCCACCCCACCATCAAAGTGCTATTCAGTGAAATCCAAGGGATCCTTATTCTCTCAGGAAACCTTCCCTAACATCTCTTAATTTCAGTGTTTTCCCTCTTAATTATTTCCTTTTTATCCTGTAACTAGCTTTCTCTGTATAGACTTGTTTGCATGTTGTCACTCCCCATTCCATTGTAAGCTCCTTGAGGGCAGGGACTGTCTTTTGCCTCTTTTTGCATCCTCAACACTTAGCACATAGTAGGCACTTAATAAATGTTTATTGAATTGAATTGTTGGCTTTTAAAGCCCTTCACAGATGGCCCCTCTCTACCTTTTCAGTCTTCTTATACTTTACTCCCTTCCATGACCCACCTTCACTGGCCTCATTGTTCCACACTCCACCTCTTGGCTCCCAGCATTTTTACTGTCTAACCCCACAGCCTGGAAAGCTCTACCTCCTCACACCTCCTCCTGGCTTCTATAGCTTCTTTCAAGTCTCAGCTAAAATCCCACCTTTGGCAAGAAACCTTTCCCAGTTCCTTTCACTGTTGGTGCCTTCCCTCTGAGATTACCTCCAATTTATGGTGTTTGCACAAGACATAGTTGTTTGCATATCATCCCCCCCCCCTTAGATTGTGAGTTCATTGAGGGCAGGGACTATATTTGCCTTCCTTTGTATGGAGGCACTTAATAAGTGGTTGTTTACCTGAGTCACCAGATTCTAGAGGAGGAAGCATTTATATGTTTCTACATGTCCCAGGCACCATGCTAAGTACTTTACAAATATCTCTCTGATCCTCACCACAAATCTGCAAGTTAGCATCCCCACTTTGCAGATAATAACTATAAAGTTAACATCCCCACTTTACAGTTGAGGAAAATGAGGCAAACAGATTAAGTGACTTGCTCAGGGTCACACAGCTAGCATATGAGGCCATATTCCTGACTCCAGACCCGGTGCTCCATTCACTGCTGGCTACCATCATCTCCATGTAGCAGAGGGCTACTCTTGGTATGGCCCCTCTCAACTACTCAGTTCTGCTGTTCAAATTCATACCTCTGAGTGACTATAATCAATATAGGTCTTTATATTAGGCTGAGGCAGAAGACACACGATTTCAAAACAAAGAATTAACACAGTCCTGCAATGTAATGACAGGTATCCAACATCCTTGGCATCCATTTCCATGTCACCACCTCCAGCGTGTCTTCTGGGCTTGCTAATCCACTCTTCCAATGCCACTGTGCCCCAGCATGGTCAGATGAGGAAACACCAGTTGACTGGAGGAAAGGAACTGGTGCATCAGGCTGATCTAGTTACTTATCTTTATAACTCTCCACCAACAGCAGTCTTGGGTGGCACATGACCCAGAAGTACCATAGAGAGCAGAGCCCTATTGATCTTCCTCAAGCAGCAGCTGAAGGCTAAGGCTTTCCCAGCTCTCGCACACTGAAGTCTAAGATTTGGGGCTCGTAGATTTAGAGCTAGAGATAGCCTAATTTGCCAACCTCCTTTGACAGAGCAGAATGCTGAAGGCCAGAGACAGTAAAAGAGAGTGGCAGAGCTGATCTCCCTTGAGAGCTGGAGGTGAAGCCTGAATCTATGCCTCACCAGCCCTTGACTGATGCCCCTTCTACCGAGCCCTAACACAGGCAGAGTCCAGAGGGGACTCTTGTTCTCTTCACACTTCCCCTCCTACTTGGTAAGGCTCCGACCACCATTTTTAAATGGCACCCAGTGGAAGCATTCCTATCCAATCACAGGATGTACTAAGTAACGTCGCCACACTGGGGAGCTCATGAACAAGCTTCTGAGATGTAGTACAAAGAGAATTTCCTTTAATTAATGAGACTTTCTTGGCCACAGCCTTGTGGGAATGTTGGGTCCATGAATGAACACACATCCTTATACAGCTATACAAGGCTAGTCACATAGTCCAGTATCGAGAGATAGCAGAGTACAATTTACAGAGGATGTGGGTTCCAGTTCCAGCCACTGACTGCTTGTGTGACCTTGGGCGGGGCTGTTACCCTCTTTCTCTTCACACCTTATTATTTCTCTCCTCTAATAAATTTGTTTGCTCTCTCCCGTCGTGATTGGCTTTCCTCAGTTAGGTGGTGCAGTGGAGAGAGTGCTGAGCCTGGAGTCAGGTAGATGAAAGTTCATATCCAGACTCAGATACTTACTAGCTGTGTGACCCTGAGCAAGTCATTTAACTTCTGCCTCAACTGTAAAATGGGAATGACAGTAATAGTGCCTACTTCCCAGGGTTGTTGTGGGATTAATGAGACAATCTTTGTATAGCACTTGGCACAGTGCCTGGCACATAGTAGGCACTTCATAAATGCTTGTTTCAGGGGCAGCTAGGAGACACAGTGGATAAAGCTCTGGCCTTGGAGTCAGGAGGACCCGAGTTCAAATCCAGCCTCAGACACTTGACATGTACTAGCTGTGTGACCCTGGGCAAGTCACTTAACCCCCATGGCCTCACCAAAATAAATAAATAAATGCTTGTTTCTTGCCTTTCTTCTTTCTTTCCTTCCTTCCTTCCATTCTTCCTCTCTACCCTCCTGCTTGGTTTTCCTTCTTCCTGATGATAGACCTTGGGGTTCAGATCTTCATGGCAGCTGGTAATCTGCCTGCCAGGCCTAAACTATATGCAGGTTGTAGTTGGTTATATGTTTTGGAAAGCCCTCTGTGGAGCACAGAAAAATCACCAGGGTGATCTCTGCTATTAGGGGATTGAATCTATGTGGGATGATGAGATAAGGAGAATGGCAGATTTACTACAGAAGTTTTCAAGTTTCAAGGAGGCAAAACCCTGAGTTTTCCACTCATATTTTTTTTAATTCCTAAAAAGAAAATTATTTTGGCTTAAATGCCTCATCCCACTAGCCCCCGCCCCCAACTCTGCTCCCCTGAGCCCAAACTTGGCTGGTAATTAGCCTTTAATAAAGACCATGTGCCTGCTGACATGGAAAGAGGGAAAAACAACTGGAGAATTGTGGAATTAATGAAGTTATTGATGCACTAGCCTGCCATGTGCTGCTGGGCTGGGGGAAGCTCCAGTTACACATGTTATCCAGATGGGGATGCTGGGTGACCCTGGGACCCCTGTCAGGGGACCCACCCAGTTTTGCTCAGAGCCTGCCTCTTCATGGCATTAGCGAGAGCTCTATTCAAAATTAATTACTGACATCTACATAATGTTGGGGAAGATACCAAGAAAGTGTGGCGTGAGAGATGAAAAAGCAGACACAGGACACTGTTCTCCAGCTGCCATCCCAGAACAATTGGAAAGATACAGACAGAGAGACAGACACGCCCTGGCCATGGAAATGTCCCAGGGAATTTAAGAAATGCAGACACAATCTAGCACCTACCTGGGTGTCCGGAGCAAGATCGTAGGCAGCTTGATTACTCACCAATAACTGAGGATAACCCTTCCTTCTCCTAAAAGACCCCCAGCTAGTGCCACCTCTGCACACCGTGGACAATTGCTGGCCATTGATTTCATCTTTTCATCCCTATAGGGCTCCTTCAATTTCACTCCTAACAAACATGACAAAAGCAGTTTCAGAATCATGGAATCTCAGGGGTGAAACCATCTAGTGTAAAGAGCCAGTGTGAGGTAGTGGAGACAGCATGCTGAATTTGGAGTCAGGGAGAACTGGGTTCAAATCCTGCTTCTGGTATTTAATGGCTGTATGACCTTGGACAAGTCACTTAATCTCCAGGCCTCAGCTTCCTCTTCTGAAAAAGGAGGGAGTTATACTTGATGAACTCTAAGGTGCCTCCTAGCTCCAGATTTATGATGTATAGTAATTCATCCCCACATAAAAACTCCTACAATGTAACCCAACAAAGGGTCATTTAACCTTTTCTTAAACGTTTCTACCTCGGGGCAGCTAGGTGGCACAGTGGATAGAGCACCAGCCCTGAAGTCAGAAGGACCTGAGTTCAAATCTGGCCTCAGATCAAATACTTGCCATTTACTAGCTGTGTGACCCTGGGAAAGATGCTTAACCCCAATTGCCTAAAAATTAAAAAAAAATTAAAATTAAAAAAAAATTTCCACCTCCTAAAAGCCACCACCTCCCAAAATAGCTTTGGGTTAATTCTAATTATTAAGAATGTCCTCCTTCCATTAAGTCTAAACCTATGCCTCTGAAACTTCTACTTATTGTCCCTAGTTCATTTACTATAGCCAAGGAAAACAATTCTAACCCCTTTGCTATATGACCACCCTTCGAACACTTGAAGAAAGCTATCATGTCCACCATAGGTAAGTCTCTTCTTTATGCTAAACATCCCTAGTTCCCCCTGTCATGGCACTGCAGTGAAAAGAGCATTGAATTCAGAGTCCAGGTAACTAGGTTCGAGTCCTGACTTCGCTGTTTCCTATTTGTGTGACCATGGCTAAGTCACTTAATTTTTCTGGGCTTTAATTTCCTCATCTGAATAACAGGGGTAATAAGAGGAGCTCCCCTCCTCCTCCTTCCACCTCCCAATCTACGGGACTTGAGCCTGCAGGGACCATCCCATGGAGCATGCATAGAATGGGTCCTATTTGTGCCTTGGGCCACTTTTGGAGAAACATATGCTCTGGCTCAGTGCAAAGGGAATTGTGCCTTGGGAAGACAATCAGACCCATTATTGTTCCCAATGAAATTGTGTCTTGGGATGACTAAGAAATCCCTAAATGGTACCTTGGCTCCCATGACAGAGAAGGGAGGCTGTGCCAATGAGAATTAGCCCCTGAGCCAAGAGGAGCTTCCCACTCAGGAAATTTTGAGAGGAGTGACTCCATCTTCTCTTGTCCTGTTTCTCTGTTTCTCCACCCCTGTCTGTCTGTATTATCTCGATCTCTGACTATCTATCTGTATCTGTCTCTATCTCTCTCTGTCTCTGTATCTCCCTCTGTCTCTGTCTATATCTCTATCTCTGATTATCTGTGTCTGTCTGTATGTCTCTCTGTCAAGGCTGCTAGGACACTTCAAGCTCGCTCTCTCTCTCTCTCTCTCTCTCTCTCTCTCTCTCTCTCTCTCTCTCAGACTTTCAGTGAGAGGGGGAGGAGAATCTTCCTTCCCCCCCTTCCCTCCTGTACCTACAGCAGCTGTTCACACATGCAATCAAAATTGTGTGTCTGTTTAGGTGAGTCTAAGACTGGATCTCAAGGCTCCAGGTATCTCTTCAGTTTTCTGTTTCTTTCACTAAGCATGGGTGACTGAACAGCAATCCTGAGATGGATATACCTAGCCTTAGCAGCAGATAATCTGTTCAACAGACTAACAAACTGTTTCATGTTTTAATGTGTTGAGTGTTAAGCACCTAGAAGAGTACAACAGGAATTATAAGTTACTGTTTCATGTTTTACATGTTTGTCAATGAATGCTCCCGAACCTTTTGTGTTCTGGAATTTATTTTGTAGTAGAGAAAGTTAATGGCTTTGCTATAGCTTATCTGCATTGTACATTGAGTACCTTTCTAGATGACCCCTGTTGATCCACCTCACCCAATACTTATCTAAATAAGAATGTTCTCTATTATGTACCCAACAACTGATCTCTAAGCCTTTGCTTCTCCATAAGGAGATAATTCACTAACCACCAAAGCAATCCATCTAATTTTTAAATAGTTCTGATTGTTAGGAAGTTTCTTCCTTCCCATCAAAACAAAATTCTACCTATTTGCAATTTCTACCCCACTATTCCTGGTTCTCATTTTCAGAAATGGAAGAGATTGGTGCAAAGGAAACTGAGTAACAGTAAGAGAATATAACTTGCTCAAGGTAACCAAAGAAACAAAAACTATTCAATAAGGAAGGTGAGGACAAGTCTGTAAGGTTTCCTGATTTCCAGTTCTAAGCTTCAAGTGGTAAAAGAATGTCCCCAAAGCATTTTCTCAGAGGACAAGAATGGTTGAGAAATAGATGGTAGTGTTATTATAATTCCTTTCAGCACTGTCAATAAAAACATTTTCTTATTGACAAAATATTTCACCATTGCACTTTCTCCTAGGCAAGTCACTTAACCTTGTTTGCCTCAGTTTCCTCATCTGTAAAAGGAGCTGGAGAAGGAAATGGCAAATCATTCCAGTGTCTTTGCCAAGAAAACTCCACATGGAGTCACAAAGAGTTAGTTAGACAGTACTGAAAAATGACTAAATATTAAAAATTGTACTTTCTACAATTATAATGATTCCATCAGATCTGAGGGTCCACTTACCCACTTCAAAAGCAGGAATAAGTATGAAACCAGGCTTAGAAGGATGTGTACAGATCAGAAACATAAATTTCACTCCTCAAAGATGATAAAAAACTGAGACCAGTAGCCAAGTTAGCCTTTTATGACACTGAGGTCTTTATACATAGACTATTTGCCCTCCTAAACCTGCTTTCTAATTTTATCATGTCATTTAATTCTCTTCACCACCTGTCCTCAACCTGCTTTTCTAGCCTCCTTTCATATCATTCTCACCCTTACACACTACATTCTGGCCACACTAGACTAGGAGGTGTTTCCCAAACTCAGTATTTCAATTCTCACCTCCATGCCTTAACACAACCCCGCCCCCCTGCCAAGGATGGACAGCCTCAGCATCTCTGCCCCCCAGAATTCCTGGGGCAGCTAAATGGTGCAGTGGATAGAGCACTAGCCCTAGAGTCAGGAGGACCTGAGTTCAAATCTGGTCTCAAACACATGATACTCACTGGCTTGTGTGACCCTAGGCAAGTCACTTAACCCCAATTGCTTTGCCCCCCCAAAAAACCCAGAATTCCTCTGTTTCTTTAAGGCTGACTTCAGACACTTCAAGGTGACTCTACAGAGCTTTCCCCAATCCTCAAACTTTGCGTCCATGTTACTTTGTTTTTCCTTATCTGGTACAGGTTGCATACACTCCATAGAATGTAAGCTCCTTAAGGGAAGTGACTATGTCATTTTGCCTTTGTATTTCAAATGTCTAACATAGTGCCTTGCTTAGAGTGGACACTGCCTGAACCAGCCCAGCAAGCTGATAAAACTCAAACTCCTAACCTAAGCCACCTACCTGTCTTCTAAAGCTTGTACTCTCAACGGCTATGCCAGCAGAGGGCAAGCTCTGGCAGATTGTGCCACGCTGGGATGCCATCTAATGCTCTCTAGGGATGGCAATAGACAAAGCTCCCTTATCAAGAACCAGCCTAGCTGAGGAGAGTAAGGCTCATCACCAATGGGCTGGCCCAGGGCTGGATAGACTCTTCAGCCATGGCAACCCTTGTAGCAACAACAAAAACACAAACGGGCCATTGGTCCTGTGTGCCTCCCTTCTGATTCTGCCATGATGGTGGCGGAGTGGTGGAGAAAGGAGGCAGAAAATGCAAAGGATCACACAGTTTTTAGGGCATGTGAGCGTCTTGTCTAGTGACTGAGGAATTGAGTTGCATTAGGTTCAGTGTTCTCACTGTCATTAAGCATTTATTTATTTTCCTTGTTCACAAAAGACTTTATTATCTAATGAGGCATATGAAAACATACAGAAATCTACAAGGTCCACTTTACATACAGCAGAACAATATTCACTTTGTGGTAAGTGAATGTCAGCTGCTTTATATAATAGGCACACTGAGATCTGGGAAAGGCCTTGATTTATAAAGACCAAGGTCATCCACTGCATGCTGGGCCATTGCCAGCCGTCCTGACTTGTGTCTCGCCACAGGAGCAGAGAGTGAAGCTAAAGACTTTGTGCAGCCCTGCCTCACTCAAATCCAATTCACTCGAAAGTCAAGACGTCACTCTCATGATGCCATTGGTCCTTTTTAAATAAACTAAGGACTGAACAACAGCACCGTGTCTTCTGTTTCCAGCTTCATATACTATGGATCAGGTAAGATACAATAAGAATGTAGCCCAGATAGGAAGAAGATAAGAAGCTTACCCTCTCAACATCTTTGTTTGCTCAGGTAAATGTGAATGAGAAGACGCCAGAGATGAAGAAGATGAGTGAGAGAGACAGTGGCTCCACACAAGCAATTCTGTGGGGTTTCCTTAGCAGCCCCTAAAAATGGGTTTGAGGGCACAGGATCCTTATAATAAAATAATGTGGGAGTTGATGAGGTAGAAAAGAGTGCTTGAGGCAGATGGAGCAAGCTAGGAGGTAAGATGCAGGATGTGATCAGCCAGAAAAGTGATCAAAGAAGCCATGCGTCAAAGCCCTCATCTTAGACTTACCTGTGTGCTTTCACAAAGCACCCTCAATTCCAGAACAACTCTTCCCCTCCTCTTTCCTGTTCTCTTTCTTCATCACCTCTAGAGCACCTGATATCCCAGGCATTTTGGAGCCATGCTTGTTCCACCCCTTCTCTTGTCCCCTTCCCCCTATTCCATAAAACTGCGTGTAAACCATACCTTTGATCTGGCTAACCACCTTTGCCTCCTATGGGAAGCAGGGATCACTCTGCTCCCTTAGGAGAGCAGGAACTGCAGCCTATGCTCTGCCTTCCATGTGAAGTAGAGCCCGCTGGGGCTCTGCCTCAAGGACAGCATCATTCCAATAAATGCCTTTCTTTAACTTGGAGACTTTCCGCATGAATTCTTTCAGGCCACTAGGATCTGCACGTCTACTCCTCCTCATTTCAGGTAGCGCTCCAACGTTCTTGGGGTCTACCCTGAACTCATCACCAATGGCTACAGAGGTCCAAGTGAGTTCTTTCACAACTGAACTGCTCTCCCAAATCTGACCTTAACAGAGTAACAAGGGCTCTCTAACCCTAACTGAAATAGAACCTTGGGATAGAGAAGTGGCTTCCCTTAACAGGAGAACATAAATATAAAAACTAGACATAGGACAATTTGACTTAGGCAGGTCTCTCACCAAGTTTTCTGGCAACTTGTTTTCCCTTCATTCCTTCTCCCTATTTTTTAAAGTTAATGCTGCTCTTAATCCTTCACCATCTTTCTCTGCACCATTTCTTTCAATGACTTTATATTCTAATCTGGTTTGGCTCTTGGCTGTCATATCTCTTCATCTGCAAAGGAGATTCAACAATTATTTATTAAGTACATATTTCAAGATGTGTGCTAGTTGCTGGGTGCACAAAGGCAAAACCTTAACCATTCTTGCCCTAAGGGAGCTTACATTCTAACGGACATCCATTACTTCCTGACGGGGGGATCTTGATCTCCCCATTGTAGCAGCTGCTTTATAACAGTTAAACTGAATTTTGGGTACACCATAAATCCAACTCCTTCATTTGCCTCTCCAAGGAGAATTTACCAGTTGTCCTTTCATTGAGCTGTCCCTTCCTTTTGTTTTCTGGGATTTACAGTAAAAAATGACAAGATTGATATGATTCAGGTCCCCCATGTGTGGTCATTGGACAAAGAGCTCGCATTCAAAGTACCAACAGTTAGTAGGGCTGTGAATGGTCATGACCATTCTGGAGAACAACTTGGGATGACACTCTAATAATAGACCTTCAGTCAGCCAACAAACATTTATGTAAGTGCCTTCTATGTATGAGGCACTGTGCTAAGCGCTGGGAATACAAAGACAAAAGACAGTTCTTGCTCTCAAGGAGCTTTCAGTGACTAAAATGCCTATGCCCTCTGAACCAGAGATCCCAAATATACCCCAAGGCATAGACCCCCAAGGAGATCAAAGAGAGAAAGCAAGATCCCATATACTCCAAAATATTTATAGTAAAACATATTTACTATGCTATACTAAATATAATATACTATTAAAAAATTTTGTGTTAACAAAAAGTTGGAAACAAAGTAGATGTCCATCAACTGGGGAATAACTAAATTAATTATGGTATGTAAATATAACGGAATATTACTGAACTGCAAGAAATTATGGGGGCAGCTAGGTGACACAGCAGATAGAGCTCCAGCGTTGGAGTCAGGAGGACCTGGGCTCAAAACCAGCCTCAGACACTTGAAACTTACTAGCTGTGTGACCCTGGGCAAGTCACTTAACCTTGATTGCCTCACCAGAAAAAAAGAAAAAAAGAAATGATGAATGTGAAGAATACAAAGAATTATGAGAAGGAAGAGGAGGAGGAGAAGGAAGAAGAAGAAGAAGAAGAAGAAGAAGAAGAAGAAGAAGAAGAAGAAGAAGAGAAGAAGAAGAAGAAGAGGAAGAGGAAGAAGAAGAGAAGAGAAGAGGAAGAGGAAGAAGAAGAAGAAGAAGAAGAAGAAGAAGAAGAAGAAGAAGAAGAGGAAGAGGAAGAAAGAGACAGAGGAGGAAGCAGAACTAACATTTATATAATGCTTTAAGGTTAGAATGACATTTTACAAGTTTTATCTCTTGATACAACAATCCTGGGAGCTAGATGCTATTATTATCTCTGTTTTACAGATGGAGAAACTGAGGTTGAGAGAGATTAAATGATTTACCCAGAGTCACACAATAGTAAATGTCTAAGGCAGAATGTGAATTTGGGTCTTCCCAATCCACCCACCCACTATCCCCTATTCCACATTGCCTCTAGAAACATAAGCTGGCAGATTTCTAAGGTGCCTTCTTGATGCAGCTGTCTATGAATCTATGAATCTCTGCTCAGCTGCTTCATTCAGCACCAAGGGGCACTTGAAAATGCTCACCAAATGTTAATCAAGCAGTCAGGCCATGGCCAGATACTGAGCTGAGACTGCCAGCCTGACAGCCTGGATAGAGAACACCTGAGCCTCACTCTTCCACACAACTCTGCTTTCTTTAAAGCCTTCATTTACATGTTTCCCCTCATTTGCATATTGGTTTACATTTTCATTCACTTGTCCTTCAGTGCCCAGAAGTCCTAACCTTGTCTCCTTGTGTCTGGTTAAACAAACTGGCCCAACCTGGAAAAATAACTGCTTGGGATTTGCTGAAACATGAGTTCCTTGCCTTGTATCTGGCCCCCAAGGCTAGCTTTAAGTACGTCATGTAAGGGGCACTGGGGCGGCTCCCCTTCAGTATAGATGTATCACCCCTTCCATTGTCACACTGCCTAACCTGCCAACATTAAAACTCCATTGTGTCACCAACCCAGAGAAGCATTACTGATCATTAACTTATCTCAATTACCTTCCCTCCAAGACCCTGCATCACAAAATTCGCAGGTCAAGCCCTTAGCACCAGGTGTCTCTGGGCTCAGGAATCTGCTTCTCCCTATTGTCCCCCATTATATGCTCACTGGGAAGGGTCTTCCTTTGCCACACAGGTATTCTTCCCAAGACTTCGGGAAGAAGGATGAGCAGCAGCTGAAGGTATGGAGGCAGAAAGGATGTCTATTTTGGGCTTGGAGTATATGACCTCTTGGGGAGATTGTTACTCAGACTGCCTGGGTTTCCCCAGGGTCCACCAGGTTTCAGGTATCTGATTATACTACCTGGGGCCCAATGTGGAGAGGGAGCACAGGAAAAGATGGAAGTAGACTCAAGGTGGAAACCTCACCAGTGCCAGCCAAAATCCGATTCATAGTCCTAGGATCATAGGTCTAGAATTGAGAGGGACCTTACAAAAGAGAAACTAAGGTATGGAAAAGTAAAATGACACAGCCAAGGTCACCCAGATAACAAAGAGCAGTCAGGATGTGAACCCAAGTCCTCTGACTTGGTGCTCTTAGCACTACTCCACAAGTGAGAATGTGAGAGTTCTACAGGACCTTAGAGATTGTGGGGTCTGACAGTCTATTCTACAGAAGATAAAACTGAGGCCCAGAGACAGGAAAGGTTTGCTCAAGATCTTACAGCAAGTTTGTGGCAGCTCCCTGATTCCAACCCAGCACTTTTCTCCCACTGATCCTCCCACTGACGTGTATGAATTCATTCATTAGTTCCCCTTCCACATCACCCAGAGTCCTAAGGGATCAATCAGTCAGTCAGCAAGCATCTATTTTCTTGAATTGTTTTCAATTCTCTTGTGTTTATTTTTTTCTATCCCACATCTTTTCCTTCCCAAAGGAAAAAGAAAAAAACAAGACTTCATAACAAATAAGTGTAGTTGAGCTAAACAAATTCTCGTACTGGCCATGTCCAAAAATGTATGTCTCAGGGCAGCTAAGTGGCGCAGTGGATAGAGCACCAGCCCTGGATTCAGAAGGACCTGAGTTCAAATCCAGCCTCAGACATTTGACATGTACTAGCTGTGTGACCCTGGGCAAACCCCATTGCCTAGCCCAAAAAAAAAAAAAGTATGTCTCATTCAGCATCCAGAGTCCACCACCTCATGATCAGAGAGGTGAGTAGGATTCTTCATTAAGTGCTGACCAGATGCCAGGCACCAGGCTAAGTGCCAGATATACAGAGAATGGCAAAAATAGTACCTGCCCTCAGGAAACTCACATTCTGTCAAGAGAAAAAAAACATGAAAATAATTAAGTGCATCCAATATATATACAAAACAAACAGGAGGTAATCTTAGAGGGGAAGGCACTAGCAGTTGGCGGGGACAGGAGAGTAAGGTTTGAGCTGAATCTTGCAGAAAGCCAGAGGTAAGCTAAGAGGCAGAGGTGAGGAAGCTAAGTGGTCCATTGGATAAAGCACAGAGCCTGGAATCATGAAGGTCTGAGTTCAAATCTGACCTCAGACACCAGATGTGTGACCCTAGACAAGTCACTTCACTGCTTTTTGCCTCAGTTTCCTCACCTGTAAAATGGAGATAATAATACCACCTACCTCTCAAGGTTGTTGTGAGGAGCAAATGAGATAGTTGTAAAGCACTTAGCACCTTGTCTGGCACATAGTAGGAGCTATATAAATGTTAGCTGTCATTATTATTATCACGGGGTAGGTTAGGTAGTGAAGTGGATAGAGCGCCAGGCCTGGAATGAGGAAGACCTGAGTTCAGATTCAGGCTGAGACACTTAACTAGCTGTGTGACTCCAGGCAAGTCACTTAACCCTGTTTGCCTCAGTTTCTTCGTGTATAAAATGAGCTGGGGAAGGAAATTTCAAAACACTCCAGTATCTTTGCTAAGAAAACTCCAAATGGGCTCACAGAGAGTCAAACACAACTAAAACGGTTGTTGTTGTTGTTATTGTTGTTGTCGATGATGATGATGATGTTCCAGGTCTGGGGACCAGTACAAAGGCACAAAGCGTCACGTTCTAGGAACAGCAAAGAGTCCAGTGAGACTGGACCATAAAGTATGTAGAGCAGAAGCAGTGTAAGAAGACCGAAAGGTAGGAAGGAAAGGACAGGTTGTTAAACACTGAAATGCCAAACAGGATTTTCTACCTGACTTTGGAGGGAATAGGGAGCCAATGGAGTTTATTGGGTCTTTAGGAGTGACATAGGCAGACTTCCACTTTAAGAAAATCAATTTGGCAGCTGAGACAAAGAAGGGAGTAAGGAGAGACTTGGGGCTTGAAGGGTCCCCAAAGTGGGGCTGGCTGAGAACCAAGGCTCTCCCCTCTGGCACCTCCACCCCACCCCTCACACAGGACAGGGACTTCATCTCCACCAATAGAGAGGCCCATACCAATGGGCTTTGGGGCAGGGGTGCCTCAAGCATCCGTGTGTATATACAACATAGATAGGAGATAATTTAAGAGGAAGGGTGAGCAAATGGGGGGTCAGAAAAGGCTTTGTGCAAAATAGGGGTTTGAACTGAGTCCTGAAGGGAACTTTGGGGTTGCAGACACAAAGAGATATGGGGAGAATGAATTCCAGGTATGGGGGACAGTCAGTGCCAAGGTGGAAGATGGAATGTGATTTAGGAGGAACAGTAAAAAAGCCAGGTTGTCTCCATTGCAGTGTCCATGAAGAGGGTCAGTGTGTAATAAGAAGAAAGAAGGATTGTGGCCAGGTTGTGAGAGGTTTGGGCACACGCGCACACACACACACACACACACACACACCCTCACACTAATATGCCCATACTTTGGCTAGCACACCCAGATGGGAACACATGTACACGTTCAAGGCTAGGTTCATGAGCAGACACACAGACGTGTGGAGGCTTTAGCTCCTGGTGTATAACCAGACTGTTGCAGAGAACATAGCCGTTCACACACATTGCCCAGGTCCAAGGAGGGGCTGATTGAGTCGAGGCACTGGCCAAGCCGATCTTTTTGGCTGGCAATGGTGACCCAGACCCCGGACCTAAATTACAAATAGAGTCCTGGACCATCCTAGCCTCCTTAATCCCATTCCCTCCCCCATTCCAGATGCGAACTAGGAGAAGGAACCCCAAAGATCTTTAGATACCTTTTGAGTGGATGGGTGAGGGTAAATCAGAGTATCCCTGACAGAAAGATTTCCAGCTCTAATCCAGGTTAAGGGGAACTCAGCCCAGAATCCAGACCCCAAGCCCCGAATACCTTCAGGAAAAAATTGTATGGAACCAGTGATGATGTTGGAAGGGGGGCACCTCTAAGGGTCCTCTCCTCATTAATCCCACACACACCCTTCCCAAGTCTGGTCTCAGCCAGGAAAGAGGGAAAACCTTTCTCTGTTCCAACTGGCAAGCCCTCACCTCCCAGGGGAAAAGAAACCGAATTCTAATGTCAAGCTCTACACTGGCCCTTTAAGAAGAGTTGATGAGGGAGGGGGGAGACCCAGCCTGAAATCTGAGAGGTGCTTGTTTGAACCCAGTTTGACTAGCGGGTTGCTGGCCCCTCCTCCTTGCTCTGAGAGCTATTAAATATAGTAGTAGTCAGGAGGGGACCCACTCCACATCTTGCCTCTCCTGAGTTCTCACTGGGAAATGCTCCGGGCATTGATCTGAGACACCCAGCAAAGATGCTTCTAGCCCTGAGACCACCCCAGCAGCGGCCGCGGAGGGGGCCGCTGATCCAGCTTCTCATCTCTCTGCTCCTATGTGCGCTACTGCCCGGCCCTGTTTCTGGAGGTGAGTCTTTCAGGGACTGCTCCCCTCCTCCCGTGGTCCCACTAAAACTAGCGCCGTTTTTGCGGGGAGAGGGCAGGAGAGAAAGTTGAGGCTACGGGGACCAGAGGGAGGCGATGAGCAAGGGATAGGGGGAAGCAGAGGAAAGAGTCCATGTTGAGACACATCTCCTCTGATTTACAAACACCTTGCTCCCTAGACCCCAGGTCCCAAGCCCAAGTAAGTAAATGGGACCCAGGCCTCCTCCCATGATGGGCACGGTTTTCAGGTGGGTGATTACCCCCTCACTGCAAAGCCCAGTCTTATATTGTGGAACATCTGGACTTGGAGAGTGCCCTCTTAGGGGCCCACCTTGAGGGGTGGGGCACAGGGAGAGCTGTCTGGAGCTCATCAGGTGCTGGAATCCATGGAGGGTGGGCTGGGCAGGGTGCCCTTGGGACCAGCCTCAACTCCAGGGCTCTGGGCCAGGACCACCAGGCAGGAATTGCAGTCTACACAGCTCTGCTCCTGTCAGGGCATCCACTGCCACCGCTACCCCCCACCTTTACCCCACCCGAGCCGAGCCGTGCCCCACCCCCAGCCATGTGGAGTTTAGAAACGGGACTGCCAAGCCCCAGAAACAAACAGATGTCCTTCATTGCTCTCTCGTATTGACAAGCTGGGTTGCAGCCCGCACTGAGGTCAACTGGTTTATGAATGATCCTACTTGGTCCCTAGGACAAGGGTCTGAATGGCGGTCTCTCTGGGGACAAGTTCTGCATACTGCTGGAGATGAAATGAGTTAAGAGTGTCTGCTGATTCCTAGGACAGCGGTACTTGGTGCTGTATTATCCAGGTTGCAGTTTGTTCAGGGCGTGGTTTGTCCAGTCTGTGGCTTATCCAGGCTGAGGATTGTCCAGCCTGAGGGTTATCCAGGCTTAGAGTGAATCATAGCATGAGAGGGATTAGAGCTGGAAGAGACTTGGGAGGATACCTGGTCTAGCCCTCTCATTTTACAGGAGAGGAAACTGAGGCAGGGAGCGTGGAAGCGCATGAGGTCAGTGTGCCGTCCATTCAGCCTGTGATTTAGCTAGGCTGTGGTTTATCCCAGCTTTGGGACAGTTTCCAGTTCTGCCACCCGCCTCCTCTTCCCCAGCTTGTCCTCTGGCCTCTCCCCTCTAAGGTCTAGGCATTGGGAGACTGAGGAAGCAAACCCTAAACCCCAGAGCCTTAACCTCTTCTGTGTCATGGGCCCTTTGGGCAGTCTGGTGAAGCCTATTCTCAGTTTTAGATGCATAAAATGAAATGCAGAGGTTAACAAAGGAAACCAACTATGGAATTATTAAAATAGTTTTTAAAAAATAAGTTCACAGACCCCAGATAAAGAACCTCTGCCAATCTAAGGGAATTGTGAATTTACTGGAAGGATTTGGAGGAGAAGGATGTTGAGGTGCTGAGGACCAAAATTCTGATTATCCAGGACCCCCATCCCTCCAAGGCCACGGATAATGGGGAATGACTGCCTCCCCCCTCTCTGCAAGAGGGGTGGGCCTGGGACTGGTGAATGGTTCTGGAGTCCATTGGGCCCAATGTCCCAGGTGGTTCACAGGGTTCCCTGCAGGGACTAGACCAGGGGAGGGGCTTCAGGGCACTTCAGAGAGGATGTCAAGTGGGTGCTTCCACCAGCCATCCTCTGAGTTTACTGGCCTGGTAGGTGTCTGATCCTGAAAAAGTAGCCTCAGCAGCTGCCTAGCCTGACAGTGGTCCCTTGGCCCCACCCACCACCTCTCCCCTCCCTCAGTCTCCCAAGTCTCACTCTGCTCACTCCATGTGTCTGTGTCTGTCTGTCTCCCTATGGCTGTCTGCCTCTCAACTGTCTCTATCTCTTCTTCCCTTTCTCTCTGTCTCTGCCTCTCCTCCACTGCATCTGTCTCCGCTTTCTGCTACTGTCTGTGTCCCTCTGTCCAAATTCCACCTTCTCTGGCTCTTCACTTCCTCTTGTTCTTTGTATACCTATCTGCGTCTGTGTTTCCCAATGTCTCTGCCTATTGCTACCCTCCTGTCCTTCTTAACTGGCTGCCTGCTTCCCTCCCCCATCATGCTTTCTTTAGGATAGCCTCTCCAAAGCAGGAAGACAGCCTTAGTGACCTAGGAGACCACCCATTCAGCAACCCACTGGGTGGTTCTAACTTCCTAGTGCCCTCAGGCAGGACCCTGGACTCCCCACACACCAACCCACATACCAGTGAGGACTCACCTTGGAGGGTGCTGGCCAGCAACCCCTACTCAGAGATCTACCCCCACCACCATCACCATCCCCACCCCCGCTCCCAACTTCCCAACCTCTGGCAGTGATTTTTGTATTTCTCAATCCCCGGTGGGCGGACTGCTGTGTGCAGAAAGAGATGGGACCACACCTCCCTCAGACCACAGCAATGCCTATGGTGCCAGTGACCCTGCCAGCCTCACCCTCAAAGCCCAGTTCTGGATGAGCTCTGGAACTCATCCCATCATAACGTGATACAGGAGGCTCTGGGAAGATTCTTGTGACCCCCCCCCAAATCTCTCCTCATTCCACCCTTGCAGCTTCATTTCTTTTGAGTATGGCCTTGGTCCCCTCAAGTAAAACAGAGGTCTACACCACCACTACCACCACTCTAACTGTGATACCTGAGTATCAA
The DNA here is from genome assembly GCF_003287225.1 of Phascolarctos cinereus. Lineage (NCBI taxonomy): Eukaryota > Metazoa > Chordata > Mammalia > Diprotodontia > Phascolarctidae > Phascolarctos > Phascolarctos cinereus. Next base: position 49,174,104 of record NW_027555736.1, on the reverse strand, counting down.
TGAGTTTTCTATCCAGACTAGCTCTGATGGGTGGAGTTGGGAGCAGGCTTGGATAGAGGACCTTAGAGAGACAAGAAGGTGGCACCCAGCCCTGGGCAGTTAAGGAGTGTTAAAACAATGTCCCTCCCACCAGCCCCAGGGTAGGAAGAACCACACCCTTATGCCCACTAATCAGATGGGGAAGCCTCAGCCCCCTGAGAACAAGAGAGGAGAAGGGAGAAACATCATGAGTTTCCTCCAGGGGAAATGAGTCAGGGTAGGATACCCCATGAGTCAGGGGTAGGAGAGCCTTGGGCTTCTGTCCCAGGGCTTGGGTCCTGTTAAGGAACCCCATGCTTGTCTCATAAAATCAGATAGGGACAAGAGGAAAGAAGATGCTGGGTTCTGAAATTAGCAGGTATGAGTTGGGAGTAGGTTCAAAAAATCGTTTCACCCAGGCCCCTGCTTTTGATAGAAAAGTAAGAGGACTAGGTTAAACAAGGGAGGGACTGAAACTCTATAATCTCCCTTTTTTCAGTTCTGATATTTGATCCCTTCATCAGTGAGATGGAGGGATCTGACCATAATGCCCTTGCTTTGGTTTAGACTTGTTTGCTTTTATCAAAATGTGATTTTAATTTTATTGATTCATTGTTTTTATATCACCTGTGTCACCCGAGGTGTCCCTTCCCTCCACCCCATCACAGAGAACAATCCGTTATAACAAAAAGAAGGAAGGAAGGAAGGAAGGAAGGAAGGAAGGAAGGAAGGAAGGAAGGAAGGAAGGAAGGAAGGAAGGAAGGAAGGAAAGAAGAAAAGAAAGAGGCTAGTTGAGCAAAACTAGTCAACAGTTGGAAAAAGTCTGACATTATTTGTAGTTTTCCACACCCATAGTCCTTCACCTTTGTGTATACACACACACACATACACACACACACACACACACATACAGTTTTTAGATTCTTCAATCAATATTTTATTGAGCATCTACTCCATCTCTACTTCTCCCTCTTTCTGTCTCTGCCTCTCCTCCACTGTCTCTGTCACCATCTCTGTAGCTTTCTTCATCCAGCTCTGTCTTCATTCACCTTGTCTGTCTCTTCTGACATAACCCAGCACCCCACCCACTGGGATCCCAGAAGGATTTCAGACCATCCAGACCATTCCAGACCATGAGTTTGCCCTATCTTTCTATGTCTCTCTCCTCCTTTCCATCCATTCCATGATGGAATTCGGAAAACTTCAATGTCATGCAGTATCCTATGAGCCTTGGTCCTCCACCTCATCACTGCCTCCTGCCCCTCTGATTGAAGGGTGGAGCCATGAACTCTAAGCCTGCATTTAAGGGGGAGCTCATCTCTCACCTGGCTGCCCTGCTCTGGAAGAAGCCTCCCCTTCTCCACCCTCCCCCTGCTCTCTTTCCCCATCCCGTTTCTTGAGGATAAGAACTTCTTTTTTTTTTTTGTATTTGTATTTGTATCCACAACACTTAGCACAGTGCCAGGCACATCATAGGTGCTTACTTCATGTTTACTGACTAATATTATTGACATGGTCCACATAGCTGATCCTCAATCTGCTCTTGGCTCAATGGATTCCTCCTTTCCTACAATTTACTTCCTCCTCGTCTTAGAGCTCAAAATCCTCCTCCTCCTTCTAGGCTTAGCTCAAGCCTTAGCCCCTTCCAAAAGGCTTCCCAATTCCTCCCCCAACTGAGCTGTGCATTCTCATCCTTCAGTTTGCCTGGAGTACTCTCTCCAGTCTTCTCCTTTACCTCTGGGTCATACTACTCTGCTAACCTATAGTATATTTCTATACACGTGCAGACCCATGTAAAGGTCCTGATGGGAGTCACCGAGTTGTTCTTGTCTTCCCATCCTCTGGTACATAGTAGGCATTTAATAAATGTTTGCCTAATTATTCAGTCAAAAAGGAATTATTACATGCTTGCCATGGGCCAGGCACTGTGGTGGGCCATTATTATAAGACCTTCTCCACCATTAAATTTGTAACATGCTTAGGAGACAAAACTTGAATGTGGAAAGCCCAAGACTGTGTAGACCAAAAACTGAGAGGTCTGAATGCTTCCAGGTATAGGAGCTAGGAGGAGGAAGAGATCATCACTGCGGGCTGAGGAAATCAGGGATGGCTTGCTAAAAAAAGAGGACCTTATTTAGACACACACACACACACACACACACACACACACACACACACACTCACTCACTCACTCACTCTGAACAAAACGTACCCAGCATCCACCAGATACAATCACTGTATAAACTTCAAGTCAATAACAGTCAGTCATCAGCCTCAGCACTGTAACAAGGGCCAGGTAGGCAGAGCTTTGGCCCAGGGTACCAGAATTTGGAGTACCTGTACTTTGTGGAAGCTGCCACATGGTGACTACCTCTACTTGTTGGCTGTGCCCCGAGAGGAGCTCCTCTCTACCCCCACCCCAGCTCACTCCCTCAGAGACTGACCTCAATCAATCAACAACCATTCCTGAAGTACCTACCTTGTTCAGGCCACTTTCTAGGTGCTAGATACAAAGACAAAACAAAACAGTCCTTGTCTTCAAGGTGGCATGGTGGAAAAAGCAATGGATTTGGAGTCAGAGGAGGCAGGTTCAAATCTCCCCTCTGCCATTCACTACCTTTGTGGTGTTGAACAAATCATGGCACCTCCTTAAGCCTCAGTTTCCTAATCTGTAAAATGAGGGGGTTGGTCTGGATGGCTCAAGGGCTCTGTCTGGCTCTACATCTATGATCCTTTCACCATTCTGTCAGCATCACCCAAGTGTTCTGGGGTCTCTATTTCCTTCCAAAGGGTAGTCACCCTCCCAAAGGATCTCTTCCATACTGGACCTTGTGTCCAGTGATTTCAGGTCTCTCCCCATACCCTCCCCTTTTCCCAGCTGAATTTCTCTTTCAACATCGATTTGGGGGTGCTTTTTGTCCTCCTTGCCCCAGAGCCAGGGGACCAGCATTGCTATTTTGGGTTTGACTCTTTTCAGCCAAGTAATCTCCAGGCCAGATGCCTCAGCTGAATTGTCACTCCTTCCCCTTCTCCCTTCTCCCTGGGATGAGGGTCTCCCAGGCCATTGTGTCTTGGATAGGGAATGTGGACAGAGGTCTCAGGATGTCTATTATATTTGCCCCAGGTTGAGAAGAAGAGAGCTGAGCATGGGAGTAGGTCCTAGGATCCTAGCATATTAAAATCATATCTCTGGAGCTGGGACCTCATCCAGTCTAACCCCCTCATTTAATAACAGAATAATAGCTAACATTTATATAGCACTTACTATGTGTCAGGTACTGTGCTAAGCACTTTCTAATTATTACCACATTTAATCCTCACAATGACTCTGAGAGATTAGATACTATTGTTATCCCCATTTTGTAGATGAGGAAACAGACCTAAAAGGGTTGATGGACTTGCCCAAAGTCACACAGCTAATACGTTTCAGAAGGAGATTAGGTTTGGGAAGATCTAGAGAGGAAAAAATAAAAGGAAGGACAGTTGCAAAGATAAAAGTTTTGAAAACTGTCGGGGGGGGGGTGGAGTGGAAGATTCTGATTCTCTTTTAGGGCTGTCATCTAGGGGGTTTTGCATCAGGCAGGAGATTGGACTAGATGACCCTCTTATTCTTATGAAGATCCCGTCCCTACCCCTAAGGGTTTTACAGTCAGGCTGTGGAAACCTAAGAGATACAAAGACCCATAATTTGTTGGAATAGAGCGAACACCAGTGGAGGAGCCAAAAAACCTGGGTTCAGGTCACTTATAGTCATGAGCCTTTGAGCAGGTCATTTCACTGCTCCAATACTAAATTTCCTAATCTGTAAAATGAGATAATATCCATGGTGCTGACCTCACAGGGCTGTTGAGTTGTAAAGACCAAATGAAAGAAGGTGCTTTGGAAACTGTAAGCTTTAAGAATGTAAAGGATTCTTACTATTTAAACAGACCAGGGGTACAGACAGTGAGGACTGCTGGAGGTTAGGGCAGGGAGAAATCCCAGAGGCACTGGAGGGAGTAGAAAGAGAAATGGATTTGGATGACCTTTGTTATTGTTCAATTGTTTCAATCATGACTGACTCTTAGTGACTCCATTTGAGGTTTTCTTTGCAAAGATACTGGAGTGGTTTGCCATTTTCTTCTCCAGCTCATTTTACAGATGAGAAAACTGAGGCAAACAGATGAAGTGACTTGCCCAGAGTCACCCAGCTAGTAAGTGTCTGAGGCCAGATTTGAACTCACAAAGATTAGTCCTCCTAGATTCAGGCCCAGTGCTCTATCTACTGAGCCACCTAACTGTCTGAGTTAAGATTTAAGCTATGCTCCTTGCTAACCATGTAGCTTTTGTTAAATCACTCAACCTCTCTGGGCCTCAGTTTCCTCACCTGTAAAATGAGGGGTTAGGACTAGATGAATACAAGGTCTCTTCTAGCTCTAAATCCATTGGCCTGTGATCATAGGGTTGAGATAATGAAGGAAAGCTTCCTGGACCTTGAAGGATAGCAAGGACCTGAAGCAGCAGGAAGAAAAGCAGAAGGTCACGTCAGACAGAAAAGATGCTGAGGCAGGAATGAACATGGCTTGGGCAGGTGATAATAAGGAGAACAACCTGGCTGGAGAAGAGGGTGTGTGCAGGGGCGTAGCAGGCTATGAGCTTGGAAAGTTAGACTGGCACCACTTTGTGGAAGGCTTTGAATGCCAAGTTAAGGAATTGGAATTCAGTTTTCTCGGACCATCTTCATGCACCCCCTTACCCAATGGGTAGCCAGTCTAGAACAAATAAAGAGTTTTGAGGCCAAAAGTGATGTTAGGAAGAGTAATCTGGCATTAGTATGCAAGATGTATTGGGAGAGAATTTGGAGATTAATGGGGGAGGGGGGTGTCGGAAAGGATAAAACCTTAGGATCTGTAGCTGGGAGGGACCTTAGACATGTTCTAGCCTAACTATTTCATCTCACAGAGGACAGTAAGTCCCAGAGAAGCTTAGGGATTTGCCCAAGATTACACAGCTGTTATCAGAGCTGGACAAGTTGGCTTGGCTTCTTAGAGGACTTTAGGATTAACCCTTTCTCCACGGACCTGTCAGCCTGTAGTTCCACCTCCTGACCTCTTCCTCCCCACAACCAGCCCAGACTCTCTGCAGCTGTTGTCCTTCCCCTCCCCTCCTCTCCCCACTTCACCCCACCCCTACCCTGGGGGTCAGAACAGAGCCTCCTTCTCTGTTGGGAAAAGCCAGACTTATAAGGAGCTCTCCAACAGCACCAGGCCACACACTCCCCCCTGCCCAAAAAAGCCTACACACCAGAAATAATTTGTATAGAACTTTATGGTTTGCAAAACCCTTTACAAATATTATCTCATCTTATTCTCAGAACAACTCTGAGGTTCTATTATTATCTTCATTTTACAGAGGGGAAAACTGAGGCAGGCAGAATTTAAGTGACTTTACCAGGGTAGAACAGCGCTAGCTGTATCTGAGGCTGGATTTGAATTTAGGTCTTCCTACCTGCAGGGATGGAGCTCTATCCACTGCCTCACCTAGCTGCCTCTAAATGACCTGAATGTGTCATCAAGTCAAACCCTGCTGCCTCTGAAGCCTCACTGAAATCATTCCAGAGCTATCATTCCACCCTGGCTCCTCTCCCTCACTCCATTTTGCTTTCACAGAATCTTAGGGGTGGAAGGGACCTCAGAGAACCCACTGAAAGTTATCTTTCAGCTCTTCTTAGCCTGACAGAACTAGCTCCTTGTCAACCCACTGAAGCCCCTCAGGCTCAATTGGGTTGAGGAATACGGAAATTTTAACAGGAATATCCAGAGTACTGGAAAGCATGGTGCAGTGAAAAGAGAACTGGATTTTGATTAAGAAAATCTAATGTTAAGGTCCAGCTCTGCCATTTACTAGCCTCAGTTTACCCATCTGTGAAATGAGTGAATTGAACTAGATGATCTCTAGAGTACCTTCCAGCTTTTTTTTTCCCAATTTTTAACATTTTTATTTAAACTGTTGAGTTCCAAATTCTATCCCTCTCTCCCTCTCCTCCCCCCTTCCTGAGATGGTAAGCAATCAGATATAGGCTATACATGTGAAATTATGTAAAACATTTCCATATTAGTCATTTCGAACAAGAAGACTCAAGAGGAAAAAAAAAAGAAAGAAAGTGAAAAATAGCGTGCTTCAGTCTGCATTCAATCACTATCAGTCCTTTCTCTGGAGGTGGAAAGTATCCTTCATCCTCAGTGCTTTGGGCTTGTCTTGGATCATTTTATTGCTGAGGATGACTAAATAGTTCTTCATCGAACAATGCTGTTGTTACTGTGCACAACATTCTCCTGTTTCTGTTCACCTTACTATGTATCAGTTCATGTAAATTTTTCCAGGTTTTCCTGAAATCATCCTGCTTGTCATTCCTTATAGTGTAATAATATTCCATTACAATCATATGCCATTCTCCAATTGATGGATATCCCTTTGATTTCCAATTCTTAGCCACCACAAAAAGAGCTGCTATAAATATTTTCATACAAATAGGTCCTTCCCCCTTTTTTGGATGTCTTTGTGACATAGACCTAGCAGTGATATTGCCGGATTGAAGGGGATGCACAGTTTTATAGCCCTTTGGGCATAGTTCCAATTTGCTCTCCAAAATAGTTCAATCAGTCTACAACTCCACCAACAATGCATTAGTGTTCCAGTTTTCCCACATCCCCTCCAACATCCAACATTTTCTTTTTTTTTGTCATATTAGCCATGCTGATAAGTGTGAGGTGTTACCTCAGAGTTATTTTAATTTGCATTTCTCTAATCAATAGTGATTTAGAGCATTTTTTTCATATGACTATAGATAGCTTTGATTTCTTTGTCTGAAAACTGCCTGTTCATATCCTTTGACCATTTATCAATTAAGGAATGGGTTGTATTTTTATGAATTTGACTCTGTTCTCTATATATTTGAGAAATGAAGCCTTTATCAGAAATATTTGTTGCAAAAAAAGAATTTCCCCAGTTTTCTGCTTTCCTCATAATTTTGGTTGCATTGGTTTTGTTTGTTAAAAATTTTTAAATTTTATATAACAGAAATTATCTATTTTAAATTTTGTGATGCTCTCTATATCTTCTTCAGTCCTAAATTAGTCCTAAATTCTTCCCTTATCCATAAATCTGATAGATAAACTATTCCATGCTCTCCTAATTTGCTTATGGTATCACCCTTTAGGTGTAAATCACGTGCCCATTTTGACTTCATATTGGTTTATGGTGTGAGATGTTAGTCTATATCTAGTTTCTGCCATACAATTTTCCAGTTTTCCCAGAAGTTTCTGTCAATTAATGAGTTTTTTCCCCAAAAAGCTTGGATTTGGGGGTTTATCATATATCAGATTACTATGGTCATTTACTGTAATGTAATTTGTACCTAATCTATTCCAAATGTTTCTTAGCCAGTACCAGATTGTTTTGATAATTACTGCTTTATAATAAAGTTTGAGATGTGGCATGGCAAGACCACCTTCTTTCACATTTTTTTTCATTGATTCCCTTAATATCCTTGAGCTTTTGTTCTTCCAAATGAAATTTGTTATTATTTTTTCTAGTTCTATAAAAAAAAAAGTTGTAGTTTGATTGGCATGGCACTGAATAAATAGATTAATTTAGGTAGAACTGTCATTTGATTATATTGGATTGGCCTATTGATGAGCAATTAATATTTTTCCAATTGTTTAGATCTGACTTTATTTGTGTGAAAAGTGTTTTTTAGTTGTGTTTATATAGTTCCTGGGTTTGTCTTGGCAGGTAGACTCCCAAGTATTTTACATTGTCTGCAGTTATTTTAAATGGAATTTATCTTTCTATCTCTTGCTGCTGGACTTTGTTGATAATATATAGAAATGCTGATGAATCATGTGGGTTTATTTTGTATCCTGCAACTTTGCTAAAGTTGCTAATAATTCCAAGTAGTTTTTTTAGTTGATTCTCTAGGATTTTCTAACATCATATCATCTGCAAAGAGTGATAGTTTTGTTTCCTCATTGCCTATTCTAATTCCTTTCACTTCTTTTTCTTCTCTTATTGCTGTACTAACATTTCTAGTACAATATAAAATAAGAGAGGTGATAATGGGCATCCTTGCTTTATCCTTGATTGTACTGGGATAGCTTATCCCCACTACAGATAAGGTCTGCCGATGGTTTTAGATAAATATTACTTATCATTTTAGGGTAAGCTCCATTTATTCCTATGCTCTCTGGTGTTTTTAATAGGAATAGGTACTGTATTTTCTCAAAGGCTTTTTCTGCTTCTATTAAGATAATCATGTGATTTCTGTTGATTTTGTTATTGATATGCTCAATTATGCTGATCGTTTTCCTAATATTGAACTAGTCCTGCATTCCTGGTATAAATTCCATCTGGTCATAGTGTATGATCCTTGTGATATATTGCTGTGATCTCTTTGCTGGTATTTTATTTAAAATTTTTCCTCAATATTCATTAGGGAAATTGGTATATAACTTTGACGATTTTTTTTAGGAAGTTCATTGATGGCTTGTTCAACTTCTTTTTCTAAGATTGGGTTATTTAAGTATTTTATTTCTTCTTCTGTTAATCTGGGTAATTTATATTTTTGTAGATATTCATCCATTTCATTTAGATTGTCAAATTTATTGGCATATAATTGGGCAAAATAGCACCTAACAATTGTCTTAATTTCCTCTTTATTGGTGGTGAATTCACTTCTTTCATTTTTGATACTAGTAATTTGGTTTTCTTCTATCCTTTTTTTAATCAAATTAACCAATGGTTTATTGATTTTATTGGTTTTTTTTCATAAAACTAACTTCTAGTTTTATTAGTTTGGTGGTTTTCTTACTTTCAATTTTATGTATCTCTTCTTTGATTTTCAGGATTTCCAATTTGATGTTTAATTGGAAATTTTTAATTTGTTCTTTTTCTAGTTTTTTTTTTAGTTGCATACCCAATTCGCTGATCTGCTTTTTCTCTATTTTATTGATGTAAGTGAGTAGAGATATAAATTTTCCCCTAAGTACCACTTTGGCTGCATCCAATAAATTTTGGTATATTGTCTCATTGTTGTCATTTTCTTTAACGAAATCATCAATTGTTTCTATGATTTGTTCTTTGACCCACTGTTTTTTAGTATTAGATTAATTTTCAATTAATTTCTAATCTCTCTTTCCATTATCCATTATTGAATATAATTTTTTATTGCATTATGATCTGAAAAGGATACATTTACCATTTCTGCTTTCCTGCATTTGGTTGTGAAGTTTTATGTCCTAATAGGTGTAGGTGCCATGTACTGCTGAGAAAAAAAGTGTATCCTTTCCATTCCTGTTCAGTTTTCTCTAGAGATCTATCATATCTAACTTTTACAGAATTTCATTCACCTACTTAACTTCTTTCTTGTTTGTTTCTAGGTTGGATTTATCTAGTTCTGAGAGGGGAAAGTTGAGGTCCCCCAGTGGCATAATAGATTCTGCTCTAACCCCTTACCTTTACCCTGTGTGTATCTCTCTGCTTCGAATGGGTTTCTTACAAACAACATGCTGTAGGATTCTGGTTTTTAATCTATTCTCCTATCTGCTTCTATTTATGGGTGAGTTCATCCCATTCATATTTATAGTTATGATAAAAATGTATTTCACTCCATGCTATTTTTCTCTTGTTTATCCCCCTCTCTCTTACCCCTCACCATTTCCCTCCTCACAAATGCTTTACTTCTGATTACTGCCTTCCCCAGTATACCCTCCCTTTTATCAGTCACCCCTCTCCCTTCTATTATCCCCATCCCTTTTTTACTTCCTTATAAGGTAAGATAGATCCTAATATCCAACTGGGTGTGTATGCTATTCCCTCTGTGAGCCAATTTTGATAAGAGTATGATTTAAGCTTTGCCCACCACAACCCTCTATCTCCCCCTCCGTTATAATAGCTCTTTTATGCCTCTTTTATGTCAGATAATTGACTCCATGCAATCTCTCTCTTACTTCTTCTTCCAGGGCAATTTTCTTCTCACTCCTTTATTTTGTTTTTTGGGGCATCATGCTATCAAAGTCACCTTATGTCCATACCCTCTGCTTATATATACTCCTTCTAATTGCTCTTATAGTTATAAAGTTGTTAGGAGTTACAAATATCTTGCCACATAGAAATATAAACAGTTTAAACTTATTAAATTTCTTATGTTTTCTCTTTCTTGTTTCTTTTTTACCCTTTTATGTTTCCCTTGAGTCTTGTATTTGAAAGTCAAATTTTTTATTCAGCTCTGGTCTTTTAATTAGAAATGTTTAAAAGTCCTCTATTTCATTAAATATCCATTTTCCCCAAAAAAGATTATATTCAATTTTGCTGGGTACGTTGTAATAATAAATCCTTTGCCTTCCAGTATATCATATTACAAGTCCTCTGGTTCTTTAATGTGGAAGCTACCAAATCCTGTGTAATTCTGACTGTAGCTCCACAATATTTGAACTGTTTCTTTTTAACTGCTTTCAATTCTTTCTCCTTGATCTGTGAGCTCTGGAATTTGGTTATAATGTTCCTGGGAGGTTTTAGCTGGTGATTGGTGGATTCTTTCAATTTCTATTTCGCCCTTTGGTTCTAACATATTAGGGCAGTTTTCTTTGATAATTTCTTTTTTTTTTTAATTTTTAGGCAATTGGATTTAAGTGACTTGCCCAGGGTCACACAGCTAGTAAGTATCAAGTGTTTGGTCTGAGGCCAGATTTGAACTCAGGTCCTCCTGACTTCAGGGCCAATGTTCTATCCATTGGGCCACCTAGCTGCCCCCTATAATTTCTTGAAAGATGTTGTCCAGGCCTTTTTTTCTATCATGGCTTTCAAGTAGTCCAATAATTCTTATATTATCTCTCCTGGATCTATTTTCTAGATCAGTTATTTTTCCAATGAGAAATTTCACATTTTCTTCTACTTTTTTTTACTTTTTTATTGTGTTTTATCATATCTTGATGTATCATAGAGTCCTTATTTTCCTCTTGTTCAATTCTAACTTTTAAGGAATTATTTTCTTCAGTGGGCTTTTGTACTTCCTTTTCCATTTGGCCGATTCTATTTTTTAGGTAATTATTTTCCTCAGCAAATTTTTGTATCTTTTCCCATGCTATTGACTATTTTTTCATGGATTCTCTTGCATTACTCTCATTTCTTTTCCCAATTTTTCTTCTACTTCTCTAATTTGCTTTTTAAATTCCTTTTTAAGTTCTTCTAGGAATTCTTTTTGGGACTGAGACTGAGTTACATTTTTCTCTGAGGCTTCACATGTAACCCTTTTGATACTATTGTCCTCTTCTAAGTTTATGCCTTAATCCTCCCTATTACCACAGTAACTTTCTGTAGTTGAGCTCTTTTTTTTTGTTTTTTGCTCATTTATTCCTGCCCTTTTTGTGATTTGGTGTTGTTACGTGAGAGTTGGGCTCTGGTCCTGCACTATTCCAAGCTTTTTGTGCTGGGTCTCTGGGCTTTTCCCTGGGCTTCAGGGCTTAGCTGCTTATTTTCTCTGGAGGATAGGCTTCCCTTCTGACTTATACTGGGGGGGGGGCCTCAAAGTTGGCCTCCCATGGGCGTGGGGTTTAGCTGCTGGCCTGCTCCAGGGGTGGGGCCTTGCTGTTAGGTTGCTATGGAAACAGGGCCTCTCTGCCAGCAGGCCCTGGAGGAGTAATTTTGTTCCTGATCTGCCCAAAGGGTGGGGCCCTGCTGCTGGGTTGCTATGGAAACAAGGTCTCTTTGCTGGTAGGCTCCAGGGGCAGGGTCTACTGTTGGCCAGCTCCCAGACAGGCTTCACTACTGGTCAGCAGTGGGGTCAAGGCCTGCTGGTGGCTTGTGCTGGGGGTGGGGTCTCTGGGGTGGGGCCTTGCTGCCCTGCACAGACTGATCACTTGCCTAGGGGGATGCTAGCTTGTGGGAGGGTGGGGCCTCATTGGTGGATTGCCCTAGGCTTGGAGCCTTGCTGCTATAAGGCTGGTTGCTGCTGCTGATGCTCTTGGACCTCTTTCCCCTCCTGCCCCAGTGAGACTGACCTTTTCTACTGAGCTGGTACTGCTTCCCTGCTTCTAGAACAGCTCTGAGGTGGTTTTTTTTCTGGTTGTTTGGAGGGGAATTTGGAAGGGCTTCAGAGGGTTCCTTCCTCACTCTGCCATCTTGGCACTGGAAGACCCCTTCCAACCTTGGAAGTCAATTAATTTTGAGAAGCGTAGAATGCTAGAGCTGGAAGTGACCACAGGAATCATCCTAACTAAGTCTGGCCTTCTCATTTTATAGGTGATGCAACTAAGACCCAGAGGGAGAAAGTTACTCCCCCAAGGTCACACAATTTGTTAGCGTCAGAGCTGGAATTAGAATCTTGGGCCCCTAACTCCCAATTCGGTGTTTTCTCAACATCCCTTGTGCCCCCATCTACATAGTGGGGGAAGTAGGAAAAGACAACACTATTCTTGCCCTCAGGAAGTTCCCAGGCTTACCACTGCAGAATTTACCCAACAGCCCCAGATACTATAGAAGCATGTAGCAGAGTAAGGTACTGATTATCTAGTGCAGCAGGAGGTCAGAAATGTTGTGGATTTCCATCCTACAATATTTGGGAAGAGAAGTGGCCAGAGGTAAGGGGATAAATGAGTTGGCCCTTACCATCAAGGTGATCCAGTCACTCTGTCCTACATGTGGGAGAGTGGTAAGTCTAGGGTGAGATAGTGTGGAATTTAATGCTTACCCCACTTCTAAGCAGTTCAATAGCTCAACTCACTGTACTCCCACTACTCATCCTTCACTCTGGCCCCTTAGCCCTCTAGCCTACCAAGGGTTGACAAGGAGGGGCCTTTTCAGTTCTAGTATGGGGGAGGGACAGCACCAGGTGGGGCAGGCAGGCAGGAGTTGAGGACAGGCAAGGAGCATGGCTTGTGCTGAGATCACAGAGGAAGTGTATATGCTTGGAGAACTGGGCGTGCTGCCACAGGGTCGGGGGAGAGGTGGGAGGGAAAGGGAGAGGGAGGAAGGAAAAACTGGAAATAGACATGTATACACAGAGAGAGAAAGAGAGACTTAGAAACCTTGGCTCCAGAGGTGGGGGAGAAAGGGGTTTTGAAAGATTCTTTACCCAGTGTTGTGAATATAAGAGAGGAACCACTCTCCGCCACCCAGAGTCAAGGCTACCCTCTATCTGAGATCTCTTGGATCTGAGCCTGGAAAGATTTTGGGAGACCAGGAACGGGAACAGTCCAGGGACCAAGGAAGTCTTTTGCCACCTCACAGGGCCTTTATATACAGTAGGAACTCAGTAAATATGCGTCAAAATAAATGGACTACATGAGAAGCAGTGCAATGCCTTGCAATTAGGAAGACGGGGTCAAATCCTGCCTCAATCACTCACTTACCAGCTGTGACCCTGAATTTCTCTTTGGCTGTCAGTTTCCTCATCTATATAAAATTAAGAGGCTGGACTCCACAACTTCTGAGCTCTAAATTTATGATCATCTGGCGTCAGGCAAGGCACTTTCATTCTCTGCCCCTCCATTCCTACTCCTTAAAATGAGGAGGTCACACTAGACAATGGCTGAGGGCCTGTCCGACTCTGACCTTTTGGACTTCTATGATACGGTCCCCTAGAGATGCATTCTTTCTCTCCTATGTCTTTCAGGAATCAACCCAAAAACCCCCTTCTTCAGGAAGAGTTCCCTGACCAACCCAGACTACATTCTCTCTCCCTTCTTGGGCTTCTTCCAGCCCTTTACTGTCTATAGCACATAGTGTCTACGCCACATAGTCACCTACTCAATCATATATAGTCTTGTATTTTTCTCTAATGTTTCATGTGCGGGTTTCCATTCCCCTCCTCCAGTTGTGCTATATCTTCTTCTCTCATCTCCCCCCTTTCATTGGTTACTCCCAGTGGCCAGTGTTTCCAAGAGACCTTCCCGAAATGATGAATGTCTTCTTGCCTTTTATTCTGACATCTTCATTGATTCTCAAGTTGGGAACTTCAGGCAGGCTAGAATAGAGAGTGGCATCAGAGAAGCCCAATAAGGAAGGCATGTGGGAGCTGGTTTATCGGCACATTTCAGAGCCCCTCAGCTCAAACTATGTAGGCAATCTCCTATTCCACCTATTAATGAGACCACATGATCCTCCATTTAGAGCTAAGAGGGACCTCAGGACCACTCAGGCTTTAGCGCCCATCCAAGATCAAGTTTGGGGAAGTAAACCCCCATATTCTCCTTGCCTATTTCCACTTCACCATCTTCCCTCCTGCTGGTCCTTCTACCCAGAATACCCTCTCTTCATGCAGGTCTCTCTAAATCTCACCCATCTCTCAAAGTCGGGCTCTTGTCCCAAGACTACCACAGCCCCTGAAGGCCAACCAAGCAAAACAAAATTGCCTTAATTAAAAGGCTAGGTTCTGGGTGCAGGTGCTGAGAGGAAGGGGATAGGTTGGGATGGGGAGATAATCATGGCTAGCAGAGCCTTCTACTGCATCGCAGTCAACAACGGGTCTGGCCTACTCTGGGATGGGATATTTGTGAATGGCTTGCACTTCGCTCTCCCCACCCCCATTGCCTTGGCAGGCTCCCAGATGTGAGAGTAGCCTGGGCCTTGTCCTCACTGAGGTCTGTTCTTCATCAGATTAACTGCCTTTATCCACGGTTTAACCATTTCAGTGTGGGGGGTGTTTCAAATGCCCCATCTTTCCCCATATGCTTCTTCCTTTTTGAGGGGCAGTATTCACCAAAGAGAAACCTCCACCATCCAGGCATCAAATCCCCTCCAAGGAGAAGATGAGGCAAAAGAAAAGGGGATAAGTGCCTGTGCCCAGCAGGATATGATGAATAAGAGGGAGCCCCAAATTCTAGTCTGTTTAATTCCACCCAAATTCATTCATCACATGCCTATAGGGCTTTGCGGTTTGCAAAGCCCTTTAAACACCTCCCTGTGGCATACTGGAGAGAGAGCTGGCTTTTTGGTCAGGCAACCTGGTTTGTCTCCTACTTCTGACACTTAGCACTAGCTGTGGGACCTCAGGCAAGTCATGTAACCTTTGTGTAAAATGAGGGGTTTGGACTAAATGGTCACTACCAGCCCTTGCAGTTCTGCTCTTCTGATCTTCTCCCCTTATGTGATGCTGCAACCTCCCAAGAGGCCTAATCTTGAGAGCCGGGAGGTTCCCCTTGGCAGAATCCGGCCAGAATTGAATACTATAGAGGGAGGGTTCTTTCTTTTGGGCTACTTTGGAAAATCCTAATGGATTTATCTGTTGGGTGGTTAGTGATTCTGTTCTTCCTCCTTCTCCCCCCCGCCCTGGTTGGAAAATACACCCCGTGTGTCCAGGCCAAAATTCTGAGCTACTTTAAGAGTTTCCAGCTGATGAGAAAGCACCAATGAGAGCTCCATGTGAGCAAAGAAGGGAAGGACAGAAAGCCCTGAGCCGTGGGAATCACACAAGGCCCAGGCTAGCCCAAGTCAGTATTTATAGCTCCCACCCCCTCTTCCTGGCTGAGGTTGGGCCTTGGGGTCCTGATGACATTCCTAAATAGGGGAGGCAGGGCAGGGCTCTCTCTTCCTCTGCCAGCATCTGGGACTTCATTCCACCAGGGTCTGTTTTCTTAGGGTCTCCATGCCTGGTGGGAACGGAAATTGTTCTCCTTCCCTGCCTTCCTCCTTTCCACTCTGACCACCCTCCCAAGGGGACAAGCAGACCCCAGACAAATGTCTTTGACCCCTCTTCTGTCAAACAGTTCCCCAGGGACCAGCCCAGAAGGAGCAGGGAGGTACCCTGGATTCGAATCCCAGAGACAAAGATTAATCGTAGCTCTGCTGGTAACTAGAATGTTAGGGACAAATCACTGCCCTCTGGGCCTCAGTTTCCTTCAGGTGAGAGGATTGCACTCACTGAGCTCTGAGACTCTTTCCAACTCTAGCATGCCACTATCCCTTTAATTCAGCCCACCAGTTAGCTGTTCTAGGCTCCTGTTAGGTTTGAGGCCTGAGGGAAAGTGAGAGAATTTCTTTGGAATGGGTTTTGGCGGGTAGGTGGGTGGGGTCCAGACTAGACTTTGAGATGGGAAGCCCCCACCCTCAGCGGGCTAGGCTTGATTCCAGGAAGGCAGGCTTCTGACTGGGCTGATTGTATTGGGGTTTAGGCCCCTGCAGCTTCCTTCTGCCCTCCCCAGCTCCCCAGGTCGGACAGGTGAGTAACCGCTCTCCACCCATTCCCATTACAAAGGCACTTTTCTTCTCCCTGTTGGGGAGGTCCAGATCCTAAGCCATTTCCCCATACAAGGCAGAAACAGCTCTAGCCCCTGAAGTCATGCATTCCCCAGGACAGGGAGAAAGTTTGTCTTTTTCCTTCCACCGCTTACCCTTTGACTCGGGCAGGGTCAGCTCAGACTCAGAATCCACTTGTTCCAGGGATGTTGGTCTATTTTTAGGGCAGTCATGGTGACTTTTCCCCTGGATTTCTTTAACCCCATAGAAAGACTCTCTGTCACCCAGGAGGGAGAGGTCTGGCTGGATGATTCCAAACATCTGCCCAGAGGATGTAAGCAAATGGGACCCAGGATGCCTGGTGGGAGTACAAAGGAAATCGCTTTCGGCTGCGACCCAGAGTGTTTGACAGCCTCTGCCTCCAGCCTGAAGGAGGCCAGAATGGAGACCAAGATTCCATCGGTTGCCCCTTCTCCCATCCCTCACAGACTGGGGAGGCCAGTTGGCACGACCCCCTGCCTTCAGGTGACTGGCCAAGCCCTCCAGAGCAGAATTCAGTCTTCCAGCATGGAGAGTCCAAAGCCCTCCCAGTCACCTATCCTAATAATCAATCTCCCATCAGAGTCAGGAAGTTAGTTCTTCCTTATGGCTGATCACAATGTCCCTGACTTTGAACTTTAACTCCTTTGGTCATCATTGATTCCCTATGATGTACCCACCTCTATAGGGGATAAAAGGAAAAGAGCTGCCATTTATAGAGCTTGAGAGGCGACATAGAGCTTGAGAGTAGCTAGAGACCTGGTCTCAAGGCCAAGAAGAAGATGCGGGTTCAAGTGCCGCCTCTGAAAGATATTGGCTTTGTGACCCTGGGCAAATGGCTTAATCTCTCAGTGCCCTGGGACACTCTCTAAGGAAGAGCTTCTTAACATTTGTCAGTCTGCTGAAGCCACTCAAAAGTGGATTTTTTTAAAATTCCCAATTGGAGAATCTGTTAGATAGTGGATATAAGGATGTATTTTTTCCTCATCTAAGTTCACCAACCCCCCAGAATCTATCCATAGTCCCCTTTAGGGGGATGAAGTTCTGGACCACGAGGCTATCCAATGCACAGAAGTTGCTGATCTGCGCTGGTGGGGGAATTCGCCATGCTGCTGAAATCCTGGGTTCAGGCCCTAGCTCTTTTAGTTTTGCAAAGCACTTGGTAACCCTATGATCCTCCCAACAACCCCTTCATAGGCTCATGGGTGGAGAACTAAAAGGGACTTCAAGATCCTCTAATCCAACCCGTTTGATTGACAGATGAGGAAACGGAGGCCCTGAGAGAGAATAAAGGCAGTAAATAGCAGAGTTGGGATCTGAACTTGGGCCCAATAATTCCAAGTTTGGGGCTCTTTCCACTGCACCATTCAGCTGTAGATTGGGATAGATCCCTGAGGTCTTTGGGGGTAGATGATTTAAGATATTATTATCCTAAATTTATACATAAGGATGCTTACAACTCTATCACCATAACTTCCCCTGCAAAGAGTGGGGAAATCTCATTTTAGAATTCTCCAATGGATGGAAGCATGTGTCTAGTCAGAATCAGGTGGGTCCCCGGCTGAGGGCCCTCTCTTTACCAGAAGGGAAGAAATAGCAAGAGCAGGGATCTAAGCCTTGGACCCTCAGACACAGGTCTGACCTCAGAGAGATGAGAGAAGAGTATTTGCTACGTGCCGGACTCCAGAACAGACCAACAAGAGTATCAAACAACTCCATTAAGCAGTGGCCGCCAGCAGCAGAAGGGGTAGGCTGTGGGCATGTGGGGCAACCACAGGCCAGGGAGAGGCCCCATCGGGGTGGAGGGTGGGGGGAGTTGAGGAGGGAGAGAAGTGGGGTAATGGCTCCATGACACATTCCCCAGGATCCCACAGCCACCACCAGTGAGTGACTCAGATGCTTAAAAAAGGGATCGTCTATGTTCCGTGAGTCATCTGGGCAGGGGGGGAGGGAGTCTAGGGGCTGGGGCTGGGCCCTAAATGTGGCAGTTTGAACTTTATTTTTGGCGGCATGTGGAGCTAAGCCAAGGGCACTCAGCCCTGAGACAGCTCCACGTGCCAGGGCTCAGCTCTGGGGGAATCTTTTATGGATCCACTGCTGAGCTGGGGATCATTCAACAATGACCTCATGCCAATGGAAGTACCTTGTAATCCATCAGGTTCTGAAATGTGGAGTTGGAACAGGGCTGTGAGATCATCCGAACAGGGGCCCTCATTTGAAAGGGAGGAAACTGAAGCCAAGAGAGGAAAGGGGACTTTCAGGTGGTGAGAGGAGAACACAGTTGGGCAGGCAGTAAGTGAGAAGGCAGAGACCTGAACTCAAATTCATGGCAGCTCAGGACAGCTAGGGGTAGCCACATGGCCCAGAGATGGAGCACAAGGCTAGGAGTAAGGGAGACCTGAATTAGGAACCTGCCCCCAGCACTTAATAGCTGTGTGTCCCTGGGGCAAGTCACTTAACCTTTGTCTCCCTTGAATTTCTCATCTGTGAAATGGGGATAATAGTACCTACCTCCCTGGGTTTTTGAGTTAATTTGTGTAAAGCACTCTGCCGACCTTTAAGAGTTATAGGAAGGCTGTAGCACAGTGGTGGTCATTCAAGAGAACCTTGAGAACAAGGGGCTGTCACCCCTAGTTCTAGGCCTACCCCTGCCTCCTTCCAAGTTGCTGGACCTCCCTAGGCACCTGGGAGGGAGATTTACCCAGATTTGCTTGGGTGCCCTCCCTTGCCACCTCACCCCCATCCTCCCATCCCCACATCCCTATTCCTCTACATCAAGACTTTTAGCTTCTTGGAGCCAGGGCCTACCCAGGGGTGGGGAACATGGGGCCCAGAGGCCCAAAAGATGGCCTCCTGGCTGCAGGTTCCCTACCCCTGCAGGCAGAGCTAAGGTACTAAGGTCAAGTCTATTGCTTTCACCCTCACCCCCACAGAACTCAGATGATAAGGAGCACTCCCTGACCACCCTAGTCATCAATCACTGGAGATGAAGGGCCCTCCCCTTCCTTGTCTACCCGTGTCAGCTGGATGCCAGGTGAATGGCATAAGGTTTGGGGTTTCCAAATACGTTATTTTTTCCAATTACATGTAAAAACAATTTTTAACATTCTTTTTTTTTATTTTGAGTTCCCAATTCTCTCCATCCATCCCTCCCCTCCCCACTCCTTGAGATGGCAAGCAATCTGATAAAGGTTCCACACATCAAGCCCGTTCTACTAGCCTGGTTGGCTAGTCCAGGAGCAAGCGTTCCTGGGTTCCATTTAGAATTCAACCCTGTGACTTAGTAATATGCCACCTCTCTCCCTCTCTCCACCTCAGTCCAACCTCCCATCATCCCATAAGGAATGAGGGTTTTCTTCTCTCCCAAGATGACCCAGGAAAGATCTCAAAGTATCCTAGGAATGGGGTTGAGAGGGATAGGCAGGCAGTGTTTCTGCTAGATTAGAAACGTCCCACTGTGACCACTGCATGTAAAGATGCTGCTGGGTTTGAGGTTCCCCTATTTGAGGTGTTTTTCCTATATGTGTTTCTTTCTTTACTGGATCTGCTCTGTAGACTAAAGTACAGCTTCTAGGACAGTCCCTACCCCCTCCCAGTAATCTGCCCCCTCTTATCTGACTCCAATGCCCATCAGAACTTTATCTCCTTGGGTTCTATTTAGCCCTGTCCTGGAACCTTTTAAAATGGAGGCCCCCAACTCTCCTTGGAGAGGGAATATGTTGAGTCTCTCCCATCCTAAGGGGAATGAATACAATAGACACTCGCTCCCTAAGAAGAGGTCCCCAAGAAAATCAGTAGGGCCCTGGGACTTGGAAGAGGGGGCAATGGGCATAGACATAGGAGGTAAATAAATTTTATAAATGCTACCATTTGGACCCTGGCCTTGATGATTAAGGTACTTTGAAATCATCTCCAGCTCTGAGGCCAAAGAATTATTAAAATCATCTCCCTTTGTCTCTAACCCATCATTCCCTCCTCCTTCCCTCTTTTGAGCCTGAATCATTCCTCCTATATCTGGGCTGCAGCCAGCTCTGAGGTGGAGTATTGGGGAGAGGGGAATAGCTACCAAATCACCACCCTATCCCCTGGGGCAAAAAGAGAGATCATCTTCCTCATGTTTTGTGGATTCATTCCGGGGTCCCTCAAAAAGATAGCTTTCCCCCACTCCTTCTTGTGGTTGCCAACTAATGCCTGAGGTTCCTAGAATCATTGAATTTCAGAGTTGGAAAGGACCTCAGAGGTCACTTAGCGCCACTTCCCACGGAATGTAGCCTCTTCCCTATGGTTCATTGATAAAGTGCTGTCCAGCCTCTACCGAAACCTTCCAGGGACAGGGAACCCGCTAACAAGACAACCTGTCCCATCTTTGGATAGCTCGCGTTGGGAAGTTCTTCCTTACTCTTCCAAGTTTGGCTTGCGATTACTTACACTCATTGTCCTTAGCTCTGCCTCCTGGGATCAAGCATAAGGCATCCAGCCCCTTATGCCTACAGTGCCTCAGCTATCCTGACCCGCCATTGCCAGGTCTTCTCTTCTGTCCTCATATGACAATAGTTTCCTTCCTCTGGACCCAGTCCAGCTTGTCAACATCCTTTCAAAAATGGTGTCCAGAGCAGGACACAATAACACCCCATATGTGGTTGGAGTGGGGCAAAACACAAAGAGATTATCACTTCCCTCCTTCCAGAACCTAGATTCCATTAGTTATTGGGTTTTTTTTTTCTCTTTAAGCAACTATATCACACTGTTGACTCATAAAGGAATTGAGAGCTTTTCATTTCCCCCCCTACCCCGGTCAAAGGAGTGGTGTAAAGTACAAACCCTCTAGGAGAAGGCTTCCCTGACCTGGAATTTACACTCTGATATAAGCAATATCAAGTCCTTTCTTAAGAGCAAGTTTTCATATAAATAATTCTCACTTAGGGTTTTAAAGTTTGCAAAGCACTTTCCTCACAACCTCTCAGGGAGAGAGTGCAAGCATTATTATTCCCATTTTACAGATGACAAAACTGAGGCTCAGTGACTTGCCTCAGGTCAAGTCAGAGCCAGGATTCTAAGTTAGGTCTCTTGACTCCAGAACCCAGATTCTTTTCACTCCTCCACATCAAAGGGAGAGAACAGCAGGACCTTGGGAACACGGAGAGGGTAAGAGGAAAAAGGCAAAGAACAGGAGACAAAATTCATGGATGGCACTGTTTTGTGGCAAATGGCCTGCTGAGATTTCTGGGAATTCACTCACTCCAATCTCTCTGCTGCCTAGGCTCTGTGGCACTGTCATAGAATGGGAAGAAGTAGCCTGGATGGCTCACAAAGCCCCAGGGAGAAGCAGAGCTCCCAAAAGCAGGTTCAGGGAAAGGGGCCAGCTAGGTTATACTGAGGTAATATAATAGAGTGTGCTCACCCGCATGACCATAAGATCATAGGGTCCTAGATTAAAAGAGGGCTGGAAGGGACTTAGGAAATCATCTATTTCTACCTCCTCATTTTATACAGAAAAAAAAAACCTGAGATCAACAGAGGGGAAACAGTTTGTCCAAAGTCTCATAGGCAGTAAGCACCTGAGCTGAGGTCTAGCTAGCACATCCCCCCTCTGTCATGCTGCCTCTCATAGTACCATTTGCTAACCTTAACCTTGTCACGAAAATTCAAACAATACCTGCTGACTGAATGAAGCGATATCTCTTTTGCATATCTCTTACCCTGTAGACTTTCCTTTCTCTCCCCTACCCTTCCTTCCTTCCTTCCTCTCTGTGAATCCTAACCCTTTGTCTTCCTCTCCCTATATACTAAAAATAATATAATCATTCATATTCATATATCAATTTACAGATCCTCTATTTCCCTTTCCATCTGTCTTCCCTTCTATCTGTCCCATTCCCTTTTCCTCATTCTTTCTCTTTTGTCACCGATTTTCTTTCTGTCTAACTCTTGCCTCCTTCTTTCTGTCTGCCTCCCTCTCCCTTTGTCTCCCTTTCTCTGCCCCCAAAGCCTTCATTCAGTCCTAGTCAGAGCCTCCCTGGGGAATGGGGAGGGGAAGATTCATAGTATGGACTCTGCCCCAACCCTTACATCCTCAGATAGTCTCCCAAGCCTGAGGGGGTGGGGGTAGGGGGTGAGGGAGGCAGATGATCACTTACAGCCCTGCGAGACCAACCCGGAGAGAAGTTTCCCATCCCTTCTTCCTCACTCCCCCGTTCCACCCCCAGATGCTCCCTAGAAAGTAAGCTACACATCCTGTCCCACGGCTCCCAGAGCAACTTCTGGTGGGGAGAAAGAAAGGAGGGGGGAGGGGACCTGGAAAATGTGCTCCCCCCTCCAGGGATCCCTGCAGATGGAGCAAAGGTGTTTGTAGACCAAAGAAATAAAAGGCCCTACATTCCTTTCTTCTAGAAATAACCCAATGGATCCATGCTATAAAGGGTCATCTCCTTCCCCCAGGACTTTTCCTGACCCAAGGATTATAATAATATCCATCCTTCGGCCTCCTCTAGAGCCTGACTCTCATCTGCCCCTTAGGGAATTGTGATTACTCTGGGTGAAGTGAAGGAATCATGCACACCAAAGTCTCTAGGCTGAGTCCTTGTGCTGTCATTGCCTCTAACTGTCTCCAAATAATTTCCTGGAATTTTCCTGAGTCTTGACTGGCCAACTGAGTGAGTAAGGCCCTGAAGAGAATGTTAAAGTTGGGATTTGACCCTAGATTATGTTCTCTGAGGGGCTTGGTGCTACTCTGTGCTGAGGCTGAGGGGGTGAGACCTAGTCCTTCCGTGAACTTCAGAATCCCAGAACAGGCCCTCCCCTACCTCAGCTAGGAAGCTAGGTGGTACAGTGGATAAAGCACCAAGACCTGAGTTCAAATTTAGCTTCAGAAACTTACTAGCTGTGTGATCCTGGGCAAGTCACTTAATCTCTGTTTGTTTCAGTTTCTTCAACTGTCAAATGGAGATAATAAAAGAATCTACCTCCCAAGATTGTTGTGGGGATCAAATGAGATAATATTTGTAAAATGCTTATTAGCACAGTGCCTGGCACATAGTAAGCACTATATAAATACTTATTCCTTCCCATTTCTCTCCTTTCCTGTAAAATAAGAGTAAAAGACAGGCAAAGACTAAGTGGGTCCACCAGAAGATTCTGTGAGGGTTAGGCCTTGAAGATTAGTTGGTCCATCCCCTGCATTTTATAAAGGAGGAGCCTGAAGCCCAGAAGTGCCTGGCACAAAGTCACAAGCCATAGTGGCAGACTTGGGCCTTCAACCCAGATTGTGGGTTCAAAACCAGGCTTCTTCTCTCTACACCATGACCGAGAAGGCTAAAGAGGGCCAAAGGAACAAAGAGAATTCGAGGGTGCTGGGGGCTGAAATGAGAGGGTGGGGAGCCAGGAAAGGAGATGGAAAGAGACGAGGGAGGGAAGCCAACTCAGCCTGACTATAGTTAGACATTAGGATCAGGAAAATGGTCTGTATACTCATCCATTTCTAGGCTTTTGTAAATGTTTTCTTTTTCCTTGGCTTCATAGTAAAAGCTCGCCTTGGAAAAAAGCCTGATCTGATCTCCATGGAATTAAGAGGGGAAAGATCTATTGGAACTGAGGGCAGAGGAGAAGCAAAGGCCCACTGATGATCTGGTTGCAGGGAGGGGGAGGGAAGACTGCAATTTCCGTTCTGAAGTCAGGAAGACCTGAGTTCACAGCCTGCGGCAGACACCCACTAGCTGAGTGACCTCGGGCCTTAGTTTCCTCATCTGTAAAAATGAGTGTGTTAGAATAGATGATCTCCCAGGTTCCTTCCAGCTCTCCATCTGTCATCTTACAATCCTGGGAGTTTGGAAGGTAGAAGCTTTAAGTGAAAAAAAAAAAGTAAAGAAGCAATACGGGAGGGTAAGATTTCTAGTCAGCTGGAAATGTTGGCCCTTCCCTGCCTGGATCTCCTCCATAAGGGAACGAGTGTATTTGGAAGAGGTGACTTCCTGAGAAAAGCAAACCTTCATTCCTTTCTACTCTCATGCCACCAGCCAAGTTCAAACCCTCATCCCTTCTGGCCTAGATTATTTCAATAGCCTCCTAACTGATCTTCCTACCTTCACTGGTTCCCCTTGCCAATCCATCCTTCATACCACAGGCAAAGCCTGGTCTTCTTACCAGGAAAGTCTGATCACATTACTCACTTTCTCAAAGACCTGCAATGATTTCCTTTCACCTCTAGGATTGAGTACTAGTTCTTTAGCCTAGCATTCAGGGCCCTCCACAGCCTGGCTCCAACTTCATTTTCCAGATTTATTTCATTGTCCTACAGCCAAACTGGGCTACTCACTGTTTCCTAATCTCCTCCTGGCCTTACTGGCCTCTATGCAGTTATACAGCTCATCCCCTATGCCTATGACAAATTCCCCAGCAATCCTAAAACCTTGTCTCTACCTATCTACCTCCTTTCTCTTCTTCAGGGTCATGTCCTTCAGGATTTCTTGCATTCCCCACTCCATCACACTCTGAACTGCATCTGTCTGTCCCTCTCTCTACTAAACTATATAGTGAAGTCAAGCACTGTGCCTTGCTCCAAAGCCATGAGATGACAGGAGGAAGCTCAGTCACCTGACAGCTTTCCATCTTAACTACCTATTCCTACTAAGAGGGTGCTACCTACCTAGAAGGTGCTGCTAACCTCCAAGTTGCTAGAGTCCCCTGGAAGTCTACACTCCTAAAACTAAGAACTCCCACCTGAGAGGTTTCTCTTAATAGCCAGACAGTAGATACAATTACCCCAAAGCAATAACATTTATTAAGCTACAAAGTTGCTTCTCTTGTTACTATAGCACAGCAATAAATACGAGGCTCGCTCTTCCACAGACACACACAGATTCTGTGGGAAGATTGACATGAGAGTATAATGATAGTGGAGCTCACAAGTCGGGAAAACACGTGATCCTGGCAATATAGACCTTAATACTGTAGGGCCTCAGTTCCCTTTTTCTCCTCATGGAGTACTTTCTGCACCTCAACTGTAGATTGCCAGGGCTAGTTCTCTCTTGAATCCACGGTCAGCTCTCTTCTCTGCTGCCAGGGATCAAGCTCCTTAAAGGTGCCCTCACCCTGAAGTGACTGCCTTGCTGTAGTTCAGGGCCCTACCTTGGTGCTCTTTCCAAAGAGGGGCTTCTTTGAAGAGCCATGAATACAGGAACTGGGAGGTCACCTAAGAGGTGGGTTAGTCCAAAACCCTCAGTTCACTGCAGAGGAAATCAAAGCCAAGAAAGAGCGTTTGCCCAAAGATACACGGTCAATGTCAGAAACTGGGTGAGAGTCATAAGAGCTGGGCTCTGGCACTGACATTTTCTAGTTGCGTTATCATGAACAAGTCATGGGACTTCTGAAGTCTATGAGATAGGAGATTGACAGTATCTATACTACCTACTACAGCAGAGTATTGTGAAGAAAAGAAAAGAAAGCTACAGAAATAATGAAATGGTTAAAAATTGTCTTTACATGTAAATGGGAAAAAAGAAAAAAAATTTTTTTTAAATTTTTTAAAGAAGAAGTTAATGCAGGGCAGCTAGTTGGCGCAATGGATAGAGCACTGGCCCTGGAGTCAGGAGGACCTGAGTTCAAATCCGGCCTCAGACCAAACACTTGACACTTACTAGTTGTGTGACCCTGGGCAAGTCATTTGACCCCAATTGCTTAAAAAAAAATTTTTTTAATGATAATTTTAAAAAGAAGTTAATGAAAAGGACTTACCTAGGAATTGTAGACAATTCTACCATTAAACATTCACTGCTTTGGCGTGTCTACTGTATATTGAACATACTGTTAGGGATAATAGGATCACCTGATTGTTTCCATTAGCTATGAGAAAATCAGTCCCTGAGGAATGAGAGTACAAGAAGGGCAGAGAGGGAAAGGGAACCTTCATGAGGAGGCCACAAAGAAGCAGCCTATTTCTTGGGGGTAGCAAATGAGAGAGCTGACAAGGAGGACTGGGCATAAAAAAAGGAACAGGAGGAAGGATACTGAGGATAATTTTGCTTACCTTATCCTTTCCCAAAAATTTGACTTCCCTGAATAGTCCTGACCTTAAAGTAAGCCTTGGTCAACTGCTTCCCTCCCTTCGGCCCTCCCATTGAGATAATATTTATAAAGTGCCTTGTACACTATAATATTTAGCACAGAGCCTTGTACACAGTAGGTGCTTAATAAATGCTTGTTCCCTTCCTTCCTCTTCCCCATTTCATAGCATTCATTTTCCTGGAGCTTCTTATTCTTTATAACATCACCTCCACAGAGGTCCCTCCAGGCTTAGCCTCTCCCCAAGGCACAGAGAACGAGGCTGCCACAGATTAAAAGAAATCAATTCACAGAAATTTGGGGACAATTTGGAGCTCTTCACAGAGGTGGGCACAGCACCATCTGTGTTTAGAGCTCATCTAATGCAATCTCATTTTAGAGAGGAGAAAATCGTAAGCTATGAAGGAGTCCAAGGTCACTTGATGAGGAAAACACAGAGCTGAGCCTTCCAATCCAGTTATGACATGTTGCCTGACCTTTTGACAATCCACATCAGCCCCAGCAAAGCCACAAGGAAAAGCACACTACCCAAAAAAGAAAGCCATTCACCAAAATACCACCAACGTACTATTTTGAAAAACATGTCAAGTTGCGTTTAGAATGTCTAACTTAGGCAGGTGTTCCCACCCAGTTACTGGACAGAAACACCTTCCCCAGAGGAAAACAGCTGCATTAATAAAACATCTGCCAAGTGGACATGGGCTTGTGAAAGCCATTATTATACAGGGGTTTTCTCATTCCAGTAGCATTTGTGGTATCCATGTCAACAAAGAAAGGCAAGGGGTGTGGTAGTGGTCAGAGTGTTACTGAACCTGGAGTCAAGAAGACTGAGTTTAGATCTCCCTCCTGATATTTACTAGCTGTGGGGCCCAGGAAAAGTCACTTAACCTCGATGAACTTCACACAACACTCTAAGACATCTGCTCCATTACAGAAGGGATGAGATCTGTCTTTGGAGAGACTTCCCACAATATAGAAGTCACAGATCCCGGATCTACAAAGTGGAATTAGTATAAGGTGGCTGCTAGGTATAGAAATATCCCCAGACTATAGATCTGGGCATTAGAGCAGAGCATTCACCTCCAGACCAAACCGGAGAGTAAAGGATTTAAAGCAATGAGAAAAATAGCAGCTTGGTGTTACAGAAGTACGTTGGATTTGGAGTCAGGAAGACCTGCGTTCGTTCATTTATCCATTCACTTAAACAATTATGTATTAAGACCACCGGGGCAGCTAGGTGGCACAGTGAATAGAGCACCAGCCCTGGAGTCAGGAAGACCTGAGTTCAAATCTAGCCTCAGACACTTACTTAGGTGTGTGACCCTGGGCAAATCACTTAACCCCATTGCCTCAAAAAAATAAATAAATAAAAGAACACCATTATGTACCAGGTACTATGCTAGGTGACAGGCATACAAAGACAAAGAAACCCAAACAATCCCTGACCTCACGATTTATTCGATTGGAGTAAACATTGATAAATAAATTTACAAAGTAAATAATAATATCTAGCATTTACATATAGGCTTTATGGGTTACTAAGTGCTTAGGCTATCTCATTTAATCCCCACAACAACCCTGGGAGATAGGTACCACCATTTTACAGAAGAGAAAACTGAGGGAGCAGAGGTTAGGTGACTTGCCCAGGGTCACACAGCTAGTGAATATCTGAGTTCAAATCAGAATTTAGATCTTCCTGACTCCAAGTCTAGCACTCTATCTATCCACTGTGCCACTTAGCTGCCTCTCATAGCAAATGTAGAAAGTCATCTGGGGAGAAGGGAATGGCACCAGTGACTGGACGGAGCAGAATAGACCTCAAGGAGGAGATGGCACTTGAAGGAAGCATAGGAGGTTAGGAGGGAGAGCATTCCAGGCATAGAGAAAAGCCTTTCAAGGGAGATGTGAGGTCATGTGAGAGGAATAGCAAATAGCCCAGTCTGGCTGGAACAGAGAGCCTACGAAGGAAAACAATGTGCCATCAGCCTGGAGAGCTTCCTCCTTCGCCCTTGGAGAGGACCAGTGATATCATGACACCTTGACTTACAAGTGAATTGGATTTAAGTGAGGCTGAGCTGTGCAGAGTCACCAGCCTCACTGTCTCCTCCTGCCAGGACCAGTGGGCTCGTGTCAGCCTGGGAAGGGCTTCAAATGTCAGAGGAGAAGTTTGTATTTGATCCATGAAGCAGAGAGACAACTGGGAGCCAAAGGGCTTTCTCAGACAGAGGTCCGAGGTGACAGGGTCGGTCTGGGCCTTAGGAATAGCAAGTTGGCTGGGGCAGCTAGATGGCACGGTAGATAGAGCTTCAGCCATGGAGTCAGGAGGACCCAAGTTCAAATTTGGTCCCAGACACTTGAAATTTACCAGCTCTGTGACCCTGGGCAATTCACTTAACCTCTATTACCTCGTCAAAAAAGAAGAAGAAGAAGAAGAAGAAGAAGAAGAGAAGAAGAAGAAGAAGAAGAAGAAGAAGAAGAAGAAGAAGAAGAAGAAGAAGAAGAAGAAGAAGGAGAAGAAGAAGAAGAAGAAGAAGAAAGAATAGCAGATAGGAGGCTGTATGGGAGGACAGGTTGGAAGGACAGAGACTGTCCTTCCATGACTTCAGTCTTCCTCCAAAACATTTTCCATGAGAACTCTTCTTCAGGATGGTTGCTAGTATTCAGTGGCCAAGAGTACTCAATTTTTTTCCCCTCCCCAACCTCCATCCAGGACCTCTCTGAGCCTCTTTAACTTCATCCTAATCATTAACTGACTCATCTCCATCCACTGCCTGCCTCACACAGGGACACATGGAAACCCCATTCACCAGGCTCCTGAGTAGCTAACAAACACTATTAAAATAACAGACTTATTGACATCCACCTTCTACCTCCCATCCCTCAAAAAGAGAATAGTAGAGCTTCACCTACAGATCATGAACTTTTTTGAAAAAATATTTCAATAATTGCGTTTTAATACCATTGGTTTCATTTGTAACCCTACATATTTTATTTTTTTCAATTATTTATTTTTAGTTTTTAACATTCACTTCCATAAGATTTTGAGTTTTAAATTTCCCCCCCCTCCCTAAGACAGCAAGTAATCTGATACAGGCTCTACTCACACATTCATATTAAGCATATTTTCACATTAGTCATGATGTATGGAATAATTAGAACTAATATGAGAGGAACCACGAGAAAGAAGAAACAAATCAAAACAAAAGGAGAGCAAATACTATACTTCCATCTGCATTCAGACTCCATGGTTCTTCTTCTGGACCAACATATTTGATATTACACATTTAAAAACATTATTCTGAATGTTTTTACCAGACTGCCAAGGGATAGATAAAACGGCCATGATGCAAAAAAAAAGTTAAGAACCCCTGGCTTAGAGCAGCTAGCCCAAATTCCTCATTTCGCAAAGAAAGAAACTAAGACTGATCAAAAGTCTCAGGGAGATAGGACTCATCTACTCAGTCTTCTCAATCCCCAAAGACCAGGGCTTTTTTTTTTTTATGAAGCAATGGGGCTAAGTGACTTGTCCAGAGTCATGGAGCTAGTAAGTGGCAAGTGTCTGAGGTCACATTTGAACTCAGGTCCTCTTGACTCCAAGGCCGGAACTCTATCCACTGCGCCACCTAGCAGCCCCTGACCAGAGTTCTTTTCACATAACACACCGGGTCTCTCCAATTAATCAATGAACACTAAGAACAGCTACTTTGTGCCAGGCGCTGTGCTAAGCACTCGACCCAGAGTTGGATATCTTTTTTCTCTTCCCCTACAAACATCAAACATTGCCTTCCCCCAGGGACACACCCTCCCTTCACCTCACTTCACCCCACAGGATCTTGAAAAAGATTTGATCCTCTCATTCATACTTAGTTGTCAATGACTGCTAAGTCCCCAACTGGGGACTGTCTGGAACCTGGAATGGGAGAGAAAGGGAGGGTTAGAACTCTGGAGGCTGGTGATCAGGGATTCCCTCAGAAAACTGTACTGCTTATCAAATGTGTCCTCTTTCCTCCTCCCTCTTTCAATGGTCCTTAACTCTCAGCCTGACCCTATCTAAACCTGTTCTCTGCAGTTGTCCCTGGGAGAAAATGGATGAACTCATCTGCACAAAGGTTCTGATAAACTTATCCACACCAAGGTGTCAGTAGCCAAAAACAACTTCCTCTTTTCTCATTCCCAGGGAGGAGATAATGTCTGTGGTGCAGAACAAGCATTAGATCAGAAGTGTAAAGACATGGATTTGAGTCCCTCTTTTACCTTTCTGTGTGCCTTGGTTTCCCCTTTTTTCCCCGGCCACAAAATAAGGAGGGCAAACAGGTGCTTTCTGAAGTTGTTTCCAGCTCTGACATTGTGTGGTTCTGTCCTACCTCTGGCTGGTTCTGGAATGGATCAGGTCAGGGTGGGCCCCAAAGAAGAAGCTGGGGGGTGGGGGAGGTCCCCCTCCAGGGCTCCTCATCCACAATTAGAACATGGACTAGACTTTTATAACCATTTTACTGGCTCCATGGCCACCTCAGCAAGGCTGGCACTGGGCATGCTCATGCTCTCTGAGTAGGCTGGACCTGGTAATGAGAATAACTGTGCCCCACCCAACACCCCACCGGCCTGGCAAAGACTTGGGAGCCCTTCCCCTCAGCTGCTTCTCATTGCCTTAGGCGGCAGACTACCGTATGAGCAACAGGGTGGATGCCCTGGTGATAGGAGGGGGGATGCAGAAACTGGCAAAACCCTCCCCTGAGTCCTTTGGAAGTCCGTGGAAAGACTCCAGCCCCCAACCCAGACCTGGAATCCAGAGCCCTAGGGGCTGGGCCTCTCCCAGGGCCACAGCACCTGCCAAATAGCAGAAGCTTCATGCCCAACCCCTCCTCCTGTCTCTGCTTCTGCAACAGAGAGCTCACCCCAGGTGAAGGCACTCACAAGTGCATAGGTTGTTTCTTAGGACTGGAAGGGTCCTTAGACATCATCTTGTCTGCAGCCTCTCATTTGACAGAAGAACAATACTGAAGGCTGGAGAGAAGTGCCTGGTCCAAGACCTCACAGTCAGTGAGCGGTCAGGTTAGGCAGCAAGCCTCCAGTGCCCTCCCCAGGGCCTCAGAGAAAGCGCTCAGGTAGCAGGAGCCGCTTCTCCCCCTCCTTCCCCAGGCTAACTCAGGCAGCCTGAAGAGCTTCCAAGCCAGAGAAGCAGCCTGAGCTACTCAGTGAGCCCCCAGAGAAAACAGATGTGTCTTCCTTCACCCAGATAGCCCCCACTCCCAGCACCCAGCCCTGGGGACCAGAAGGGGAAAACATTTATGATGTTTTCTCCTTCTCCCAGGCCCCCTTCCAACTCTGACAGTCTCCTCTCCCCACTTTCTCCTCTTCTCCTCTCCCAGTCAGCCCAAGCCGCTGTCATTTCTTCCCATTCACACACTAGTCATGGAACTCCCTACTCACATGTAGACATAGTATGTTCTCATCCACATACCGATGTCCCATACACACACATTTAAGCACATATGTAGTCACTGTCACATGTGCTCATTGGCCAACATGAATTCAGTTATACTCAATTAAGTACCTTCTATGTGCCAGGCACCAAGAGAAGCATTGAGAGAGAAAAGAAGGAAGGAAGGAAGGAAGGAAGGAAGGAAGGAAGGAAGGAAGGAAGGAAGGAAGGAAGGAGGAAGGAGGAAGGAAGGAAGGGAGGGAGGGAGGTAAAGGAAGAGAAAGAAAAGAGAGAGAAAAAGAGAAAGAAAGAAAGAAGAAAGAGAAAGAAAGAAAGAAAGAAAGGAAGGAAGAAAGAAAGAAAGAAAGAAAGAAAGAAAGAAAGAAAGAAAGAAAGAAAGAAAGAAAGAAAGAAAGAAAGAAAGAAAGAAAGAAAGAAGAAAGAGAAAGAAAGAAAGAAAGAAAGGAAGGAAGAAAGAAAGAAAGAAAGAAAGAAAGAAAGAAAGAAAGAAAGAAAGAAAGAAAGAAAAAAAGAAAGAAAGAAAGAAAGAAAGAAAGAAAGAAAGAAAGAAAGAAAGAAAGAAAGAAAGAAAGAAAGAAAGAAAGAAAGAAAGATCTTCATGAGGTTTACATTCTCCTAAGGGGCACAAGTAGACATATAACATGTCTCTATTTCGGAGGGGGTAATTGTGAGTAGGAATGTGAGTTCCTGACTCCCAGCCTGGATCCATCTGCAGGGGGACTTCCCTACCTGTTGCAGGCCCAAATGCTATAATTTGGCAAGGCCTGAAAATAGATGCACTGATTTCTACCTCTCTGTCCCTTGCACCCTTGGAATCCACCCCATTGAGTCTTGTCCCTCGTTAGGGTTAGGCCCCTTCCAATTGTGTTCTATGATCCTATGGACTGGCCCCACCATCATCCCCTCCCAGATCTTGGCCTCTGCCAGTTTGTGTGGGAGAACCTCCCTTTGTCCCTTGCTCCATTCTGATGAGGAAAATTGGGGAAGAATGGGGATAGAAACAGGGAGAGGCGACATAGAGCCCCAGGGCGGTCCCGGAAATCCGCCTGACTCCCAAGACAGGGAGAAAAATTAGAAGGGAAGAAAACACACACTGGCACCATCCCCAACCACAGCAGCAGGCCCAGCCTCTTCCTGCCCTGGGGAAGCAGAGGGGATTTTACAAAGGCTCTATTTAGCTTCCTCCTGTCCCCCACAACACTCCCTCCCTCAGGCCTACTGCTTGTCTCCCGCCTCCTCAGCCTTTCCAACTCCAGGCCAGACTCCTCCTTTCCATTCCCTTTCTTCCCTAACCCAAACCCTAGGCAGTTGGACTCTGAGGGTTCCAGGATTTCCTCCCCAAACCCTCTTATTTGCCCTTGCTCCTTTTCCTCTTCCAGGCCTCACACCCACCTAGAGGGCTGGGATCCCTATCCTAGTCTCATCACTCCATCACCCCCTTGTGTATCCTCCAGGACACCCAAGCCACATGCCCAGGTAAACATCATGGCACATATGTCTGGCTGTGGTTTCTCTGTTCTATGCATAGTCAGGGGAGACTCATCCTCCTTTCTGAAAGTAGACAGCTCTTTCTTGGTTGCAGGGCCCCTCCCTTGGAAGCAGAATATCCCTGCTTCTCTGCTCTTGGGTAAATTCCCAGCACAGTAGCTGGATGTGAAGGCCATGCCCCCAAGAGATAACAAATCGGCACTGGGGGTGGTGAGCCAGACACACATGACCTCACCCAGTCCCCATCTGGAGGCTAACTTGGGGGATTCCCCTTCCTTTCCACTCTCTAGGATACCAGGCCTCAAGGCTGAGGGTATGCAAGCTCAGGCCTTGGCTGAACCTTAAAGAGATATCCCAGGTCAGGAGACAGACAGCAGACACAACCAAATTGAACACCCCCAAGAGACTGGAGCACATCATTATAAATGGTAGTAGCTATGAAACAGAGGGAAGAGGAGGAGAGGATGTGAATGTCTTATCAACTGGTCAGAGAAATCTGCAGGAAAGGAAGTCTGGTCCTGGCTGTGCCTTCTGCCCCTCCCCCTAGCTCCCAGAAGTGCCACAGGACAGGGCACCACCAGGCCTTTCCCCTGGCCACAGGGGAAGCTCAGGTCACCCAGGCTTACTGAGCCTGCCCTCAGTGAAACCTCTCTAACCATCGTGAGTTGGAGTATCTCAAAGAATAGCTTCTTTCTCACGAGTGCCCTCTGAAATTACCACCAAATTTACCTATGTATGTATCCAGTATATACATTGTTTGTCTGCATACTGTCTCCCCCTAGACTGTGAGCTCCTTGAGGGTAAGGACTGGTTTTGCCAGTCTAGGGACTGGCACATAGTAGGTACTCAATAAAAAGCTTGTTGTCTGACTAACTGACAAACGTCCAGGCCTGGAGAATAGCCATACTCTCAGGTCTAGCAAATAACAACCTCGGCCATGAAGAGCAGCCAAGACTCACGGAGATTCAGGGAAATGTTGGGAAGTGTGTGCAAGCAAGCAAGAGGCTCGCTCTGAAATGTCTCCAGCCACGGGGATGGGCTGCCCTAAACTCTCCATGCTCTCAGAGCCAGCCCATCTTGTGAATAAAGACATGCAGTAATGAATTTTTGAAATAGTTGAGGGGTTAATCTGTACCTGGAATTAGGGCTCAGTAGGTAAACTGAGTTCATAGACTTTATTGACCAGGATTAGAGGTCATCCTTTAGGGTCGTCTGTGGCCAAGTATGTGTCTCAGCATGTCACGGTTCCATCTGGCATTGGGGAAACAGCCTTCCCTGCAAAGGTAATCATTCCAGAGAGGAATCCAACATTTTCTGGCCTCATTTGTACTGGGCTCTAACCCCTTTGTACCAGGTCATAGATGGGAGCTAATGGTGTGTCTCTGGGTCAGCAGGTAAGGGTGTTGTGTCTCAAGATTTCAGTCTTGTCGGCAGGACCACATATCTGTAGGGAGACATGATCAGGACCTGCTTTTCCTGTAGGGACAAAAAGGATCAGAGAATGCCAGAGTTGGAAGGGACCTCAAAGACTGTCTACTCAAGGGGGTCTGTGAACTTAGATGGAGGGGAAATTGGCATCATTCTGTTCACTCACTCCAACTGAAATTGAGTGTTTCCTTCAGGTACTTCAAAACATGATTCTGAGCTACCCATCCGCTCCACCAGACTGCCCAAGAGGAGCATAGCACAAAGAAGGTGGAGAATCCCCCTCCTCTTGTCCAACTCCATTTGTTTAATATGGAAACTGAGGCCCAGACAGGCCACATACCCAGTTAGTGGCAAAGCTGGGTCCTGAGCTCAGGCATCTTATCTCCAACCTCTGGGGTCCCTCCATTTCACTAGGTTGCATATGGGACACATATGATAAAGAGACCCAAGGAGTGTCCCCCTGCTCCCAAATGTTCCTCACATCCAACAGTCAGGATACATACAAAACTCTTTCTTTTGGGTCCCCCTGCTAAAACAAACAACCCTGGGAATAAGAGTACGAGTAGTTGTTCTCAGCCACCGACCCCTCACTATAAATGAGTTTACCAAAGCCTTTCCAGGGTGACAGCTACTATGAACTTCAAGTTTGGTTAGGAGAAGGGAAGAAGAAAAACTATTGAAAGTAGGGAAACAGTAGAGAGGAGAGGTCATAAGAGAAGAGATTTGGAGGAACTGAGGCCAAGAGAAAGGTTAAGTGACTTTCTCAGTGTCCCAGAGCTGGTCATGTGTGCTAAAAGCAGTGAGAGGGTTGCAATAGCTAGACCGGGGTGGGGAGCCTGCAGTCTTGAGGCCACACATGGCCCTCTAGGTCCTCAAGTGTGGCTCTTTCACTGAATCCAAACCTCACGGAACAAATCGCCTTAAGAAAAGGATTTGTTCTGTAAAACTTGGACTCAGTTAAAAGGCCACACCCAAGGACCTAGAAGGCCACAGATTCCGCACCCCTGGGCTGGAAGACCTGGGTACTGATACTTACAAGCTGTGAGATACTAGGCAATTCACCTACCCTCTCTGGGCCTCAGTTTCCTCATCTGTAAGTTAGGGATGATGACAGCACCTCCCTCCTAGGGTTGCTGTGATGCTCAAAGGAGATAATAATTATAAAAGTGCTTTGCAAACCCAAATCACTCCAGAAATGCTAGCTGGTAGCAATGGTGAGTGTCTGAGACAGGATTAGAAACCAGCTCTTCCTGACTCCAGATCCTACTCTTGTTTATTACTTTCCACTGCTCTGAGAAAAGCAAATTTGGGGGCAGCTAGGTGACACAGCGGATAAAGCTCTGGTCTTGCAGTCAGGAAGACCTGAGTTCAAATCCAGTCTCAGACATATGGCATTTGCTGGCTGTGTGACCCTTGGCAAGTCACTTAATCCCGACTGCCTCACCAAAGAAAAAGAGAAAAGCAAATTTGGCAAACTTCAGGAGAGGGGGCTTCTGAATATGCACCTTTTTAATAATAGCTGACATCCATATAGCTCTTCAAGGTTTACAAAGTGATTCATTGCTTCACCTGCATTATTACAGGGAAGCCTCCCAGTAACCCTACAAGGTAAGTAGCTGCAGGTGCTACTGTCACCATTTCACAGGTGAGAAAACTGAGGCTCAGAGATGTTAAGTGACCTGCCCAGGGTCACACAGCTAATATCAGCCATGGGATTCAAACCCAACTCTCTTTCTACCTCTAAACCCAAAACTCTTTCCACTCTATGGGGCTTCCTTCTCTAAGTTCTCCGAACCCCCAACCCTGGCCCCAGGAAGTGACTGCCTAGTGACTGGGGGTGTCAGAAATGCAGGGGTAGTTAAGTCCTCCACGGAGTGAGGGAAATGGAGGAGTCCATGTTTGCTTGGATCATGGAAACATCAACTGTCAGAAAGTCATTAATGAATTGGCTGGTTGATAAAACAAAGAAATCAATTCACATAATCCCCGTCTGGAAGCTAATATGGGAGATCCGCCTTTCCTCCCTTGTTTAAGATGCCAGGCCAAGACACAAGGGAAAGGACCTTAGAAACCACGTGGTTCAACCCTTCCTTATTTTATAGTTGGGAAATATGAGGCCCAGAAGGTGGCAAGGGCTTGAGTAGAGATCAGTGGCAGAATTGGACCGCAGCCCAGGGCCCCCTGACTCCAAGCTTGGAGCTCAGCCCAGGGTCCCTGGATTCCTCATACTGTGATCTTTCCCTTACACCAGCTGCTGTCCATGCGCACACACAGTGTAGCCATGTATGGTCCTGTGTGGGGTAACTGTGTGTACTCACCCACCCACCCTGACTGTTTATCTATGCTAGCAACTACAGCTGCTCACTGTTAGAAGGGGAATGAGACGCTCCCTTCAATGCCATTGGGCCCCAGTGAAAAGGCAAACCCCTAGCTTCCTGCTAGAAGGCCAAAGACAGTTAGAGAAAAACAGTTTGAAGGCTCCTCAAATCCCAGATCCGG
Source organism: Phascolarctos cinereus (assembly GCF_003287225.1). NCBI lineage: Eukaryota > Metazoa > Chordata > Mammalia > Diprotodontia > Phascolarctidae > Phascolarctos > Phascolarctos cinereus. The sequence continues at coordinate 49,136,924 of NW_027555736.1, read as the reverse complement.
GGAGGGAAGGAAACTTGGAGGCCATCTCATCTAACCCCCTCATTTTATAGATGAAGAAAGGGAGTTCCAGAGAGGAGAAAGTCCATGCCCACGCCTAGGAACTGAACCTAGGCCTTCAGATTCTATTCCTTTTCAATAGGGGTTGGGGGCCAGAGATGGGGGTGAAGGCCAGGAAGGATGGAAGCACTGGGGAGGAGCTGGGGGAAGGAAACTCAGCTGAGAGCAGGGGTCCTTAACCTTCTCTTGTTGTGGCTTGGACCCTTGGTGGCCTGGTGAAGCCTCAGGACCCCTCCTCAGAAGAATGTTTTTAAATTCATAAAATAAGACACATAGGATTACAAAAGAAGCCAAGGATTAGGTGAATATAAAGATGTAGGTCTTTTTTCCCATCCAAGTTCACAGACCTCCGAAATCTCTCCAAGAACGTTTAAGAGTCTGTGTTAAGAAATTAAGAACCCCTGGCCTAGAGAGATCAGAGGGAAGGAGGAGGGGGTACTAGACAGGAAATCCAGTCTTTTTCAAGAGCGGTAAGAGAAAGGCCTTGGCCCAGAAGGTGCTGGAATTTATTCTGGACAAAGGCCACCAGAGCTGAGGGGTCTCTGGAGACTCATCTTCTGAGTTAGAGACAGCTGGTCTCTGGCAACCCCCTCTGACCCCATGAAGTCACCCTGAACAGAACTTAGTCCTCACTCTGGGAAGGAGATTTTGTTCCTGGCCTGGCGGGAGGTGGAAGAGCTGAACTCTACAATTAGGAAAGCATTCTGTCTCCTCTTGGGCAGTAGCCATGCCTAGAGACAGGGGGCTGGAGCAGATGACCTCTTAAGAATACTAAGTCTCCTGGCCTCTGGCACTCACCACTACACAAAGCTGCCATTCAGGCTCCAAAGGTAGGCTGGTCCTCTATCTCTGCCCTGGGCAGAATTCCTTCCATCTGGGCATAGAGACAAAGAGTCCTTGGACTTGACCAGAGTCTTCTGCATACCCCACTTGTCCCCCAGTTGAATTCCCTAAAAGGACATCCCCACACCCAACATCTCCAGTCAAACCTCAAACCAGACTCCTCACATGTGCTGCAAGGGCCAAAAAGGAATGTAAGAACTGGAAAGCACCTCCAGGATAATCCGGTCTAATTTGCCCTGTTTTACAGAGGAGGAGACTGAGACCCAGAGAATAATGGTAACATATTCATTCAGATTTACATTGTGCTTTGAGGTTTACAAAGTGCCTTTCTCACAGCCTGCCTATGAGACGAGTCACAAAGTCTCCTTATCACATCTTAAAGATGAGGAAACCACAGCCCAAAGAACCTGAAAGTCATATAGCCAGTGGACCAGAACCTAGGCCTTCTGACAGTGAATAAATACCACTGTACAGGGCTCAGGGCAGAAGAATGAGGGAGAAATGAAAAGTCTGAGGGTGAAGGGAGTGGGGAAGGGAGAAGTGGCACTTTAGAAATCCCATGCCTCCCCAGGCACAGGGATCATAATGCTCTATCTCAGCAATTGGATGGAGACTGTATAGGCAGACCCTTACCTACTGGCTTAAAACCCAGTCCAGTCTGGAGTTTGATGATAGTAGTGATAATAATTAATACTATCTAACATTTATATCAAGTTCCAAAGTCTGCAAAATACCTTGCATATTAACTCGTTTGATCTTCGTAACAACTCTGCAAGATAGGTGCTATTACTATCTATACACTCTCAGGGAACTGAGGCTGAGTATAGTTAAGAGACCTGTGGTTAAAATTCAAAAGTTTATGGAAGTGAATAAACTAAAAATTAATTAGTAAAAAAAGACTTGTCCAGGGTCACACAGCTAGTAATTGTCAGAGGAGAGGGATCTGAAATCATCTTTCTGCCTCAAGTCCAATGCTCTAGCCACTATGTCAAGCTGCCCTGAGAATGCTGCTTTCTGGCCTCTCTAGCCAGAAGCCTTAGCCAAGGACTGATCAAACAATTTTAGTGTCCAGGAATAGGGGAAAGACACAAGGTGTCCCTGGGATACCTATCCCTATGGGTACAGATCCTGGGAGTTAACGTGAGATAAGATAGTGGAAAGGGGATGGGATTAGATGGAACACCAAGATCAGGATACTGTATTTGATCCTGTAGGCCACTGGGAGCCAAGGAAGCTTTTTGAGCAAGAGAGTATCATGGTCAAAGTGGTACCTTAGGAAAATCACTCTGGAAGATTGTTGTGTGAAAAATGAATTGGAGAATGCAAGCAGTTGATTACTACAGTAGCCCAGATGAGAGGTAAGACCTGAACTAGGGTAGAGGCAACAGGGATGAATGAATGAATGAATGAATGAATGAATGAATGAATGAATGAATGAAAAAAAAAGTATTTCTTAAGCACTTACTATGTGACCCAGCACTATGCTAAGCACTGGGGATCCAAATTCAAAAGTAGAGACAATCCCCACCCTCAAGGAAGGGGCAAATGGAAGAGGTATTATGGACATAGCTTGACAACTGATTGCAGATGGGGACAGAATAGGGAAGAACCAAAAATAATTCAGATTTTGACCCTGAATAAAGGTGGGGATAGGGGATGAGGGTGGTGCCATGAACAGAAATAGGGCCGTTGATCTGTAAAATGAGGGGAGTTGGCCCCCAAGCTCCCTTCCAGCTCAATGATGCTATGGCTTTGCAGGAGGGGCAGGTGTTCCTGAGAAGATGAGTTCAGTGTTGGCCATGTTAGGGGCTGGTGAGACGGAAGACAGGAACAGCCAGGTAGAGGTGTCCAGCAGACTGTTGGAGAGACAAGACTGTGGGGCTATCAGGGCTGGAGACAGTGATCTGGAAGGCAGAGGGGATAACCAGAGCTGTGGGGAAGGGGAGGGCCGAGGAGGAAAGAGAAGAAATGAGAGCTGAAGACTTGGAGCCTACCTCTATGAAAGGTGACCAGCCTGAATACTGTACAGTGGAAGAGCTCAGGATTTGGAGGCAGAGGATGTGGGCTTAAATCCTGGTTTTGCTACTTGTATGACTTTCTAGGTCACTAAGTCTCACTTACCTCCTCTATAAAAGAAAGGAATCCAACTAAATGGCCCCCTGAGGTCCCTCCTAGCTCTAAATCCATGGTCTTCTGATCCTATTGGGAAGGGTTCTAAGCTTCTTCCAAGGGGCTATCACCACCTATTGCTTCCCATTTTAATTCATTTCTGGTTAACCAGGTGCTAAGTGATGGGATCCCGCATCCATTGCAGAATTAGAGTATGGATGAGGCACTGTGCTAGGCACTGGAGCTTCAGAAAGAAAGAAAAATGGTACAATCCTTGATCTCAAAAAAATTACAGTTCAATAAGAAGGGAATCAAAAATGTACACATTGATTTGGGAAATATACACACATCTCAGAGGAGGACAAAAGGGATCCTACCACTTGGGAAAATGGAGGAGGGAGCATTCACTTTCATCTGGCACAGATCTGGGAAGGCTTTATGGAGGAGATGGCATCTGGGTTGGGCCTGAGAGAAAACCAAGAATCTCAGGCTGAAGGAGATGAGGAAGGAATGCATTCCAGGCATCCAGGCCAGAGCAAAGTCACAGAGCTAAGGAGGCCAGGACACGAATCAGGGATCGGCTAGTGTTTCATTTTGGCTGAAAACATAACAGCATATGAAAGGGAAACAGTGTTAAATGAATCTGGAAAGGTAGGTGGGAGCCCAGATAGCTGGTTGACATAAACTTCATCTGATGCCTTGGGGCTTGGACAATGGGGACGTGGGCCAGGAGAGGACCTGGGCCAGCGCTGTACTCTGGCTCTTTCTGGGAGCTGAGTTGGGAGGCCTGGCGGGGGGGGGGGGGGTGGCGTGAGGAGCAGAGCAGGCCCAGCTGAGTCCAGATGTCTTTCCTGCAAGGTCTCTTCACTAGCTGCTGCCCCTTCCTGGCAGATCTGCCTTCCCTTCCATTTACCCTGCATAGATTTCCTATGCACCTAGTTATTTACATATTGTCTCCCCCCTTAGAATGTTGAGGCAGGAACCACTTTTGCCTTTGCTTTGCATGGTACCTGGCATGATAGATGTTTGTTGATTGACTAACTCAATTCTCCAGTCACTAGTAATAACATACTCCAGTTTCTAGGTGGTCAGGGCTGTACCTACAGTCTCCCTACCTGCCTACCTGTCTTAGGATATTTCTTTAAGGGACAATTGAGGCCTGGGCATATATACCCTCAACCTTGAGGCCTGGTAGCCTAGGCAGGGGGAGAAAAGAGGATGTGGGAGGTTTTATCAACTAACCAATTAATTAATTGTCATCTCTATGTGCTAGGCACATGGTGGGGGGGGGGAGCCTTTGTCCTATCTCTCTCTGTTTCCCTCTCATCTATGTCTCTCTCTTTTATCTTTTTAACCACTTGTCCTGTCTCCATGATCTCTCCCCCTCTTTTTTCTTGTCTCTTCATTTTTATTTCCCAGTCTCATTCAGCCTCTTGGCCTAATTTCCATCCCCCATGCCCTCATGCCTTCCAATGTCTTCTCCTTGCTAGAGCTGGGTTTCTGTCTGATGGTGTTTTTCTGGGTCTCTTTCAGTATCTCCCTGTATATCTCATGGGTCATGTTTCTCACTCTCTGGCTCTATCCTTATCTAAATTTCCTTCTCTCTCCCCTTTCTGTGCCTCTCAGCTCTTGGGTCTCTGCCTAAGCTTCTATCTGACTCTGCATGTGGCTCTCTCTCTGTCTACATACATGTAGTAAGTTTTTGTCTCTCTGTGTGGATGGCTATCTATGTGCATGACCCATGTGCATGAACCTCCCAGTCTGCCAGAAAGCCTAGCTTCCAGTCATGCCCAGCACCACCCCAAACCGCACCCAGCTCCTGCTCTCCAGAGCTTTCTCCCTTATAAAGTAACAAGGCCACCACTGCCCAGGAATGCTCCTGTTGGGCTGCCAGGGGCCAGCCTGGCTGCAGTGGTGCAAAGAATGTGGCAGAGAGCGGACTGGCCTGGATGGAAGGGGACCTGGGAAGCTGAGAGAGAGGCCTGAGAAACAGCAAAAAGGCTCCTGGGAGTCAAAGAAGTGACAGGGGTTAATGGATAGGTAACAAACTTGTGGATTCCAGAGTGTCTTTTGACAAGCAGCTTCTCCTTTAGGCACTTCAGCTTGTCCAACCAAAAAATGGGCACATGTACCTCAGTTTGCCAGCCAAAAATGGGCAGAAATACCTATTTATCCAATCAAAAATGGGCATAGAGACTCCCTCCTGCCTAAACTAGTTATCAGGTGCTTCCAAATCTGTGACTGGAGGCAAAGCATGAATTCTAAATGTATCTTGAGGGCACCTCAGGCCTTTCCCTCCCTACCCACCTCCTGACTTGGGTTCTGAGGAATGGAGACAAGAGGAGAGATGGAAGGGAAGAGACAGATCCAAGAAAAAGACCAAGGCAGAGACCTAGAAGAGAAAAATAAAACTTGATAGAGAGGGACATGGAAAGAGAAGGAAAAAATGAGAAAGTACAAACAGATGCAGACAGAGAAAGAAAACAGGACACAGAGGAAAGAGGAGACACAGAGAGATAGTCTGAGAGATGGAGAGAGCTAAGAGAGTGGCAGATGTGCACGTAGAAAAGACAAGGGACGTGGGCAGATTCCAGGTCCTTGGAAACAGGAAATGGGAGAAGTAAGCGCCAGATTGCCGAGGGCCAAAGAGATGAGCAGGCTTACTGTACTTTGGCAGGTGGATGGGAGGGAGACGGAGACATCCAGGCTGCAAAGGCATCAAGTGTCTGTGTCACGGGAGGCATCCCCAGGTTGGGGAGAGGGGTGGGACAAGGACAGGGCTGCCATGTGGGCCCTTCTCTGGGGGCAGGGAGCAGCTGGGGCCTAAGTCCTTGGACACAGCTCCTGGGCCCAGACTCCTTGGGACTCACCTGACCAATTCTGGGGCCAAGGGGCAGTGTTGTGAGGGCCAGGCACCTGGCAAAGGTGTCCCCTGGGCTTTTTAGAGACAAGGCATAGGTGTTCTCCACCCTCCTGAAGCATGCCCAGGGAAAGCTGGGGGACAGTTAGGCCGACCACGATAATTAGAGATGACAGAACAAGTAGGTTCCTCTCCTGCTCTAGCACTGACTTTTATGGCCTTGTGGAAGTCACTGTCTCCCTCTGAAACTCCTTTTCCTCATTTAATTTAATTCAGTAAACATTTACCATGTGCCAGGCACTGTCTTCAAGGAGCTGGCATTCTATTCTTCTCCCAATTGAAGGCCAAAGAGAGCACTGGCGTTCCTTCCCATGTGAGGAGGGGCTGAGTGAGAAAACACTGATGCTCACGACAATTTCCCCCTCAAATATTAAGTAAATAACGTACGTGAAAAAACATTGATTACATATAGCATTTTGTCCCTATGAGAATGGGCTTAAATCTCTTCTGTATTACTCCAAAGTTTTCCCATCCTCCTTTCTCCTCAGGACATTTCACCCTTTAAGATCCTTGAGATTCATCTATGGGTTTCTTCAATGTCGACTGGTCTGGTATAGTGAAAAGAGCATTGGGCGACATTGGGAGAATCACTTAGCCTCTCTGGGACTCAGTTTCCCCATATGTAAAATGAAGGGTTTGAACTGGATGACCTCTGAGGTCCCCCCAGCTCTAAATCTGCCATCTTATAAGAGATGGTCCATGTGTTCCAAGGTCTGGAGTTGGCATCTTTGTGGAGGTGGGGCTTGAGAGGGGGCAGTGTGGAAAGCTGGGGTGACCAGAGGCTGGAGCAGAAAACCTTTAACATTTTCTCTAACATCAGGATTCTCAGCAGCTGGTAGTCTGTGCCGTGGCCCCAGACCCCAGACCTCTGGGCTGGCTTCTCTGGTCTCCTGGCCCCCAGGGCAGCCTCTGGCCACTCCAGCTTTCCTCTCTTGGGAGAGAGACCAGAACCCCAACCCAATGAACATAGGCTCCCTCTGTGTAGCCGGGGTCTGTGCTGCTCAGGAAAGGGGTGTGGGGGACAGGAAGGACTCCACCTCCAACCCTCAGAGGTGGGCCGCCAGGCCCTAGACAAGCAGGTCTTGTGTGGAGCTGGGAGCTGAAGCCAGGGCTGCCCCTCAGCCCACCGGGGTTTTTTTCCACCTTAAACAAACTCCAGCTGTGAAAGAGGTGGGGGCCAGCCAGGAATATACAGCCCCTTTCATGAAGCCTAGCATGGAGAGGGGGATGGGAGGGGGGAGAGACAGCACCACACTGGGGGCTGGGTTTTCCTGAATCCAGTTCAACTGTAATTACCTATCCTTCCTCATGGTAAGCAGAGCTCTCCCTCATCCTCACACACACCCTGGCAGACACCCTCACCCAGACTGATACCCACAAACATATACCCCCTTGCACAAACACACACTGGCCCCCACAAACACACCTGCACCTTGGCATATACTCACATGCTCACCAACACCAACAGATTCACTCTTCATGCATATACACCAGAACCACAAATGGACAGACTTCCTCTGACACACCTCACGCCAACACATATCCCTACATATATACTCTCACACTGATACCCCAAACCCCCACGTCCCCTTGTTCAAAGTCACACTGGCATTCACAAACACACCCATCCTTGTACATGCACATACACAGAGACTTCTGCAAATAGGCCACCCCCACACGTATTTCAGACATACCCACATGGAGTCACACACATTCATGCCAATCACACACACGTACACACATTGCTCACTAACGCACAGGAGCACACAAGCTCAAGCTTGTCCATTCACACATACACAGACAGACACATATGCACAGTCTTCCTCCCTTTCTTCAGAATCTCCACTAGCATAGCCTACTCCTAAGCCTCCCTTTCCCTTAGCTTCCTCGAGCAATACTGACTGCCCCCCAATCTCTTCGTAGCACATCGGCTCACCTGTGGCTGTCTCCCCAAAAAAGCCTATGCCATTAACCCTCTGGCTGCCAGCATCAAGTAATCAATCAACCAGCATTTGATAAGCACTTACCCTGTGCCAGGCACCATGCTGAGTACCAACCCTGTCCCCAAGGAGCTCCCATTCTAATGAGGGAGGCAACCCAGACATAGATCAGTACATACAAGATAAATACAGAGTAAGTGGAAAGTACAGTTAGAGGGTAACATATGTGAGTGATATCTTCCTGATTGTGGAGAATAAAGATGATACTTCACTTCCTCACTACTTTACTGCCTTGTAAGGTAGTGAGCTCCCCAACACTGGGAATGTTCAGGCACCTAACAGACATGTTATAATGGGGGGGGTGCTCTTATAGTAGGTACAAAGCTGCACCAGATAAGAGATATCTAAGGTCCTTCTAATTCAGTGTTGGATGATCTTAGAAGCAGAGAGTTTTAGAACTGGAGAAAAACTGGAAGTTGAAAGGTTGAACCAGAGACCATCTAGTCCAGGGGTGGGGAATCTGTGGTCTCGAGGCCACAACCTTATTTTAGAGGAAAGAGAAAGAAATTGAGGTCCTGAGAGAAGTTACTCAACTTTATACAGTAAATTACTGTTGATTGGGATTTATTAGTTGATGGAACTCGCATCTCTTGGTACCCAACCTAGAGGGTAATGTCCCCTGATTTCCTATCCTACCCAAAACCTATGCCACTTGGGATAGAATACTAGCCCTGCATTCTGGAATCCTACAGTGTGGACACTCACCAGCTATATGCCCCCTGGACAAATTCCTTAAGCTCTCCCAGCTTCCATTTCCACATGTGTAAAATAAGAATAATAATACCTATCCTACCTTACCCCAGTTATTCTTGGCCACAGGTTGGCCAGAGTTATTGAGGGCCAAATGAGGTCAAGTATAGAAATTTCATTGCAAAGTTGAAAGTGCTATATAAATGTTGATTATTATCATGACTTCCTAGACTCAGGAGAGCTGGCATTTTATGGATGAGAGACACTGGTAACATGAATGTCCTTAGGAATTTCTCTGGAAGAGACAAAAGTGAAGGATCCAGGACCATCAGCAGCTACCCAGAGCAATCAAAGGGGTGCAGAAAGAGGCTTCAGGGAGAAGTTAGGCACAGAACCAAGCCCCAGGTCTGGAGCATCTATGCCACACCTTACCCTCCCTCCCCCAACCCTAAGGATCCTCAGCCTGTGTCATGGGCAAATGCACAAACCCAGCCTTTCTAGATATGACCAGACAAGTCCAGATCGTCCAATAAATAGTGCTGGAAGTTCAGCAAATGCCTCTCAGTGAAAACAAGGATCTGGAAGTAAGAGCATAGCATGTTTCACACAACAGAGAAGCTGAATGGGTCTGGGGTCTCAGAGGATTGCCCAGGACCCAGAATTTAAGTAACTTAGCCATCTCTCTTGATTTGAGGCCAGCTCCCTATCCACAGCACCTTGCTATCTACTGTCCAGCACATAGTAGGCACACAATAGGCATTCACTGATTGATTCATTGACTGATGAGCAATTTTTTATAAATAGAACCTTGCTTCAAATGATGGCAAAGTAGGGAGTTGGAGTCAAGGAGACCTTAGTGCAAATCCTTCCTCAGATACTTACTGTGTGACCCTGGGCAAGTCATTTAACCTCTCTGTGCCTCAGTTTCCTCATCTGTAAAATGGGGATAATAATGGCATCTACTTCACAGGGTTGTTGCAAGGACTAAATGAAATAACATTTCAAGGGGCAGCGAGGTGGCGCAGTGGATAGGGCACCGGCTTTGAAGTCAGGAGGACCTGAGTTCAAATCCAGCCCCAGACCAAACACTTGGCACTGACTAGCTGTGTGACCCTGGGCAAGTCACTTAACCCCAACTGCCAAAAAATGAAAAAAATAACATTTCAAACCTTAAAGTGTTATATCAATGCTAGCTATTATTAGTTTTTTTTAAACTAGAAAGTCAATTTTAAGTAAAAAAGTTAAGATTTTAACAAAATGCATTAATATTTTTAAATAAATGAAAAGCCTATGCATTAACAGCTGTGAATATCGTCAGCCATACTAAAATGACAGCCATCTTTTGCTAAGGAGCAGACTGAAGAAAACCAACCTGAATGTTTTAGAGTATATCGAGTCCAGTATGAGTCAGCAGCGTACTATGGCAGCCAAAAAGCTCTTGAGATCTCATAGGACTGGAAGGGATAGGAAAGGCCACATTAGAAGTACAGTAACCAAGTCTGAGAAGGGCTAGGTCCTCTATACGCTGCCCTGCTCAGGTCATCCATGGAATGTGCCTTCATTCAATACTGTGTTCAGGTCTGGGTATCACACACTAAGGAGGACATGGTCTGGCTGGAGAATGTGCAGGGGAAGGCAACCAGGCCTTTTGTGGACCCTATTAATGGAACTACAGATCTTTAATCTGGGGAAGAGAAAATTCAGGGGGACTAAAGGCTGTGTTCAAATATTCAATGGGTTGTTACATGGAAGAGTTTCGATTCGTTCTATTTGGCCCAAGAGGTCAAAACCAGGAGCAAGGGGTGGAAATTTCAAGTCAAGAAATATTAAGTACCTACTGTGTGTCAGGCATTGTGCTAAGTGCTGAGAATACAAAGAAAGGCAAAAACCAGTCTCCAGCTGAGAAGGAGCTCACAACCAAATTGGGGGGAGAGGGGATGATATGCAAACAATTATATACCACCAAGATATAGATAGGATACCTTGGAGATAATTAACAGAGGGAAGGTGCTAGAATTAAGGGGGGTTGGGAAAGGCTTCTTGGAAGAGGTGGGATTTTAGGAAGAGGCCAGGAAGCAGAGATGAGGTGGAAGAGCATTCAGTCATGGGGGAGAGTCAAAGAAAATCCACAGAAGTGGTGGATCTTGTGCTGGAGGTCAATATCACTAAACTGCAGAGCAGAATATGTTTCAGGGACGTTAGTTCACTCTAAGGAAAAATCTCCTAGCAATGAAAGCCACTCCTCCAAAGTGGAACAGACTGCCTTCAGCAGCAGGGAGTGGGACCCCACCCCCCAGGGGAGGTCTTTCATTTGTCAGATTTGGAAGGGAGGGAATTCTTTTTTCAGGTCCAGAGTGCCTTAGGTGGCATCTGCGTTCTCTTCCTACTCTAAGATTCTGTACTTCTGAGCTCAGGATTGAAACTGGAGGTTGACCCCATTAGTTGTTCTGGGCTCTAACTACTGGGCAAAACAGTCAGATGGCCCTTGATACGAGCTCCAGCAGAGAGATCTAGAGAGAGATCCTTTCTGGAAGGAGAAGTAGGGGACCATTTGGCCACAAGACATACGAGCAAGAGGGGGGCCAAGAGGAAGGGGTTGCAGGAAGGGTGAGAGAAGACACTTTCCAGAGCCTCCCAGAGCCTGAATTGGTCCATTGAGAGCTCCTGGCCCTGCCTCTTTCCTGTGGGTGGGGGCAGAAGGGTGCTTACAGAGGACCAGGTTGTGCTCTGTCCCCGAGGGTGGGGTTGGGCGACTGGAGAATTAGGGGGCAATGGGAGCAGGAGAGGGGAACCAGGGTCTCCACCCACCCCACCCCTTTCACTGAAAAACAGCAGTTTAGGAGACCTGGAGTTTGGCCTGGAGTTTGGAAATTGTGACAGCCAAAGAGCCTGCTGGCCTGGCCTGCACTCACCTTCCAACTCCTCTTTTCTGCCAGACCCACTGTCTCTAGTCTCTCACTGAGGCTCTCTCTCTCTCTCTCTCTCTCTCTCTCTCTCTCTCTCTCTCTCTCTCTCTCCCCTCTCTCTGTGTTTCTCTCTTTCTTCCCCTCTCCCTGTCTCCCCACTTTCTCTTTCTTCCTCTTTCTTTCTATCTCTCTGTCTCCCTGTCTCTCTCTCCTCTACTTTTTCTTTTTTCCTCTTACTTTCTGTCTTTTTGTCTTCCTGTATCTCTCTACCCCACTTTCACTTTCTTCCTCCCTTTCTCTTTCTTCCTCTTTCTTTCTGTCTGTCTCCCTGTCTCTCTCTCTCACCCACTTTCTTCCTCCCTGTCTCTTTCTCCTCTTTCTCCCTCTCCCCCTTTCTCTCTTCCTCCCTCTCTTTCTTTCTGCCTCTCTCTCCCCTCTCTCATTACCTTTTTCTGTCTTTATATCCCTTTGCATCTGTCTCTATGTGTTTAGCTCCCTCTCAGTCTCTCTCTCATTCTCTTTCCTTCTATGTCTCTCTCTTCAGGCCCTCTGTCTCTATCTTTCAGGATATCACTCTGTGTCTTTATCTCTCTTTCATTCTTTCTCTTCCTCTCTATGCCTCTCCTTCTCCTTTCCATGTGTATATATCCAGCTCTGATTCTCTCAGCGTGTCTGTGTATGCCTATCTCTCCAGCCACCAACTCTTATCCTCTGTGTCTCTGTGAGACTCTTGCTGAGTCTGTCTCTCTCCCTTTCTTGTCTTTTTTCTGCCTCTGATAAACTACAGGGACCTAGTCCCCTGTGCCATCAGTGCCCAGGCAGGTAGCATGCAGAACATGGTTAAGCTGGGCCAAACTAGGCCTATGGACAGTTAGTCCACCTGCAGGCTACAGAGCACTATTATCCACTCTGCCACAGGGAAGCCCACAGGCATCATTGCCCCTGCGGGCATAAGGGAAAGTGACCCCCTCTCCCCAGACATATAGCCACCTCTCACCCATTAGGGTCTGACTGGCTCTGGAGAAAGCCCGTTGCCATTCCTGCTACCCCAGCACCAGGACTTCCTAAATTCAGCCATCTGTCCCTCCCCTCATACCCCAAGATGAAGGATCCCTGAAGGGCAGAAAGAAAAAAAGGAAATACGGGAGCCAATCCTCTTCCTCCCATACACCCACAACTTTCCCCCATCCTCAGAGGCAGAGAATGATGGTAGCCCACCAACCCAGTGGGAAAGCCTCGTTCAGCATTTACTGAATCTCCTACTCTAGGCTCTGGACTTTGATGTGGGTCTGTGCTTTCATCAGGCAGCATTCAGGGGAAAGAGTGTTTCATTTGGAGTCAAAGGATCTGGGTTCCGATCCCAGTTACATTAGCTCTAACCTCCCTGGGCTGCAGTTCTTCATCTGCACTGGATAATAAGGGGATTGGGCTCAAAGGCCTTCACCAGATTTATTTTCCTGTCATCACTGGTGTGACAACTCCTTCTGCTATACAGATCATAATCAGCCACACTTTTTTATTCTATTAAACACTTATCCAGCTCTTTCCAAAAACCATAGGTAGACAACCCTCCCAAGATGCCAGAGGTCTTCCTTCCTCTTGTTATTCAATATTTCATGAACACCAATGTAATCTTTGGGTGATATATCTTCTTTTGGCTTAATGACCAGCCTGCCCTACACGTTCTCAGCTCGTCCTCGGACCTGTGAGAGTCAAAGTTTTAAGACAAGGGTGATCAGTCCGTGTCCTCAGCCTCTCAAAGCTAAGGAGGATCTGTTACCAGGAAATCTAGCAAAAGTGTAGATCAAAGACTTGAAGGTGAAAGGGACCTCAAAGAGCATCCAGTCCAACCTTTTTATTTTATAGGTAAGAAAGCTGAGACCCAGGGAGGTTGTGCTTTTCCCAGGGTAGCTCAGGTAATAAATATCAAAGGAAGCGTTGAACCCCCTGACTCCAAAGCCAGTGATTTTGTATGAGGAATCTTATCTCCCCAAACAGGAATGTGAGCTCCCTGAAAGCAAGAAGCCTCTCTTTCCCCATTTCCCCCCTCAGTGGCTTCCTCAGGATGGGGCATATAACAAAGGCTCGATAAATGCCTCATGGTTCATTTGTAAGAAGCCATCCAAGGAGATTTTTCCCAAGCATGATAAATCCCAATCTTAGACTCTTACCTTGGAAATATGGGGAGCTAAGGCATCCCCCTAGATCAGGAGTTCTTAATCTGGGGGTCTGTAGATTTGTTTTTTTAAATATTTTCATAGTTGTATTTTAATGGAATGAGTTTCCTTCATAATCCTTAAGTATCTAATTTTATGCATTTTCGACATCATTCTGAGAAGAAGTCTTTAGGATTCTCTAGGCTGCTGAAGGGGTCCATAACAAATAGGAAGAACCCCAGCTTTGGCAAGATTATCACCATTGCCCCAAACCCTTGGCTCTCACAGATCCCAGGATACAGTGTCATGGCCCACTCACCTCACTCTTCCTTATCTTTAAAATAAGTTGGGGGTAGGATGATCTTTAAAGTCCCCTCCTATTCTAACTACCTGAGCTCAGATGATCTTTCCCCAGTGGAAAGAAACTGCTGGTTTAGAAAACTAGCTTTGCGTGCCCAAGGAAGGGATAGGAGGGAAGGAGCTTGTACCAGGAGAGTGATGGCCTAGAGGCTAGGTCCATTTCTAGGGCCTTCAAAAGCCTGCCTCGGGCCCACAAATGCTTCTTCTTAGGTCCAGCTATCTCCCCTCTCCCTGCCTGGGAACCTCTCTTTCCCTTGTACAGCTACTGGCAAAGCTCTGGGCAGGTAAGGTTGGTCATCAAGAAACAAGAGACAGATGCCAAGTTCAAAAAGAAATCATGGGAAGAAAGCAGAGGTCTTGAAGCTTAAGATACTGGGAAGCCAGAGGGAATCCAACAACGTCATGAACCAAGTGCCCGAGAGGGAGAAAGCCTCGGTCTCAGGACCGTGCCCTCAAGAAGCCCCTGGCCTGGGGAAGCAAGGAATCCCAGCCTTCAGGCAGCTCCCAGTGTAGAAAAGTAAGGTGGGGCCCTGGGAAGATCATTGGCCTTCAAGCCAGGAGACTTAAAATCTGGTCCAGTCTCCAACACTTAACCATCTGTGTAACCTTGAGCAAATCACCACAAAATTCATTTTTTCCATCTACAACATATTTTTTATAAGAGGAGGCTGAATCAGATGGTCTCTGGGGTATCCTCCACACCAAATCCTTAACTTCTGGGGCAGCTAGGTGGCGCAGTGGATAGAGCAATGACCCTGAAGTCAGGAGGACCTGAGTTCAAATCCAACCTCAGACCAAACACTTGACACTGGCTGTGTGACCCTGGGCAAGTCACTTAACCCCAATTGCCTAAAAAAGTAAAAAAAAAAATCCTTAACTTCTCTCAAAACACAGCTCAAATGCCTCCTCCTACAGGAAGTCTTTCCTGATCCCACTCTGTTATTCACACCTCTCTTCCTCTTCAAGTGACTTTGTATTTCCTTACTTGTATACATGTTGTACACACACACACACATACATACACACATACACACATATACACATATACACACACCCCTAGTATACTATAAGCTCCTTGAGGGCAGTAAATATTTCATAGATGTCTTTATTGCCAGCACTGAGCACAGTGCCTGGCACATAGTAGGGATAAAATAAATCATAGGATTTAGATGTGGAAGGAACCTGAGGGGACAAATAGTCCAAACCCCTCAAATTACAGATGAGGAAATGGAGTCTCAGAAGTTCAATGACTTACCTGAGGTCATACAACTAGTGAACCCAGGTTTTTCTAACACAAGTCCAGCACTCTATCCACTATGCCATGCTGGGAAATGATAGGTTGAAGGTGACCTTGGGCTCTGCTGGAATGAGTCACTAGGGAAAGATGCCACTGGCTGAGTCAGGATCAGCAGTCCAGAGGAGAACGACTTAAAGGGAGACAGGCAGAGAGGTCAGCGGAGGACAAAGACCTGCAGGGGTGTTTTATGAACCAGGAATGCCAGGCCAGTAAAGACTGTTTGCACAACCTTTCAGCGAAGGCCCAAGGCAGTCAGCAAGGAAGGGAACCAGGGCTCTAGTCCTCACGGCTTTCTCAGGGCCAGAGTCACACAGGCTTTTCCCAGCCCTGGAAGCGTTCTTGATTTTTTTAACCCAGGCCAGGTTGTGAGTAGGGCTAAAGAGAGGAAGGAGCCTGTGAAAGGTTTGTTTATTCCTGATCCCTGAGTCCTGGCCCCTCCAACCAGAGCACCAAGGCCTCCATAGTGGCATGCTTCCAATCCCCATCCTAACGTTACCCCAAAGGTGTCACCTAAAGTCAGCCTCAGACTGACCGCCTAATTGTGGCCACAGCCTGGCTTCTAGGCCCAGACACAGCTTCAATGTAGCCTGTTCTCCAAACAATAAACATGATTCAGTATTGGCCTCTCTCTGGAGGAGATACTCCACCCCCTTCCTAAAGTCCTGATAAGGGTTAGTTTGGAGCCACCAGACATACCTGACTCTGTTATCTCCTCCACAAGGGCATTAAAGTCAGGTTGGTGCTCAGAACAATGCTTTTAACAAAAAGCCAAGCTCTCTTCCATTCTTATTCCTTGGATAACCGTTTGCCAAGTACCTACCTTTTTCAAAGTGCTGTGCTGGGGATTTGGAGATACAAAGGAAAAAAACAACAGAGAAAAACCAGCCAACCATTAAACTTACCTTCTACCACTGGATGCAACATTTGCGTGGAAGAGTAGGTGTGGGATCATTTGAGAAGTCAGGGAGTACTATCATCTCAGGGGGTTAGGAAGGCCTTCCTTCAGGAGAGGGCATCAGAGCTGAGCCCCAAAGGAGGTTGAAGATTCTAAGAGATAAGGAGAGAGGGCATAGGAGATAGCCTTAGGAAAGCCACTGAAAAGAGAAATAGAACGTTGAGTTTGGAGAGTATGAGGAAATTGGTTTAGCCAGAATGAAGACTGTGTGAATGGAAGTCATGTGAATAAGTCTGGAAAAAATGGATTCCAAACTAAGGAAATTGTAGTTAATCTTGGGGGCAATAGGGAGCCACTGAAGGTTTTTGAGTAGGGAAATGACATGGTCAGACCTGTTCTTTAGGAATATCACTTTCCAGCTGGGTGAAATATGGCCTGGAGGTGGGAAAGAGGAAAAGAGGAAAAGTGGAAGAACTAATTAGGAAGCTGTTGAGATTTCCAAAGGAGAAGTGATGAGGGCTGGGTCTAGAGTGGAAGTCCTATGAGTGAAGAGAAGGGGAGAAATGCAAAAGATGTTGTGGGGGCAAAATTGACAAGATGAGGCAATTGATGGTTGCATATGGGGCATGAGGGAGAGGGAGGAATTGAAGATGATGCCAAGGTCAATCAACAAACATTTATTAAACTACAAGACAGAGATTTTGCTAAATGCTAGGAACATACATACACATATAAAAGAAAGAGGAAGGAAGGAAGGGAGGGAGGGAGGAAGAAAGAAAAGAAGGAAGAAAGAAAGAAAGAGAGAGAGAGAGAGAGAGAGAGAGAGAGAGAGAGAGAGAAAGAAAGAAAGAAAGAAAGAAAGAAAGAAAGAAAGAAAGAAAGAAAAAGAAAGAAAAGAAAGAAAGAAAGAAGGGAGGGAGGGAGGGAGGAGAGGAGGAGGGGAGGGAGGGAAGGAAGGAGGAAGGAAGGAAGAAGGAAGGAAGAGGAAGGAAGGAAGGAAGGGAAGGGAGGAGAGAGGAAAAAGAAAAGAAGGAAAGAAAGAAAGAAAAGAGAAAGGAGAGAGAGAGAGAGAGAGAAAGAAAGAGAAGAAAGAAAGAGAAAGAAAGAAAGAAAGAAAGAAAGAAAGAAAGAAAGAAAGAAGAAAGAAAGAAGAAGAAGAAAGAAAGAAGGGAGGGAGGGAGGGAGGGAGGGAGGAAGGAAGGAAGGAAGGAAGGAAGGAAGGAAGGAAGAAAGAAAGTTCATACCCTCAAAGAGCTTATGATCTAATGGAGGACATGATATATATATATATAACAAGCTGTCTACAAAAAATATGCAGAGTAAATGGAAGGTGGCAAGGCACTTAGAGCTACGGGGAATAGGAAAGGCCCCTTGAAGAAGGTGGGATTTGAGCTGAGTCTTGAAGGAAGATGGAGAAACCAAGAGACGGAAATGAGAGAGAGAGCAAAGCATTCCAGGAATGGGGCACAGCCAGTGGAAATGCTTGGAACTGGAAGATTGTGTCATGTTCAAGGAACAGTAAGTAAGCCAATGTAGTTAGATCATAGAGTTAAAAATAAAAAGACTAGAAAGGTAGGAAGGGGCCAAGTGACAGAAAGTCTTAAATGCCACACAGAGGACTTTATTTTGGATCCTGGAGGTAATAGGGAGCCACCGAAGTTTATTGAGAAGAGTGTTGACATGGGCAGATCTCTGCTTTAGGAAAATCACTTCACCAGCTGAATGGAGGATGGGTTGGAATAAGGAGAGACTTTAGGCAGGTAAGCCAGTTAGAGAAAAGTGATGAGAACCTGAGCAAAGGTGGTAGCTGCATGGTGGGAGGGAAGGGGAGATGTGAAGGTAGAAATGACAAAATCAGGTGACAAAGTGAATGTGGAGTAAGTGTGAGTGAGGGGTCAAATACATCATTGAGCTGTGAGCCTGGGTGTTTGTTTGGAATGATGGCAATGCTTCTGCCAGTAACAGGGAAATTAGGAAGAGGGGAGGGTTTGTAGGGAAATGTGATGAGTTTGGTAAGTTTAAGATGTCTGTGGGACATCCAATGTGAGATTTCCAAAAGACAGTTGATGATGAGACTGGAGTTCAGAGAGAGATTAGGACTAGATATAAAGATTTGTGAGTCACCTAAATAGAGATGATAATTAAACTCATGGTAGCTATAGAGATTACCAAGTGAGATAGCATGGGGCAGGGGTGGGGGAAGAGAGAGAGAGAGAGAGAGAGAGAGGAGAAAGGGGGGAGGAATGAGAGGGGGAGGAAAGGAAGGCGAGAGGAGGAGGAGAACAAGAACAAAAAGAACAAGAGAGCATAGGACAGAACCTTAGGGACTATGCACTGATTGGGTGTGACAGGGATGAAAATCCATCAACAGTTACTGAGAAGGAGCAGTCAGATAGGTAAGAGGAGAACCAGGAGAGAACTGTGTCATGAAAACCTAGAGAGAAAAAAGTATCAAGGAGAAGGGGGTGATCAACAGTGTCAAATTCTGCAAAGGGGTCCAACAGGACAAGGGCTGAGAAAGGAAAGGAAAAGAACAAAAGATTTAGCAATTAAGAGATCATTGGTAACCTTGGAGAGAGCAGGTGGGTCTAGCATTGGGATTAAAAGCCAATCACAGGGAGTTCAGAAGTGAGATGAAGCAAGGAAATAAAGGCAGGTGGTAAACATGGCTCTTTCTAAGAGATGGTCTGTGTAAAGGAGGAGAGGTATAGGAAGATAGTTTGAGAGAGTGAAAAGTTCCAATGAAGTTTTTTCAAGGGTGGAGTGGACCTAGGCATATTTATAGACAGTAGGGAAGAGGCAGTTGACAAAGAGAGATGGGGATGAGAGGGAATTGTGGAAGGAAATAATCAAAGGAGAGAACTTCCAGAGAAAATAGGATGGGATGGAATCAGGGCAGAGGTAGAAAAGTTGACCTTGACAAGAGGGCTTCCATTCACTCTTCTTTTACTGCAGTTTCCAAGGAAGAAACTCGAGCAAAGCAAGAGAGAATAGGGAATGATGATATCAAGGATCGTTGAGGTACAGACTAGGGGGAGAAGAGTTTGCTCAAGACATATGGTCTCTGTTTTCTCAGTAATGTAAGGGGCCATGTCCTTTAGTAAGAGGGAAGGGAACAGAGGTTGTCTAAGAGGCATAAAGAAAGAAGAGATTCAGCAGAGCTGTTTTGGGGGAATAGAAGGAATTGTATGCAGCAGGGAGAGCTCAGCTGAGATTAGAGAACACGAATTTCTAGTGGCTCCACAGCATGATTGTGTGTCTTCCACCATCCACGTTCAGCACACTTGAGTAGGAGTTGGGAAGGTGGAGAGGGGGGCAATCCAGGGCTTTGTTTGGCAAGGCAGGAACAGTGGTAGAGCACAGTCTGGGGCTGGACTGATTCACTAGGTCAGGACTGAAGAGGGAGGCCAGAAGAGGGGCAAGGGACTGGAAAGCAGGGAAAGGCAGAGTGCCTGAGGAGGATAAATGGATTTGGGAATAAGGCAGAGGGAAAGACGAAAAGAGAGGAAGCCAGCGTCCGAGGTCACAACAGACATGTCCAGATACAAGGTCAGAGTAAGAGTCCTGACGCCATATTGGGTAGGTCTGACCATGTCACCCTCCTACTCAGGAAACTCCAGTGGGCTCATGATTGCCTATAGGATAAAATACACATCCCTCAGTTCAACTTTTAAAGCTCTTCACAACGTAGATCTTGCCTAACTGACTGGTATTTTAACACATTCCTCCTGTCCATAGACTGTAGTCTAGCCATACCAGCCTACTTCCTATTCCTCAAACACACTGGTCCATCTCTCACCTCCATGGCTGTCCTACATGACTGGAACACTCTCATTCCAAACCTCCTTCTTATAGAATCTCTGCCTTTCTTTAAAATTCAGTTTAAGAGCTGCCTCCTCCTAGGGGCCTCTCCCGGTCCCCCACAGCTACCACTGCCTTCCCTTCTGTGGTTGCTACAGTTGTTGGTGTTCAGTCATTTCAGTTGTATTCAACTCTCTGTGACCCCATTTAGGGGTGACAATAAAGATACTGGAGTGGTTTGCCATTACTTTCTCCAGCTCATTTTACAGATGAGAAAACTGAGGCAAACAGGGTTAAGTGACTTGCCCAGGGTCACACAGCCAGTGACTATCCAAGGCTGGAATTTGGATCTTCCTGTCTCCAGATCCAGCATGGGCCACATCAGTGTCTAGCTCCACAGGACAAGGGCTCGCAGGCAGCAAAGACAAAGACGGAAAAGGTCTCTGCCCTCATGGAGTTTATAAGCCAATAGCTGGGATACACAACAGATGCACAAATAAATATAGTACAAGGTGGAATAGATAATAAAGATAAAGAAAAGACATAGACAAAGAGTCCTAAGAAGAGGAAAGAGACATGGCTTTAAGCTGTGGGAAACAGGGAAAGCTTCTTGAAAGAGAGACAGGATGTTGAATGTCAAGGTCAGAGACTAGCTGGTGGCGGACTTGGGCTGTAGCCTGTGTAAAGGAGAGGAATAGAAAATATGGTTGGAGAAAAAAAAGCTCAGACAAATGGGGCAATTTTGTAGGCACCTTATTAAATTGAATGTATATTTTAAAAATAAACTGCCTACCAGAAACTCACATATATAATCTTCTTTCTTTCCTATATAATCTTTTTTTGCTCTTTGTATATTTAAATGCATGTGTTTGCTAATGATTGCTAAGTTCATAGTGTAACATGGGTTTGCACTGGCTCCACTGTCTGAGGCCAAGTGGGTGACTACCCCTGCTCCTCCTTAGGGACTCTTGGATGGTTGAGGATTCTCTTCCCTCCCGGTGTTGGCTCAAGCCCCCATCAATTCTACTCTTCCCTGTTTTAGGGGGCCAGTGACCAGCACCCCAGTTCCATTTCACTACTTAACATGCATTGACTTTGACAGAGGAATATTTACTGCAAAGGCAGAACAAGAACAAAATTCTATCTTGGGCGCATAATCCCCCCCAATAGCACCTCAGTCTCTGGGGAGAAGGGGATTAGACTCAAGGCTTAACTCGACTCCTACATAGCATTGGTCTCATCAAGTTCCAGTCCGAAGCTCCACTGAACTAGCTTTTCCCTGCAGGGTTGGGTGCAACATTTGGCCTGGAATACCAATATCCAGTACCCCCATGGCTCCAGCTCCAGGCTCAGGGACGGCCCTCCCTGCACATAGAAAGAAAAGGACAAATGAGAGAAGACTAAAACCCTAAGCCCATTTCCCAGGTCTACATGGCTGAAGGGTGGGGGTGGGGCAAGAGGAAGGGGTGGGTATGAATGAATGAGTCCTTCCCACTGGACTAGAATTCAAGGGAAGAGAATGCTTTAGACAAGTAGTTTTATAAAGAAACAAATAGTTCCAGCTAAGCAACTAATAGAAAAAGACTGCTCCCAACCACAAGGTAGGCCAACCAGAATATTCACCCATGCACACCAGTTCTCCAAATCCTCATGGAGCAGGTCCTCAGTGTTTTCCACGTGAGTACCTCCATCTAAGGTGATCTGGGGCATTTGTCAAACACCCATTACATTAATTTTTAAATGTTTTTAAAAAGAAAAAGTATGTTGGATTCAGATTGTGGAAAGTCTTAAATACCAAGATAAAGAGTTTTCTTTGATCCTATAGACAATAAATTGCTGCTGAAGATTTTTGAGCAAGGGAGTAGTAGCACTCAAACCTTTGAATTGGGAAGATTATTTTAGCAGTGGCGTGAGGCATGGATTGGAGGAGATTACAGAGACTAAAGGGAAGAAAACCAATGAGAAGACAAGAAGAAAGATGATGAGAAACTGAACTAGGGTGGCTGCAGTATGAATGGGGAAAAAGGAGACAGATATGAGAGATATTGGGAAGGTAAAATCAACTAGGACTTAACAAATGATTCGTAAATGGCTCCAATGTTCCCAGTCAAAATAACTAGGAGAATAGCTGTGCCATTAACAGATAAAGGGAGATTGGAATAGGAGAAGGATTGAGGGAGAGGATTACGAATTTGTTCTGGGACACGTTGACTGAGATGTTGGCAGGAAGGATGTCGACAGATGAAGATATCCAGTGAGGAGCGAGAAATGTAGAGATGCCAGGCTGAATTTGGGCATCATCTGCAAAGACTTAATAGTTCATGGAAAAGGAGATTGCCAAGGGCAAGACTACGGAGAAAGAAGAGAAGAGGACCAAGAATAGTCTTGGTGGGGAGGAGTACTAAAGGACACCGATACATGAGGGCAGGCAAAAGAAAATAAAATAGCAAAGGAGAATGGAAAAAAAAGTGAGAGCTGCAGCTTTAAAATTGCAAGGGACCGCAGAAGTTATGTAATTGAGCCCCTTATTTTATAGATAAGGAGGACTGACAATCAGAAAGGTTGAGTGACTTGTCTAAAGCCACAGGGCATAAGCCAGGATCTGAATTCAGGGCCATCCAATCATAAGATCACAGATCAAAGATTTAGAGCAGGAAGGGACCTCACTCAACTCATATCCAGACCACACCCAGTATTTCCCTCTGCCCAAAGGATAGATTGGTCACAGGGCTAAGGCTGCAGGTAGGGATCATGTGGCTTTCTGCCTGGGCAGAAAGCCAGCCTAGCTGTAAGAACATCTTCTTATCCTCCTCATTATCAGAAATGATTACCACAGTTTACCTCCTCCTTCAAGTAGGAAAATCTCCATTTTAACCCCACCATTTCAGTCGGTCACTAAGTGAGGACCCAGAGTGAAATTTAGACAGGGTCCTTACACAGTCTTAATAGAGGGAGACAAGAGAAACATACACAGCAATGCAAGGCTCCATATTCAAATCCTGCCACTTCCATGGTACAAGCTTCTCTTCCACAGATGTTTGTGTCTCAATAAGCAGTTAAATGAGTGACTGTGGCCAAAAAAGCATTTATCCCATGAACAGCCAACCAAGGTTACCCAGTTCCACCCCACCCTTGTTTTTACACATGAGGAAACTGAGGCCTAGAGAAGAAAAATGCTTTGCCTAAGATCACACCAGTAATGAGTGAGTGGCAGATGTTAGATTTGAACCCAGGTCCTCCAGCTGCATATCCAGCCTCCTTTTCATGGTACCACAATTGCCTCCAGGAACAGGATGACTGAGATGACTCAGAGGCAGCAGATGATATTTTTTAAAGCAATAGACTGAGTGGTTAAGACCAAAAAATACTGGAATCATAGATTAAATGGATGCCAGACCCTAGGCAGGGGGCAGAGGAGAGAGAGAGAGAGACAGAGAGACAGAGAGAGAGACAGAGAGAGAGAGAGAGAGAGAGACAGAGAGAGACAAAGAGAGAGAGAGGAGGGAGGGGGAGAGAGAGAGGAGAGAGGAGGGAGGAGGAGAGAGAGAGAGAGAGAGAGAGAGAAGGAGGGAGAGAGAGGGAGGGAGAGAGAAAGAGGGAGGGGGAGAGAGAGAGAGGAGAAGAGAGGAGAGAGAAAAGGAGGACGAGAGAGAGAGAGAGAGAGAGAGGGAGGGAGGGAGGGAGAAGAGGGAGGAGGAGAGAGAGAGAGGAGAAGAGAGGAGAGAGAAAAGGAGGACGAGAGAGAGAGAGAGAGAGAAAAGAGAGAGAGAGAGAGAGAGAGGAGAGAGGGAGGGAGGGAGGAGAAGAGGGAGGGGAGAGAGAGAGAGAGAAAGAGAGGAGAGAGAAAAGGAGGGAGAGAGAGAGAGAGAGAGAGAGAGAGACAGAGACAGAGACAGAGACAGAGACAGAGACAGAGAGACAGAGAGACAGAGAGACAGAGACAGAGAGAGACAGAGAGAGAAAGAGAGAGAGGAGGAGGGAGGGGGAGAGAGAGAGAGGAGAGAGAGAGAGAGATGAGTTATTGGCGAGAATTTTCTAGATGCTGTGAGGCCTCTGTAAGGCTTGAGTGACAAATAAAAGTTGTCCAGGGTTCTCAATGGTAAGAGCAGTGGACTTGGAGTAAAGAAGACTAGAGCTCAGATGCTTAGTAGCTGGGCGATTCTGGCCAAGTCACTAAACTTTCTTAACTTCTGTTTCTTCATCCATAAAATGGGCATGATCATGATGGCACCTACCACACAGGGTTGTTGTGAGGATTAGATGAGGTAAAATACATAAAGAGCAGCTAGATGGTGCAGTGGATAGAGAGTAGGGCCAAGACTCAGGAAGACCTGAGTTCAAACTCGGACTTGGAAGAAATAAGATTAGAGTTCAGACACTAACTAGCTGTGTGACCCTGGACAAGTCACTTAAACCTGTTTGCCTCCATTTCTTCATCTGTAAAATAAGTTGAGAAGGAAATGACAAAACCTCTCCAGTGTCTGAAAACCCCAAATGGGTTCCCAAAGAGTCAGACATGACTGAAACAACTGAACAACAAAATATATATAAAGCACTTTGTAAGCCATAAAACATCATATACATGCTACCTATTATTATTGATCAACATAATCTGATTTGGAAGGAGACAAGAGAGAAAAGCATGCAAATCAATATCATCAGGTAGGCACACAATCTACAAAATGCCCTGGTTGGGAGCCCTTATGTGCTCACTGCACAGATGAGCAAGAGGTATTATTGGGTTGAAGAGAGAATGGAGGGGCAGCCAAGTAGCTAGAGAAGTAAAGTGCTTTGCCTAAGATCACGCCGGTAATGAGTGAGTGGCAAATGTTAGATTTGAACCCAGGTCCTCCAGCTGCATATCCAGCCTCCTTTTCATGGTACCACAATTGCCTCCAGGAACAGGATGACTGAGATGACTCAGAGGCAGCAGATAATATATTTTAAAGCAATAGACTGAGTGGTTAAGACCAAAAAGTACTGGAATCATGGATTAAATGGATGCCAGACCCTAGGCAGGGGGCAGAGGAGAGAGAGAGAGAGAGAGAGAGAGAGAGAGAGAGAGAGAGAGAGAGAGAGAGAGAGACAGAGAGACAGAGAGAGAGACAGAGACAGAGAGAGAGAGAGAGAGAGAAGAGAGAGAGAGAGAGAGAGAATGGAGTTAATCAGGGCAGACATCCCGGAAGAGGTGGCAACTTAAACCAGGGGGAGAAGCACAGACTGCTTGGAGAGGTGAGGGAGGGTACCAGGGAAGACTACAGCCACCTAGACCCAATCCACAGCTGTATGTGGAATGCCAAATCCTGGCTTCTCTCCTCAGTCCAGAAGGCAGTTGAGACCTAGCTTTTCTCCTTGGTGCAATCAGGAAAAAAAATCTGCATGGGTCTGCTTACTCATCAGGGGATCCTTAAATCACTCAATAACAGGAAATCACTTCACATGACAAGGAAATTCTCTCCAGAACCGAGCATTAAGCAGACTCATTAACAGCTTTGTAATACTCTCTGGGGTCTATTGTTCAGATAACTCAGGCCAACTTTCTACCCAAACCAATGGCAAAGGCTTTGGAGAAGCCAGCTCCTAGCAGTGGGAGCTCCAAGGCCTGAGAGGAAGAAGATGAGTGTGTGCCGAGGCACATGCAGTCCTAAGCTCATTCACATTCGGAATCTCAAAACTGGAAGAGAATCGGTTGACCGAGTCTCATCCCTGCATGAGCATCCCTGACAAGAAGTCTTCCAGACTGCTTGAAGACCACCAGTGATGGAGAACTCACTATCTGTTGCAACAAAACATTCTGCTTTTGGAGAGCATTACTTGTTAGGAAGTTGTTGGGGGTTTTGTGCCCTAGATTGAGCTATTTGGCAGCTGCCCAGTGGGGATGGGTAGAGCAAGTGTCATGTCCCTTCTACATGCTATTGTTTTCTCTTTTCTAAGCTAAACATTCCCATGTCCTAGGAATGGTTCAAAGATGGATTCTGAGTAAGGCCTCTTCTAGTTCTAATATTCTAGCAGTCTGAATGCCCCAGGATCCCCAGGAAGGATCCAGCCTGACCCATATCTAACCTTTCACCCTCTGCAGCTTCCTTCTTCGGAGAGAATCACCTGGAGATGCCCCTAGATGAAGCCCTGAGTGAGATTCACATCAAGTTCCAGTTCTTCACCACCCAATCAGATGCCTTTCTCCTCCTGCTAGCTGGCCCAACGGACCACCTCCTAGTGGAACTGCGTTCTGGCAGCCTGCAGGTCAGTATCCCCACTCTCTGTTCTGCTCTTGCCTGAGGAACATCTCTCCAACTGCAGGATCCAAGAAATCATGGCTGATCCCTGGTGCCTAAAAGCCTGGAGAATCGGCCTTGCACTAGGAAGGGGGCAGGAATGGGAGTCAGAAAGTCGTGGCCCTGCCATCAGTCAGCTCAGTGATGTTCAACAAGTACCTTTATGTCTCAGAGATTCCCAATCTTCCTATAGAAAAGTGGAAATAAACATCCCTGCCTTAACCCTGATACTCCCTCCTCTATCCCTCCCCCACAGCCCTTCTCTGACACCGAGCTGCGCCTCGGTTCACAAAAGCTCTACCAACTTAGCCAAGTTCTGGCAGACCCTGCCCGGGGAAAAGCCCAAGCTAGAGACTTTGTATCTGCTATCCAAGAACAGGCTCCACCTCAGGTCCTAGAGGCTCATCCCCAGGTTAGTTGTAGGGAGATTAAAGTTTTGCCCAAAGCCACTCTAAGGAACTAGGAAGTGAGGCATTGTGGAGCGGTAGGATGTAAGACCAGGAGCCAGGAAAACCTGAGTTCAACCACACAGACACACGCCAGCTTTGGGACCCTGGGAAAGTCACTTATCTTCTCTGTGCCTAAGTTTTCTCAGTTGTAAAATGGGGATAATTAGAACACTGATCCCATAGAGATGTTATTAAGGCTTGAATGAGGTATCTGTAAAGCATTTTGTAAACCTCAAACTGCTGTAGACACTCACTATGATTATTATTAAGAAGGAGCATGGTATAGTGAATAGAGGGCTGGATTCAGAGATAAGAAGGCCTGGGTTCCAGTCCTATCTCTGACCCGTACTGGCTGTGTGACCCTAGGTAGGTCACCTAACTTCTCATTGCCCCAGGGAACTCTCTAAGACTTATAAGTTGCTGAGCAGGTATTGACTTGTATTGGTGGAAGGACGTTCCCTCCACCAGTGAAATCCCAGGTCCAAACTTCGAAAAGATATTTGCCATTACCAGTCTGTAGAGGTGTTGTAACCTGCATCAGAGGAGGGTCTGTCCCCGCCAATAAAAAAAAAAAAAACAGGCTCTTGAAGGACTGGGTTGTAATTCTTCCCCTTCCCACTTCCCAGGGATGTCTCTAATAGAGGCAGGTCCATTTGCCCAGGCTCCCATTTGGGTAGTGAATAAGGCCTTGGAGGTTGCCTGTGGGTCCTGACCCTATTCCTCACTCTACCTTCTCCCCCTGCAGATCCAACTAGTTCAGGGAAATGAAGAGACCTTTCTGCAGTCCCCTGAAGAGATGCCGCTCAATGATTTGGGGACCCATGATGTGGAGGTGATGTTGACAAATGGCCAGGTCTCCCTCACAGTTGATGACCTCTTCAATTCCTCTGCTACTGCTGCTGACGCTCCCCTTGAGGCCTCCTATGGCGTTTTTGTGGGAGGGACCGGGAGCCTGCAGCTATCCTACCTGGCTGGGGCCAGCCGCCCACTTCGAGGCTGCCTCCAGGAGGCCTCCCTCAATGGCCTCGATATTCTGGCCCGGCTCACCGAAGGAGTGAGGGATGGCTGTGCCACAGAGTTCTCAGCCAGTGAAGACGAGGCTCTGGGCTTCACAGGGCCCCGCGCTCTGGCCACCTTCCCTACCTGGAGCACGCGAGGTGAGGGCACTCTGGAGTTCACGCTGACCACACGGGTCAAGCGAGCACCACTGGCGTACCAGGCGGGGGGCCCACAGGGTGACTTCATCTACCTGGAGATCTTTGACGGACACTTGCGAGCCATAGTGGAGAAGGGTCACGGGGCCGTCATGCTGCACAACAGTGTCTCGGTAGCCGATGGGCAGCCCCACGAGGTCAGCATCCACGTGGATGTGCACATGCTAGAGATCTCCGTGGACCAATACCCCACTCGCACCTCCAACCGTGGTGTCCACAGCCCCTTGGAGCCCCAAGGAAGCCTGCTCCTTGGGGGTCTGGACGAAGAGGCCTCACGCCGTCTGAGGGAGCACAGGCTGGGCCTGGCATCTGCAGTCACCAACGTGTCCCTGGTGGGCTGCCTGGAGGACTTGATGGTCAATGGGGAGAGACAAGGACTTCAGAGGGCACTGGTCACCCGAGACATCACTGCGGGCTGCGGCATCCCTGAGGACGAGTATGAGGATGATGCCTATGAGGTATATGAGCTGCCGTCCACCTTGGCACCCGAAGCCTGGCCAGGGCTGGAAATGCCTGAACCCTGTACACTGGAGCCCGGCCTCCCACCTCTCTTTGCCAACTTCACCAAGTTGCTGACCCTGAGCCCCCTGGTAGTGGCCGAGGGGGGCACAGCCTGGCTTGAATGGAGGCATGTGCAGCCCACACTGGACCTGAGTGAGGCAGGCATCCGTCAGTCCCAGGTACTGTTCGGTGTGACTCGTGAAGCCCAGCACGGAGAGCTGGATTTCAGTATTCCAGGAGCTCAGTCCCGGAAGAAGTTCACCCTCCTGGACGTGGTCAATCGGAAGATCCGTTTCATCCATGATGGCTCTGAGTACCCTGAGGACCAGCTGGTCCTAGAGGTCACGGTGATGACCCAGAGCACTGTGCCTCAGTGCCTACGCCAGGGCCAGACCTACATACTAGCCATCCAGGTAAATCCCTTGAATGACCCTCCCCGGGTGGTCTTCCCACATGGGAGCCTCATGGTGATCCTTGAGCACACACAAAAGGCCCTCGGGCCTGAAATTTTCCAAGCCTATGACCCAGACACAGCCTGTGAGAGCCTCACCTTCCAGATCATTGGAACCCAGCACCTGGAAGGTGGCACAGTGGAACGTAATGACCATCCAGGTGAGCGAGTGGCTGAGTTCTCCTGCCAGGAGCTGGAAGCAGGCGGCTTGTCCTACATCCACAGGGGCGGCCCTGCCCAGGACCTCTTGTTCCGGGTCACTGATAGCATGGACACCAGCCCCGTAGCTGTGCTGCGCGTGGTGGCCATCCAGCCCACCATCCAGATCCAGAACAACACAGGACTCTTTGTGCCGCAGGGTTCCTCCATGCCCATCTCGACGGCCAACCTGTCGGCTGAGACAAATGCAGTGAACCAGGATGTGAGCATCTTGTACCGGCTTACCGGGACCCTGCTCTATGGGGAGATTCAGAAGCAGGGGGCCAATGGAGCTTCTGGGGGGGACTGGAGGTCCGTCAGCTCCTTCTATCAGAGGGACATCGAGCAGGGGCAGGTGCGCTACCTGAGCACCGATCCCCAGCACCACACCCAAGACACCGCCGAGAAGGTGACGTTTGAGGTGCAGGTGGGACAGAAGACCCTGACCAATAACACCTTCCTGGTCACCATCAAGAAGGCCGCCATCCGGATGCTAAGGCTCGTGCCCCTGCTGACCCATAACACCCGGCAGGAGGTGCTCACTACAGACCAGCTGGAGGCCACTCTGGACAAGGAATCGGGCCCCAGCCCTGCTTCTTTCCACTATGAGATTGTCCAGGCCCCCCGGAAGGGCAACCTCCGGCTGCACAGCATGAGACTGACAGATAAACAAGGTTTCACTCAAGAAGACCTTCAGAAGGGCCACGTGACCTACCGAGCCACGGCCAGGGTCTCTGAGGAAGCTGAAGACTCGTTTCTCTTCCATGTCACAGCCCCCCCGCATTTCTCCCCACTCTACACCTACCCAATCCGCATCGGTGGTGATCCCGATGCCCCGGTCCTCACCAACGTCCTCCTCTCTGTGCCTGAGGGGGGCAGAGGCACCATCTCCCAAGACCACCTGTTTGTCAGGAGCCTCAACAGTGCCAACTACCTATATGAGGTCATCGAGAAACCACGCCACGGCACTCTGGTGTGGCAGGGGACAAGGCGGGGCTCTGGGTCGGAATCCACGCCAGTGACGACAT